>NC_092708.1:312296796-312896840 GCF_047496885.1 Scyliorhinus torazame | reverse complement strand
AAACAAAATCCAAAGTCTTTTCTAGCTGTATAAATAGTAAAAGTGTTGTAAAAGAGAGAGTAAGGCTGTTTAGGAACCAACAAAAGGGCTTTACTCGTAGATACAGAGCACATAGCTGATGGATTAAATGAATCATTTTGTTTTATTTATTCATGGTACATAGGTGTCTCTGGCTAGGCCAGTATTTATTGCCCATCCTTAATTCTCCTTGCAAAGGTGGTGATGAGCTTCCTTCTTGAACCACTGCAGTCTCTGTGGTGTAGGTGCACCCACATTGAGGGAGGGAGCTCCAGGATTTTGACCTATCTGCATTTCCCAAGGAAGAAGATACTGCCCTGGCCAAGGTAAAAGAGAAGGTAAATCAGATACTAATAGGGTTTACAATTGATAAGGAGGATATATTGGATAGGCTATCTGTACTTAAAAGTTAATAAGACACCGGGACGAGGTGTGATATATCCAAGGCTACTGAGACAAGTGAGAGTGGCAATTAGGGAGGCACTGTCTATAATTTTTCATTCTTCCTTAAACTCAGGGGCGGTACCAGAGGCGAATTGCAAATGTTATCCCCTTGTTCAGAAAAGGGGTAAAGATAAGCCCAACAAAAAAACGCCAGTCAGTTTAACCTCCATGGTGGGGAAACGTCTAGAAACAATAATTTGAGGTAAAATTAACAATCACATATAATAATAATCTTTTATAATTTTTATTATTGTCACAAGTAGGCTGACATTAACACTGCAATGAAGTTACTGTGAAAATCCCCGAGTCGCCACACTATGGCACACGTTCGGGTACTCAGAGGGAGGCGTCAGAATGTCAAATTCACTAAACAAGCACATCTTTCAGGACTTGTGGAGGAAACCGGAGCAGCCGGAGGAAACCCATGCAGACACAGGGAGAACGTGAAGACTCCACACAGGCAGTGACCCAAGTGGGAATCGAACCCGGGTCCCTGGAACTGTGAAGCAACAGTGGTAACCATTGTGCTACCGTGGACAAACGTATGTAACTAAGGAAAGCCAGAATGGATTTCTTAAAGAGAAAATCATGTTTAACTCACATTCTGGGGTTGTTTAAATAGGAAACAGAGAGGTTTTATGAGGAAAATTCTGTTGATGTGTTGCACATGGACTTCCAAAAGATATTCAATACAATGCTGCACTTTGAGCAAAGTTATAGCTCATGGAATAAAAGTGACAGTAGCAGCACTGATATGAAATTGGCTGAGTGACACGAAACATAATAGTGGTTAATGAATGTTTTTCAGGCCGGGTAAGGTTTGCAGTGAGGATCACAAGGAGTCAGCGTTGGGACACTTGGTTTTCCTGATATATGTTAATGACCTCAACATTGGGGCACACAGCACAGCTTCAAACTTTGACGATGATACAAAGCACGGGAGCATTATAAACTGTGAAGAAAGCTGTAAAGATGCACTTCCAGAGACTTAATTAGTGTGCACAGAAGGTATTTATTAATAAGAAGTGTACAGCAGCCTCATGGCTGTAGCTAGCTTTCAAAATGTATCTGCCGAGGAGCCTCTCTCACCATAGGGCGATTCCACTCTCAGAGTCCCAATTGGTCACACAGGCCATGTGACCCTTACTCTGCTGTGTTGCCCTTAAAGGAACAATTACCACATTCCTCCCCTTAACTCCTTTATACAATCTTCAATAACTAATATACTCAGTCCTAGATACCAATGAAACATTATGTACATGAATTGGAGTCTTTGAGGGGCTTTTCTGTGTCTTTTACAGCAGCATGATTCTGTTGCCTAAGATGTTTCCACAGGATTGACATTAAGAGGTACCTCAGGGACTCCAACATCAGAATCCTATTTATTGACTACAGCTCTCCTTCAACACCATAATCCCAGCCAAGCTCATATCAAAGATCCAAAACCTAGGACTTGGTGCCTCACTCTGGAACTAGATTCTTTACTTTCTGACCCATAGGGGCAGCATGGTGACACAGTGGTTAGTACTGCTGCCTCATGGCGCCGAGGTCCCAGGTTCGATCCTGGTTCTGGGTCACTGTCTGTGTGGAGTTGACACATTCTCCCTGTGTTTGCGTGGGTTTCGCCCCCACGACCCAAAGATGTGCAGGGTAGATGGATTGGAAACGCTAAATTGCCCCTTAATTGGAAAAAATGAATTGGGTACTCTAAAATTAAAATCAACTTTCTGACCCATAGATCACAATCAGTATGGATAATCAACAACACCTCCTCCACGATAGTCCTCAATACCGGGGCCCCCCAAGGCCGCGTACTTAGCCCCCTACTATACTCCGTACACATACACAGCTAGCTGCATGGCAAAATTTGTCTCCAACTCCATCTACAAGTTTGCTGACGACACGACTGAAGTGGGTCGGATCTCGAACAACGATGAGTCAGAATACAGGAGGAGATAGAGAACCTAGTGGAGTGATGCAGCAACAACAATCTATTCCTCAATGTCAGCAAACCTAACAAGCCGGTCATTGACTTCAGGAAGAAAAGTATCAGACACACCCCTGTCTGCATCAACGGACCAAGGTGGAGATGGTTGACAGCTTCAGATTCCTAGGTGTGCAAATCACCAACAATTTGTCCTGGTCCACCCATGTCGACACTACAACCAAAAAAGCACAACAGCGCCCATACTTTCTCAGAAAACTAAGGAAATTCGGCATGTCCACATTGACTCTTACCAATTTTTACAGATGCACTACAGAAAGCACCCTATCTGGCTGCATCACAGCCTGGTATGGCAACTGCTCAGCCCGAGACTGTAAGAAACTTCAGAGAGTCCATCACACAAACCCACCTCCCATCCATTGAATCTGTCTACACCTCCCGCTGCTTTGAGAAAATGGGCAGCTAATCAAAGACCCCTCCCACCCGGCTTACTCACTAACAGATTCAAAAACGTGCTCCTGAATGACCCTCTTATGGACTGATCCGATCTCTTCACACATCGTCGCTACTGAATAATCCTGTATGCTTCACCTGATGTCTATGTCTATGTATTTACATTGTGTATTTTATGTTTGCCCTATGTATTTTCTTTTCATGTATGGAATGATCTGTCTGAGCTGCATGCAGAACAATACTTTTCACTGCACCTTGGTACATGTGACAATAAATAAATCCAATCCAATCTTTGCCTGGCACAGGTGGGCATCACTATTTGTTTCCACCAAGGCATCTGCTTTGTCGATAATAGGTTGATCAGATCCTTCGGTGCTTGAAAGTATATTCATAGTTGGACAGTAGTAACGCCCATTGTTGAATTCTTGCCGCGGCGATCGGCAGGATAGCCTTATCCTCTTTGAAGTAAGCTTTGCGCACGTGAAGTTGAGAAAGCCTGAGTGAGTGTGACAACCAGAGTGGGGATTGGAACTTGGAAATTTGGAACAGTGTGGTAATCAAGAGGGGTAAGAATTGAATTTAATTTTCCTGTTGTTCAGTTAAAAGTTCAGTGCCTGGTTAGATGGAATTGCCCCCACTCTAATTTCTGAGTGGCAGTTATCTGTCAGTCACCTGAAGCCTGATTAGAGGCAAAAGGTGTAAATTGTATTCTTCTGTTTGAAGCTTGAGTAGTGTGAGTCACTAAGAGAGGCATAAATCGCACACTCAGTCAGCTTTGCGCACGTGAAGTCGAGAGACCCTGAATGAGTGAGGCAGCCAGAGTGCAGGTTGGAACCTGGTAACTTGGAATAGTGTGGTAATTCGGTGCACAGAGTGAAAGGAGGTGCCTTTTTACTCTTTTTGTTTTGTTTTCTTTCTTCTGGCTTTGTACCTGGTAATCTGCAGGAAGAGATCCAGAGTGCATCCTGGGAAGGTAAGTGATACAAATACCTTTTCAAATTGTGGGGGGGACGGGGGACTGAAGTGGCATCACAGCAAAGCTGTGACCTGATTGGCTGGTAGGGAATCTGTTAAATTTGAGAAAGAAAGCATTGAAAAAAAAAACGAATTCAAACTTATTAATTAACGAGATAGAGGAGTAACTAACACTGAGTATTTAGCATTTATTTTTACAGTACAAATCTAGCACAAGGGCCATATAGTTAACTGTAACTTAATCCAACAATAGTTTAAGTATTTATTTTAAATTAATTAACTTGTGTTTAAATGTCACTCAGTGGGGTGCAGTGCTCTAACTGTGAGATGTGGCAGATCTGTGATGCCTTCAGCGTTCCGGTTGACTACGTCTGCAGCAAGTGTAACCAATGGCAGCTCCTCACAGATCGCGTGGTTCGGTTGGAGCAGCAGTTGGATGCACTCAGGAGGATGCAGGTGGCGGAAAGCATCATAGATAGGAGTTATACAGATATGGTCACGCTCAAGGTGCAGGCAGACAGATGGGTGACCGCTAGAAAGGGCAGGCAGTCAGTGAGCTGTCCCCCTCTCTAAGAGGTATACTATTTTGGACACTGTTGGGTGGGGATAGCCTATCAGGGGAAAACAACAGCAGCAGAACAGTGGCATCACAACTGGCTCTGTTGCTTAGAAGGGGAGGGCAAAGTGCAGGAGAGTGATAGTTATAGGGGACTCCATAGTAAGGGGCACAGATAGGCGCTTCTGTGGAAGTGAAAGAGACTCCAGGATAGTATGTTGTCTCTCTGGTGCCAGGGTCCAGGATGTCTCTGAATGAACACAGGAGATCCTGAAGGGGGAAGGTGAACAGCCAGAGGTCATATTACACAAAGGTATTAACGACATAGGCAGAAAGAGCGACGAGGTTGTGCAGAAGGAGTTCAAGAAGTTAGGCAGTGAGCTAAAAAGCAGGACCTCTAGGGTTGTAATCTCAGGATTACTCCCTGTGCCACGTGCCAGTGAGGCTAAAAATAGGAGGATAGTGCAGCTGAACATGTGGTTTAACCAGTGGCATAGGAGGGAGGGTTTCAGATTTCTGGCCCAATGGGATGTCTTCCAGGGAAGGTGGGACCTGTACAAGAAGGACGGGTTGCATCTAAACTTGAGGGGCACCAATATCCTGGCTGGAATGTTTGCTAGTGTCACTCAGGAAGATTTAAACTAGTATGGCAGTGGGGTGGGAACCAGAGTGTTAGCTTAGAAGGTGTCATAACTGAAGGATAAATAGAGAACAAAAATAATAGAACATCACCCTCAGGCAGAACATAAAAGGTGACAGTGTGAGAAGGGAGGTGGTCAATGTAGGACGGAGGTTATTGTACCTTAGTGCGCGCAGTAGACGGAACAAGGTTTATTAGCTTGTTGCGCACATTGAAATTGGCTGCTACGATGTTGTGGGCATCACAGAGACGTGGCTGCAAGGGGATCAGGGCTGGGATCTAAATATGTGTCCTATCGTAAGGACAGGCAGATGGGCAAAGGGGGCGGGGTTGCATTGTTCAGAAGGTGTTAAGTTAATCGATAGCAAGGAGCGATATAGGATCAGAAGACACAGAATCTCTGTGGGTAGAGTTGAGCAATTGCAAAGGTAAAAAAAACCCTGATGGTAGTTGTGTACAGGTCCCCAAGCAGTAGTCAGGATGTGGGGCAGAAAATTAATCAGCAGATAAAGAAAGCATGTAAAAAAAGGCAATATTACTATAATCATGGGGGACTTGAATATGCAGGTGGACTGGGAAAATCAGGTTGGTAGTGGATCCCAAGAAAAGGAATTTGTGGAATGTTCAGGTCTACAAAATTATGAGAGGCATAGACAGAGTGGATAGTCAAAGGCTTTTTCACAGGGTAGAGGGGTCAATTACTAGGGAGCATAGGTTTAAGGTGTGAGGGGCAAGGTTTAGAGGAGATGTAAGAGGAATTTATTTTACTCAGAGGGTAGTGGGTGCCTGGAACTCGCTGCCGGAGGAGGTGGTGAAAGCAGGGACGATAGTGACGTTTAAGGGGCGCCTTGATAAATACATGAATAGGATGGGAATAGAGGGATACGGACCCCGGAAGTGTGGAAGATTTTAGTTTAGGTGGGCAGCATGGTCGGCACAGGGTTGGAGGGCCGAAGGGCCTGTTCCTGTGCTGTACTTTTCTTTGTTCTTTGATTTTTTTGGGGGGGAGCAGCTTCTGGTAGAGCCCACTAGGGATCAGGCAATTCTGGATTTGGTGATGTGTAATGAGGCAGACTTGATTAGCGATCTTAAGGTGAAGGAACCCTTAGGGAGCAGTGACCACAATATGATAGAATTTACCTTGCAGCTTGAGATGGAAAAGCTGCAATAAGATGTAACGGTATTACAATTAAATAAGGGTAACTACAAAGACATGAGGGAGGAGCTGGCCAGAGTTGATTGGAAAAGGTGACTAGCAGGGAAGACAGTGGAACAGCAATGGCATGGGGTTTTTGGGGGTTATTTGGGAGGCAAAGCTGAAATTCATCCCAAGGAGGAGGAAACATGCTAAGGGGAGGACAAGGCATCCAGGGTTGACGAGGGAAGTTGAGGACAGCATAAAAGCAAAAGCAAAAGCATACAAAGTGGTGAGGATTAGTGAGAAGCCAGAGGATTGGGAAGCCTTTAAAACCGAGCAGAGGACAACTAAAAAAGCAATAAGGGGAGAGAAGATGACATATGAGTGCAAGCTAGCTACTAATATAAAAGAAGATAGGAAGAGTTTATTTCAATGTATAAAAGGTAACAGAGAGGCAAAAATAGACATTCAACCACCGGAAAACATGGCTGGAGATGTAATTAAATGAAACAAAGAAATGGCAGATGAACTGAATAGTTACTTTGCATCAGACTTCACGGTGGAAGATACCTGTAGGATGCCAGAGCTCCAGGTTAATCAGGGGGCAGAGGTAAATGCAGTTGCCATTACTAAGGAGAAGGTTCTGGGAGGCTGAAAGGTCTGAAGATGGATAAGTCAGCTAGACCGGATGGACTACACCCCAGGGTTCTAAAAGAGATAGCTGAGGAGATTGTGGAGGCATTGGTGGCGATCTTTCAGGAATCACTGGACGGAGGAAGGGTCCCACCGGACTGAAAGTGGCGAATGTAACACCACTGTTTAAGAAGGGAGGGAGGCAGAAGATGGGAAATTATAGACCGGTTTGACTGACTTTGGTCATTGGTAAGATTTTAGAGTACATTATTAAAGATGAGATCGTGGAGTACTTGATAGTGCATGATAAAATTGGACTCAGTCAGCACGGCTTTGTCAAAGGGAGGTCACGTCTGTCAAATATGCTAGAGTTCTTTGAGGAAGTAACAAGGTTTGGACAAAGGAGGACCTGTGGACGTGATTTATTTAGATTTCTAGAAGGCCTTTGACAAGGTGCCGCATAGGAGATTGTTAAATAAGTTAAGAGTTAAGGTGTTAAGGGTAAGATCCTGGCATGGATAGAGGATTGGCTGACTGGCAGAAGGCAGACAGTGGGGATAAAGGGGTCTTTTTCAAGATGGTAGCTGGTGACTAGTGGTGTGCCTCAGGGGTCTGTGCTGGGACCACAACTTTTCACAATATACATTAATAATCTGGAAGAAGGAATTGAAGACACTTTTGCTAAGTTTTCAGATGATTCAAAGATCTGTAGAGGGACAGACAGTATTGAGGAAGCAAGGGGACTGGAGAATAATTTGGACAGGCTAGGAGAGTGGGCAATGAAGTGGCAGATGAAATGCAAAGTGGAAAAGTGTGAGGTTATGCACTTTGGAAGGAGGAATTTAGAAATAGACTATTTTCTAAATGGGAAATGCTTAGGAAATCAGAAGCACAAAGGGTCTTGAGAGTCCTTGTTCACGATTCTCTTCAGGTTAATGTGTAGGTTCAGTCGGCAGTTCGGAAGGCAAATACAATGTTAGCATTCATGTTGAGAGGGCTAGAAGACAAGACCAGGGATGCACTTCTGAGACTGTATAAAGCTCTGGTCAGACCCCATTTGGAGTATTGTGATCAGTTTTGGGCCCTGTATCTAAGGAAAAATGTGCTGGCCTTGGAAAGGGTCCAGAGGAGGTTCACAAGAATGATCAATGGAATGAACAGCTTGTCGTATGAGGAACGGTTGAGGACTCTGGGTCTGTACTTGTTGGAGTTTAGAAGGATGAAGGGGGATCTTATCATAGCATTTACAGTGCAGAAGGAGGCCATTCGGCCCATCGAGTCTGCACCGGCTCTTGGAAAGAGCACCCTACCCAAGGTCAACACTTCCACCCCATCCCCATAACCCAGTAACCCCACCCAACACTAAGGGCAATTTTGGACACTAAGGGCAATTTATCATGGCCAATCCACCTAACCTGCACATCTTTGGACTGTGGGAGGAAACCGGAGCACCCAGAGGAAACCCACGCACACACGGGGAGGATGTGCAGACTCCGCACAGACAGTGTCCCAAGCCGGGAATCGAACCTGGGACCCTGGAGCTGTGAAGCAATTGTGCTATCCACAATGCTACCGTGCTGCCCCTTCTTGAAACTTACAGGATACTGTGAGGCCTGGATAGAGTGGACGTAGAGAGGGTGTTTCCACTTGTAGGAAAAACTTGAACCATAGGACACAATCTCAGACTAAAGGGACGATCCTTTAAAACAGAGATGAGGAGGAATTTCTTCAGCCCAAAGTTGGTGAATCTGTGGAACTCTTTACCGCAGAAGGCTGTGGAGGCCAAATCACTGATAGATAGGTTCTTGATTAATAAGGGGATCAGGGTTTACGGGGAGAAGGCAGGAGAATGGTGATGAGAAAAATATCAGCTATGATTGAATGGCGGAGCAGACTCTGTGGGCAGAGTGGCCTAATTCTGCTTCTATGTTTTATGGTCTAAGAGACCCAAGAACAGTTTGTGATCAGAAATGATGGTAACGTTTTAACCATGTAAGTACTGATGGAATTACTTGATGCCAAAGACTATTGATAATCTTTCCTTCGCAATTCAGGAGTAGCCTTTATCAACTTCTGAAAGGGATCTTGTCATATACCCTATCGACCTTTCAAAGCTGTTGCCCATCTCATATGGAGAGGTGTCGCAGGTCAATGTCAGTTCTTTCAGATGTATCGAAGTGAACCATCAGGTTTGAGGAATGCAGCAATTGCTTTACACTGTTAAAAGCTTCCTCCTGGGGAGTCTTCCAAAACCACCAATGGTGTTTCTTCAGCAGAATATGCAATGGGACAAATACCATCGACACGTTTGGTAAATGAACGTCTGTCGCAGTTTGCCATCTCCAAAAACGATTTTAGTTTAGTTGTGTTTGTGGGGGCAGGCACTTCCTTTATCGCCTCAAGGATGTGTTAACTCAGTGGTTGAAAGGTGCGCTCCGCTTTCTTGAGGCAAACTCCAGCCTCCTGAAATCTCTTTAACATCTTCTCTCAGATTGTTCGATGTTCAGCCTCTGTCGATCCAGTTATAAGGACATCATTAAAGTGTACTCCAACCTGCGGTAGCCCCTGCAGCAGACTCTCCATTGTCCTTTGGAATATTGTACATGCCGAAGACATGCCAAAAGGCAGGAGCATGTACTGGAATAGGCCTTTCTGTGTATTTATCATGACATACTCCTGGGAAGCATCATCTAATTCAAGTTGCTAATAGGCATGACTGATAACCAGCTTTGTGTAAGATTGACCTCCTGCCAGCTTTGCATACAGGTCATCAATTTTAGGGATTGGATATTTATCTAACGTGGTGGCCTAGTTAACTGTGAGCTTATAATCATTGTGGATGGTCTTGTCATATGCCAATCCAGGGACTATAGGTGCTGCTCATTTTTTTAAACTCATTTTTACGTGATTATGGGCTTCACTGGCTAGGCCAGCATTTTTTGCCCATCCCTAATTGCCTTTGAGAGGGTTGTGGTGATCCGCCTTCTTGAATCACTGCAGTCCTTGTGGTGTCGGTCAACCAGCAGTGCAGGAATGGCGGAACATTTCCAAGTCAGGATGGTGAGTGACGTTGGGGGAGGGGATTCCAGGTGGTGTGTCATCGGTTTGGAAGGTGCTGCCTAAGGAGCCTTGGTGAGTTCCTCTTTTAGATGATGCACAATGCTGCTACGGTGGACGACACAGAGGCGCAGTAGTTAGCACTGCTGCCTCAGTCGCTGAGGACCCGAGTTCGATCCCGGCTGTGGGTCACTGTGTGTGTGAAGTTTCTACATTCACCCCATGTCTGCGTGGGTTTCACCCCCACAACCCAAAGATGTGCAGGTTAGGTGGAATGGCCACACTAAATTGCCATTTCATTGGAATAAAGTAATTGGGTACTCTAAATTTATTTGAAAAGAAAATAAAACAATGCTGCTACTGTGCATCGGTGGTGGAGGAAGTGAATTTTTGTGGAAGGGGTGCCAATAAAGCGGTCTGCTTTGTCCTGGATGGTACCGAGCATCTTGAGTGTTGTTGGAGCTGCAGTCATCCAAGCAAATGGGGAGTATTCCATCACACTCCTTCCTGTCTTGTGCATTGTAAGTAGTGTACAGGCTTTGAGGACTCTGGAGGTGAGTTACTTGCCGCAGGATTCCTAGTTTCTGACCTACTCTTGTAGCCAAGCATTTATATGACTACTCCAGTTCAGTTCCTGGTCAATGAAAATGAAGTGAAATGAAAATCGCTTATTGTCACAAGTAGGCTTCAAATGAAGTTACTATGAAAAGCCCCTAGTCACCACATTCCAGCGCCTGTTCGGGGAGGCTGTTACGGGAATCGAACCGTGCTGCTGGCCTGCCTTGGTCTGCTTTAAAAGCCAGCTCTTTAGCCCTGAGCTAAACCAGCCCAATGGTAACCCCCAGAATGTTGATCGAGGGGGATTCAGTGATGGTAATGCCATTGAATGTCCAGGGGCGATGGTTTGATTCTCTCTTATTGGAGATCGTCATTGCCTGGCACTTGTGTGTCATGAATGTTTCTTGCCACTTGTTAGCCCAGGCCTGGATATTGTCCAAGTCTTGATGCATTTGCATGTGGACTGCTTCAGTGTCTGAGGAGTCGGGAATGCTGCACAACATTGTGCAATCAGCAGCGAACATCTTCACATCTGATCTTATGTTGGAAGGAAGGTCATCGATGAAGCAGCTGAAGATGGTTGGGCCGAGGACACCATCCTAAAAAACTCCTGCAGTGAGGTCATGGGACTGAGATGATGGACATCTAACGACCACAACCATCTTCCTTTGTGCTGGGGATAACTCCAACCAATGGAGAATTTGCCCCCTGATTCTCATTGACTCCAGTTTTGCTGGGACTCCTTGATGCCGCACTCGATCAAATGCTGCCTTGATGTCAAGGGCAGTCACTCTCACCTCACCTGGAGTTCAGCTCTTTTGTCCATATTTGAATGAAGGCTGTAATTCTAAGAATTCAACTGGTTGGATAATACCTAGTTCTTTCAACTTGTTGAACTCAGTATCCACTTTCTCTCAAAAGGCATATGGTACCGATCTTGCCTTAAAGAATCATGGAGTCACCTCTGAATCCACATAAATCTTAGCTTGTAGAACATTGAATTTACCTAATTCATCACAGAAGATGCTCTCGTATTTAACTTGATTTCTTCAAGCTAAGAAGGCTTGGTCCTTCACCAGTCACTAGTATCACAAGGTGCTGGGTAGACTTGTTCATAACTTACAGGTTCCATTGTGGTGCCTTTTAGCTCAGTTGGCTGAACAGTTTGGTTTATGATATGAGCGATGTCAACAGCGCGTTCAATTCCTGTACTCCTTGAGGTTATTCATGAAGGCTTTGCCTTCTTAACCTTGCCCCTCGTCTGTGGTGTGGTGACCCTCAGGGTAAATCACCACCAGTCAGCTCTCAAAGAGGAGTGCAGCCTGTGGGACTGTGGTTACATTTATATTTACTTAGTTGATTGATTGTTTGGCGATCTTGACTTAACTCTGCACTGCTTTATCAAATGTCCTCTTTTGTGACAAAAACACTCAACCTTCTTCAAACAAAATGGTCCAGGAGTGTGTTTACCTCCACATCGGTAACATTCCACTTGAAGCATTACTGATTGATTTCCCATTCTGTACCTTTTTGTTTCGTTGGTGGCTGAAATTGTTTCCTGCTTCGCAGCTGCTTTGGCGATTTTGGCACCATGGCTTGCTGCAGGTTTCTTCCCTAACTGGTGAACATAGCAATGTTCTGCATTCTGCAGCTCTTGTGCACCTGTTTCAGCACTTTCCATGGCCAACATTATCTCCATTGCTCATTTAAAATTTATGTGGACCTTAGCAAGCAATCTGCATTGAATAGTGTTGATGGTCATGCCACAGACTAACCTATCCCAAACAATGTCACCGAGGGTGGCTCCAAAATCACAATACTCCGATAATTGCTTCATAGATGCACAGATACATAGAAGATAGGAGCAGGAGGAGGCCTTGTGGCCCTTCGAGCCTGCTCCGCTATTTATCTCGATCATGGCTGATCATCCAACTCAATAGCCTAATCCTGTTATCTCCCCATAACCTTTGATCCCATTCATCCCAAGTGCTATATCTAGCCACCTCTTGAATATATTCAGTATTTTAGCATCAACTACTTCCTGGGGTAATGAATTCCACAGGCTCACCACTCTTTGGGTGAAGAAATGTCTCCTCAGCTTTGTCCGAAATGGTTTATCCTGAATCCTCAGACTGTGACTCCTGGTTCTGGACACACCCACCATCGGGGACACCTTCCCTGCATCTACCCTGTCTAGTCCTGTTAGAATTTTATGAATCTCTATGAGATCCCCACTCATTCTTCTGAACTCCAGCGAGCACAATCCTAACCTAGTCAATCTCTCCTGGAATCAGTCTGGTAAACCTTCGCTGCACTCCCTCGAGAACAAGAACATCCTTCCTCAGAAAAGGAGACCAAAACTGAACACAATATTCCAGGTGTATCCTCACCAAGGTGCTGTACAATTGCAACAACACATCCCTGCTCCTGTACTCGAAACCTCTCGTAATGAAGGCCAACATACCATTAGCTTTCTTTACCGTCTGCTGCACCTGCATGCTTACCTTCAGCGAATGGTGCACAAGGGCACCAAGGTCCCGCTGCACACTCCCCTTTCCCAATTTACAACCATTCAGGTAGCAATCTGCCTTCCTGTTTTTGCTTCCAAAGTGAATAACCTCACACTTACCCAAATGATACTGCATCTGCCATTGATTTGCCCACTCGCCCAACCTGTCCAGATCATGCTGTGGGACCTCTGCATCCTTGATACAATTCACCCTTCCACCCAACTTGGTGTCATCTGCAAACTTTTGAGATGTTACATTTTGTTCCCTCATCTAAATTAATATATATTGTGAATCGCTGGCGTCCCAGCACTGATCCCTGTGGCACCCCACTAGTTACTGCCTGCCAATTTGAAAAGGACCCATTAATTCCTACTATCTGTTCAACAATGTAAGTTTTGATTGATTCGCCTGGGTCTCTCACCCTAAAATTAAATTTGAATCTCTGGAATATGACTGATGGTTGAGGTTGTAATTGAGCCTTCTCTAAATCCATGAGTTGACTAAATTATTTTGAGCTGGGCGCGCTTGGGGCTGTAAGACTTATCGGTCTGAATTCCGAAAACACCTTGGGGAACTGCTTTGAATTTTGTATCCTCCTCTATTTCATTGGCTTGGAATTAATACACAAGGCACTTGATGTATTTTCCCCATTCACTAAAGAGAGGCAATCTGGTGAGGATGTTTTTTTCAGACTTCAAGTAAAACAGGATAATTACAGGTGTAGGACCAGAGGCAGTGTCAGGATTTGTCTTCATCACCAGATATAAAGAATGCACTTCCACAGATTTTGTTAGTGAACACATAAGTCAATTTTGTGTGGTGATTATAAACTATATAGATATATATTTTAATTTCCAATTAAGGGCAATTTAGCGTGGCCAATCCACCTCTCCTGCACATCTTTGGGTTGTGGGGGTGAAACCCACGCAGACATGGGGAGAAGGTGCAAACACCACATGGACAGTGACCCTGGGCCGGGATCAAAGCCGGGTCCTCTGCACTTGAGGCAGAAGTACTAAGCACTGCACCACCATGCCGCGTCTTGTGGGGATTATAAACTGACAGTCAATACGGTTTCCAGGTAGGATTGCAACCCATGCCCTGCAGCAAGGACTTGTATGCTAAGTGGCTACTGGATGCTTGTTCACGGAGCTAGATATGAGTAACGCATATCTGCAACTCTACAGGTCCTCCTCTGATAAATATGCACAGGGGACTCTACAGGTATACCTGGCTGCCTTTCAGGTGTCATCGGCATGTGCGATCTTCCACTGAGTCATGGAGAATATCCTACAGGGGTTACAGCACATCGCAGTGTATTTGGTTGACCTACTAGACATGAGGACTACCGACCAGGGGCATTTGGAGAACCGTGAGGCAGTTTTGCAGTGCTTCGTGGAATATGGCGTCCACCTGCGCTGTGCGAACTGTGTGTTCTACATAAAGGAGGTAGTCTACTTCGGGTATCGGGTGGACCGTGACCACTTGCACCCAGCTGCTGAGAAGGCGTGAGCCATTCAATTGGCCCTGCCCTTAAGGATGCCATGGAACTTTGCTAATTTCTGGGGTTGGTTCATTACTATGGGACATTTGTCGTGAATCTCAGGGCCGTACTGGCTTCTTTGCTTGTAATCCTTCAGAAACATCAGACCTGGGTGTGGAGTTCTGCCCAGGAAGTGACTTTCCTGCGTGTCAAAAGATGATTGTCATCCTCGGGAGTGCTGACCCATTATGATCCAGCAAATCTTTGGTCATCACCTGTGATAGGCCATCTTATGGAATTCGGGCTGTCCTGGCCCATCGGATGGTGGATGGTTAGGAGCAGACGATCGCTTTTGTCTCCTATACACTGGCGGCGGCCGGACGTAAAGCCTCGCAGATTGAGAAGGAGAGACTAGAGGTGGTCTTCAGGGTGAAAAAATGTCACCAATATGCCTAGGGATGCTATTTCTTCTTTGTTATGGGCTATAGCCCAGCGCTGGTACCTGCTCCTGGCTGCTTATGAGTACTCTTTCGAACATCAACCAGGTACCCGCGTTGCACATGCCGATGTGCTGGGCCATCTATCTTTGCCAGCAGATGCTTCAGATGAAGTGGTCGTCGCACTGAATTTCATGGACTTCCTGCCAGTCACCATATTGTATGTCTGCGACTGGACACAGATGGACCCCATTCGTGCCGAGATGCCCTGTCTGGTGTTATATGGTGGCCGCATTGACAGCTGCCAGTTGAGTTGCCAGCCTTCTCCTCGAAGTTGTTTGAGCTGAGTGTGAAGGATGGTTTTTTGATTTAATTTATTGTCACATGTACCGAAGTACAGTGAAAAGTATTTTTCTGCAGCCGAGGGAAAGTACACAGTACGTACATAGTAGACAAAAAGAATAATCAATAGAGAACATTGACAAATGGTACATCGACAAACGATGATTGGTCACAGTGCGGAACAAGGGACCAAACAAAGCAAATACATGAGCAAGAGCAGCATAGGGCATCGTGAATAGTGTTCGTACAGGGAACAGCTCAGTCCGAGGGGAAGTCGTTGAGGAGTCTTGTAGCTGTGGGGAAGTAGCTGTTCCTATGTCTGGATGTGTGGGTCTTCAGACTTCTGTACCTTCTGCCTGATGGGTCTGGAAGAAGGCAATGCCTGGGTGGGAGGAGTCTCTGATAATGCTTTCTGCCTTCCTGAGGCAGCGGGAAGTGTAGACAGAATCAATGTGGGGCTGGCAAGTTTATGTGATACGTTGGGCTAAGTTCACCACACTGCAGTTTCTTGTGATCTTGGACCGAGCAGTTGCCATACCAGGCTGTGATGCAGCCGGACAGGATGCTCTCTATCGCACATCTGTAGAAGATGTTTTACTGCAGGGCATGCGGTTGTTATCCCGATGAAGGGTCACAATCTTGTCTTGAAAGACCTTCACAATGGGACCCATGCATATCCAAAATGAAGATGTTGGTGGGAAGCTATATCTGGTGGCCAGACCTGGATACTGACATCGAGAAGGTGGCTCAGCAATGTCCCATTTATCAGGAGCACCCAAAGTTGCCTTTGGCCGCATCCAATCAGCCTTGGGAGTGGCCGGGTCACCCTTGAGCTTGAGTGCATTTTGACTTTGCCGATCCATTGCTGGGCTCGATATTTCTTCTTTTAATGGACACCCATTCCAAGTGGCTGGAGGTCCACAAAATTATGGCAATCACCTCCTGTGTGACTGTTGAGCAGTTACGTATATCTTTCTCAGCGCAAGGCATTCCTGAAATCCTCATCATGGACATAGGTGCTTCTTTTACAAGTGAGGAGTTCTCGGCGTTACTGAAGGCCAACGGAATTCAGCATGTGCGTACTGCCCTATACCACCCAGCGTCAAACGGGTTGGCAGAGTCGCTCATGCAGACGTTTAAATGGGGCTCCGGGAGCAGATTTCGGATTCTATGGATTTGCAACTAGCTCATTCCCTATTGTGGAAGGGAAATTAACATAAATGAAATACTGCTGAAATATTCTGGTTTCGGCCTTATCATGAAAATACATTGTCCTCCGAAAGATAACAAAGCCAAGGGCAAGAACATACATACTACGTATTTCATCGTATGTACTTTCCAAGGTCTATTTAATATAAACATGCCTGTTTACTTCAGATTATAAAAACATGCTGTCTTCAATCGAATCTCAGAGTGCGGTGCCCTGGCTTTGCAGCTAGAACACTCTCTCTCCGCAAATATATTTGTGTAAATAAATTTCCTTAAATCGAACCTCAAGGAATTTGTCTTTATTATGATTTCCACAACAAATTTAATGGGAAATGAACCCCGAAACGAATCTCTAAACAGGACTCTCTCAGCTGAAAAGGAGAGAAGCATAGCGCGATCCCAGCTGAAAGGGGGGTCTGCGGCTCGGCAGCCTTAATTACTGGCCAGTGGCTCATGCTAGGAGAGTTATCTTAATTAATAAATTAATGATAGCTGCATGGGAAGAAAAAGGTGCCTTAGAGATTAAATTTTTTTTTTTCAGACTTCGAGGTTCGTGAAAGGAGAAACACCGATGTGCGCTCCCTGTAGTATTTGTAAGTGATTTCCGCGGTCGTTGTTATTGTTATGTATATGTTCTAAAGTATTTTTCAGAAGGAACGATGAGCAATAAACTTGACGCCCCCTCACAGGTCGTCCCAAAGCCTCGGTAAAGATATCGGAGCGAGAAAGAAGGTGAACTCCTTAAAGTGGACAGATAAGGGAGTCAAAATGAGTAAGAAAATGAAAAGAAACAATCATAAAGCAACGGAATGAGGTAAGAAAACCTATATGTCCTGCACAGGAATCTAATGAAGCTGACCCCCTCTCGAAAATAAGAGTGTGTGAGATAAGAAAACTGTTAACTGTGAGATTTTTGAGCTGTGAGAATTTGTGTGTTTTGTTTAACCAATTAATTTTAGTCAAAGCATGAAGTGCTAAGTGGGTTGTATTTTTTATCGTCTGTCATTGTGAGTCAGAGTCAGAGATTATAACTTAAGTGATTTTTGTTGAGATTTTCCCAATGAACGAAAACATTGGAAATTACGATCAGTTTAAAAGAAAGTGCCTTTACGAATAAAATTAATTGAATATGAATAAGTTTTTAGATTACGTGAAAAAACGTAAATGGCATCATGCCAAGTTCTCCGCCCCTTAGATTCTGCAGGAAACATTAACCATTTCAGCAGACATTTGACCTTTTCTGAATTGACAAAGAAAAAATATACGTCGCTAAGAATAGCTAATGCCTATAAAATCAATCAATGGAAATTTACTTAAATGTGTGCTATTTATAGCCCCTCCCAGGGGATGTTTGGTCAGCTTTGAAGCTTTGGGATCGTAGTCCCACCAACATAAATTGGGGCTGGGTTCCCAATAACGATAATCATTTGAATGAAGGAAATGAGTCCCTCGAACACTGGTTAGCAAATAGAGGGAAAGAGGCTATCATGCAAGGAGCCAAGGAGCATTTAGCCCCTAGGAAGGATGTACCGCAGCTAGCGACACCTGACCCTATTAGGCAGACAGACACTCTGCAAATTAGGAGCGGTAATCCATTGCATTGATAATGGAATGTTTATAGAACTGTCTGAAAAATGAGCTCACCAGCTGCAAAATTTAATAACTTCGGAGCCTGCGCCCGATCGCTCTGTGCCTGTGTTCTCTGCTGGCAGCTGAACGTTAACCCTTACAGTACCACTGTTAAAAAAAAAAATTTAAACTGCAGGAAGTCTTACAAAAGATTAATGACCCTTGGGCAGAGCTATTAAAACACCTGATAGAGTCCAGATGAGAGAATATAGTGACACATTGCATGGCTTGGTATGCTCGTGAGGATGATATTATATTATCATATTAATCCAACATCATGTAGAGGGTAAACTGCATGCTAACATCTTAATATACATGTCTCACTCATACGCAGAGAGGGTAAATAAATTCAGTTGTTGGGTTTATATACACAAATTCCCAGACGCTCGGGGGAGGGTTTCCCTGTGCGACCCATCCCATTCACCAGTAACGAGATAGCAGAGTGGCCCCTAAAACGGAATAATACAGGGCATGGGGAAGATACACAGGATATGTTAGATTGGAGATTAGCTGGATATAATATGAATAGGTTTAAAGGATGGTGGTGGCCTAGGTTTAATGTAACACGTCAACCGCCCTGGTTGATCCTTCCCAATTATACTGGAGTCTCAAAAGGAAGTATATGCTTTAAGAAATGTAAAACATAAAACGTATGGGACCCACTCAGTAGGCACGAGTCAGTGCGGCCGGACCTTGAATTGGCAAGCCCCTATCTTCCACCTTACAGCTAAAGGACTATTGATCTTTGATTGGTCAGGAGTTGTAAATCAAACTAGTGGAGGCTCCTGGGAAGGGGATCCGATTAGACGAATGATGACTGATAGTAAAGGAAACCTGACCGCACGTATTTTATCTGTGGCCAATACAGAAAATTGGGAAGGCTCCTGCTATTTGGGATAGGTAGTCCCTTATGTGCATCACATTCAGCAATTGCAGGACCATCCCCATCACAGGACGACACAAAGCATTGTGACATGAGCACAAATGCTGGGAATGATACCACCATTAGGAATAGCCACTAATGCATACAAACTACGCGAACTACGAGACATCCTTGAGCAGGTAGCTAATGACACTGCAGAAGCTGTTAACCAGATAGAAACTGAGGCGGTTGCTATAAGAGCAGTTGCCCTGCAGAATAGAATGGCTCCTGATTTCTTGTTAGCTGAAAAGGGAGACACTTGTGCCCTGATTGGAAGTGACTGTTGCACGTACATCTCTGATAACACAGAGAAATTGATAATCTGATGGGTCACATTCGTAGAGAGGTGACAAGATTACATGAAAATGAGGGATGGGACTTTGGCTTTGGGTGGTTAGGATTGTTGGGACAGAGGATTGTGTTCTGGATTTTAATCGCCATTGTAATCTTGATTGTCGTATGGTTACTGTTTTAATATTGCGCAAGGTATTTTTATTGTACTGACATGGGAGAACAGCCCTAGCCACCTTGCCTCTTTGTTACCAGGCTCATAACACGCAAGGAACTGTCATACGTCCGTTCTCCCTCCATACATTATAAACCTCCCTTCTCTACGGAGGACACGATAATTTACTAAAAGGTGTTGATCAAAAGATCAACAAGGAGGGAATTGAGGAAGGGAAATTAACATAAATGAAATACTGCTGAAATATTCTGGTTTCGGCCTTATCATGAAAATACATTGTCCTCCGAAAGATAACAAAGCCAAGGGCAAGAACATACATACTACGTATTTCATCGTACGTACTTGCCAAGGTCTATTTAATATAAACATGCCTGTTTACTTCAGATTATAAAAACATGCTGTCTTCAATCGAATCTCAGAGTTCGGTGCCCTGGCTTTGCAGCTAGAACACTCTCCGCAAATATATTTGTGTAAATAAATTTCCTAAAATCGAACCTCGACGAATTCGTCTTTATTATGATTTCCTCGACACCTATTTTCCTATTGGACCACGCTACACATGGTGACTGGAGTGGACCCGGATTATGGGCTGATGACTCCATACCCGCCTTTGCTTCCTGATATCAGTGTGAAGGTGCGCCATAACCAAGAGCTGCAAGGCGGGTTGCCTTATTCAATGTCAACTGGTCCGGCATTTCACACCTGGTGACGCGGTACCCATCCGCAACTTCACTGACGGCGCTCACTGGCCCTTAGGAACCTTCTTCCATCAGAGTGGGCCAGGCTCTTACCGTGTTCGAGTCCACGACCAGCTGACAAAAAGACACCTGGATCACCTCCGGTCGCAGAGACCGCTCCTTCGTAAGGTTCCTTCTGTGCATCCTGTTCTGGATCGTCCAGCCCCGATGCTGGACCAGCCCGTTGTGACACCCAATGATGTCCCGACGCCGACAAATAAGAAGTCGTCTCTTCGGATTCTGACATGGAAACACAGGCCTCTGAAGTCGCTGATGCAGAGTCCACTGTAGATGCCTACAGCCAGCTGTCCGCCATGACATTCGTGTAGGAAACGGCGTTCCCCTTTGCGGAAATGTTGCCAGATCCGGCGCTTCGGATACACGCCACTCTGCCTGCACCGAAGAGGCTCCGTCATCGTCCTCCTCTTCGCCCATGGCTGTCGTGGGGTCATACAGACTTTGTGGGGGGAGGGATATCATAACCCACATGGAATATGTGGTAGGAATGATTATCTTCACCGTGTTCTTTGTGGATTATGAGCTCCCTTGTTAAGGGGGAGAGGGAAAGTTAATCTATGTTGCATATAAGGTCAGCCAGTTCGGCATCGACCTGTGAAGACCCGTTTGGGAACTGCCGGGCACTATATATTATAGCCTTGTAAATAAACTGAAGTATCTTTTAGACAACTTGGTGTTGTCTCCCCGTGACATCATAAAAACAGCAACGTGTCCTTATCTGCAATACATCAAGAGGTAGAAAGGTATCTGGGCCAGTTTTAATTGTATGTTTGTTTGATATCCGGAGAGCAAGGGAGTACAATTTCCCATTAACTTAACAGTATTGTGTGTGGACGACTGTACAGAGACAGGTAAGACAAGGAATAAATCAATATAAATGAACAGTATGAATGCACAATGAACATCAAAATGAAAAAAAAATGCCACTTCCAGCTGGTTTAGTTTGTAGCTGTGAACTGAATGAGAAATAGTGAGCCTGTGAGGTGAGAATTAGTCCGAGTTGTGTTCCCCCCTCCATTTCCCAGGCTGCCGTGAAGCTTGATTTTGCTGTCCCCCAAGGTCTTTATTGTCGCCCACTTTGGCAGACCTGAGACAGGGCTGGAGGCGGGCCAACTCCAGAGAGGGCAGGTTAAATGCTTGCCTCCACTCCTACCCATTTACAAATACATAAGCCTAAAAGAATTTCGAAAGTACTTCAAAACCACGTTGAAACTTAAATATATTTGCCCCCATCATCTATATGAATGAACTCCGTAATAGGAGTGGTTCTGCCTAGGGCCGGTTCCCTCTCTCGCCATGTGGAAAATGATGAAGTGCAGAATCAGAGGCGAGATTTCAGGCTGTGCCACTCATCAGCTATTTCTTTTGCCATCCCTCCTTTGTTCCCATTTGGTTCAGGATGGGGAAATTCTGGCCCTGCCGTCTAAATTAGAACTGACAGCTTGTCTGCAAGCAGAAAGAAATTCAATATAATTTAATATTTACTGGTGATGTGTTCCCATTACATAATCACTCTTGTGTTTGGGCTGAAAACACAGAGTGATCATCCAGAAGTCTATAGATAACATATGATTCTCAGTTTGAGAAATCTCGGTTATCCATGCCATGTAGTAACCTTGCAATTCCCTGGACTTTCTCCACTAACTTTCAGAGATCTCATTAGAATGCTTCAGGCAATGCTGATCTCATTCCTTTGGTTATATGGCAACTGGTCAGCTGTGGATCCGTCAATATGATGGAGTGTATACATTCAGTTATGTGCTAACTAGAGTGCAGGGAGTGACTTTCATCAGTTCTGATGCTAAAGAGATGTAACCAAAATGGTGTCTTGTGTTGAAACAATGGTTTAGTGCAACATAGTCCTCAACATAGCAAGCAGCTGATTGAGAATAAACAAATTGCCGAGGATTTTGACTTCTACGAGAAAGGCTTATCACCTTTCATTGCTGCTGGAATTTTGAAGAGGACTTTGGAAAAACATCAGAATTTTCTGGGATGCTTTGACAAGACTTCGTCGACACGAGATCAACACCTATTCTAAACTCCGCTGAGGATTTCACCGAAGAAAAATAACTGCTGTGCCACTCTACCACGTAGGAGTCACCAGGAGAAAGGGAGTGTTTCATCATGAGCATCATTGGTTATGGATTCCTTCCATCCTGGCGGCTAGAGTACATGCCTCCTCTTCCTCCAGCACATCTTCCAATGACCCATCTGAGAACCTCAGAGCCCAATCCCTCGATTGCTGAGACGTCCTGAAACCTGTTGCGGTGTGTCAGCCAGTACATCCCACAGCAGTGGAAATTGGTGTATAAGGCTCACATATAGTGCTCCATAAAAATTGCTTCCAGTCAGAACACCCGGCAAGTTAAAATAATGCTAATTAGCAAATAGGAGCAAAACTGCGTACAAAAAACAGATTTTCAAGTCATCTATTATTAGCACAGCACCCATTTTACACCTGTTCTCATATTTTCACCAACATACCACCCAGTTTTAAGTGTGTTATTCCAAACAGATGAAAATATCTGACTTTGCTTCCCTAATCTAATAATTTTTTTCAAATATAAATTTAAGAGTACCCAATTCATTTTTTCCAATTAAGGGGTAATTTAGCATGGCCAATCCACCTAGCCTGCACATCTTTTTGGTTGTGGGGGTGATACCCACGCAAACACGGGGTGAATGTGCAAACTCCACACGGACAGTGACCCAGAGCCGGATCAAACCTGGGACCTCGACGCCGTGAGGCAGCAGGGCTAACCCACTGCGCCACCGTGCTGCCCTCCTAATCTAATAATTAAGGCAATTCCTGGACATTTAGATTGAATATCCTGCCTAAATTAAATCCTTTATTAACTGTATCTGATGCTAGAGGCATTATTTTGCTACATGTGATAAACATCACTCCAATACTGATGTCCAGTCTCTCTCAAAGGAATGCCTCATATCATTCTTCTCAGTGTCGCTCAAAGGTGAACAAGCTGCACAATTACATTTCAACATAAAATTAAATTTCCTAAATTCATTCCACCTCTGACTGTATAATCTTTAGACCAAGATATCAGACAATAGATAATAACGACAACTTGAATTGTATTAAAATTTGCTGACAATGCTATAAATCCACCTGCCCCACTGATATGAGCATGCTACTTAATTTATTCACCATATTTAAACAAACATGTCTACCTTAGCCTTGAATATATTCAAAGATGGAGCATTCGCAGCCCTCTGGGATGGAGAGTTCCAAATATTCACAACACTTCAGGTGCAACAAGGTCCAATTTGAACTCCATAATTTAGCAGATAATTGCTTTTAATCTGCAAAATCATAGACTATTGCTTCACAAGTATTTACTGTTCGCCTTGAATGCGCTCAAGACTGAGCATCCACAGATGATTTTACATGGACTCCATATGCCACAACTTAAGGAAGAAAAAGGAGATTTAAATTGTGTTCAAATTTAATTGTGCAGCTAGTTCACCTTTCGAGCGACACTGTGAGGAGAATGATGTGGAACATTCCTTTGAGAGAGACTGGGCATGATTATTGAAGTGATGTTAATCCCATGTAGCACAGCAATGCCTCTAGCATCTGGTACAGTTAATAAAGGACTTCTGTGGACTGTCACTAGATAATGACAGTAGAATGTTCCATTTCTTAGAAGAAACCCCAAAGGTATTGATGACTACAGCGCTGAAAGAACTTCATATTTGCTGTCAAACACAATACACAAAGATGTGCCATTTCATGTACAAAATGCTGGATCTCCAGCATTTTATCATTAGGCACCAGCTGCTCCGGAATCGATAAATATAATGTTAGCCCTTGAGCTTGAAAACATATCTATTTTGGTTATTAGTCTCTATACTCAAGTTCAGCAGATAATTAACAACAGGAAAATGAGGGGTAGCACGGTGGCGCAGTGGGTTAGCCCTGCTGCCTCACGGCGCTGAGGTCGCAGGTTCGATCCCGGCTCTGAGTCACTGTCCGTGTGGAGTTTGCACATTCTCCCTGTGTTTGCGTGGGTTTCGCCTCACAACCCAAAGATTGGCCATGCTAAATTGCCCCTTAATTGGAAAAAATTAATTAGGTACTCTAAATTTATAAAATGAAAAAACAACAGGAAAACTAAATATTTACCTCAACACATGCCACGCGATGTATTACAGACCTGGTATAGGTAATGCAAGCATATTTTGGCAGAACGCAGGCATATATTCTTGTCTTCAGCAGACCACACATGGGGCTTTGCTTTGTGCCTTCCTGAGCTAAACCTGTCTGTCGAGATAGAACTTATATACAAGTTCTGCTGAAGCTTAAATTAAGCAGAGGTGTGAAACGGGCAATATTGGACCAGTTGTTTCTACCACACCCTGATTTTGCTCAACAATCCAATCAGGCGGCATATGTAACACATGACCAATTTGATTATCTCCATTTTAAATCTCTACTGTCGTTGAAAAATTCCTCTCTTCATGTTGTTATCTCCTCTGGTGTTCTGATAAGGCAGAATCCTTTATGGCAATAAACAGGAATCAGAAATCATGAGATAAGTGACATAATTTAATGTGCATCCAATCTTAAACAAGGATCATTTCAAATAAATCTTTGGTGTTCATGTTCCCACAGCAACCAGTGCTCCAAAATATATAGAGACCAATTATCCATATCCATACACAAACAATTAATATCTAACACTAAAGGGATGTTTTAAGAACTAAAATTAATTAAAACCGATCTTCATTCCCTTCTGTTCGTATGCTTTGGACAATGATATCACATGGATGACACCACCGACTACCTGAATAGCAATACAGGATTCTCCGTCTCACCAGCCCTGTTTTCCGACGTGGTGTGCCCCCACCTGCACCAGGATCCTCTGTTCTGGAAGCTGGCCAATGGTGTTTCCCATTGTGGCCATCCCATGGTGTCGGGAAACCTGTGGGCATGGGTGCGCTGCTGGCGAAACGGAGAAACCTGCCGATGGGGAATCCCGCGGAAGGTTTTTCTCACTGAAAGTTAACAGGGCCTGGAATGCATATTTCTAAAGTGCAAATATATGCATCTTATGCCTCTATAGGATGATTTCTTCCCCCTCTTTCTTGGACAATATGAATGAACACATTCACAGCAAGTGTGCATTTTACTACTATTATTGAAAATATTGCAACTCATTGTTTTATTAAAGATGCAGTTTAAGATTAACAGTAAATTCTGCAAACATAATCTAAATGTGCAAAGTCCTCCAGGCACGATAATGCAATTTTGTTTCTTGGCTAATGCATTTCAGTTTAAAAAGAAGGTATTAGAGGGAACATCTATTCGGCAACAAAGTGAGGGTTGAATCTTTGCACCTGAGTCGGCTGCAAAGAATTGGGAAAACTCCCAAACCCTTGGGCGAAACATCCCTAAATGGTTTGATTTTCATTTGTCGAGAGGTCATCACTTTCTGGAGTTGGACACACTATCCCTGGAAACAGTGCGGAGGCAGTCACAGGGACTGGTTAAAAGGCCTGTCTCCGTGCTCTGGGACTTTGTTCCAGTTATGCTAAAAACAGCAACTGCTGGATTTTTACTCTCTAGTTTGGGCGCAGAGTTGGGATGTGTACCAATTCCAAAAACTGACTGTGGAGAAAGTACCCTTTTGTTCAGGGGTGCAAGTGTGAACAGGAGTCAGGTCCAGGGCCCTGATAAGCAATCGGCACTCTATAAATGAAGAGGTGCTTGAAATTGCAAGAACAAAATGAACTCTGGTAGGAGCGTTTTCCGAGGCCTGAGTATTGAGCCAGCCTTAACGTGTGGTTCGTCACTCATTGTTCGGCCTTAGCTTAATAAACAGAGCAGACACACAACAATCTTGGGTAAGACGGGCTTTTATTATCGCAAGCTTGGTTTCGTGTATATGAGCGATGGACCTGGATAATACCAAGATCGATCTGATGAATACTGATAAAAATACATCAATTGTACAATTCGCAAAAATCAATAGCCCACATCATTTGGACTAGATCCAATCCCTGAAGCTGTCATGTTCAAATTTATCCAATAAAATTGCGATCAACCCATGATTTAGCCTTATCCTGTCACCTGTTGCTTACCAAGGTTCCATGTCCATTTTGAGTTGTTTTTCTCATCCTAATATCGCCGTCAGATCCTGTCCACCATTGTCCAGCTAGGGACAGGATGTCAGAACCGGCTTCCTCTTCATGTATTGTTTCAGAGGATATTGGGGGTCACTGATAAAATGTGTTTACTACATAATCTGCTGACCACATACCTCGTGAGTCTCAAAACCATGGGCAAGTTAGCTGCCTAAATCCCATCATCCATTGTGGCCACTGCTTGTAGCTAGAATTTACATGATTATCACTGCTATGTCCTAAAATACAGCTTTAATGATTAATAATGCTTACTGGATATACTTTCTATGGTTAATCTCTATCCTTAATAAACTAACTTATGCAGAGCTACTCAAGTGGCATCCTAGCTATTCAATTTTAAGAGGTCTCATCACTGGACGCCCCCTTCACTCTAAAATATGGCATCCAGAAAAATGGCCATTTGATCAGTGCGGAAAAGCTACCCTTATAGAGTACAATGTTGGGGGCAAGAGAGGGGTGTCAACCAAGGCGTAACTGGGTGACAGTCATTGCAGAGTGGTTGCAGATGAACTACAGTGGGTGTGTGATGATGGAGTACGACAGACAAGCATGTCATATCATGGCAGCAGATATCTTTTGAGGAGTAGCTACAAACATTAGCCAAATCAGTGTAAACCCATAACCCCCACCCAGCACCCTTATCTCTTACACCCTCCATGCCAACTCACCCAATTTCCACCACAGGAAGACTCCAGGAGCTCAACTTAGATGAAATAAAATAAATTCAAAGTATCAATTATAGACTTCACTGTATAAATAAAAAAGGCTTATTGATGACAACACATTCAATACATTTAGGTCCCTTCTAGTACTTGATCTGCTATAAAAGCAAACATTTGTATTCATAGTTCCACATCAAGGGCATGTAATCCTTTTATAGTCACTTGGAGCTGTCAATTAAATTGAATTTTCAAGCCTCACCCACTGTGATAATGTTAGGTTATGGAAGCAGTCATAGAACATAGAAAATACAGCACAGAACAGGCCCTTCGGCCCACGATGTTGTGCCGAACCTTTGTCCTAGATTAATCATAGATTATCATTGAATTTACAGTGCAGAAGGAGGCCATTCGGCCCCCTGAGTCTGCACCGGCTCTTGGAAAAAGCACCCTACCCAAACTCAACACCGCCACCCAACACCAAGGGCAATTTTGGACACTAAGGGCAATTTATCATGGCCAATCCACCTAACCTGCACATCTTTGGACTGTGGGAGGAAACCGGAGCACCTGGAGGAAACCTGCGCAGACACAGGGAGTACGTGCAGACTTCGCACAGACAGTGAACCAAGCCGGGAATCGAACCTGGTACCCAGGAGCTGTGAAGCATCTCTGCTAACGACTGTGCTACCGTATGGATGGGAAACTCCCTGACTGCTGGGGGGATCAGTATGCTTGTCTATGTGCGTGTCTGCGTGTACGCTTGTCTGTATATTTGTCTGCTTGTCTGTCTGTGTGCGTATCTATCTCCTTGTCCATCTGCGTGTGTGCATGTCGCCATGCCTGTTTGTCTGAGTGTTTGTCCATCTGACTGTGTATCTGTCTGCATGCCTGTCTGCATGTGTGTCTGCCTGCATTTGTGTCTGTCTGCAAGTCTTTCTGCCTCTGTTGCTGAATGTGTGCGTGTCTATCTGATCTTTGCTTTGCTCTGTTCTTTTGATCAACTTTGACCAAGGTTCAACATCCTGAAACAATAATTTCTCTCAGAATATCGAAGGTTTCCACGATTTCTGTCTCAGATTTTTGACATCTGCAGGTTTTTATTCTCTGCAATTCTACATCATGATCGTTCTGCTTTTGCTGACTTCCATTAAACTCCCCATACCAAACATAGAACATTACAGCGCAGTACAGGCCCTTCGGCCCTCGATGATGCGCCAACCTGTGAAACCACTCTATAGCCCATCTACACTATTCCCTTATCGTCCATATGTTTATCCAATGACCATTTGAATGCCCTTAGTGTTGGCGAGTACACTACTGTTGTAGGCAGGGCATTCCGCGCCCTTACTACTCTCTGAGTAAAGAACCTATATCTGAAATCTGTCCTATATCTCCCCTCAATTTAAAGCTATGTCCCCTCGTGATACACATCAGCATCCGAGGAAAAAGGCTCTCACTATCCACCCTATCTAATCCTCTGATCATCTTGTATGCCTCAATTAAGTCACCTCTTAACCTTCTCTCTAATGAAAACAGCCTCAAGACCCTCAGCCTTCCCTCATAAGATTGTCCCTCCATACCAGTCAACATTCTGGTAAATCTCCTCTGCACCCTTCTCAATGCTTCCACATCCTTCCTATAATGCAGCGACCAGAATTGCACGCAATACTCCAACTGCGGCCGCACCAGAGTTTTGTACAGCTGCAGCATGACCTCATGGCTCCGAAACTCAATCCCTCTACCAATAAAAGCTAACACACCGTACACCTTCTTAACAACCCTCTCAACCTGGGTGGCAACTTTCAGGGATCTATGTACATGGACACCGAGATCTCTCTGCTCATCAACACTACCAAGAATCTTACCATTAGCCCAGTACTGTCTTCCTGTTAATCCTTCCAAAATGAATCACCTCACACTTTTCTTCATTAAACTCCATTTGACACCTCTCAGCCCAGCGCTGCAGCTTATCTATGTCCCTCTGTAACTTGTAACATCCTTCCGCACTGTCCAGAACTCCACCGACTTTAGTGTCATCTGCAAATTTACTCACCCATCCTTCTACGCCCTCCTCCAGGTCATTTATAAAAATGACAAACAGCAGTGGCCCCAAAACAGATTCTTGTGGTACACCACTAGTAACTGGACTCCAATCTGAACATTTCCCATCAACCACCACCCTTTGTCTCCTTCCAGCTAGCCAATTTCTGATCCAAACTGCTAAATCGCCCTGAATCCCATGCCTCTGTATTTTCTGCAGTAGCCTACTGTGGGGAACCTTATCAAACGCTTTACTGAAATCCATATACACCACATCAACTGCTTTACCCTCATCCGCCTGTTTGGTCACCTTCTCAAAGAACTCTAGAAGATTTGTGAGGCACGACCTACCCTTCACAAAAGCGTGTTGACTATCTCTAATCAAATTATTCCTTTCCAGATGATTATACATCCTATCTCTTATAAACCTTTCCAAGACTTTGCCCACAACAGAAGTAAGGCTCACTGGTCTATAGTTACCGGGGTTGTCACTACTCCCCTTCTTGAACAAGTGAACAACATTTGCTATCCTCCAGTCTTCTGGCACTATTCCTGTAGACAAAGATGACTTAAAGATCAAAGCCAAAGGCTCAGCAATCACCTCGCTAGCTTCCCAGAGAATCCTAGGATAAATCCCATCCGGCCCAGGGGACTTATCTATTTTCACATTTTCCAGAATTGCTAACACCCATCCTTATGAACCTCAAGCCCTTCCAGTCCAGTGGCCTGAATCTCAGTATTCTCCTCGACAACATTGTCTTTTTCCTGTGTGAATACTGACAAAAAATATTCATTTAGCACCTCTCCTATCTCCTCGGACTCCACGCACAACTTCCCACTACTGTCCTTGACTACTCTTACCCGAGTCATTCTTTTATTCCTGATATATCTATAGAAAGCTTCAGGGTTATCCTTGATCCTACCTGCCAAAGACTTCTTATGTCCCCTCCTGGCTCTTCTTAGCACTCACTTTAGGTCCTTCCGAGCTAACTTGTAACACACGAGCGCCCTAACTGAACCTTCATGTCTCATCTTTACAGAAGCCTCGTTCTTCCTCTTGACAAGTGTTTCGACTGCTTTGGTAAACCACGGTTCCCTCGCTCGACCACTTCCTCCCTGCCTGACAGGTACATACTTATCAAGGACACGCAGTAGCTGTTCCTTGAACACGCTCCACATTTCCATTGTGCCCATCCCCTGCAGTTTTCCTCTCCATCCGATGCATCCTAAGTCTTGCCTCATCGCATCATAATTGCCTTTCCCCCAGATATAACTCTTGCGCTGCGGTATATACCTATCCCTTTCCATCACTAAAGTAAACGTAATCGAATTGTGGTCACTATCACCAAAGTGCTCACCTACCTCTAAATCTAACACCTGTCCTGGTTCATTACCCAGTACCAAATCCAATATGGCCTCGCCTCTTGTTGGCTAATCTACATACTGTGTCAGGAAACCCTCCTACACACATTGGACAAAAACAGACCCATCTAAAGTACTCGAACTATAGCATTTCCAGTCAATATTAGGAAAGTTAAAGTCCCCCATAACAATTACCCTGTTGCTTTCACTCCTATCCAGAATCATCTTTGCAATCCTTTCCTCTACATCTCTGGAACTTTTCGAAGGCTTATAGAAAACCCCTAACAGGGTGACCTCTCCTTTCCTGTTTCCAACCTCAGCCCATACTACCTCAGTAGACGAGTCGTCATCAAACGTCCTTTCTGCCACCGTAATACTTGACTAACAATGCCCCCCTCCCCCTCTTTTACCACCTTCCCTGAGCTTACTGAAATATCTAAACCCCGGCACCTGCAACAACCATTCCTGTCCCTGCTCTATCCATGTCTCCGAAATGGCCACAACATCGAAGTCCCAGGTACCAATCTGTTATAACCTGCCTACTGACGATTGGCTGGGGACTAATGACTATCCCACAATCCTATGGGAGTATGAACTTCCCCAATGAGGGGGGGCGGAGAAACTCCTACTATAAATAAGCTGGCCAGTCCAGGAACCAGGAGGAAGGAGAAGGTAGCAAGGGAAGTTACTGCTACTGTTATGTATATATTGTTATAGTAAATAAACGTTATTATTTTGTATCCTTAAAACTCGTGCTGGATTCTTCGGGGCCCTTACAAAACTGGCGACGAAGGTAAAAGTGAATAGCTGTCTACACTGCTGAAGCCACCTCCCTGGATTTTTGTTGGATACAGGTTGGAAGTTGTTTTCTATTATACCATGCCTCTGTACGGATGTTTGGATGTTTTTGATGCTGCGCTGGAAAGCTGGAACCAGTACACACAACGGATGCGTTACTATTTCCGGGCAAACAATATCACTGAAAACGAGCGCCAGGTGGTCATATTGCTCACCGCCTGCGGGCCGCATACGTTTGGGGTGATTAGGAGCCTTACGTACCCAGCTGCGCCGGACACCAAAACGTTTGACGAACTTGTGAATATAGTGGGGCAACACTTTAACCCAACCCCGTCCACGATAGTCCAGCGTTACCGGTTTAATACCGCTGAGAGGACCCCTGGAGAATCCCTTGCCGATTTTTTATCCAGGCTACGCGGGATTGCGGAATACTGTGACTATGGTGAGACCTTGTCAGAAATGTTACGCGACCGTTTGGTTTGCGGTATTAACAATGCGGCCACCCAGAGAAAGTTGTTAGCGGAGCCAACATTGACTTTTCAACAGGCAATACAAATAGTCTTGTCCCGAGAGAGCGCAGAGCGAGGAGTACAGGAGCTACAGGGAATGGAAGTGCATGCCTTGGGGCGCAACCCTTTCCGCCCAAAAACGTCCCCCCGCACTCCTGCGGTACCTTGGGCGAGGCAACGACCAGACCGACGCCAGTGGCCATCGGACATTCCTCCCCGAAGGGAGCCTTCTCCAGAGCCAATGGATGAGGAGCCATGTCCGTGTCAGACTTGTAGGCGCCGACCCCGTTGCGGACGGCGGTCCTGGGGACGCCAGAGGCGCCGTCATTCCAACTGAAACTGGGACCAGCCCAGGGGCCGTAACTGGGACCAGCCCAGAGGTCGTACCTTCCATGCGGATGAACCTGCGGCGACCACTCCTGAGGACGTGGAGACGGAGGACGACTGCCTGCAGCTGCATTGTGTGGCAGCTCCCCGTGTGGCCCCCATTAAGGTGACAGTACGGGTCAATGGCCACCCGCTGGAGATGGAGTTGGATACTGGCGCAGCGGTCTCCGTGATCGCCCAGAGGACATTCGATCGCATCAAGCAGGGCATACAGACTCTTACATTAACTGACTCACAGGCCAGGTTAGCCACCTACACGGGGGAACCACTGGACATTGCAGGAACTACAATGACCCCTGTTGTCTATGGACGCCAGGAGGGGCGTTTCCCACTTTTCGTAGTGCGTGGCCATGGGCCCAGCCTGTTGGGTCGGGACTGGTTGCGCCATTTGCGGTTGCAATGGCAGCACATCCTCCAAACAGTTTCTGGAGGGTTGACTGAGGTGCTAGGACGATACCCAGAGGTATTCCAGCCTGGTTTGGGGAAAATAAAAGGGGCCGTAGCCTGTATCCAAGTTGAACCAGGAGCCACGCCGCGCTATTTCCGGGCGCGCCCAGTGCCTTACGCTTTGCTCGAGAAGGTAGAAGGGGAGCTCACTCGTTTGCAGAGTTTGGGTATTATCAGGCCCGTCCGTTTTGCTGACTGGGCAGCACCAATTGTACCAGTAATGAAGCCAGATGCCACAGTTCGCTTGTGTGGCGACTATAAACTTACAGTGAATACAGTTTCCCGACTCGACCGATACCCTATGCCTCGCATAGAGGATCTCTACGCGAAACTTGCAGGCGGACTCTCATTCACAAAATTAGATATGAGTCACGCCTACCTGCAGTTGGAGCTGGACCCTGCCTCCTGACCATATGTAACAATTAACACACACCGGGGCCTGTATGAATATACACGGTTGCCCTTTGGAGTATCCTCTGCCTGCGCAATTTTTCAACGTGTTATGGAGGGCATTTTGAGAGGTTTACCACGTGTGGCTGTCTACCTAGATGACGTGTTGATTACAGGGACGTCGGAGCAAGAGCATTTGGAAAATCTGGAGGCTGTCCTTAAAAGCCTTTCGGAGGCTGGAGTCCGTTTACGTCACACAAAGTGCGTATTTCAGGCAAAAGAAGTAGTCTACCTAGGTTATCGGGTGGACCGCGAGGGTCTGCACCCCGTCGCAGAGACGGTGCGTGCAATTCAACATGCCCCCACCCCCAACTGACACTTCGCATCTTCGTTCTTTTCTCGGTCTCGTAAACTATTACGGGAAGTTCCTCCCCAATCTGGCAACTACGCTGGCCCCCTTACACCTGCTGCTAAAGAAAAATCACACCTGGGTTTGGGGTCAGCCGCAAGAAACCGCTTTCCGGCGGGTAAAGCAACAATTGTCGTCGTCTGGGTTACTAACCCACTATGATCCGGGAAAGCCTTTGCTCGTCACATGTGATGCATCCCCGTATGGTATTGGGGCTGTCCTGTCCCACAAGATGGAGAACGGGGCCGAGCGACCGATAGCTTTCGCCTCCCGCACATTGACTGCAGCGGAGAAAAAGTACGCGCAGATCGAGAAGGAGGGCCTGGCAGTGGTTTTCGCGGTGAAACGCTTCCACCAGTATGTGTACGGCCGCCATTTCACTATCGTGACTGATCATAAGCCCCTGCTGGGACTCTTCAGAGAGGATAAGCCAATACCGCCCATTGCTTCTGCACGGATCCAGCGCTGGGCTTTGTTGCTTGCTGCATATGAGTATTCTCTGGAGCACAAACCAGGTACGCAGATAGCAAATGCTGACGCACTGAGCCGATTGCCTTTATCAACCGGCCCCATGTCGACCCCCACGACCGGTGAGGTGGTCGCAACCCTAAATTTTATGGACACCTTGCCTGTCATGGCATCACAGATCCGTGAGTGGACCCAGACGGAGCCAGTCCTGTCAAAGGTTCGACACATAGTCCTGTATGGTGGGCAGCATAGACAGCTCCCAGGCGAGTTGCGGGCATTTTCCTCCAAGCTGTCAGAGTTCAGCGTAGAAGACGGCATCCTCTTGTGGGGGACGCGTGTGATTGTCCCGGAAAAAGGCCAGGAGCTGATATTATCAGACTTGCACAATGGGCATCCGGGCGTGACCAAGATGAAAATGTTGGCCCGGAGTTATGTCTGGTGGCCAGGCCTCGACACCGACATTGAGAAGGTGGCCTAAAACTGCTCCATTTGCCAGGAGCATCAGAAGCTTCCGCCGGCCGCACCCCTACATCACTGGGAATGGCCAGGGCCGCCTTGGGTACGCTTACATGCAGATTTCGCAGGCCCTTTTCAGGGATCCATGTTCCTTCTACTAATTGACGCCCAGTCCAAATGGCTGGAGGTGCATAAGATGCAGGGGACAACGTCATGCGCAACAATTGAAAAAATGCGTTTATCATTTAGCACGCATGGCCTCCCCGAGGTGCTGGTCACGGATAATGGCACTCCATTCACGAGTGAGGAGTTTGCTAGGTTTACAAAGACGAACGGCATCCGCCATATCCGCACTGACCCTTACCACCCGGCTTCAAATCGGTTGGCAGAGCGTGCAGTGCAAACATTCAAAAGAGGCCTAAAGAAGCAGTCTTCCGGATCAATGGACACGAGACTGGCTCGGTTTTTGTTTACGTACAGGACCACCCCCCATACAGTGACTGGGGTAGCTCCCGCAGAACTCCTAATGGGCTGGAGACTTCGCACCCGCCTTAGTATGGTCTTCCCGGACATTGGCGCAAAAGTACGCCGCACACAAGAACGGCAGGGACCGGGATTGTCTCGGCATCGTCCGATTCGTCAGTTTGCGCCCGGTGACCCAGTATTCGTGCGGAATTTTGCTTGTGGTGCCCAATGGGTTCCTGGTGTAATCTTTCGCCAAACGGGCCCTATATCGTACCAAGTGCAAGCCCAGGGTCATCTCCAGCGAAAATATGTAGACCACGTCCGGTCCAGAAGATCATCCCCGCAAAAGATTCCCCGCCCCCGGAGCTCAGTTCAACAGCGGCAAAGACCAGAAACAAGGGAAGATAGTCCTCCAAATCTTCCACTGGTGCCTCACTCGAAGCCTGCGCAGGTCGTGACGGGACCGAATGGGGATAGAGACGCTGACATGGCGGAGGCAGCAGACTCTGACTCCGAGATGGAGACACAGGATGAATCAGAGGGGGAATTCTCGGTCCACAGGCCGTGGATGTACAGCTGCGCCGTTCATCACGGAAGCGCCGGTCTCCGTCTCATTATACGCCGCCTGATCCAGCGCCGCGTGCAAATGGCGTCCGGCCTGCGGCCAAACGAGTTCGACGCCTTCCTGCGCCAGGGCCTACGGTGGATTCCTTGGACTTTTGGGGGGAGGGATGTTATAACCTGCCTACTGACGATTGGCTGGGGACTAATGACTATCCCACAATCCTATGGGAGTATGAACTTCCCCAATGAGGGGGGCGGAGAAACTCCTACTATAAATAAGCTGGCCAGTCCAGGAACCAGGAGGAAGGAGAAGGTAGCAAGGGAAGTTACTGCTACTGTTATGTATATATTGTTATAGTAAATAAACGTTATTATTTTGTATCCTTAAAACTCGTGCTGGATTCTTCGCGGCCCTTACAAAACAATCCATGCCGCAAGTTCACCCACCTTATTCGGATGCTCCTGGCATTGAAGAAGACACACTTGAAACCACCTTCCTGCCTGCCGGTACACTCCTGCAACTTTGAAACCTTACTCATGACCTCACTACTCTCAACCTCCTGTAAACTGGAGCTACAATTCAGGTTCCCGATCCCCTGCTGAACTAGATTAAACCCTCCCGAAGAGTATTAGCAAATTTCCCCCCCAGGATATTGGTACCCCTCTGGTCCAGGTGTAGACCATCCCGTTTGTAGAAGTCCAACCGACCCCAGAATGAGCCCCAATTATCCAGAAATCTGAAACCCTCCTGCACCATCCCTGTAGCCACGTGTTCAACTCCTCTCTCTCCCTATTCCTCGACTTGCTAGCACGTGGCATGGGTAACAACCCAGAGATAATAACCCTGTTTGTCCTAGATCTAAGTTTCCACCCTAGCTCCCTGAATTCCTGCCTTACATCCCTATCCCTTTTCCTACCTATGTCGTTGGTACCTATGTAGACCACGACTTGGGGCTGCTCCCCCTTCCCCTTAAGGATCCCGAAAACACGATCCGAGACATCACGGACCCTGGCACCTGGGAGGCAACACACCAACCGCGAGTCTCTCTCGTTCCCACAGAATTTCCTATCTATCCCCCTAATTATGGAGTCTCTACGACACAAGTACATTATGGTGCAGTGCATCATGAGACTAAGTATGCAATCAGAGGGGATGAAGCAGGATCAATGGGATGCATTCATCCACAATGTTGTGCAATTACTCAAAGCAGTGAATTTAAAATCTTCATTGCCTCCAAATCCCTCCACAGCCTCGTCCCCTTTCTTTGAAACCCCTCCAGTCCCATGCATCTCTTTTGCATACAGCACTCCCCCTGCTCCATTCCAATGGCACAACCTTCAGCTTTCTCAACCTCACACCTTGGAAGGTGTTATATTGCATATTGTAATATCTTGTACTCATTTGCTTACTGCCAGAATGGTTGTATGGTTGATGTTCAGTGACATTCAAAGTTTTGTTTATTGAGTAATGATTATAAATTAACTATGAGTTTGTTCACCCTTCAATAACTATATCTGTAGATTAGATAAATAAGATTAAATATATGTAATGATTAACTACACCTGCACAGTAAGCTGTATCTCTGATATTCTGCTCACTAGTCACTCCTGATACAAAGAGGCGGGAACGCTCGCTGAATGTACCTTATATACATATATCTGCTGCTGCCATCTACTGGTTATCTAGCACTTACTTATAGATGTTAACCTTTTACATACCTTCAGATATACAGATCACTACAGAAGGCTGTCCCCAGAAGTCTTTGTTTAATCTGCATTTTGAACAACATCACCTATACTAATTGCTCAAGGCAATTTATTATCATTGCGCACTTCTAAACAAATATCCTACACTTGTTTTACTACTTTAAAGGAGCTTTGGGAGAGCCTTTGTGCATCAGAAACACCAGCATGGAGCAGCTGGGCTGAATGGCCTGCTTCTATATTGTACATTCTATGTAAAATAAATGCAAGTTATCATTATCCTTGATTATTGTCCAGCTATAAGAACAGCATTGTTACTTTGATATTTAATTCAATCAAGCTTGACAGTGATCCATCAAGCAGACAGAAAGCTGTTGGGTGGAAGCAGAGAGCTCCTACAGTGCTACTTGAAGCATGTTGGAGCTACCACACAAATACATTATGGTGCAGTGCATCATGAGACTAAGTATGCAATCAGAGGGGATGAAGCAGGATCAATGGGATGCATTCATCCACAACGTTGTGCAATTACTCAAAACTGATTCTGAATTGTTTGTCCGATGGCCAATGTCTGTTGTCAATCATGGTTGAAAAAGTTTCTGTCGTTTTGTGCCAGTTACTGGTGCTCTCCATCAAACCTGTGAGAACATCCTCAGAAGACATCACTGAGTTGGCATCTGACCCAACAGGTTTATATTAAGGATGCAACTGCATGGGCGTTAGAAAAGCTGTTGAAAATGCATTGTGTCGATTAAGGCCGCAATGAAGTTCGATGTTAGACATTGGGCTTCACAGCTATGGCAGTTTTGCTTTGACAGATAAGGGTAGAAATTCTCCTGAATTCCTGGGCCTCTCTAAGGGAATGGTGGAAGTTCAATTGCGATCGGACACATCAGCATCTGGAAGAATAGATTCTTAGACTTCAGGAAGCAAAGTATCGTAAACACCCCTGTCTGCATCAATGGTGCTGAGGTGGAGATTGTTGACGGCTTCAAATTCCTAGGTGTCCTCATCACCAACAATCTGTCCTGGTCCACCCACGTCGATGTTATGACCAAGGAAGCCACGACAGCACCTGTACCTCCTCAGGAAACTAAGGAATTCAGTATGTCTACATTGACTCTTACCAATTTTTACACATGCACCATAGAAAGCATCCTATCTGGCTGCATCACAGCCTGGTATGGCAACTTCTTGGCCCAAGACTGGAAGAAACTACAGAGTCGTGAATACAGCCCAGTCCATCACACAACTCACCCTCCCAACTATTGACTCTGTCTACACCTCTCGCTGCCTTGGGAAAGCGGGCAGCATAATCAAAGACCCCTCCCATTATTCGCTCTTCCCCTTTCTTCCATCGGGCAGAAGATACAAAAGTCTGAGAACACGCACTAATAGGTTGAAAAACAGCTTCTGCTCCATTGTTACCAGACTCCTAAATGACCCTCTTATGGACTGAACTGATCTCTTCACACATCTTCTCTACTGAATAGTACTACTGTGGTATTATAGGTATTACAGTACCTGATAGGCTAAAGCACCATTGGTAGAAACTGTATGCTTTTTATTGGTTAGAATGTATGATAGCTCCACCCTGCTAGTTGGGGTATAAGAACCCGTGCCGCCCCAGCAGCCTTCATTCTGTACCTGAGCTGCTGGAGGAAACATCTAGCTTATTAAAGCCTTCAGTTGGACTACAACCTCGCTTTAGTGGTCATTGATCGTGCATCAATTTAATAAGCTCGTTTTTTAAGAAGAAAGGATGGAGCTCCGAATCAAGCCGGAGTGCCTGCAACTTAGCCCCCACGCGGCGAACTCAGCGGCAATCTTTAAGCACTGGCTGGCGTGCTTTAAAGGGTATCTTGGGAAGGCCGAAAACGCACCCACGGGAGAGCAGAAACTGCACGTCCTGCACTCAAGGGTGAGCCCGGAGATTTACACCCTCATCGAGGAAGCGGAAGACTTTGATGCAGCAAAGAGCTGCTAAAAGAAAACTATATTCGCCCGGTAAACCAGGTCAATGCCCGGCACCTGCTTGCAACAAGGCGACAAACCCCTGCGGAATCGCTGAAGGAATTCTACCGTGCACTCCTGGTGTTGGGAAGAAGCTGCAGCTGCTCGCAGGTTTCGGCGAGCGAACACACGGAACTCTTACTCCAGGACACTTTCGTGGCAGGTATGCTATCTTCACAAGTCCGCCAGCGTCTGTTCGAAAATGACACCCTGGGTCTCAGGGAGGCATGGGCCCTTGCAGGCTCCCTGTACGTGGCCTCCAGGAACGACCGCGCTTACATTCCCGACCACGTGGCAGCCCCCCGGGCAGCGTGGAACCCCTCCGCGGCCGACCCCGAGACTTCCCCCATTCCCCCACAGGCCTACGCTGCAAGGTGGCCTGGCAACCCCGAGGGGCCCCGTTGCTACTTTTGCGGACAGGCCAAGCACCCCAGCCAGTGCTGCCTGGCCCGCGCATCCACCTGCAAGGAATGCGGCAAAAAGGGCCATTTTGTGGGGGTATGCCAGGCCTGTGCGGTGGCCGCAGTCTCCGGCGGCGAATGCGGACCGCAACCACAAACTTCTCCACGGGCCTCGTGTGGCCAGCGGTCGCCGCCATCTTCATATTCCAGGGACACATGCGGACCCCGAGCGCCGCCATCTTGTTCCGCGGACGCCACGTTGGAGGGAAGAGTGCCGCCATTTTGTGCAACCCCAGCCATGTGCCACCAAAGGGTGCCGCCATCTTGGATGAACCCCCAGGACCCCAGCTCAGCTGGCCACGCACTGCCCGAAGAGAACTCTCAACTGCTGCGATTAGCCTCGGTGACTCTGGATCAGTCTCGACCTCGAACACTCTCAACTGCTACGACGACCGTATTCATCAACGGGCACGAGACGTCCTGCCTAATCGATGCTGGGAGCACGGAGAGCTTCATACACCCTGACACGGTAAGGCTCTGTTTTCTCCTCATCCACCCCATTCGTCAAAAGATCTCCATGGCATCCGGTTCACATTCAGTGGAAATAAAGGGGTTTGGTGTCGCAAACCTCACAGTCCAAGGAAGGGAGTTCAAAAATTTCCATCTCTACGTCCTTCCCCACCTCTACACTCCTGGGTTTAGAGTTCCAGTGTAGCCTTCAAAGTCGGAGTGTCTGCAACTTAGCCCCCACGCGGCAAAGTCTGACCTTCAAATTCGGCGGCCCTATACCCCCCCTTACTGTCTGCGGCCTCGCGACCCTTAAGGTCGACCCGCCTTCCCTGTTTGCGAACCTCACCACGGATTGCAAACCCGTCGCCACCAGGAGCAGACGCTACAGTGCCCAGGACCGGATCTTTATTAGGTCAGAGGTTCAAAGGCTACTGAGAGAAGGGGTCATTGAAGCCAGTAACAGCCCCTGGAGAGCTCAAGTAGTGGTGGTAAAGACCGAGGAGAAGCATAGGATGGTCATCGACTACAGTCAGACCACCTACAGGTTTACGCTGCTGGACGCGTACCCTCTCCCCCGCATATCCGACCTGGTAAACAGGATTGATTGCACATTATAAGGTCGTCTCTACGGTGGATCTCAAGTCCACCTACCACCAGCTCCCTATCCGTACTAGAGACCGCAAATACACTGCCTTTGAGGCAGATGGGCGGCTCTATCACTTCTTAAGGGTTCCCTTCAGTGTCATCAACGGGGTCTCGGTCTTCCAGCGCGAGATGGACCGAATGGTTGACCGGTACGGTTTATGGGCAACATTCCCATATCTCGATAATGTCACCATCTGCGGCTATGACCAGCAGGACCACAACACCAACCTCCGAAAATTGCTCCAGACCGCTAAAATCCTTAACCTTACATACAACAAGGATAAATGCGTGTTTACATAGAACATAGAACAATACAGCGCAGTACAGGCCCTTCAGCCCACAATGTTGCACCGAAACAAAAGCCATCTAACCTACACTATGCCATTATCATCCATATGTTTATCCAATAAACTTTTAAATGCCCTCAATGTTGGCGAGTTCACTACTGTAGCAGGTAGGGCATTCCACGGCCTCACTACTCTTTGCGCAAAGAACCTACCTCTGACCTCTGTCCTATATCTATTACCCCTCAGTTTAAAGCTATGTCCCCTCGTGCCAGCCATTTCCATCCGCGGGAGAAGGCTCTCACTGTCCACCCTATCCAACCCCCTGATCATTTTGTATGCCTCTATTAAGTCTCCTCTTAACCTTCTTCTCTCCAACGAAAACAACCTCAAGTCCATCAGCCTTTCCTCATAAGATTTTCCCTCCATACCAGGCAACATCCTGGTAAATCTCCTCTGCACCCGCTCCAAAGCCTCCACGTCCTTCCTATAGTGCGGTGACCATTTAGCACCGACCGCCTAGCCAACCTCGGCTACGTAGTACGAAATGGAGTTATAGGCCCCGACCCTGAACGCATGCGCCCCCTTATGGAGTTTCCCCCTCCCTCACTGCTCCAAGGCCCTGAAACGTTGCCTAGGTATTTTTAGCTACTACGCCCAGTGGGTCCCCAACTACACGGACAAGGCCCGTCCCCTGATCCAATCCACAGCTTTTCCCCTGTCGATAGAGACCGGCCAGGCCTTCAGCCGCATCAAAGCAGACATTGCAAAGGCCACGATGCATGCCATCGATGAGTCCCTCCCCTGCCAGGTCGAGAGCGATGCGTCCGACGTAGCTCTGGCGGCCACCCTCAACCAAGCGGGCAGACCCGTGGCCTTCTTCTCTCGTACCCTCCATGCTTCCGAAATCCGCCACTCCTCAGTCGAAACGGAGGACCCGGCCATAGTCGAAGCTGTACGACATTGGAGGCATTACCTGGCTGGCAGGAGGTTAACTCTCCTCACGGACCAACGGTCGGTTGCTTTCATGTTTGATAATGCACAGCGGGGCAAGATAAAAAACGACAAGATCTTGTGGTGGAGGATCGAACTCTCCAGCTACAACTACGAGATCTTGTATCGTCCCGGGAAGCTAAACGAGCCTCCTGACGCCCTGTCCCACGGCACATGTGCCAACGCACAAGTGGACTGCCTCCGAGCCCTCCACGAGGACCTCTGCCACCTGGGGGTCACTCGTTTTTTCCATTTTGTCAAGACCCGCAACCTGCCCTACTCCATCGAGGAGGTCAGGACAGCCACCAGGGACAGCAAACCGCACTTCTTCCAACCAGAGAAAGCGCACCTGATAAAGTCTTCCCGTGCCTTTGAACGCCTCAGCATGGACTTCAAAGGCCCCCTCCCCTCCACCGACCGCAACACGTACTTCCTGAATGTGATTGACGAGTACTCCCGGTTCCATTCTCCATCCCCTGCCCCGACATGACCGCAACGACCATCATCAAGGCCCTCTATACCATCTTTGCACTGTTCGGGTTCCCCGCTTACATACACAGTGATAGGGGGTCCTCCTTTATGAGCAACGAACTGTGTCAATTCCTGCTCAGCAAGGGCATCGCCTCGAGCAGGATGACCAGTTACAACCCCCGGGGTAATGGACAGGTAGAGAGGGTGAACGGAACGGCCTGGAAGACCGTCCTACTGGTCCTATGGTCCAGGAACCTACCAGTCTCCCGCTGGCAAGAAGTCGTCCCGGATGCCCTCCACTCCATCCGGTCACTGCTTTGTACGACCACCAATCAGACACCCCACGAACGTCTCCTTGTCTTCCCTAGGAAGTCCTCCTCTGGGACCTCGCTCCCGACCTGGCTGGCAGCACCCGGACCCATCCTGCTCCGAAAACACATGCGGGCGCACAAGTCGAACCCGTTGGTCGAGAGGGTCCATGTGCTCAATGCAAACTCCCAGTACGCCTACGTGGCGTACCCCGACGGCCGACAAGATACGATCTCCCTACGGGACAAGGCGCCCGCCGGAACCCCACGCACATCCCAGCCATCAGTCCCACCCTCCCCTCCACCACAGCACCTTACAGGAGAATCGGTCCCTCCGTCGGCCCCATCTAGGCCCCCCCACTCACCGACGCCACCCCCCGCAGGCGCTCCCGTCCCAGGTCAACCGTTTTCCCCACCAGCACCGTCTAGGGGTGCCGAAGGTGCCATGGAGATTGAAGCCACGCTCCCGGAGTCACAGACGCCCGAGCCTCCACCGGAGTCACCACCGAAGCTCCGACGATCACAGAGGATGACCAGGATCGACTGATTGCTCCATTTTAATTGTAAACTGTAAATCTAAACCATCAACTGTACATAGGTATCAGAATTGTAAATAGTTACTAAACACTGTACAGAGATATTACGGTACCTTCATAACTAATTATACCACGTTACCATGTTTCGTAGTTTCAGGCCACCACCCCCGCCGGACTTTTTTTAACAGGGGGTGAATGTGGTATTATAGGTATAACGGTACCTGATAGGCTAAAGCACCATTGGTGGAAACTGTATGCTTTCTATTGGTTAGAATGTATGATAGCCCCGTCCTGTTTGGCGGGGTACAAGAACCCATGTCGCCCCAGCATCCTTCATTCTGTACCTGAGCAGCTGGGGGAAACATCTAGCTTATTGGAGCCTTCAGTTGGACTACAACCTCGCTTTAGTGGTCATTGATCGTGCATCAACTACATTCCGTGCTTTGATGTGCTTTGACAAGCTTAAAAGTAGCAACAGATTTGAATCACAATAGCAGTCGCATGGATAGCAATGATCAGAAGGTGGATGTACCATTTTTCCGAGTTGTGGAGCTGTTTTTAAATATAGTTAATTTTTCCTAAGTTTTGTACGCATCAGGAAACGTGCTTGGATCAGATTTGCCCACAGTGAACATTTGATTACAGTCTCTCCCCAGAATATATTCAGATTGGATCCACAATAAAGTCAGACGAAGAGTTGCTGATTCCCTTGTCTGAAGAGAATGAATGAACCAGTTGAATTCAATTTCAAAATTTACAATGGTGCAGTGGTGATTTGAAATCAAATTTGAGTTACTAACACTGTATCATAACCGCTACACTACCCGTAAAAACTTCTTCCATCAAACACAATGCACCAAGACCCTGAAGATATTCAGCAATTTTCAGAAACACAAGCCCAAGAGTGATAAACAGTGGTGCTGTCAACATTACCTCCCAACTACAGCCAAGCATACAGCAGTACTCAGTCTGTCTGTTAATTATGGACAGTTTGTGCAAAATGTGTGACACTGACAAATGATTTTATGGATACATCTGCCACTTTTCTCAGGTTGATTCTGGGCTCTCTGCTTTACCTCAGACATAAGCCTCGGTGGCCCACATGCCAATCTGGCTCTGGTTCAGGTCAATGTTTATCAGTAAGTCATCAGTAAGCTAAAGACTTATTTTTGTGCCAGAGTCGCAGTAGTCTTGACAGGGAGTCTGAAGTGGTGACCTACTTTTTTCAATCGTGTCCTTATCTGGTAAGTGAAGAATAAACAGTAACCTAGGCATGCTGCTCACCAGTCAATTCATAGAGCAAAATACATTGCATTCTTTCAACTGTATTGACATATAAACAGGAAATTAGTTAAATATCAGCCGTATCATTTGGAATGTCTGCTTCCAAAGTTACATCAAAATCTACGAGATCCAATCAAAAATACTGAATATAATGATAGGTTAACATGTATTATTACCTGATGCATCATTTAGGAAAAAAATTACATCCTAAGTACTAACGAGAATATCAATACTCTAACAATGCAAACTATTAATCTATATTGTGAGTTGTTACATAACTTGTAATAAAAAGTTATACACATTCTGTAACGCAATTATTATTTTTTAAAATAAATTTAGAGTACCCAATTCATTTTTCCAATAAAGGGGCAATTTAGCGTGGTCAATCCACCTATCCTGCACATCTTTGGGTTGTGGGGGCGAAACCCACGCAAACACGGGGAGAATGTGCAAACTCCACACGCACAGTGACCCAGAGCCGGAATCGAACCTGGGACCTCAACGCCGTGAGGCTGCAGTGCTACCCACTGCGCCACCGTGCTGCCCTCTATAATACAATTATAACATTTCATATATAAATAGATTCAGATACAAAGTTATTTATTCCAAGGCTTGAATTTTAACACCTGAACAGGTTTGTAGGTGGGAAAGGGGAGAGTGAAAGTGCATGGACGGGGTTCTCTCCAGGATCCCACCCGCCTTGGCCCAGATGCAATTTTATGGTCGATCTGGCAGGGCCTTGGGCTGCTAGCCTAACCTTTCCCAAATCAAAGCAATTAAGTGGCCGCTTAATGGCCAATTAAGGGCCTTTTCCCACCCTGCCTCAAATTTCAAGCTGGTGGACAGCAGACACTTAGGGTGGGAAATAGAAAAAAATCACAATGTGCTACTGGGAAACAGGCTGAAAAAGCAGAAAACACACACATAGGCTAGAAACAGATACTGCCAATAAAGTCCCAGCTGAATTTGATATTGGGCATCTGCAAGAGCGTTCATGTCAACACAGAAACTCATTATCTTTATATGGACTTTGTTCCAGACAGAAGTGATCAACCTTTCAGCAGGACGAACAATAAAGAAAGAAGCCATCATACTCCATAATGGGCTAATAGCTGGTCAGAAAGGAGTGTTTTAGAGGGCAATGGATCTTGATTTAATCACCTGGTCTGAACAGGAGTATCCTGTTTATTCCTATTAATGTGTTTAAGTCTGAAAGGAACAATAGAACTCAGGGCAGGTGGGGGGGGGGGGGTATACCTATGACTCAGTGCTAGCAAAACCAGTATAAAAGAAGGTACATCAGAACAGATCGTCAACGACAACCTTGGTGTCCCCCAGGCACCACCATCGACTATTGGGAAGAAGAGGCCCTGAGCTCTGAGCACAGAGAAGAAGATATCCACATTGTGTCAGCATAGCCTGGCCAGCCCAGTTCACTATGTACCGGTAATACCTAGAGCTCAGCTGTGTGTCTGAGTCATATTTTGTGTGAGTAATGTTGAAGATTGTAATACGCAAATAGAATAGAGTTACAGTAAAAGAATCGGAGAACTGTGAATAAAATTGGGTTAAACACCAAACCTGTTTTTGTCCTTTGTTCGTCTAATAAGCAAAGGCACGTAGTTAAACGTTTTAATAAAAAAACTGGTTGAATTGTCTGATAATTCACCAGACAACATCCTTAAGCTCAGGTGGGAAGGTGGCACCATCAGAAACCCCCTCCTGACCTGGGGGCGGGAGGTTGCGAGTGGGGGTCGGGGGAGGGGATGACCTCCCCACACAGACGGGATACCTCCAGAACTCCCTTACCCCCGATGCCTATCGCCCAATAACCAAATTGCCTCTCTTACGCTCCTCACAGGCATCTACTACCCTTCCCTCCCTGGAACCCTTGCCACTTGCCTTCACACGAGCTCCCTGCACGTAGTCCCAGGCACAAAGTTGTAGTGCCTTATCCAGAGTTGTGCATGGATGGGCTGGAGAGTTGTCAGCCAGTGTAATTGACAGGTAGCTTACAAAGGTGAGACTTACTTCCAAGTGTTGATGGAAGCCCCACCTGTTGCCAATCAACACTCATTTGAGTGTAACATGACAGCAGGCCTTCTGGACTTCATGGGGGTGCATTCCCCGCCAAATCTCCAGATGAAATGAAATGAGAAATGAAATGAAAATCGCTTATTGTCACAAGTAGGCTTCAAATGAGGTTACTGTGAATAATAATAATAAAAGCTTATTGTCACAAATAGGCTTCATGAAGTTACTGTGAAAAGCACCTCATCGCCACGTTCCGGCGCCTGTTCGGGGAGGCTGTTACGGGAATTGAACCGTGCTGCTGGCCTGCCTTGGTCTGCTTTAAAAGCCAGCTATTTAGCCCTGTGCTATACCAGATGGTGGGGAGAGAGACTAAACCATCCTAAACCTTCAGGCCCAAGTAAACATAAACATGGAATTAAATCATGTCTTTCAGGACTGTGGCACATTTTAAACAGCTTCTCAGCTAATGAAGTACTTATGAATTGTAATCACTGTTGCAATGTGGACACATCCAGCAAACAGTTGGTGCATGGCACGGGATACAGACAACAAGATAAAAATGACTGGATAATCTATTTAAGTGATGGTGGTTGTGAGATACATGTTGGCCAGGACAGAACTACCCTGTTATGAAATCTTTTATATCCATCTGACGAAACAGATGAGCATCGTCTTGTTGTTTCTTCCAACATGACATCCGTCCCTCATTACCTTAGTGAAGTATTATGCCGGATAATATGCTCAATTAAAATGCCAATTGAACCCATGACCTTCTGACTCAGAGTTGGCGGCTACCATCGAGTCAAGACTCCAGCAGTATTCAAGAACTGAGTAATCATTGCTGTAGTTACCGTGACAGAAACTGGAGAAAAGGGTATCCAATCAGATTCATAACAGCATTTCAAAATTAAGATATAATTAGTGCAGAAAAAAATAATTGGATATTTGGATTATTCACATTGTGGGAGTAACACAAACGGCTGGGTTTTACACCCTCCCACCCACATCTTTGAAAGTGGGGGACTTGGAAAATGCAGCACATGGCTTTCCCATCACCGTCCATCCTGTCCTGTTCCCATCTCGCTTTTCACTGAGGGGTGATCGGGACTTTAGCTCTATTAAGGCTCTTAACTGCCACTTTCAACCACCGCCAGTAATTTACCAGGGGGAGGCTCATGCCAAATGGGTAGTCCAACAGCTTTACCTTTGTGGGCTGGTGTCAGGAAATAGTGGGGAACCTCCTTGTGGGTCCCTTGTTCTTTCCTTTAATCCTACCCCTTTAACCTCTGGAACATGCCCTTCCCCCACCTCCATTAGCCCCTCCCTGGGCATGCCAGCCAGGCCCTGCTAACATATTGGACTTCAGACAGGCCTCCATAACTTCCTCCTCTTTGCGATCTGGTCTTAGCCCTAGTGGTGGCCACCGCTCAAAATTGGCAATGTTGGGACAGAGCTGTCGACCAATCAGATTGGCCAGCAACCCTCCAAGGCGTGACCTCTTCCCAAGATAGTGGTGGAAGTTCCACCCATAGCCAATTAATGCCCCATCTACCAGAAAATGGTTGTGGAGCAACTGAGTTATTTGTGGAGATCTCCTGACTGACTTTTTAGTCGGTGTGGGAGGAAAACAATGCCCTGTGATATCCAACCCATGGAATGAAGGAACTGTTGACCTAGTCACTTCATATTTATGTCCATTTTACATCAAGTTGAAGGCATCAACAATTCGACCAACACATCGTAACACTATGAGTAGAATTGTCTTGGGGTCGACTGCGTGGACGAAGGGCTCGGAAATGGAGGATGGTGGTGGGGGGACTGTGTAGGGACAGTTCCCTGCTCCATTACTGTCACTAGGTTGTTGCAATATGTCCTCAAATGATATCAGCATGTAATGCACTAGGAAATGTGGCAAGTGATCCTGTTTTTGTTTCACTTTTGTTTTTAAGCAGAGCACACGTTATAATAATAATAATCTTTATTGTCACAAGTAGGCTCACATTAACTGCAATGAAGTTACTGTGAAAAGCCCCTAGTCGCCACATCCCGTTGCCTGTTCGGGTGCACAGCGGGAGAATTCAGAATGTTCAATTCACCTAACAGCACGTCTTTCGGGAATTGTGAGAGGAAACCAGAGCACCCGGAGGAAACCCACGCTGACACAGGGAGAACGTGCAGACTCCGCACAGACAGTGACCCAAGCCGGGAATCAAACCCGGGACCCTGGTGCTGTGAAGCAACAGTGTTAACCACTGTGCCACCATGCCGTAGTATACAGCTCTGCTTCTGTTGGCTTCAGGGTTTATTTCCATGTATGTCTGTTAATATGTGCCTAGAATTAATAAGTGAACCCACAATATGTTTACCCAATCCCATATGAATGATTGGTGCCTTTACATCATTGTAAAAACATGACATGGTGTGTAGCAGTGGTTCTTTCTAAATAGCATATTGCTCAGCTTGACAGCAAGATTCAGTACAGGTACAATATGGTGAACAGTCTTAGGCCATACATGAGATGACCCTTGGCACTTTGCTCAGACTGCAATGAAGCCGCAGCATCAGAGCATGTTTAATTGGCAGCATGGTGACTGAACAGAAATGTTTTGGAAACCAGTGCCGGCATAGAGCTCAAGTAAAGAATTGGTAAGCAGATGGATCCCTTGGGGTATGACTGCAGCACACAGCCTGTCAGTTCAGTTAGTGGAACAGTGCGTCAAGAGGATGAGAATTGGGTTAGCTCGGTCGGGAAAGGTGAATGACCAGGTTGAGGGCTGGATTGATCTCAAGTGAGGGGAAGTCAAATAAAGAAACAAACCAAAAAAAAGTCATAAGAATCGGCCCAGAAAAGGTTGCAATTATAACGGGTGGAAATTCAGAAAAGCACACACAAGTGTAGAAGGAATGTCAAAGAGGTATTGTCAAAATGTCCACAAATCTCCTCAGTTTCAATTCGGATGTATACGACCTGTTACCCAACTTCAAAATTTTTAAACAACATATAGAGCTATTGGTTTTTTGATTCAGGTGGATCTCAACCAAAGTAGAAACCAATATAAAATTGCCTACCAATTGGGAATGAAGGTCAACACAAGCTGAATACAACAGGATTAACAGCAGAAGAGCTAAAAGATCTCCAAAAGGTATGGACTACATTGCATGACCGATTCAGTATCGGTTAAACTTACATATTCCTCAACAAGTTTTCATGACATTTGACAAAGCCTGCAGAATCCATAGACCACTTTGTCAGCATATGCAAAGAAAAGGGTACTTAGTGTGATTGTTCAAAAGCAGAACTAGCAAACAGAATTATTGAGTTGGAGATCACATCTGCTCCCATGGAAGCGTTTCAGAAATATTTGCTAGGTAAGCCCCCAAACTTCTAGCATATAGAACAATTCAAGGATGGATGTAAGTACGGAGCAATTCTTGCAGCCGACAAAGCTTACAGGTCCTAAGTATAGCCCTAATTGTTGACGCACTGACTACAATATCTAAACCTAGCGAGACATGTGGAAGATGTAGCCTTCTGCATGCACCAAATAAATGTCCAGCTTTTCATCAATTCTGCAAGGCATGTGCAGAAAGGACCATTTTGCAGCAGCAGGGCACTAGAGCAAAGGCTGATTCAGCCACAAGGAATCATGCACTGCTCCAAACATACTGTACAAAATGGGTACCTTAAAGAAATAAGAATGGTGATCCGATATCCCAACAGACGCATATACATGTGGACTGGAGTTTCCGATCCGAGTTGGCCCCTCCACCCCTGCCAGCTGGAACAGAAAATTCGGTGCTCAGCCAAAACTCCACTCACTGCAGCTGGAACCAGATAATCCCGCCAACATGAACGGACGGAGAATTTCAGCCGAGGTGGTTGACAATCCAAAACATGATGATGATATTCATGGCAAGACAAAAAGGGGGAACACATGCTTCGAACCATCAATCTCATGGAAAACATAGATGCAATCACTCACTCACCATGGAACCATAGAATCCCCACAGTGCAGAAGGAAGCTATTCAGTCCATTGTGTCTGCACCGAACCTCTGAAAGAGTTCCCAAACTAGGCCCACTCCCCTGTAACCACATAACCCCACCTGACCAAATATTCGGACACTAAGGGACAATTTTGACATGGCCAATCCACCTAATCTGCACATCTTTGGACTGTGGGAAGAAACCAGAGCACCCGGAAGAAACTCACAAAGACACAGGGAGACGTGGTAAACTCCAGACAGTTGGTCGCACAATGCTGGAATTGAACCCAGGTCCCTGGCGCTGTGAGGCATCAGTGCCACCTTGTCACGCCTGGGTGTAGATCGGATGCGAAGTTTCACGAGAATGGCAGTTTATTGGTCAGTTATGAAAAATGACATTGAAGTGTGAGGCATGTCAAGAATATTTGCCAAGTCAGCACGAAAAACCATTGTTTGCACATGAAGTTTCTACTCAGCCTTGATCCAAAGTTACATCTGACTTCTTTTATTCCCGTGGCACTGACTTAATCGTCTTGTTGCACACCCATTATTTGACAATTGCACAATATGTTAAGCAGAACTGTTGCACACGCTCTAAGTGCTATTTTCAGTTTATTTGGTGTGCTTAGAGAGATCATTACAGATAACAGTTTGCAATTTATTGGTAAGTAATTTCAGGATATGTTTGAGAAGTGGTATATTGATCACACTATTTATTTTCTTCATTACCCTCGATCAAATGGCCAAGCTGAATGAATAACTTACATGGCGAGGTCCCTGATTCTCCAATGTACACAGACTAAGCAAGATCCACACATTGCAATGTGACATCTCAGAGTGGTACATTCAGGTCCATCTAATCTATTCCTAACAGAGTTCATGTTATGCAGACGATTTCAAAACAATCTACCTCCTCTTACCCATTCTACTCTCTTAGAAACTAGAGAGAAACTTTTGAAACTGCAAGAGAAGATGGCCAATGTGCTTGATAAAATGCAGGTACAGAGTTACCAGGTTTTCAGTTGAGGTAACAGGTTCACTTCCAGGATCCCAAAGAAGGCATGTGGCAACCAGCTGAGGTGACAAGGATTTGTTCGGAACCAAGGTCCTATGAAGTCATTCTACACAAAGGTGCAATAGTGCGGTGAAAGCAAAGACAAATCAAATGCATTTCAGCTCTTCAACCACCATATTTTATTGAGGACAAGATCTAAAATGCACACAAGAATGATGGTCACATTGGTCACTGTGAGCAATTAAAGACACCTCTGGACAAGATTACCATAGCAGGATCTGTGTGAACCATCAGATTACTTATTTGCTTTAGAGACCCATAGGTTTATCTGTCCTATACACCTATGTAATGATAATGTTAGGGATTAAGACCTCATATTGTATGTTTTATAATATATATATATATGCTCAATGCTATTTCTAAAAAAAAATTAACCTAAATAAAAAACTTCAGAATGGCTGAAATTGCATCTGTCTGCGATTCCAGAACAAAATAAACCACTTGACAGTATTAAGAAAACCCACACCTCGTTATCTCTGAGGAGCCACTAATGACACTATGAGGACTGTACAGTCTGTTTCCAATTCGCACCGGAGAAGCCAATAATGTTGCTCTTTTTAACTGGATACTGATATGACAGTTATTAATGATGATATTGCTTTTCAGAGTCGCCAGGTATCAAATGATACCACCACAAGGTTTTACCGGATATCGATCAAAGACCCAACAACCAGTTAGTTAGTTCAAGTTCAATGATAGTTTATTTACACACAAGAATTACTTCGACATGCAACATAAAACACTACAAGCTAAATTACACCTAACACTACAACAACCTGTACTTAACTTCAGGCATGCGGCTTTATGCAGAGGAACAAGGCCTTTGTTCGGATCTTGCGTGGCTGGGTCTGGAGAAGTGACTTCATTTCTGCTGGACTCATCCGTCTGGTAGCGATCGTTGGTCTTGAACTTGTCTTCTGGTCGTAGTGCTGCACTTGGTTTTAGGCGTAGGTTGGGGCCAAGAGAGACCGACGCTGGGGCCAAGAGAGACTGAACACATGGCAGTGTCTCTCTTTATCCTTCTGGGGTTTTGCGCTCTTTTGGGCGGTCTTTATCTTTGGACCCAATAATTCGACAGGCTTCGATTACTGCCTTCGATTTTGGCCAATAAAGGGACGGGTGCCTTGATGGCGGGGCGTGTCCTGAGCGTTCATTGACTTTGGCTTTTAAGGCTCCTTGAGCAAAGGAATGGCGCCGATGATTCTGTTTCTGTATCTGTTACCTGAGTACAGGTCTTTTGTTCTGGGGAAATGGGCCATTAGCATGCAAAGTAGCTGGGGGTTTCGATAGCGTCTAGTTATCTGAATTGCCAATATACATAAACGCTGAGCGTCTGAGCCCTGGGTTGACCATATTTCCCATGGTCCTTTGCACGTGGCCATATTTCCAGGGATCCTTTGTAAGTGGCCATACAAGTCCAACTTCAAAAAGAGCTACACATAGGCCACCTGCGTTTGATAGCCCAAGCTATCTTTGGATTCCAGATGATGAATACACATGCTTTGTCAAAGATAGTGGAGGTGAGGAGTCATGTGACATGGGCCTCTGGCTTGTGGGACACGTAATATTGCCTTGCTGAACTGAAAAGCTCAGTGTGTTATTTAACATCTGACTAGCAGGTCACACCAAAGGAGCTCTGGCCTATGTTGAACACTTGTCCCCATCTATGTACTTCTTCTGGCAGTTCTAAGCCGTCACCTACAAAACTGATACATCTCTGTATGTTTAGCTCACCTGGAAAAGTAAATTCTACAACATCGGTTTTCAGTCCGTCAACTTCCATGAAGGAATATCCCATTGGACTGTGATTGTGGACTCTGGAACTCATGTGAACCAATAATCATTTTTTTTGTGGTCTCTGTAATGTAAAGCCTTCTTTATTCCATCCCTCTGTGTACTGCCTGAGTGTGGAGGTGATGTTGCATTTTGACTATGTGCAAGTAAATTAACCCTGTGACTTAATCCTTTCTCAGGTTTGTTGGGAAGTTATCAATAGCAAATTGGGTAACACAAAAACGAAGGTGCGGTGGAAATATGACACCGCTTATAAAGATGGAAGCAAATCAAAACAGCCTTCTGTTTACAGAGGTGGTGAGAAGATAAATTATTGCTGTTTAAATTAACACCCCTCCTGTCCATTGCAGTAACTAGACATGAATATGTAGTATAAATAGTTATATTTCTTTGGAAAGAGAGCAACTTTGAAAAGAAAGGGAGATGTTGTAATATGCCTTTAAGGGTTAGCAGCATGTAATTCACTCAAAGGGAAGTGTGTCAGGTCACTTTTGCTGTTAAGCAGGGCATACAGTATACAACCTTGCTGCGGATATCTTCAATCTTTCTGCCCATGTCTACCTGTTCATATGTGATTGATGCCTTGATATCATTGCAACACACATGGCATGGATAACATTCTCAGTGGTGGGCGGAACCCAAATAACTGCAACATGGACACAGGCAGCCAATTTATATAGTTAATGCTGCAATTAGGGATGATTTTGTGGTTTGTTGGCATTTTGCAGGTAGCATGTGCAGAGGCCACCACCCCAACATAGGTGGCCTCCTTGGGATAGTACATGGTCAATTCCAGCCCCACAGGCCCTGGAGTCGCAACGCAAGTGAATTAATCAATAATTTATATAAAGTTTCTGAGACCTTTAGCCCTTGACTGCTCCAATGGCTTACAGGCACCAGATTTGTAAGTGAAATGCAACAACTGCTTATTTATGATAACAACAGAGATAAGACATGCAATAATTATACTAGAATAATGGCCAGCTAATCTACTACTCCCCCTTCCTTTTACTGTCCCACCCTCTACCTAAACACACACAAGACACACACACAGAAGGAGTGGAAAAATAAAAGGATTGATGTGCGATGGAAGATGAGTGCCCTTGCTTTGGATGTTGAAGTTGTTTTTCAGCTGACTGTACCTTCCGGGTTGTGGAGTGATAGATTGCAACCGGTTGGTCGGCTAATGAGTATCTTCTGGCTGGAACATTCAGTTTGAATCCCCAGACTGTAGGATTCCTCTGGGGAATCACTTTAACTCTTGTTAACCTAGGCCTTCACTCGAAAGATCTGCCTCAGGACTGTTTAATCCTTATTTGTCTCCAACAGTAGTGGACTCGCCAACACTAAGGGCATTCAAATGGTAATTGGATAGATATATGGACGATAAGGGAATAGTGTAGATGGGCTTTAGAGTGGTTTCACAGGTCAGCGCAACATCGAGGGCCTGTACTGTGCTGTAATGTTCTATGTTCTATATCCACCCGAATGACCAACTACCTTTCCAAGGAAAGAACAGAGTTCCCCACACGAGATTGCAGGAGGGTTTTTTTGATAACTGACCCTGCTTTCAGCTAGTGACTGGTTTGGATCCTTAAGATTACTTTTGTCCCCTAAAACCTATCTCTCAGCTTGCATCCTATTCTTACTTGGTGTGTAGTCTCACTAGGATGTCTACCAGCTTGGCTGAGGAGGAAACAGAGCCTGCAACTGGGGTGTTTGAGAGACATCTACAATTTTTGGAGAGAGATAAATTACAAAGAGCCTCCGTCAGCTCGGAGTTCAAAGCTTAACGAAAAGCAAAAACACAGTCTCACACAGTAAGGACCATTCCAGGGAACCTTGACCAATCAATCAGCACAATCTATTAATAAGGTCTGGCAATCTGAAACAGTCTGGTGGCCAACATCCAAGTCCACCAAGATGTTTCATCATTGATGTCAAAGCAACGGCATGGCCTGCTGGAGGTTCATTTTGCTTAAAGGTAAAGGTGGAGTCCATCTTAACGGCATAGGCAAATTTTTGTCTAGGTATAAAAATTATAAAAGTTAAAACAAAGGGAATAAACAAGGGACAAACAGGGATTAACAGGAGGATCCTTACACAGTGATCAGGGTTTGAGTTTCCATTCCCCAAAGAACGAGCCTTCGGCATGAACGGCAGCCCCCATGACTCCAGCAATCCATCCAAAGGGCTTTCTCCTCTGATCAAAGTAACCTTCTTGCCCTCTGATTTATTTGTTTAATTTTATGCCTCTGAGAATCCTTTTGTGTTGAGGTTGCCTTCGGGAATATTGCTAAGCCAGTCTCACAGCTGGCAAATGTTGGCTCCGAACTCCCATTTGTTTCCAGTACCAGGGTTCTGAATCCTGTGGGACAATTCTGCCCCATTTGTTTCAAATGAAAGCAACATTACCACTGGTTCTGAAACAAAATCATATGCACAATATTTAAGAAGCCATTTTCAGCTGCTTCATCAATGGACTTGCCTACATCATAAGGTCGGAAGGGGGGGATGTTAGCTGATGATCACACGATATTCAGTACCATTTGTGACTCGTCAGTCACTGAATAATCCTGTGCCCATATTCAGCAAAACCTGGACAACATTAGGCTTGTGTTGTGTCGCACAAGTGCCAGACAATGGCCACCTCCAACAAGAAAGACATCAACCATGTCCTCTTGACATTCAATGGAATTAACTTTGTCAAATCTCCCATTATCAATATTCTGGGTGTTACAATTGACCACAAACTGAACTTGACCAGGCATATAAATACTGTGGCTACAAGAGCAGACCAGTGGATAGGAATCTTTTGGTGGGTAACTCACCTTCTAATTCCCCAAAACCTGTCCACCATCCACAAGGCACAAGTCAGGAGTGTGATGGAATGCTTTTCATTTGCCTGGATGAATGCAGCTCCAACAACACTCAAGAAGCTTTCCCCTATCCAGCACAAAGCAGCCCGCTTGATTGAAACCCCAACCATTACCTTCAACATCCACTTCCCCAACTATCGGCCCACATTGGCAGCAGTGTGTATCATATACAAGATGCCATGCAGCAACTCACCAAGGTTCCCCCGACAGCACCTTCCAAACCCAGTACCTATATCACCTAGAGGGCCAGGGGAAGCAGATACATGGGAACATGAGCACCTGGAGGTTTCGCTCCAAGAAACATGCTATCCTGACTTGGAAATTTATTGCCGTTCCTGGAATTCCCTCCCTATCAGCATTATAGGTGTACGTACACCACGTAGACTGCAGTGTTTTGTTAGCTGGGTTAGCAAATACTTAGGTCTATAATTGTATCATTTAATCTCATCGTGGTTGTGCATGTGCTGTTGGTGGTCTTGCAACCGGGCTCAACGTGCTCACGCCTGCATGATTATCCACTTAAATATAATCCAGAAACCTGTTAGTACCGATATCACCCCTGTGCCCTCTAATATTCCATCCTCTAGTGCGTGGTGCCATTCCTGATATTGTACAGGTGGTCTCCATTATAGGAAATATCTCTGGCTCAGCCATCGTTCCCTTGATTATATTTATTCCGTTGGGACTAATGTTTTCACTGGCCCTTCCTTTTCATATCGACACAAGCACAGGTGTCGCTGGTCATGATAGTATTGTATCATCCGGTCCACTTTGGGGAAAAACTTAGGGGGAGGCAGTGGCGTAATGGTATTGTCACTGTACTTGTAATCCAGAGGCCCAGGATAATGCTCTGGGGATATGGGTTCAAATCCCACCAGGGCAGATGGTGGAATTAGAATTCAATAAGAAAGTAATCTGGAATTAAAAGTCTAACGATGACCATGAAACCATTGTTGATTGTTGTAAAAACTCATCTGGTTCACTCATGTCCTTTAAAGTAAGCCTATCATTTTTACCTGGTCTGGCCTACATGTGACTCCAGACCGACAGCAATGTGGTTGACTCTTAAATGCCCTCAGGGATGGGTGACTAATGCTGGCCTGGCCAGCGATGCCCACATACCATGAGCAAATAAAGAAAAAATACTATTTGTGGCATGCTTTGATTGGCATCATCTCTTTCCTCGGCCTCTAGATCCTGTATAATCTGCTATTCCCCCATCTCCTGTCGTAACTCCTTTAACTGCAAATCCAATTGCTTTGTTACTGCCTAATTCGATCCTGTACGGGTCCCATATCTTCCCCACCCATTGTAATGAGTTCTGGGAGTTTCACAGCATTTCCTGTCATGGGTTCGAATGAAATCAGGCCTGTTGTGTGGTTGGCAGTGGCTCTGAGCCTCATCAATATACAGGGCAATACATCTACCCACCCTTTTCCAGCCTCGGCTGTGGCTTTCACTATTCATCGCTCTCCCACCCCTGAGCTCTGTGATAGATTCCCAACAACTCACAAACCTTTTTCATGACTCATTTGATGAAATGTGTACCCTGGTCTGAAACAATCTGGAGGGCCACTCCCCAATGCGTGGTTATATCAAATGCAAGAATCTGTGCTTAAGTGGAAGCCCCGCAGTCCCGGCTGGGAAAGGCTTCAACCTTCCGGGTGAACTCACTAGACAGCACTTCTCCCCCCTGCTGCTCGGTAAGGGTCCAGTGAAATCAATTTGGAGGTTTCTGATGTGTCTTAACTTTTCTGGGTCTCCTCGGGTTGTGTTGGCCGCATATTAGGGGCTGGTATAGCACAGTGGTCTAAATAGCTGGATTGTAATGCAGAACAAGGCAGCAGCGCGGGATCAATTCCCGTACCAGCCTCCCCGAACAGGCGCCAGAATGTGGCGACTAGGGGCTTTTCACAGTAACTTCATTGAAGCCTACTTGTGACAATAAGCGATTATTATTATTATTATATTATGCAATGTTAACAATGTCTGGCCACGTCTCACCCCACTCCGACCCACCACCAATCTTTAAACAGGTGGTTTAAATACCGTCTCGTCCAGTGTGGTCTGGTTCGTGGTATAGTCTCAGTAATTCAGTTTGTATGGAAGGAGGGGCAACAACCTGCAACACCGTCCTACATACTCCCCTCCTGCCCACCTCCCGATTATTACCCTTGATGGCTCCATTGGGATCGTTCCTCTGTGCTAACCTCGCCTTCTATCCTTTTGATGTTTAATTCCTCTGGCCCTAGTGCAGCCACTGGAATGGCCTGTGGGACAGCTTGTTCTGCTGCTTTCTGAGCTGCTTGGTCAGCTAACATGTTTCCCTGTTGATCCTGACTCTCATCCTTTTGATGTGTTTTGATTTTATTACGCTGCTGCTGCTAGCTGTCAGGCTGCTTCCACTAGCTCCCAGACTATGTTCTCATATCTTGTCCTCTTCCCATCGCCATATATCCTTGCCTACTATAGTCATATAATCATGCACCACCCCAAATGCATAACGACAGTCTGCGAACACATTCACACACTTCCCCTCTGCCAATTTTAACATCTCAGTTAAGGCCACTAACACCACTACTTGGGTAGACAACGTACCTTCCAGTCATCCCCGTAAGAGGGTGGACTCAGTTTGATCTATTAAAGACTATCCAGTACGGAACTGTCCACCTACATATCATCTGGATTCATCGACCTTAGTGATCATGCCTGGGCCTGTTAAGGGTTCCTCAGCTATCTCTCCTGCTACATCTTGATCCGCCTCTGGCTGAAGCTAGTGGAGCTTACTCTCGGCTACCATCCCCTCAGCTGGATTAAGTCCGGTATCCTCGGGCCGCACGGTGGCGCAGTGGTTAGGACTGAGGACCAGGGTTCGATCAAGGCCCCAGGTCACTGCCCATGTAGAGTTTGCACATTCTCCCCGTGCTGGCGTGGGTCTCACCCCCACAACCCAAAGATGTGCAGGGTTGGTGGGGTGGCCTCGCTAAATTGCCCCTTAATTGGAAAAAAGGAGAATTGGGTACTCTAAATTTATATTTAAAAAAGTCCGGTATCCTAACTATTCTTATTGATTGGTCTTTGGGTAATAAAAGTGTTTCCCATGTGGCTGGCCAGGCATCAGATACTGTGTTCAGTCGCCTGGTATTCAGCAATTCCACTATAGCGTGCCTGGTGTGTATAATCAGCTGCCCTGACATCGTGACAGGTTCGCACACACTCACTGTCCAGGCTGCACAGTCGAGGGCGGCGACACACAAGTGGAGTCCTCTGACTACCGGGGACTCTTGTGTGGAGTAATAGTCTGCCCCCCTTTCCTGGGTTATTACTATGTTATCGAAGCCCCTTCAAGACTACAATAAACATGGAATGGCTTCGACATGTCTGGTCTGATAATTTGAGGGCTGGTGCGGCAAGCAACCCAGTCTTCAACTTTGTGTATGTGTCTTCCTGCTCCATTCCCCACTCCACCCGTTGCATCCTCGGGTCCCCCCCTTTCACTAAACACTGACTAGGTTCTTCTAAGGTTGTGAATTTTGGAACAAAGTTCCTGCAGTAATTGAAAAGACCATCACTTGCCTTACACCTCGCACTGTCGAGAGTCGGAGCACGTTTGCGATCGCTGTTTCGTGTCGGCGGGGAGTGTCTTGTAGCACGGTATACCTGGTTGGTATGCACGGGGGTATGCACCATGCTCACATATCGGTTTTTCACCCTCTGCAGACTATGGATATTGGAACTCAACCAGCAATGATGGCCCTCCTCCTAGTCGCCGCAGCCCTGGGGGATGCACTGCGGCTATACGAGCTGGCGCTGCTCGAGGAGGAGGAAGCTGCAGCATCGGAGCACGTAGCAGAAAAGCATGCCCAGAGGAACAGGAGGCAGCCACCCAGGATGCAGAGCCAGCCGCCCAACAGGCCGAGGAGGAGGTGCAAAGGAGGCACCACATGAGGCTTCGTCATTCGAGGACCTGCTGAACCGGGCATGCCATCGAAGACATCGGCTGAGCAGGGAGACAGTGTGACATAGCTGCCAGATGATGGCACACCTGGCACAACGGGGGTATGGGGGAGGACACCCGCTCCTGGTGGCTGTCAAGGTGATGGTTGCCCTAAACATTTACGTGATGGGGTCCTTCCAGGCGCCGAGTGGGGACCTGTCTCGAATCTCACAGATCTTGGTCCACAGGTGCATCCGCGCCATCACGGAAGCCCTCTATGCCAAGTTGGATCAATACATCCATTCCAATCTGGACCGAGCACACCAGGATGCCCGAGCAGCGGAGTTCGCCACCATCACCGACGTGCCCCCTATCCAAGGGGTGATTGACGGGATGCAGGCCCCCTGTGAGCTCCTGCAGATGACAGGCCACTCTACACAAACCAAAAAGGATTCCACTCGTTGAACATGCAACTGCATGCAATGCACATCTGTGCCTGATACCCGGGCAATGTGCACAACGTCTTCAACTTGGCACACTTGACGATTCCTGACATGCTCGAGCCCCCCCACCCCCGGGCTGGTAGGTTGGCTCCTGGGTGACAGGAGTTATCCACTGTGGTTGTGGCTGATGACACCTATCCAAAGGCCACAGACCGACACAGAGACCCGCTATAATGACGCCCATGCAGCAACCAGGGTTGTGATCCAGCGGTGCTTCGACCTCCTCAGGTGCCTTGACCTCTCTGGAGTATGCCCTTGGGTATGACACTGAGAGGGTAGCCCGCATCGTGGCGGCCTGGTGTGTCCTCCACAACAATGTTTTTCAAACATTTTTTCCGGGGACCCATTTTTACCAACCAGTCAACCTTCGGGACCCAACCCGGCCGACCTTCACGACTCACGCCGGCCGACCTTTGCGACCCACCATTTTCTCTTACCTTGTAATATTTCGGTAAAATGTGGTGAACCTCCAATTTCTAGAGGATGAAAACATTTTCTGCAATTTTTTCCGATAAAATTTGATCAAATAAAAACTCCACGAACATGTAAAAAAAAACGCTGCGACCATATAAAAAAATGCGGCCGCACTGCGCATGCATGCCCGCTCATCGGTGGCATACGCTAAACTCAGCGCATGCGCAGTGCGGCAGCATTTTAAAAATATGTTCATGGCCATTTTGAAGGCCGATTGCAGCCGGCATTATTAAAAGCTGGCTGCTGCAGCTGTTGCGCGTGAATTAGCGCGATCGGGTGTGTCGCCATGGATGGCTCCACGACCCTCTCGACCCACCCACGGGTCGCACCCCCGACTTTGACAATGCCTGATCCACAACATAGCGCAGCAGAGAGGTGACATACTGGAGAGGAGGACTAGTATCAGGCATCATCGAACACATAAGAAGCGGGGAGGGTGGGCAAGACATGGGGCCCAGACATCGGACGTCACCAGAGGCCGTATGATATGTGCACCAGAGCCAACATGCACGGGATGCTCTGATTGCCTCCAGGTTCACCGACTGGGGGCTGGGGGGTTGGGAACTGGTCAGGGGCATGGACATTGCATCCCACCCCCACAGTCCCCCTCCCAGCCAGGCCACCCCACCGCCTGCAACTCTATCTGTGATACATACCTGCCGCACTACGAGGTGCGGGCCCTGTAACACCGGTTCTGGTCCATGGAATGAAGGATGCTGAGTACCCACTCTGTAATGAGCTCTGGTGCTCCGCATCATTTGACATCACCTGACTCCTGTCCACGGTGGCACTTTCCACTGTCCATCTGGGTGATGCCTGCACGTGGACTGGTCATTCCATCACACGGTGCCATTGAATCCCTGGGGTGACAGTGGTGAGGTTGGTTGGGGGAGGGGGGGTGGGATGGGGACAGAGGGTGGGGAGCCCATGCCACCTACAACATCTGCCCATTCCCCCCCCCCCTCTGGCTAGCCCATACCAGCTCACCCCTCACGCCCATCTGACAGAGCACCAAGGCAGGTTGTAACAGTTTGAACAGATGCTTAATGTGACAAGACAGATACAAATTTGTGCCCTAGCCTCAATCAGGTCCCAGGTGGCGTAATGCTACCCTGTTCTGCCTGCTGCCCACCAGATGCGCCAGGGACAGGAGGGAGTAAGCCGAGGTGTTGTGTTGTTCTGGTACCTCCCCTGCGGGAGTCACCGGCATGGGCCCCATCACCTCCTCCTGCCTCGGGGTGCCTGATGGCCCCCGAGCTACTCCATGGGACAGGGGAATGAGCGGAGCCATCTCCTGAGGCTCCTCCGCCACCTGGTGCTGCCAGTCCTGGAGGCCCGCTCTAGTCGACCAGGGCCTACATGCTCGCGGCCATGGAGCACAGGCAGTGGACCATCTCTGTCTGGGACTGCGCCACATCATGCTGTGATTGTGCCACCACCTTCTGGGTTTGTGTCACATCAGCCAGTGACTGCGCCATCCCCCTCTGTGATTGGGCCACCTCCCTCTGTGTCTGTGCCACATTGTCCACTGCCTGGGCAATGTCGCTGATGTTCCCAGCCATGGCCTGCTGTGACTGGGCCATGCTCAGAACTGCCGCTGTAATTTCAGCTGGCTCTGGCTCATGGCTGCCTGTGAGGCGGCAACCCTGTCCTGGGCCTCATCCAGCGCCTGCACAGAATGTCCCAGGCCTTGGACATGCTGATCCATAGCCAAAACCCTCATCCCCAATGCCCCCATCGTGGACGCCATCTGTGCGGTGTTGGCCTGGGTCGCACGCATGTGTGGCACAATCTCCTGCTTGTGCACGCGGTTCAACTCTTCCAACTGCACCTGCAGGTGCTGGATACTCGCCGACAACACCTCATGTGGTCCTTGGCTCTGCGACTGCATCTCCATGATCGATGGGACTGTCCATTCCAGAAGCCCGAAACCTGTCTGGACGGCAGCTAGTCCCTGGGGTCGGCCCACCCTCCGACCATCCGCCCACCTCGGGAAGTCCTGCCTCCACCTGCTGTACCGGATCAATTGTGTGGCGCGCACTAGATAGTGTCCCAGGAGTCTCTTCACTGTTTTGCCAGACCAAGGTGAATGTCTCTGGGATGGTGGATGGTGTTGGAGACAGCTGTGACAGGAAATTTGTGTCAACATCAGACTCGAGCTCCAGGGTCTCCTGAGTCCTGCGTCGAGGGCTGACGTCCGAGCGTCTCTACTTGTAACTGCTCGGCTCACGGGGGTCTCCGGCTGTGGCACTGGCTGGGGGCAGGGGAGAACAGGTCGGCCAGCAGGTCCTGCAAGATGCAGGACAAGATACATGATTAGACCACTGGCAGGGGGCGGTGAGGGCAGTGGGAGTGAGGGTGGTGTGAGGGTGCTGGTGATGTGGGGGTGGTGCTGGGGAATGGGGCAAGGGGAACCAAAACTCAGTTGGGGTCTGACTTACCTGCCCGCGCCTGGCCTCCACCCCGGCGACCTCCCTTTCCTCCAGACCACCAGCCACATCCAGGGCTCTCTGCTCTGCCACGGTGAGGGGCCACAGGTCTGGCAGTCCCCCAGTGTTCTCCCGCTCCCGTCGGTTATGAGAGGCCTTCCCCTGGGGGGAGCGGGTCGGGTTACAGGTGTCTGGGACGGGGGTTAGTGCCAGGGGCACAGTGTTGCGTCCTCACCCTGAAGAGTTTGTGCAGTTTTTTACGGCACGGCTGGCCAGTCTGGACGGTGTTGCTCACGCCGCTGACCGCCTCTGGCACCTGTGCCCAGGCATGGTGGATGGCGGCAGCTGGCAACCTCCTTCCCGGCAGGGGTACAGGGTTATCCACCTCTCTTCCACCATGTCCAGGAGGGTCTCAGCTCGGCATCCGTGAAATTGGATGCCGCTTTCCTCGTTGCCACCTTGTTGGCTGGAATGGTGTGATTGGGGATTGAAGTGTGTATATGCGGCTGGAGCTACAGCTTGCCAGCCTCTTGAGTGTCAATCTCGGACCTGGTGAATCCGGCACCATTTCTCATTGGAATCAATTATGTTCCATGTGGCGTCCCTTAACAGCAGCTGAATTGGTCCAGGTGAGGTGCCAGTTTTGCTGTCGTGGAACTCCACGAATCCTGCGCAGGCATCAACACAGTCTCTGGAACGGAGAATTTCGCCACTTTGCTTTGAAAAACGTGGCTGGACAAGCCACATGAGGTGTTCCTTTGGTGTCACCTTATTGAGGGCGGTATAATCTATTGTTAACTGGTAGCTCCCATCGGACGTCCGAACCGGCCTTATCGGAGAGTTCGTAATAGACACTGTTGGTCTTAAAATCCCCTTCTCTGCCAGTGCTGTTATTATGTTCTCTGTCGCCTGCATCACTTCTGGTTTGTGTGGCAGGTGAGGTGCTCCTGCACTCTTTCCTGGTACGGTGTTAATTGACCCACAGTCCAGCTTGCTCTTGGCCCACATCCCTGGTGTGGCCTTCTTTTCCTTTTCCCACCACTTTCGCTGAACAACCGGCAGTTCTTGGGACATCCAACTGGGTTTAATCATTTTCTCTATCAACTTTGTCTGTTTCTCTGTCAAATGGTGTGTCAGAGACCCCTCCATCATCCACTCAAGCTCTACTGGCCATATCTGATAGGATTGGAGCCATTAGAATCTACTCACAGTTGGTCTGCTCTCCAACCAGTGCTACTTGTAGTAGACAATCTCCCAGCCGATTGTTGGGTCACAAGTCTGTCACTTTACATACAAACCAATGCCCAAAACACTTTAAGCAATGCCCGACAACGCCTACGTCTCTTGACGAACTACCTATCACTGTTTGACTGTTGGTCAGACCCTTCGAATTCGTCGCCTGCCTCAGTTGGTTTTGATACCAGATGTTATCTTGGTCAGCTGGTCCAGTGTTCCATAATTAACCTTTTAGTTTTCCCAGAATTCAGTACTGTGATTTAGAAGGGTCATTTGACCTCCAATACCATGAACTGTTTTGAGCATTGAACAAAAGTATGATCAATGCTGAAAGTGTTGCCATTAGAAGCAGATATAATGAAAAGGTTGTTTTTTTCTGTATCTACCTCCCACCTTTATTGGTGGGAGAACCTTAAGCCATTTTGACCCCAAATCCTTTAATTTTGATAATTTACAACGTGCACTTAAAACCCCCCTCAAAATAAAGCTTTGGGTCATATCTCTGAACTCGCCTGATATCTTTCTTCCTACTTTGTATTTCTCTCTCTCTTCCCACTTATGTTTTTCTTCTCTTTCTCTCTCCACTTTGCGTTTTTTCCTTTCTCTCTCTCCCTCTCCTGTTTGTGTTTCTCTCTTTTCCCCCGTTTTGTGTTTATCACTCCTTCACACGTCTCAGTTCGCGTTTCCCTTTCAAGACTCACCAAGTTACCAAGCAATTTTAATTGGCCCTGACAGAGACATTCTCACAAGCAGCGCTGAAGCAATGTTTCCAAATCGTGTGAGGACTGGCAGTGCTCAGAAAAACTGGACTGAGAAACAGAAAACCTTAGAAATATTCAGCAGGTCAGATTCCACCTGTGGTGAGAGAAACAAAGTTAACATTTCAGGCCAATGACTCTCACTCAGAGAGTTGTGGAGATCTCAACTGCTCCTCCAAAAATGTTGGCAGAATTTAATTTTAGAAATTATTATAAAAAGGATTGCAACAGGTATTTGATGATGAGAAACGTATATATTCACAGACAAAAAGTGAAGATGGGGAACTGAAGACAACTACTCTTTCAAAGAGCTAACATAGAGATTGTGGACTGAATTGTCTCTTTCTGCCAAAATGATGGATAATCTTGCATTTATGTAGCATCTTTCACGGTCATCAGATATCCCCAAATGCTTGACAACCAATGCAGAATTTTTGAAGTGTAGTCGCTCTTGTAATGTCGGAAGCACAACAGCAAACCTTTACAAAATGAACTTATGACTGCATGGTGGCACAGCGGTTAGCACTGCTGCCTCACAGCACCAGGGACACGGGTTTGATTCTGCCTTTGGGTGATTGTCTATGTTGAGTTTGAACATTCTCCCCGTGTCTGTGTAGTTCTCCTCCGGGTGCTCCAGTTTTCTCCCACAGTCCAAAAGTGTGCAGGTTAGGTGGATTGGCCATGCTAAATCTCCCCTTCGTGTCCAAAGATGTGCAGGTTAGGTGGGGTTACAGTGCAGGTGAGGTGGGGGACCGGGCCAAGGATCGGTGCAGACTCAATGGACCGAATGGCCTCCTGCACTGTGGGGATTTTATGAATTCTATGGGATAATGACCAGATAATCTGTTTTTGTGATGCTGATTGTAGAAAGCCCATTGATAACAATGGATAATTCCCCTGCTCTTCAGAATAGTGCCATGAGATCTGAGATGGGTCTCTTGATTAACATCTCTTCTGAAAGACAGCACCATGCATAGTACAGCACTCCCTCAGGACTGGAGCGGGATTGCTAGCCATAAGTTTATGATTCAGAGGCAAGAGTGCTATCAATTGAGCTGATAATGTAACGTTATATTTCTATAATTATGTTTAATATATATAGCTTCCTCTAAAGAGAGGTCTAGCTCTCTGAAAGTCTGAAGTTTATGGGTCACCCTTACTGTCTCATCAATTATTGTCTTTAGTTTTTGCCAGATTGACTTGACAAAAGCATTTCAATGTCGTTTTACAAATCAAAGTGAACTTGGTTTTACAACCTCCTGCTGCACAATTCATGTTCATTAATCAATGTTATGTTGCTGAATCTTTAGAATTTATAGCTAAAAGGCAGCTGGAGTCACATTTGTTGTGGCCCCTTCAGTCTCTTTTAGCTGTATGACTTTTATTTGCATTTTTCCAGACTCAAGGAATAGAAGGGTTACAGCACAAAAGGAGACCATTCCGCCCAACCTCTACATGAACAACTCAGCTCGTCCCTCTCCTGTGACATTTCCCAATAGCCTGGAAACCTCTCTTCAGATAACTATTCAATTCCCTTTTGAAAGCCACAATTGAATCTACCTCCACTGCACTCTCTCAGGCTACACACTCTAAATCCCAAGCACTTGTGCGTAAAATAATTTTCCCTTATACTGTATTTGGATATTTTTATTCTTTACTCCAAACAGCGTCCTCTAGTTCTTGACCCAACTGACAATCGAAACAGTTTCTCACCATCTATTTTGTTCCTCTTCATAATGTTAGAATGTTAAAAACAGACAGTTAAAGTTCCCACAAGTGTAGTAAAGTCCCGCAGTTCATGACATTTTCTTTCGAATAGTCATTTGGTAGTATAAAACATGAATATCGCTGAAAAAATAGGCATGTCAAAGCTTTTCGTTTTGCACCCATCAGGACATTCACAAGAATACCAGTATAAGGGAAAAACAGCAACTTATAATGTATGAGAAGAGAATGCTGATTGCATGGCAAATGGATTCTGATTGGTGGAGGTGTTGCCATGGAGAATGCACCAGATGATGGTTCCTGACAGATAACTGTCAAGCATTGTTTGATTTTCTTTAAATTTCTTGCGAATTGTTCTGATGAGGAAAAGATGAAAAGCTTCAACAGGGAGGCACGGTGGCACTGTGGTTATCACTGCTGCCTCACAGTGCCAGGGACCTGCGTTTAATTCCAGCCTTCGGTGACTGTCTGTTTGGAATTTGCATGTTCTCTCCATGTCTGCGTGGGTTACCTCTGGGTACTTCCACAGTCCAAAAATGCGCAGGTTAGGGGGATTGGCCATGCTAAACTTACCCCTTAGTGTTAAAAGAGATGCAAGTTAGATGGGGTTATGGGGATAGGGCAGGTGAATGGGCCTAGGTAGGGTTCTCTTTCAGAGGGTCGGTGCAGACTTGATGGGCTGAATGGCCTCCTTCTGCACTGTAGGAATCCTATAGTCTATTTTATGTCCCTTTTTCAGCAATAATCTACCTTTCATGAATTTGTTTACCTGTGTAAATGTCCTTCTACATATGATCACTTATTGCAGCCCCAAATCTTCATACATCCATGATTTAAACATCAAGGGCGGGGTTCTCCCAGCCCTGGGCTGGGCCGGAGAACCGGCGTGAACGGGCCACGCCGCCCCGACGGCAGCACGCGATTCTCCGCAGAGCAGACAATCAGCGCCATTGGCGACCGCTCTACGAGGCTGGCACGCCAATTCCCAGCCCGGAATGGCCATCAGAAAAGAGCCGAGTCCCATTCTAACCTGCTCTGGGCCGGCGGGACCTCGGCGTGTAAGGGTCGGGTGGTGGCCTTTGGAGGGGGAAGGGGGGGTTCGACCCCGGGGGCGCCTCCGATGTGGCCTGGGCCGTGATCGGGGGCCACTGATCGGCAGGCCAGCCTCTGTGGCTGGAGGCCTCCTTTCCTATGTGCTGGCCCCTGTAGTCCTGCGCCATGTTGTGTCGGGGCCGGCGCATTGAAGGAGGCCACTGTGCATGCGCGCATTGGCGCCGGTGCCACTGCGCATGTCCTTATTGGTGCTGGCGCAACTGCGCATGCGCAGATCCCGCGACACACAGTTCGCGCCGGGATCTGCAGCTGGAGCGACGTGAACCGCTGCAGCACTATGCTGGCCCCCTGTAGGGGCCAGAATTAGTCGAGGGAGTGGCCCGTTCACGCTGTCGTAAAACGCAACGGCGTTTACAATGGCGTGGGCACTCTGCCACGGGATTGGAGAATCCCGCCCCAAAGGTTTGCACCTGAACATATACTGGTCCTGAAAGATTTATTTTATTTTACAAACAAACTTTATTAAAACCAACTAAAAGAAAACAATACTTAAACTTTTACTTCAGCTCTAACACTAACAGATTACATGCAGTTTGTTAACCTTAACATACTAGTTCCCATTAAACATCATTTTACATAACCATGCCGCTCTCATGCCACTTCCACAAATAGACCAACTGAATATTTATATTTACAAAGCAAATTTCCTTCTGTTAGGGACATTTGTTCCGAACGCTTTCTATTGGTCCTGTAAAAAAGGAAATCAACATTTAGAAAATTGATAAACTAAAGATTCTGTGATGGATTTCCCCCAGTAGGAAGCATGCACTGTGCATGCATCATCTATAACTGCAGTTGTTGCAACTATAAGTTGTTGTGAGTTACAGGATACTGTAATGCCTGACCAGTATATTACAGTATAGGCGCAGTACTGCATCTTTCTGAAAAATTAGTTCTTGTTCTTGCTTTCTTGTTCTTGTTTTCCTGCTCTGTTGAACAATTTCTCCAGTACAATTGTCTTTAATTGGCTCAAAAAACATTGGCCAGAATTCCTCAGTCCCTCCCGTGAGAGGGGATCAATTTGAATGTCTCGCTGCTTCCCCCACAGAGGAGCCCGCCCACAGCAGGACCAGAAAACCATGCCCATCGTTGTTATTGTCTCTGTATCTCTTAAGAATCAACTTTTGTCGGGCAGCACAGTGGCGCAGTGGGTTAGCCCTGCTGCCTCACGGCACCGGGGTCCCAAGTTCGATCCCGGCTCTGGGTCACTGTCCGTGTGGAGTTTGCACATTCTCCCCGTGTTTGCGTGTGTTTTGCCCCCACAACCCAAAGATGTGCAGGGTAGGTGGATTTAACACACTAAATTGCCCCTTAATTGGAAAGAAATTATTTGGGCACTCTAAATTTATTTTAAAAAAAGAATCAACTTTTGTGATAGCTGGAACTTACCTACTTCATTCCCATTTAAAAGTATGATTGCCATTTGTGATTTTACCCTTTGCGAAAATTCACAGAAACGTAACCCCGCCAACTGTTCGACTTTCGTGTATATGAAAAAGAAATGAGTAACCAAAGTAAGCTTTGGTCTCTTAGAGGTTGAGATTGGAATTAATAATAGGAAAAAAAAAATGGCAGAGATCTTGAGTAAGTATTTTGTACCTCTCTTCACAGTAGAAAACTCCAAAACATCCCAAGAGGGGGGAAAGTCAAGAGAGTAACACAAAACAATCACAATAACTAGAGAAAAACCACTGAGAAAACTGATGGTACTAAAGGTTGACAAGACCACTGGGCATGATGGTCTATATCCTCATGTTTTAAAGGAAGTAATAGCAGAGACAATGAATGCTTTAGTCGTAATTTTCCAGAACTGCTTAGATTCTGGAGAGGTCCCAGCGGATTGGAAAACTGCAAAGGTAACACCTCTGTTCAAGAAAGGAGGGAGGCAGAAAGCTGGAAACTTAAGGCCAGTTAGCCTAACATCTGTCTTTGGGAAAATGTTAAAACCCATTATTGAGGAGGTAGTAGCAGATTGTTTAAAAAATCATAATACAATCAGGCAGAGTCAACATGATTTTGTAAAAGGGGAAATCATATTTAAGCAGATTACTGGAGCTCGTGGGGGTGCAACAAGCAGGGGGGAGAAACAGGAACCAATACAGGGACCATATTTGGATTTTTAAAAGGCATTCAATATGGTACCACATAAAAGGTTGGATGTAATATAATAGCATGCATTGAGGATTGGATAGCTACAGGAAACAGAAAGTCAACATAAATGGGTAATTTTCAACTTGGCAAACTGTAACTAATGGAATGCCACAGGGATCAGTGGTGGGGCTTTGTTTATTTATGATCTATATTAATGACTTGGATGAATGGTCCAATTCATTATTGGAATATTATTCAATATTGGAGTCAAATTTGCTGATGAAATAAAAATTGGTAGAAAAGCAAGAAACACAAAGTTAAGGCCACAATCAGATCAGCCATGATCATATTGAATGGTAGAACAGACTTGAGGGACCAAATGGACTACTCCTCTTCCAATTTCTTATATTCTTATAGTCCCTTCTCTAATGGGAACAGCCCAGCTTCTCCAATCTGTCCACATAATTGAAGTTCCCTCATCCCTACAACGATCCTTCTAAATATTTTCTGCACCCTCTCTAAAGCCTTCACATGCTTTCTAAAGTGTGCCCAAAACTGGCTGCAATACTCTCGTGGAAGACAAAGCAGTGTTTTAGAAAAGTTCATGGTAACTTCCTTGCATTGGTACTCAATGGGTGGGATTTAATGTGGGCTGAGGGTGCAGGAAATGAGGTGGCTGGAGCTATTCAATAGGGTGGGAAGTGACGTTTCACGTTCCTGATGTTGGTTTAAAAGTGTAGAGTTCTTCCAGCAGCAGGTTGGAAGCAGGGGGGCAGTGTCTAAAGCAGGCAGCAGGAAGCTAATTGCAATGGCTTTGCATGCAATGAATACTCATTAAACCACACATTTTTGTGATGAAGTGTTTCTTTGCAATTAAGTTGGAGGTGCATAGGAAAACGCCGCCCTTCACTTGCAGGAACAGTTAAAGCTGATGTGGAGTAAGTGAGGCAATATTTGAAGTAAAAGTTGAGCAAGTTGGAGTTGTCAGTCATTACTGGAAGAGAGGAGAGGCACTTGAGAAGCATTTGGGGGCAGGTCGAAGGTGAAAGAGGGTTAGGGTTCAGGCAGGTCAAGGGTGATTGAGGGAAGATTCAGGGTGGATCGCAGATGGTTGACATTGAGTAGAGATCAAGGGTTACTGAGAGCCACACTAGGGTGTTTTTGAGTAAAATCAGGAAATGGTCAATGAAAACCAAGATTGAAGAAGACCAGAGTGATTGCCATTTGTCCATAAGAGCAAGCTTTCAGTTAAAGGCCAGGTCACCAGCGGGGGACACACCTTTGCCAGGCCCTCAGTTCAATTTCTGGAGGCAAAATGGGTCTCGTCCACCCAGTGATCCTGGAGCTTAGGGAGGAAGAGGAATGGTGCAGAGGAAGAATGAAATTGGGTCCTTTACAACAAGGACCAGAAGGCAAACATAGTGTGGCACTAGACACTAAGGCTGGTCAAGATGGAAGGAACTGGAGCCAGTGCGACAAAGAACACTGGGTCACACAGCATGTGCTAAAACTAACTGCAGATGTCTGAAAAGGAATGCCAAAGGTGGCTGAGGGATACCTAAGGAGGTAGTCACAGAGTTATGTGGTTTCTGTCAGGGTGACCTGCCCCCCTTTAGCTGGGAGCCAATTCAATCCCAGTGGTTTTATTAAAACCACTGCAAAATTAAACTTCTGCCCCAATGGCTGCTTCCAGGGCTCGGCAGAGGATTTGTGCGGCATCTCACAAGCAGCCACATATCACTGTATTTGAGATGACACAAATGCGTTGTTTAAAAAGGCTGGAGTGTTTGTGCACTTCAATACAGATCTGAAGAGGCAGATCACACTCTTTGAGCTTCAGTGACATCGCGGACTTCCCAGAGGAAATAGTTATTGACTGCATACATGTGGTGATTAGAGCTCCCTGGGAGCCACCTGAGGCAATTATCAACATAAATGGGTTTCACTGTGTTAATGTGCATTTGGTCTGCGACCTCAGGCAACATATCCTCCAGGTGTATGCCAAACACCAGGGAGCTTTCATGACTTATTTCTGTGGAGTAATGTGTTAAAATCAGAAGCAAACATGATGCTGATGTAATAGTGATGTCAGATCACATAACTGAGGAGGAAGCGAGATCCAGAACGAGGAGAAGCTCCAACTTCATGTAGAGGCTGAAATGTGTGAATACTTGCTGTAAATAAAGAGTACTAGTTCTGAGAAACTAATGACTTGAGCAGCATACTTTGGGAGAAAGAAAAATTCCCAAAAGCCCCATCTAGACTCCAACAAGATAACAAAACATGGTGGCAGTGAGAAATTAATGACTTGGGCAGGATACTTTGGGAGAATAGGAAATCCACAACACTTCCATCCAGATACAGCAACACAATAAAACAATATATTCTTTGCAACTACCAGGTACCACAGTTATTGGAGACCCCCCACCCCCCACCCCAGGCCTGCAGGGATGGATTCTGGATGACAGAGGTTATCTACTTATCTACTCAAGACCTTGCTGATGGCAACAGTCAGAACCCCTCAAACCCCAGCTAAGGGCCTCATGAATCATTTGGTTCCACAAGGTCTACAATAGAACAGAACATTGGAATGTAGAAAATGAAGTTCTGCTGCCTGAAAGGTTCCAGCCGAGTTCTCCAATATGTGCCTCAGAGAGTGTCATGGATTACAGTCATCTGCTGCTCCCTGCATAACCGCCTACAGCAGAGGGTATTGGGAGGCTTTCCAGCCACAGAAACAGAACGCCCTCAGTGGATGAGGAGGATGGAAGAGCAGAAAGACCTGTACGTTGGAGTTGCAACATTAAATGCCAGGTCTATGAAGGGACAGTTCAGAGAATCATTGAATCCCAACAGTGTAGAAGGTGGCCATTCACCCCATCGAGTCTGCACCGACCTTCTGAAAGAGCACTATACCTAGGTGTCCGTCCCCCTCCTCCCCCCACACCTATTCCCATAACCCAGTGCATTGGTCATGGCCAGTCCACATAACCTCCTGCACATTTTTGGACTATGGGATGCAACCGGAGCTCCCAGAGTAAACCCCGGAAAATATGCAAACTTCACACAGTCACTCAAGGCCGGACTCAAACCAGTGTCTCTGGCGCTGGGAGACATATATGCGAGGAAGGCCCGTGAATCACTCATTTTGAACATGTTTTGGTAGGCATGATGCCTTTGAAAACCCATTGGTTCTAGGCTTACACCCATGTGACCTCTGTATCTTCTTTCAACATCAAGTTACCAATGAAAGCAGACAAACCACTCTACCCTGGCCACCCCACCCGCTGAGAAGCCAATGTATGTCCTTCACCCTTCCTTAGTTCTCCAACCATCAAACCACCTGGCTCACTGTCAGGTAGAATTTGCTTCTGGAACCTGGAAGTCTGATCCCGTGAGCTGATGACAGGTTTGGGGACAACTTCCTGCCGGCCCCCACTGTATATTTTGCTGGGCTCCATGCCTCTGTACATTTAATTAACTGACCACCATGCCATCATAGTGGGCCTTGCATTCCCACAACGAGCAGAGGTTCTGCTCAATTCCAGGTCCATCGGGATTCATGCCAGCAGAACAGGCTTTAATAGGGACATGGGGGGTGACTGGATTCTTCAGCCGCAACCACCGCAAGATTGATACGGGCAGGACACGGGCCATGCAAAGGTCCATTGACCTCCGATGGGAATTTCCGGTTGCTGAGTGGTTGCAGCCGAAAAATACCGCCCCAGGGTCCGCACCAAGTAAAAATAAGTACAATGTTTTATTTACAAACAAGATATATGTACACTTCCCGGTTGACCCCTACTGGGCTCCTTCTTGGTCGGTGCCCAACCTTATAACCTCAATGCACCAGGTAATAGAGATACCCCACCCCTAGCGCAAGGAGTGTGGGAGACAAGCATTCCTGCCCCATAGGTCCTGTGCAGGATATTACACAGACCTCCACCCTGTGCTTCTATTTATAAAGCCCAAGATCCCATTTTATATTTTTTAATGCCCCTTTTCACACATTTCTCTGCAAGAAATGTCATCTGCCACAATTCCAACGATTCAATCCTGGCTATATCCTGGTGAACATTTGTTTTTGCACCATTTTATATATATATGCGTGTGTATCTTTTCTCAAAATGTGGGCAATGCTAGCAAGGCTCTAAGTATTCCCTGAAAAAGTGGTGATGGGCATTCGCCGTGAACTGTTGCATTCTTAGTGGTGATGATGCTCTCGTAGTTCCATATGATCGATCACTCTAAGCCATTAAACCAGCAACAGAGAACGGCGTTAGAAAAACTATATATTCTGGAATGCTCAACAGGTCTGGCAGTTTATGTGAGAGTCAACATTTCAAGTTCGTGACCTTTAATCGGAAATGAGAAACATGAGAAATGTAATAGGTTTTAAGCAAGTGGCAGGGGGTGGGTGGGAAATAGAAAACAAAGGAATATCTGTAATGGGATGGTGGGCAGAAGAGATTAAATGACAGAAGGCTTCATGGTAAGGCCAAAGGGAGTGGTACTGGGGCAGTTGTGAAGCAAATGCTGCATTCAGAGTGGGTGAGAATAGCAGGACCTTGAATGGCTACCATTCGAAAGCAAACAGAAGAAAATAAGAAAAGGGAAAACTTGCCCCACGAGATGGCCCAAAGTGCTTTCCTATCAATGAAAGTACTTTTTGAAGCCGAGTTACTGTTGTGATATAGGAAATGCAGCAATCAATTTGTGACGCAAGCTCCCTTAAACAGCAATGTGAAATAACCAGATAATCTGTTTTAATGATACTGATTGGGGATAAATATTTACTGGGACACAGGGGACCACTGCTCTACGCTTCTTCTAGAGTCAGACGATCTGTACAATCCAACTGAGGCGTAGATGGAGCCTTGGCTTAATGTTCCATCCAAAAGTCAGCACCTCTGACAGTGCAGCACTCATTCAGTACTGTGTTGGAGTGTCAGCCTGGAATTTTGTGCTCATGGCCTGGAATGGGTCTTGAACCATAAGAGAGAAATTAAAGGGAAAAGAAAAATCAAACTAAAGAGAGCCAAAAAACAAAATTGAGGCAGCTGAACTCAGTTCTGAGCCGGGAAGACTGGAGATTGCTGAGGCAAAAGGCAAATTGCTGTCCCTTGAGCTTGCATTGACCTCATTGACCTGCAGCAGGTCAGGAACATGATGGTGAGAGTGGGAACAAGGTGGCAAATTAAGGTGACATGCGACTGGGAGCTTTAGGGTCATGCTTGCTGAGTGAATAGAGGAGTTCTGCAAAATGGTAAACCAGTCTGCATCTGGTCTTCCCAGTGTGGACGATCAGTGTTGTATTTTTCTGTCAGGTTGGCTCATTGTTTGCAGGAGAACATGGAGGACGACGGTATTCCAATGACATTGCTGCTCTTTCCTTTTTCGGTGTGAGGGAGCTGCTGTCGGCAAGGTTTCTGTGACTCCGTTTATTTTATTTTCAGTTAATTCACTGTCGGGAACTATTTTGTGAGGACAATTAGAGGAAAGGGTTGAAAACTGAGAGATGTTGACGGTGATTTTTTAACTTAGAATATTCTGTACCTCGCTAATTAGCTGATAAGGCGTAAGGCAGTTTCAGACGAGGTACTTCTCATCATTTTAGACCAGACACACAGGCTACAGTATTCCTTACGTATGGGGATTGATAAAACTGCAAATAATGGGAAGCTACAATTAACTGAAATGATTCATTCATACACAAACCCCTTGGGTCATGAATAGACATTGCTTCCATTTATTGCTGATGAACAGCCATTTTGGTTCAATGGAATCGGGACAGGTATATCATTTGCCTATTGTTTCAGGATTTGAAGGGGTGTGCACAAGTCCCTCCTCACAGCTCCAAAGATTTTGATTGACAGTTATTTCCAAGACCTTCATTATAAAGAGTTGTGGGCCTGATACATTGAAGCACTCGGAGATGACAGCTTGGGTGGCCAGAGATTTCATCTCACTGACTGATACCGGCAGTTTTCAGTCAGAGAGGGGTTGAAATAGAGCAAATAAAAAGGCAGCCAGTGTGTGTGAGTAACATGCAGACATCGGCTGTAAGGCTGAGTTGTTTCTGCTCGATGCCAGTCTGACATGTCAAGTCAGGTTAGTTTAAAAGTTGTGGCACGGTTGAAGATTCATGTTTTGACAGATTGGAAGTTGCACCATTCTTACTTTACAAGCTGAAAATTCTTGGAAATCTATAACCTCGATGTGATAAACCGTGCACTATTTATTGATCTCGTTTATATGAATGTAATACACTTACTGATCGAAGGCCGAATTTCAAATTGAAAACAATGTTTATTTGATGTGCTATCTGTAAAGGGAGAACATTCATGTTGTGATGAGCACTATAATGGCTCTTTGTCAAAATGACTGCTTTTCCAGATATTGGGAGAAATAAGGTTCATTGTAAAACATTGTGGATGTAAGATAAAATAACTGAAAATGCTGCAAATACATGACAGTTCTGGAATCTAATTTTTAAGTTAATTTTTACAGGATGTGGACTTCACTGGCTTGGCCAGCATTTGTTGCCCATCCCTAGCCTTTTAAAAGGTTGTGGTGAGCTGCCTTCTTGAGCTGCTGCAGTCCATGTGGCGTAAGTACACATACTGTGCTATTAGAGAGGGAGTTCCAGGATTTTAACCCAGCGACAGTGAAGGAACGGCGGTATATTTCCAAGTCGGGAGGTGCTGCCGAAGAAGCCTTTGTGAGTTCCTGCAGTGCATCTTGTAGATGGTACACACGGCTGCCATTGTTCGCCGGTGGTGGAGGGTTTGAATGTTTGTGGCAGGGGGAGCAATCAAGCGGTCTGATTTGTCCTGGATGGTGTTGAGCTTCTTGAGTGTTTTTGGAGCTGCACTCATCCAGGCAAATGGAGTGCATTCCATTACACTTCTGACTTGTGCATTGTAGGTGGTGGACAGGCTTTGGGATGTCAGGAAGTGAGTTACTCGCTGCAGGATTCCCAGCGTCTGACCTGCTCATGTAGCCGCAATATTTATATGGCTAGTCCAGTTCAGTTTCTGACCAATGGTAAACCCAGAATGTTGATAGTGAGGGATTCAGTGATGGGAGTGCCATTGAATGTCAAGGGGCAATAGTCTGATTCTCTCTTATTGGAGATGGTCTTGGCCTGGCATTTGTGTGTCGTGAATGTTTCTTGTAATTTGTCAGCCCAAGCCGGAATATTGTCCAGGTCTTGTTGCATTTGCATGTGGAGTGCTTCAGTATCTGAGGAGTAACAAAAGGTGCTGAACATCGTGCAATCATCAGCGAACATCCCTACAGCTGACATTATGTTGGAAGCAAGGTCATTGTTGAAGCAGCTGAAGATGGTTTGGCTTAGGACACTATCCTGAGGCTCTCCTGCAGTGTTGTCCAGGGGCTGAGATGACTGAACTCCAACAACTATAACCATCTTCCTTTGTGTCAGGTATGACTCTAACCGGTGGAGAATTTTCAATCTGATTCCCATTGACTCCAGTATTGCTCGTTCTCCATGATGCCATGCTCGATCAAATGCTGCTTTGATGTCAAGTGTAGTCACTCTCACCTCACCTTTGGAGTTCAGCTCTTTTGTCCATGTTTAAATGAGGCCAGGAACTGAGTGACCCTGTCGGAATGCAACCTGAGCTTCATTGAGCAGGTTATTGCTCAGTAAGTGCTGCTTGATAGTACTGTTGCTGACCGCTTCCGTCACTTTACTGATGATTGAGAGTGGACTGATTCAGTGGTAATTGGCTGGCTGGGTTGGATTTGTCCTGCTTTTTGTGTACAGAACATACCTGGACAATTTTCCACATTGCTGGGTAGATGCCAGTGTTGTAGCTGTACTGGAACAGTTTGGCTTGGGAAACAGTACGGCCATTTGTGAAGCACAAGTCTTCAGAACTATTTCTGGAATATGGTCAGGGCCAGTTTGTCTTTGCAGTATCCAGTGCCTTCAGCCATTTCTTGATATCACATGGGTTGAATCAAATTGGATGAAGACTGGCACCTGCGATGCCGGGGTCATTGAGAGGAGACTGAGATGGATCATCCACTCGGCACTTCTGGCTGAAGATGATTATGAATGCTTCAGCCTTGTCTTTTGCACATATGTGCTGGGCTCCTCCCTCATTGAGGATGGGGATATTTGAGGAGCCTCCTCCTCGTTCGTTGTGGAATCGCTTAGCTCTGTCTATCATTTGCTGCTTATGTTGTTTGGCCTGCAAGTAGTCCTGTGTTGTAGCTTCACCAGGTTGACACCTCATTTTTAGGTGTGCCTGATGTTGCTCCTAGCATGCTCTCCTGCACTCTTCATTGAACCAGGGTTGATCCCCTGAATTGGTGGTAATGGTAGAGTGGGGGATATGCCAGACCATGAGGTTGTAGATTGTTGTTGAATACAATTCTGCTGCTGCTGATGGCCCACAGCGCCTCATGGATGCCCAGTCTTGAGTTGCCATATCTGTTCTGAATCTATCCGATTTAGCACAGTGGTAATGTTACACAACACTATGGAAGGTATCCTTAATGTGAAGACGGCACCTCTTCCCCACAAGGACTGTGCGGTGGTCACTCTAACCAATACTGTCATGGACAGATAAATCTGCAGCAGGCAAGTTGGTGAGGATGAGGTCAAGTATGTTTTTTCCTCTTGTTGGTTCTCTCACCACCTGTTGCAGACTCAGTTTAGCAGTTATGTCCTTTAGGACTCAGCCAGCTCGGTCAGTAGTGGTGCTATTGAGCCACTCTTGGTGATGGACATTGAAGTTTTCCACCCAGAGCATATTCTGCACCCTTGCCACCCTCAGTGCTTCCTCCAAGTGGTGTTCAACATGGAGAAGTACTGATTCATCAGCTGACAGTGGACGGTACGTGGTAATCAGCAGGAGGTTTCCTTGCCCATGATTGACCTGAAGTCATGAGACTTCATTGGGTCCAGAGTCGATGTTGAGGACTCCCAGGGCAACTCCCTCTCCACTGTATACCACTGTGCCATCACCTCTGCTGGGGCTGTCCTGCCGGTGAGACAGGTAACACCCAAGAATGATGATAGTGGTGTCTGGGGCATTGTCTGAAAGGTATGTGTAGCCGTCTGGGATGGCCACTTTCAGTATACAAAATGGACGCTCGCAGAGCCTATAGGGAAAAATGGACAATACAAAGCAACAAGCAGGCACAGAGCCTGAATTTATATTTGAAAGGCACTCAGCAGACGGAACCGAAACTCTGGGGTGATTTACATATTGATGACCCATCTCCGAGGAACAAAGGACTAATGGTCAGGTAGCATAATGTCTCAGACATTCCGGCGCTACTACCCCAACAGAAGACACAAACAAAACAAGGCCAACTGCCACATAGGCCACGCCCAGCCATCAAGGCACCCGCCCCTTTATTGGCTTAGATCGATGACAATGATCAAGAAGCTGCCCAATTAATTGGGACCAAGTTTAAGGCCCACCTAAAAGCATGCGAAGCCCCTCCAAATATAAGAAGGAACCCCCGAGAAAAGTTTGCTCTCTTGGATTTGGCTCTCAAGCGGAGAGACCCTTCCACCAGCACCACCAGAAGCAAGTAAGTTCAAGTTCAACGCTCGCTACCAGATGGACGACCGTAGCTGTACTCCGGTTACCTCTTCGAACCCAACAGGCCCAGATCCGAACAACGGCCATTGTCCCTCTGACCTAAATGGGCACCCGAAGTTAAGTATAGGTGTTAGTGATAGATATAGTTTAGCCTGTAGTGCTATTGTGCATGAGTAAATCATACTGTGTGTAAATAAAGTAGGATTGACTTTGAACTAACTAATTGGCGTATTGGCTCCTTGATCGATATTCGGGTTGAACCTTGTGGCGGTATCGAGAGATACCTGGCGACTCTGAAAGCATATTCATAATTAGGATTAAGAAAGGCGCCCTTATTAACCACCATATTTATAGCAAGCAAACAGAGCAACATATGATTCTGTGAGTATGACTATGTCAGGCTATTGCTTAGCACGTCTGTGAGCTAGCTCTTCAATTTTAGCATATGCCCCCAGTTAGTAAGGAGGACTTTGCAGGGTCGGCAGGGCAGGGTTTGGCCTTGTCTTTTCCAGTGCATAGATCGATGCCAGGTGGTCCATCCGGTTTCTTTCCTTCTGGACATTGTAGTCGCTTTGATACAGGTTTGCTGGGCCATTTCAGAGGGCATTTAAGAGTCAACCACATTGTGTGGGTCTGGAGACACGTGTAGGCTAGTCGAGGGGCGAGATTTACCGACCACCTCGCTGAGTGTTTTACAGCAGGGAAGGCAGCCCGCCAGTGGACCCTCGCCGCCTGGAAACCGGTGTGCTGGCATGTGACCGGAATTTCCCGCCGGCGTGAACAGTCAGTAAATCCCGCCCAGGTGAGGGCTGCGGATTTCCTTCCTTAAAGGACATTAGTGAACCATCTCTGTGGAGGCAGAAACAGGTTAATGTTTCAGGCCAATTACTATTCATCAGAATGTCCTACTAAATGGTCTAGGTACAGATTTAAAGCTGATTTTTTTGTGAAATAGAACAAATAGATGATAACCTAAACATGTGGATCCAAATGTATCAGTAAGAAGAGAACCTCAAATATTTTGTAGAGTGATATAAATACACATCCAGCTGAATATTCTTCCCCTCTACAATCAATGTCTCAAGGTAAAGCTAATTATTGATAATGTCACAAACCTGAGTGACATGTAATGAGTTTCCAATGCTGCACCTTCTTCGTCACAAAGACAGCCTTCTTTCGCAGACGTCGCTCCTGCCTCAGACCATTTGTAATCATGAATGAACATGTTGGAAGAAGGTTGCAAGTGGAAAGTTCCTCACAGACCTGTAAGAATCTGAAGTGACAGGGGTGGGCCAGTCTTAAAATCTTTCACCACTGGACCTTTACAGATAACTGACCAATCTCCAACCTGCTGTACACATTTATGTCTTTCAGGCCACAGATGGCTTATTTGCATTGGCCTCCCAATTAATTTATTTTACCATGGAGAGCAGACAGCGCCCATGTATTGCAGCTGACCTGACAGTTGCCACACTGGTTTTATAAGAGGCTTCTTCTCGCTCTTTCCCCAGCATACCGCTGGAATCTTCAGTCACTTTTTAAAGCTGGCACTTTAAACCTCCAACTCCCCCCTCTCCCATCTTACTCTGTATTCCTGTGCTAGCTGTGAGCTGCTTTCAGTCCATGTCAGTGGGTCAGTGTTGGAGTGTTGACCAACAGCAGAAACACAAGTTCAGCCGTGTGATACTGAGGCAAACGTTGTATTTAGCATTGTGAATGGCTTGACCAGGTCCCTTACCAGAGAAACGCACTACAACTGGATGACAAGAATATACAAGGATATGTGTCCTATCGAAAGGACAGGCAGATTGGCAAAGGGGGTGGGGTTGCACTGTTAGTAAGGAATGAATTTAAATCGATAGCAAGGAGCGATATAGAATCAGAAGGCATAGAACCTCTGTGGGTAGAGTGGAGGAATCGCAAAGATAAAAAGACCCTGATGGGAGTTATGCACAGGCCCTCTAGCAGTAGTCAGGATGTGGGCAGAAAATAAATCAGGAGATAGAGAAAGCATGAAAATAATTATGGGCGACTTCAATATGCAGGTGGACTGTGAAAATCAGGTTGGTAGTGGATCCCAAGAAAAGGAATTTGTGGAATGTTTGAGAGATGGTTATTTGGAGCAGCTTGTGGTAGAGCCTACTAGAAAACAGGCAATTCTGGATTTGGTGATGTGTGATGAGGCAGACTTGATTAGGGATCTTAAGGTGAAGGAACCCTTAAGGAGCAGTGACCACAATATGAGAGAATTTACCCTGCAGTTTGAGAGGGAGAAGCTGGAGTCAGATGAAACGGTAGTACAATTAAATACAGGTAACCACAAAGACATGAGGGAGGAGCTGGCCAGAGTTGATTGGAAACGGAGACTAGCAGGGTAGACAGCAGGACAGCAATGGCAGGAGTTTTGGGGGGTTATTCGGGCAGCACAGCAGAAATTCCACCCAAAGAGGAGGAAACATGCTAAGGGCAGGACAAGGCATCCAAGGTTGACGAGGGAAGTCAAGGACAACATAATAGCAAAAGAAAAAGCATACAAATTGGCAAGGATTTAAAAGAGAGCAGAGGACAACTAAAAAATGAATAAGGGGAGAGAAGATGAAATATGAGTGCAAGTTAGCTAGTAATATAAAAGAAGATAGGAAGAGTTTCTTTCAATATATAAAAGGTACGCAAGAGGCAAAAATAGACATTGGACCACTGAAAAACATGGCTGGAGAAGTTATAATAGGAAACAAAGAAATAACAGATGAACTGAATAGTTACTTTGCATCAGACTTCATGGTGGAAAACACCAGTGGGATGCAAGAGCTCCAGGAGAACCAGGGGGCAGAGGTGAGTGCTGTGACTATTACTCAGTAGAAGGTTCTCGGGAACTGAAAGAAGGGAAGGAGGCAGAAGGCGGGAAATTATAGGCTGGTTAGCCTGACTTGGGACATTGGTAAGATTTTAAAGTCTGTTACTAAAGATGAGATCGAACAGTACCTGGAAGTGCATGGTAAAATAGGACTGCGTCAGCACGGTCATGCCTAACAAATCTGTTAGAGTTCTTTGAGGAGGTAACAAGGAAGTTAGACAAAGGAGAACCAGTGGACGTGATTTATTTAGATTTCCAGAAGGCCTTTGACAAGGGGCTGCAAAGGAGACTGTTAAATAAGTTAAGAGCCCATGGCATTAAGGGTAGGATCCTGGCATGGATAGAGGATTGGCTGACTGGCAGAAGGGAAAGAGTGGGGATAAAGGAGTCTTTTTCAGGATGGCAGCCGGTGACTACTGGTGTGCCTCAGGGGTCTGTGCTGGGACCACAACTTTTCACAATATACATTAATGACCTGGAAGAAGGAGCTGAAGGCACTGTTGCTACGTTGGCAGATGATACAAAGATCTGTAGAGGGACAGGTAGTATTGAGGAAGCAAGGGGGCTGCAGAAGGATTTGGACATTCTGGGAGAGTGGGCAGTGAAGTGGCAAATGAAATACAAAGTGGAAAAATGTGAGGTTATGCACTTTGGAAAGAGGAATTTAGGCAGAGACTATTTTATAAATGGAGAAATGCTTAGCAAATCAGAAACACAGAGGGACTTTGGTGTCCTTGTTCACAATTCTCTTAAGATTAACGTGCAGGTTCAGTCGGCAGTTAAGAAGGCAAATGCAATGTTAGCATTCATATCAAGAGGGCTAGAATACAAGACCAGGGATGTACTTCTGAGGTTGTATAAGGCTCTGGTCAGACTCCATTTGGAGCATTGTGAGCAGTTTTGGGCCCCGTATCTAAGAAAGGATGTGCTGGCATTGGAAAGGGTCCTGAGGAGGTTCACAAGAATGAACCCTGGAATGAAGAGTTTGTCGTATGAGGAACGGTTGAGGACTCTGGGTTTGTACTCGTTGGAGTTTAGAGGGATGAGGCATGATCTTATTGAAACTTACAAGATACTGCGAGGCCTGGATAGAGTGGACGTGGAGAGGATTTTTCCACTTGTAGGAAAAACTAGAACCAGAGGACACCATCTCAGACTAAAGGGACGATCCTTTGAAACAGAGATGAGGAGGAGTTTCTTCAGCCAGACGGTGGTGAATCTGTGGAACTCTTTGCCGCAGAAGGCTGTGGAGGTCATATCACTGAGTGTCTTTATGACAGAGATAGATATGCTTTTGATCAGTAAGGGGATCAGGGGTTATGGGGAGAAGGCAGGAGAATGGGGATGAGAAAATATCAGCCATGATTGAATGGCGGAGCAGACTCGATGGGCCAAGTGGCCTAATTCTGCTTCTATGCCTTATGGTCTTATGAAATTCATCCTCTACAGTGGATATTGGTATTTTCCTCACCTCGGCATTACTTAAACAATGCTTATCAGAAACCCAGAGTCGTGTGAGGCAATAAATTGAACAAACAGAAAGGTCATGACTGAGGCATTTATTGGTGCTTTGAAGCTGCTCCGTTTTGCACTGTGAATCGCGAGGCTTTTGGAAGTGAAATGCCCTGTATATTTGTGCTGCCTTTCCAAATGGATAATATTTCTGTTGTTTGAGATCTTTTGACACATAAAGCAAATGAAGGTCAATGCGCCAACTGGGTATAAACAGCCTGTGATCCCTGGGTACACCTCCAATGATAGTAAATTAATCTGATCATAGAATTTTTGCAAGTAACTCACTAAATGACTTACATGTCTTTCTGGCGTCTGCCTTTCACTGGGGGAAGATTCAGGAATTCTGCACTGACAGTTTTGAACCTAAAATGCACAAACAAATCAGTGTAATAGGCCAGTTCCATTCACCTGGGTCCCGGGAATGGTGTGACTATTTGCTCAGGAGCAGATAACTCAACAGAACATCACAAACGTAGAATCACCACAGCCTGAGGAATCTTAACATTTACAGGGGTTCCACGGATATTACTTTGTCAGTCATTCTTCTGCTAAGCTGATGCCAAAGGCCTGGAACCAGTGGGCCCTCCTGGCTAGTACCAGCCATGGCTCAGTTGTAAACTTTTCTTGTTGCTGAGTCAGAGGTTTGTGGGTTCACGTTCCACTCCAGAGGCTTGAGGGAATGCTGTCCAGCCAGAGTTCCCATCTTTCAGATGAAAGATTAAACTCCGGCCTTCATTTTCCATCCACTCAGGTGGTTGTTCAAGATCCAAAGGCTGACAGGTCAGAATGAAGAGGAAAAGAGAAATGTATTTTGAGGGTCTCACATGAGATGCTGAAAAGTGCCATCTATTTGGCTGGGTGGACAGGAGAAATCCCCAAATCTTGACCTGTGCCCACCAATAACAAGAATGCAAGTTAATACTGAAAGGAACCTGCGCATTACCTTACTGAGTCATCTTTTTGTCTCACATTTTTTAAATCTTGTTCTAGAATCTTAAAGAATATTGCTTGATATTTTGAAACATTCAAGTCTTGACATTTGAAACAGAAGAGAAAACAATTAAATCTTTTCAGGACAATTAAGTGAAAGCACATCAAAATCCTACAAAATGTAATAAAATATATCACAATATTAATTATTCAAAATTTGAATGAATTAAACCATTAAGTTAATATATAGATGTGGATTTTTTTTAAAAAGCAAACAGCATTTTTGCCCCATTGTCAAACTTATCAATGGCATTATACATCTATCTACTATTAGAAAATTTGATATATCTCTAACGATAACTCCCACTAATATATAAGGTGCACCAACCCACGAGATTGCACAGGAAGTAAGACACATTTGTCAGTTTGTTCCCAATTTAATGTTGGACAAGGTTTTGAAAAATAATTTGGCCACAAAATTGAAGCACATGGCCCAGGTCTTCCGGTTTATCCCGAAAGATATGCGTAGGGACCACATGGAAGTCCCAATGTGTGCCCATTCCCAGTACGTAGGCGGGAAGTTTAAACTTCTGATTGCCAGTTTTATCCTATCTGAATCACTGTATGATTTCTACAACAGTTGGATCAGATGGTCAGAACCACCCAGACCTTGGCTCTTTGCACGATAGTTACCGTGGTTTTTACAAATGGATTGACTTTTTCATAGCAGGTATAAAACCAACATAGCTCTGAGTAAATCAACTGGAGTGTCAAAGCATTCCAGCACACCACAATGTTCCCCCCCCCCCGCCACCCCACCCCCACAACCTGGACAGTGCTCACCCACTCCCCTCATCCTGCACCATATAGTGTTCACTCCCTTTCCCCTGGACAGTGTCCACTTCCTCCCCCTCTGGACAATGCTCACCTGTTTTCCATTTCCCCTGCTTATCTCCTCAACCCCAGACAGTGGCCACACAGTCCAACCCACCCTGGAAAATGCCCACTCTCTCCTCCACCCTAGCTAGTTATCGCTCATTAACCATGGGCATTTCTCACCCCTCCAACCTCAGAGAGTTCTTCCGCCCCCCCCCCCCCCCCCACCCCCGCAGAAAGTGCCTCCCCTCCGTCACCCTGGACAACGCTCACCCTCTCATGTAGCCCATCTCTCAATTCACCTTCTGGAATCCTTGGCTTGTGCCTAGTCAAGGCCAAAAGAGTCAAAATTGTTGAGGACTGCAGGTGGGGTTGAGAATTTCTGAGGCAAGAGAGGGGGTGGGAGGGTTAGTGATGGTAATTATCCTCAGAGTTAGGGGGTCTGAATATTTCTTGGGATGAGGGAGGCACAGGAACACTGCAGGAGTGAAGGAAGCCGAAGAATATTGCTGTGCATCCGGCTGGGAGAAGACCACAGCTGAGCGGGGCGGCACAGTGGTACAGTGGTGGGCACTGCTGCCTCACAGCACCAGGGACTCAGGTACAATTCCAGCCTTGCGTGATGGTGTGAAGTTTGCGCTTTCTCCCTGTGTCTGCGTGGGTTTCCTCCGGGTGCTTCGGTTTCATGCCACAGTCCAAAGATGTGCGGGTCAGGTGGATTGACTATGATAAATTGACACTTAGTGTCCAGGGTTGTGCAGGTTAAGTGGGGTTAATGTGTTACCATATAAGGCGGGGTAGTGGGCATTGGTGGAGTGTTCTTCATACTCTATTGGGCCGAATGGCCTAATTCTGAACTGTCAGAGTTCTATGGTTCTGTAAGGAGGAGTGAGGGAAGGGGAGAACATTGCTGGTGATGAGTGAAGGGGAGAACATTGTTGGGGGAAGTGAGGGAGGCAGGAAACACTGCTGGGGTTGTGGGAGAGTGGTGAACATTGTCGAGGGTGATCGTCTCTTGTTTTTTTTAAATTTAAAGTCCCCAATTCTTTTTTTTTCCAATTAAGGGGCAATTTAGCGTGGCCAATTCACCTACCCTGCACATCCTTTTGGGTTGTGGGAGTGAGACCCACGCAGACACGGGGAGAATGTGCAAATTCCACATGGGCAGTGACCCGGGGTGGGGATCAAATCCGGGTCCTCGGCGCCGTGACGCAACAGTGCTAACCACTGCACCACCGTGCTGACCCGATCATCTCTTGTTGAAAATAATCATTGCTTGGCGCTTGTGTGGTGGGAACGGTCTTTGCCATTTATCAGTCTAATGTTGTCCAGATCTTGCCGTATTTGGGCATGGACAACTTCAATATCTGCGGAATTGTGCATGGTATTAAACATTGTGCAATTATCAGTGCACATCACAATTTCTGACCTTGCGATAGAGAGAAGGCAATGGATGAAGCATATGATTGGACCTAGGACACTGTAGTGATCTGTACATCTGTACGTACCTCTGCACATATACCAGGGACTGCAGACAGATGTAACAGCCACAGCATCACTAGAGGGCAGCATCAGAGACGGTATAAAGGGTCCAGCCCAAGGGAGGATCCGCCTCTTTCAGAAGCACAGGGCTAGTGAGCAGCAGCACACAGAGACAGCTCAGCATAGGCAGCTTACCTTAGCTTCACTGGTCATAAGCTCTGGAAACAGAACAAACCTACTGAATAAAGTATTTGTGTTAACTGGAAGTCGACAATCTTTATTCAGACTTAGAGAATAACATAAGACACCAGGAGTGATTTCAGAAAGCTAGCTAGACACCAGAAAGAGAAGAAAAACTTAAGCCGGATATTCGACTGTGGACGACTTCGCACCAAAGGGATCCTCGACGACTAACTGATTCGATGGAACTTGTTGGAACTCCATGGCAGCTGGGAACAGCCGGTAATTTAAGTTATAACTACTACTCTCAATAGGAGGGCATGAAGCTAGAGAAATCTATAATTGGTTTAATTACTTAGAAGGGGAGGACAACACCAAATTAGAAGTTATACTCAAAAAATGTGATGACCGCTGTAACAGTCTGTCTGGTGAGATGCTGGAAAGATTTAACTCTTGTCAGAGAAACGGAGGGCCCATCTCTGATTTTATTACAAATCTCAAGTTAATACCACAAGGCTGTGATTATGCTGATTTCAGAGACACTGTCATAATGCATCAATTAATTTCTGGACTAGCTGATAAAAATTTGAGGGAAGAACTTTCACAAAATAAGTATCTAACTCTAGAAATCGCTATACAAAAATACCTTGCTTATGAACAAAAACAAAATCAATACTTTGAGTCTCTACAAACATAGAATCATCAGTTAGAAAACAAAATTGGTAAAAATGGCGCGAACACTCACCCCGATGCGGAGGCAGGGTTGAATCGGAGGAAGACGGAGGTTCTGAGCGGCAGCCATCTTGAGAAGGGAGCCACACATGTGCAGTTGCAAAAACAGTACAGGAAACTCGGAGTGCGCATGGGCAATCGAGTCCTACACATGACGTCACGAGCGTCATGACGTCAGAAGACCAGGACCACACCCACTTAAAAGGGAAATGCCCGAAAATTAACAAAAAGAAAGTTAAAGCTGCAAAATCCAATTTTCTTGCCTCAAAAGACAGAACAATGCCCGAACTTACACCAGCAGTTAAAAATAACTTTCACAACACCCTGGAACAAGCAGTTAGCACCGCCCTAGAAGATGATATGGTCCTTGTAGACTACGACTCAGACAAAGATTTCATCTTGGGAGATGGCTACTCCAGTACCAAATCCAAACCGCAACTAGAGGTGTTGACCCTTGAAGACCCCGACGATGAGTTCTTCGGATTGCGGAATCTTCAGCCCAGCATATATGACATCCCGACTCGTGAGTGCAGGATTATGCTGCGGCCTGATGCCAAGAAACAAAGAATGGTCCACGCACCACAAAGGGTCCCAGCCTCCACACGAGAAGATGATTTGTTCATTGAACATGAAGACAACGATCACAACTCCGAAACAAAAAGCGATGATTTGTCTATCGAACAATACACACAATGCTACTCAGACATGGCTGAGTTATTAGGAGACCCTGATCACAGCATCAGCAACACAGTTGAAAAGCTCAATACGACTCTTCTCATGGTAGATGAATTCAATACCATGGTGCCATGGCAGATCGTCGATACATGGGATGTCAGCAATACCCAAAACGAAGACGATGCCACACAGAGAGCACAGAACGGCTCCGTTGAGATAGCACAGATCGACTCTACAGTGTGAACACTGCACGACTCCACAAAGAGAGCGATGACAGACTCCACAGAGAGAGCGATGGAAAAGTCCACAGAAAGAGCGATGAAGGACTCCACAAAGAAAGCGTGACAGACTCCACACAGAGAGCGATGAAGGACTCTGCAAAGAGAGCGACACAAGCCTCCACAAAGAGAGTGACGCAAGCCTCCACAAAGAGAGTGAAGCAAGCCTCCACAGACAGCTCGGTGACAAACTCAAAAATGGAAGCAAGCAAACACTCCATAGCGAACGCCATGCATGTACAAGACCATGAAGATCTATCAAGCTTATTTGAGCCACCAGAAGAAGACACTGAATGTCTACCCACTGTATGTGAGACAAGTGATGAAGAAATCAAAATTCCCATACAGGATGTGCAGGATCACAGCGAGACTGACGTATCTCAGCTCGTCTGCACAGAAGCACTCAATAATCAGAGGACGGCCACCCATGAGTCCAGAGAGACCACGTCAATAGAAATCCTGAAGATTTTGACTCCAGAAGAGGAGCACCATGACACACAACAAAATAAATTGTGAAGATTTTGACTCCAGAAAAGGAAAACAAAGAGATCACAGATGATTCAAATGAACCTGAAATGACTCCAAAAGAGGAGCACCAAGAAATCAATGATGATACAAGTGAACCAAAAATTACTCCAGAAGAGGAGTACCAAGTAAGCAAAGATGAGGAATCGAATTCACCACAAATGACTGATGTCACCAACATCAATGCAACATCAGATCATAAGAACATAAGAACTAGGAGCAGGAGTAGGCCATCTGGCCCCTCGGGCCTGCTCCACCATTCAATGAGATCATGGCTGATCTTTTGTGGACTCAGCTCCACTTTCCGGCCCGAACACCATAACCCTTAATCCCTTTATTCTTCAAAAAACTATCTATCTTTATCTTAAAAACATTTAATGAAGGAGCCTCTACTGCTTCACTGGGCAAGGAATTCCATAGATTCACAACCCTTTGGGTGAAGAAGTTCCTCCTAAACTCAGTCCTAAATCTACTTCCCCTTATTTTGAGGCTATGCCCCCTAGTTCTGCTTTCACTCGCCAGTGGAAACAACCTGCCCGCATCTATCCTATCTATTCCCTTCATAATCTTACATGTTTCTATAAGATCCCCCCTCATCCTTCTAAATTCCAACGAGTACAGTCCCAGTCTACCCAACCTCTCCTCGTAATCCAACCCCTTCAGCTCTGGGATCAACCTAGTGAATCTCCTCTGCACACCCTCCGGCGCCAGTACGTCCTTTCTCAAGTAAGGAGACCAAAACTGAACACAATACTCCAGATGTGACCTCACTAACACCTTATACAATTGCAGCATAACCTCCCTAGTCTTAAACTCCATCCTTCTAGCAATGAAGGACAAAATTCCATTTGCCTTCTTAATCACCTGTTGCACCTGTAAACCAACTTTTAGTGACTCATGCACTAGCACGCCCAGGTCTCTCTGCACAGCAGCATGTTTTAATATTTTATCATTTAACTAATAATCCCTTTTGCTGCTATTCCTACCAGAATGGATAATCTCACATTTGTCAACATTGTATTCCATCTGCCAGACCCTAGCCCATTCACTTAGCCTATCCAAATCCCTCTGCAGACTTACAGTATCCTCTGCACTTTTTGCTTTACCACTTATCTGAGTGTCGTCTGCAAACTTGGACACATTGGTCCCCAACTCCAAATCATCTGTGTAAATTGTGAACAGTTGTGGGCCCAACACTGATCCCTGAGGGACACCACTAGCTTCTGATTGCCAACCAGAGAAACACCCATTAATCCCCACTCTTTGCTTTCTATTAATTAACCAATCCTCTATCCATGCTACTACTTTCCCCTTAATGCCATGCATCTTTATCTTATGCAGTAACCTTTTGTGTGGCACCTTGTCAAAGGCTTTCTGGAAATCCAGATATACCACATCCAGTGGCTCCCCATTATCTACCGCACTGTTAATGTCCTCAAAAGATTCCACTAAATTAGTGAGGCATGACCTTCCCTTTATGAACCCATGCTGCGTCTGCCCAATGGGACAATTTCCACCCAGCTGCCTCGCTATTTCTTCCTTGATGATAGATTCCAGCATCTTCCCTACTACCGAAGTTAAGCTCACTGGCCTATAATTACCCGTTTTCTGCCCACCTCCTTTTTTAAACAATGGTGTCACGTTTGCTAATTTCCAATCCGCTGGGACCACCCCAGAGTCTAGTGCATTTTGGTAAATTATCACGAGTGCACTTGCAATTTCCCTAGCCATCTCTTTTAGCACTCTGGGATGCATTCCATCAGGGCCAGGAGACTTGTCTACCTTCAGCCCCATTAGCTTGCACATCACTACCTCCTAGGTGATAACAATCCTCTCAATGTCCTCACCTACCATAGCCTCATTTCCATTAGTCACTGGCATGTTATTTGTGTCTTCCACTGTGAAGACCGACCCAAAAAACCTGTTCAGTTCCTCAGCCATTTCCTCATCTCCCATTATTAAATCTCCCTTCTCATCCTCTAAAGGACCAATATTTACCTCAGCCACTCTTTTTTGTTTTATATATTTGTAGAAACTTTTACTATCTGTTTTTATATTCTGAGCAAGTTTACTCTCATAATCTATCTTACTCTTCTTTATAGCTTTTTTAGTAGCTTTCTGGTGCCCCCTAAAGATTTCCCAATCCTCTAGTCTCCCATTGACCTTTGCTACTTTGTATGTTTTTTCCTTCAATTTGATACTCTCCCTTATTTCCTTAGATATCCATGGTCGATTTTCCCTCTTTTTACCGTCCTTCCTTTTTGCTGTTATAAACCTTTGCTGAGCACTGTGAAAAATCACTTGGAAGGTTCTCCACTGGTCCTCAACTGTTTCACCATAAAGTCTTTGCTCCCAGTCTAGCTTAGCTAGTTCTTCTCTCATCCCATTGCAATCTCCTTTGTTTAAGTACAAAACACTAGTGCTTGATTTTACCTTCTCACCCTCCATCTGTATTTTAAAATCCACCATATTGAGATCGCTCCTTCCGAGAGGATCCCTAACTATGAGATCCTGAATCAATCCTGTCTCATTACACAGGACCAGATCTAGGACCGCTTGTTCCCTCGTAGGTTCCATTATATACTGTTCGAGGAAACTATCGCGGATACATTCTATAAACTCCTCCTCAAGGCTGCCTTGACCGACCTGGTTAAACCAATCGACATGTTGATTAAAATCCCCCATGATAACTGCTGTACCATTTCTACATGCATCAGTTATTTCTTTGTTTATTGCCTGCCCCACCATAATGTTACTATTTGGTGGCCTATAGACTACTCCTATCAGTGACTTTTTCACCTTACTATTCCTGATTTCCACCCAAATGGATTCAACCTTATCCTCCATAGCACCGATGTCATCCCTTACTGTTGCCCGGATGTCATCCTTTAATAACAGAGCTACACCACCTCCCTTACCATCCACTCTGTCCTTCCGAATAGTTTGATACCCTCGGATATTTAACTCCCAATTGTGACCATCCTTTAACCATGTTTCAATAATGGCCACTAAATCATAGTCATTCACGATGATTTGCGCCATCAACTCATTTACCTTATTCCGAATACTACGAGCATTCAGGTAAAGTACACTTATGTTGGCTTTTTTTACCTCTGTTCTGAATCTTAACACCTCGATCAGTAACCTCTCCTAAGTTATATTTCCTCTTAACCTTTCTCCTAATGTTCCTTGTCGTTGAACCCATATCTTCATGTAACAACCTGCCGCGTTGCTTACCATTAACGTTTTCACTTCCCGTTTTATTCCTTTTAGTATTCCTGGTCCTATTCACTGAGCTCCGCTCAGTCACTGTACCTTGTACTGTTGCCCTTTTTGATTTTTGACTTTGGCTTCTCTGCCTTACACTTTCCCCCTTACTGCCTTTTGTTTCTGTCCCTGTTTTACTACCTTCCAACTTCCTGCATCGGTTCCCATCCCGCTGGCACATTCTCACAATTCTCAAGATCATTCTCACAATTCTCAAGAAGAAACGTTCAATGTAACAGATACCACAAAGGACACTGACACCAATAACTGTGACAATGACTCAAAAAATCCACATGGCACACTCCTTGAGCGCAACAAGAACAACAAAAACCACAAGAAGCACCCCAGAAACAACAAGCAGGACAAGAAAAAGAGCAAGAATAAAAACGAAAACAGAATCAATAAGCGCGACGAAAAGAGCAACAAGAACAACAACAACAAGAATGCCAAAGAAAACAACCAAGACAGAAACGACAAACACAACAAGAACGACAATGAAAACAACAAAGACAGAAACGACAACAATGAAACAACGACCTGTACAAAATGGTACAACTCTGCACGTGAAGGACAATGCCACAGCACACTGCGAAACAATGACAAGACTACAAACATGCCATGGCTTGATAAAGAATCTCACAAATTCACACCTGCTCCAGAACAAACAAGCAAACCAGCTTTCACGAACGACGACATACAGAATCAATGCCACAAACACAGGAAAAAGTCACAGTCAGACAACAGTGCGACAGATTCGCTACCCGCAATCAAATGGAACAGGGGAAAAAGGTGTCCACATCATTAAACGACTCATCAGCAAAGCAGCCGAGTCACGTTCCGACATCAACCTAGCTACAACCTAGCTTGTACCGAGCAACCCCATTGAGCTCAGGACTGGCGCCAGCGCAAATGCTCTTCGCCAGAGACATTCGGACAACCCTACTGGCAAAGCAATTCCGAGACCCCGGCAATGCACCGGTTCTCTACGACATGCGGGCACTATGCTCCAAACAAAAACTAAACTACGATCAACATGCAATCCCACTCAAGCCACTGACAATAGGTGGCATCATCAGAATCAGGGACCCAGAAGGCGGATGGTCTGAGTCAGCCACGGTGATCAGGCAGGAGGCACCGCAGTCCTACATTATCAAATCGTCTGCGGGAGTACTTTTCCGCTGTAACCGCCGGGATCTATTAGAGATTCGACCTACAACGCCAGTATTTCCCACACTGGACTTGACCGAGTCCATTTGTCCACAGGATGTTCCTCGCCGCACAATGTCAGACAGTACTGTTGATGACATCAAACCATCATCCCTACTACCACCATTAAGACGCTCCAGCAGAAGCTGTAAGGCACCCGACCACTAGATTTGTAACAACACTTCAACACATGCACAAGACGAATATGGACATTTCTCACGATGGACTCACAACACAGTTAATTGTTTCTGTATTACTTTTATCATTTTCACAGAGTGCAGATTTGCATATTCTCACCACTTGTTATGTACAGTTTTCTTGAGGCCAGTTTAGAAAACATGTTCAATAAAAGGGAGGGGGGATGTAGTGTTCTGTACATCTGTACATACATCTGTACATACACCAGGGACTGCAGACAGATGTAACAGCCACAGCATCACTAGAGGGCATCAGAGACGGGTATAAAGGGTTCAGCCCAAGGTAGGATCTGCCTCTTTCAGAAGCACAGGGCTAGTGAGCAGCAGCAGACAGAGACAGCTCAGCATAGGCAGTTTACCTTAGCTTCACTGGTCATACCTCTTGACTATTATATCTAGTTAAGCTCTAGAGACAGAACGAACCGACTGAATAAAGTATTTGTGTTAACTGGAAGTCTACAATCTTTATTCAGACTTAGAGAATAACATAGACACTGTGCTAAGAAACACCTGCAATGATGTCCTGAGACTGAGATGATTGACCTTCAACAAGAACAACCATCTTCCTTTGTACTAGATATGACTCCAACCAATGGAGAGTTTTCCACCGATTGCCGTTGAGTTCAGCTTTGCCAGAGTTCCTTGTTGCCACACTTGGTTAAATGCTGCCTTGTATCAAGGGCAGTCGCTCTCACCTCATCTCTTTAGTTCTGTTCATATATTATATGTTCGTGCTATCACTAAGCCGACCTAATTCCTTGTCCAAAGCATCAACGACCCTCTACCATGTCTCAGCTCACCTAGTGCTGAAACCCTCATCAATGCTTTTCTTACCTCCAATATTTACTATTGCAATGCCCTTATGGATGGCTGCCTCTGCCCTCCATGAACCTGAGGTCTTCCAGAACTCTGCTGCTCATGTTTAACATTCCCAGGCAAAATTCAGACAGATAGAATTTAAAGTGCATGAAGTTGAAGTTATCCATTTTGGTCGGAAAAATGGAAAGACAATTTATTATCTAAATGGAGAGAATCTTTAGAATGCTTCAGTGCAGAGGGACCTGGCTGTCCTTGTGTATGAATCTCAGAAAACTAGTATGCAGGTACAGGAAGGCAAATGGACTTTTGGCCTTTATAGCTAAAGGGATAGAGTACAAATGCAGGGAAGTGTTGCTGCAACTATATAAGGCATTGGTGAGACTGTACCTGAAGTACTACGTGCAGTTTTATACCCTTATTTGCGGAGGGATGTAATTGCATTTGAGGCCGTTCAGAGGTGATTCACTAAATTAATTCCAGAAATGAGGGGCTTGTCTTATGAGTAGAGATTGAGCAGTTTAGGCCTATACTCTCTTGAGTTTAGAAGAATGAGAGGAGATCTAATTGAGGTAATCAAGATGATAAAAGGCATTGGCAAAGTAGATGTAGAGCGATGCTTCCTCTTGTGGGGCAATCTAGAATGAGAGGTCATAGATTTAGGATAAGGGATTTGAAATTCAAATGAGGGTAAATTACTTCTGTCAAAGAATCGTGAATCTGTGGAATTCACCACCCCAGATTGCAGTGGATGCCGGGACATTGAGTAAATTTAAAGAGGAGATGGACAGATTTTTAATCAGTAATGGGTGAAGGGTTCTGGAGAACGGGCAGGAAAGTGGAGTTGAGGCCGAGAGGAGATCAGCCATGATCGTATTGATTGGCGGAGTGAGCCCGAGGGACTGAATTGCCTAATCCTGCTCCGAGTTCTTATGTTCCTAAGAGAGAATCCAACCATCTCCCCTTGATATTCAACAGTATTGCCACACTGAATCCCCTATTATCAACACCGTGGGAGCTACCATTGACCAGAAACTGAACTCGACCAGCCATATAAATGCTGTGGCTACAAGATCAAGTGAGAGACTGGGAATTCTGCACAGAGTAACTCACCCTTTGTCTTCCCAAAGCCTGTCCAAGGCAGAGTTCAGGAGTCTGATGGAATCCTCTCCATTTGCCTGGATGAGGGCAGCTCCAACAACACTCAAGAAGCTCAACACTATCTAGGACAAATCAGCCTGCTTGATTGGCACCCCACCCACAAACATTCACTCCCTTCACCACCAACGCAAAGTGGCAGCAGTGTGTACTATCCACAAGATGCACTGCAGCAACTACCAAGGCTTATTCAACACTAACTTACAAACCTGCAACCTCTACTAGTTAAAAGGACAAGGGCAGTAGCTGTAATGGAATACCACCACCTGCAAGTTCCCTCCAATCCACACACCATCCTGACTTGGAAATTTCTATCCGTTCCACCACTATCGCGGAATCAAAATCCTGGAACTCCCTTGCTAACTGCACTGTGGGTGTACCAACACCACATGGACTGTAGCAGTTTAAGAAGGTGGCTTACCACCACCCTCTCAAGGGTAATTAGGTACAGGCAATAAATACTGGTCTAGTCAGCGATACCCACACCCATGAAAATATTTTTAAAATAAATCCTGTTCGCATGTCATGATCAATGCTTGATGACCTACATTGGTACCCAGTCGAGCAATGTTTTGATTTAAATATTCTTCTCCTTCTTTTCAATCCTCCAACGGGTCTCTCCCCTCCCGATCTCTGTTGTCTCCTCCCACCCTCACAACCAGCATGTGTGCTCATCTCATTCTCATCTCTTAAGCACCCTGATTTTATTCGCACCACCATTGGTGCCTGTGCATTCAGTTGCTTAGGTCCCAAGATCTGGAGCTCCACTCCTACACCCTCCACCCCTCGACTTCACTATATTCTACTTAGGCACTCTTTAAAGCTTACCTCATTGACCCATGTTCTTGTCATTTGATCTTTGTAAAAATAAATTTAGAGTACCGAATTCATTTTTTCCAATTAAGGGGCAATTTAGCGTGTTCAATCCACCTAGCCTGCACATCTTTGGATTGTGGGGGTGAAACCCACGCAAACACGGGGAGAATGTGCAAACTCCACACGGACAGTAACCCAGAGCCAGGATCGAACCTGGGACCTCGGTGCTGTGAGGCAGCAGTGCTAACCACTGCGCCACCGTGCTGCCCTTTTGTCATCTAAGTTAATATCTCCTTGTAGCTCGGTCTCATATTTCATTTTGTATTGGTCCTTTGAAGTGCCAAGGAATGTTGTAAAGGTGCTCGATAAATAAAGGTTGAGAATAGTGGGGTTCTATGAGCAACTGTTGAGCCTAATGCCATGAATTATATTTCACAATTATGTGATAAACAATGTTATTTTAAGTTTTTTATATTGGTAGATTTGTTGGGGATAAAATTGCAAATTTCTGTGCAAGGAGGCAATGGGCTGGATTCTCCATTTCCCAGCCATGTGTTTCCCGGCGGCACATCGTTCCGTTGTGGCGGGATTCCCTACCTCCACCGCCTGTCAATGGGATTTCTCATTGAAGTCAACCCATGCCGCTGCGAAAGCCGTCGGTGGGGGTACGCTGCCGACGGGAACGGTGAATCGCAATGGCTGGAGATTTCCGGCCAATATATACAACAGACCTTCTCAAAGAATTCTTCCTAAAAGTAGCTTGGAGTCAAAACAGGCATTGCACTTTATTTCATAAACCTCATGTTTTCATCTGTTCTATTACTGAAACTATTTGCACTTTGAAAATGTCCAGATTTGCTTCGACTGAATGTTTTCAAAAATGCTCGCACCCGTGTTTTTAAAAGGACTTACTAAAAGAATAAAGAGCACTATTTACACATCCAGCTGAAATGCCATGGAGGCAGGTTGGGATTTGACATTCGGACAAGTGCAGATTGCAATGATTATTGTCTATGGAAGATTGAGGGAGAAGCAAACAAGGTCAGCAAATAAGTTACTGCGGTAGCAGCTGAAATTTGAACTTAATAGCAGAGACAACCTGCAAGCTGTAGATCAAATGAATAAGATATTTCATTGAGTTGTTTTAGGGGAGGAGGAAAGAGGCTTATAAGGGCATGAATTTGACCTTGGAGTGATTGCAATTCAACAGCTTATTTTAAACTCTGCCCTTTTATAACCACAGTAGAAAAGAAAAACAGACCATTGATACTCGAGTGCTTGTTTTGCGATTTCATCTCCGAGCAACGTCACCTAGACCAAGGCTGGAAATTAATTTTTTGGTTAGCTTTTAATAAGACTTGAATTATTTCTGCAGAATGGATATTAATTACGTCTATGAGACAAGAATGTGAAAAAAATGGATATGGTAGAAAAGGGATTCATTGATTTGCAATTATGTTTAACATCAATTTAAGGTATAAAGGTTTATTGTTATCTTGGGGGTAGTGCAGGCAGGTGAATTTGAGGTAGAAGACGAGCATGATGTTATTAAATGGCAGAACAGGCTTGAAGGAACACTGTGAAACAGACAGCAGCATTGTAAATGGGGAAGGAGTGGGGGGTGTGGGGCAGGATGGCTGAGACATGGGGAACAATGGGCAATGGTGGGGTTGGAAAAGGGGTGGCGTCAATGGCAGGCAAGGAGGAGACCAAGAGTGGGGAAGCTGGAGACCAACATGGAACACATGAATGCAGACACAGAAGTTGGTGGATGGGAATTGAACTTTATGAATGGGAGTGGATGTATGCAGTCTCTGGGGGTGGGGGTTGTGTTACTGTGAAGGATTGGTTGCACAGGTAGGAAATGGGGCAGGGTCGCACATGAAGGATAGGTTGCGCGGAGAATCATGGGGGTGGAGTGGGGACGGAGGCTGTATTGTGATCAGTCCTGAAGGAGCGGGAGATCTCACTGAAAGAAAGTCATAGCCCCTGGTCTGGAGCCAAGAAATCAAGATGAGAGATTAAAGGCAGTCCACGGGCTTTGTGCACCTCATAGTCACGGCAAGAAACATACAGAACGGTTGTCTTCATTGGACGGGGCATCGAGTATAAAAACTGGCAAGTCATGCTACAGTTGGTAAGGCCGCACTTGGAATATTGCGCACAATTCTGGTCGCCACACTACCAGAAGGATAGGAGGCTTTGGAGAGGGTGCAGAGGAGGTTTACCAGGATGTTGTTTGGTCTGGAGAGGCTGAACAGACTCGGACTGTTTCCATTAAAACGACGGAGGTTGACGGGTGACCTGATAGAGGTCTACAAGATTATGAGGGGCATGGATAGGGTGGATGGGCAGGCACTCTTTCCCAGGGTGGAGGGGTCAGTCACCAGGGGGCATAGGTTTAAGGTCCATGGTGCAAGGATTAGAGGAGATGTGCGATGTAGGTTTTGTACGCAGAGGGTGGTGAGTGCGTTGCCAGGGGATGTTGTGGAAAGAGATACATTAACGGTGTTCAAAAGGCATCTTGACAAACATATGGATAGGATGGGTAGAGAGGGGTATAAGGTCGGGGGGGGGGGGGGGGATTTCTCCCCCGCTTCTTCTCTTTTTTTAAATATACAAAACAAGCCAAATAAAAGCGGGCGGATGGGGCATCTGGGTGGTGCCCCTGATGTCACTTGCATCCTTTGGTCGGTTTTCTTTTTTTTGTTTTTGTCCATTTGCCTCAGCTTTGGCCGTCTATCATTACGTCTTTCTGTTCTTTCTTTCTCTCTTTCGCCTTGCTGTGCTGGTTGTGGTCGTTGTCGTTTCCTGTGCTCTCCCCCAGTTTGTGTTCCCTCCTCTTTCCTCCCTTCTGGCTCCCCTCTGTTGTTCTCCTTCCCTCGTCCTTCCTCCCTCCGTGTCCCACCGCAATCCTCCCCCCTTTCTCCCCTCCCCACTTCTCCCCTCCCCCCCTCCCCTCCCCCCCTCCCCTCCTGCCCCCTTCTTCTCTGATACTCCTTTTCTTTTCTGTTGTGTTTGGCTACTCCCTCTTGCTCCACGCCCGCCCTCGCCCCCCACCCCCAGTCCTCCCTCCCTTCCCTCTCTTCTATCATGTCTTGGCAACTAGTCCCTGGCTCTTGTCGACTTGTTTGTTTGTTTGTTGGCCACAAACATGTCCCGGGACAGCTGGTGAACGGCTCCCATGTTTTGCGGAAGCCATCTTCCGAATTTAATTTTCTCCATTTGGAGAAATTCCAATAAGTCGGACACCCAGCCTGTAGCTTTAGGTGGTGCTGCTGACCACCAGCCAGCAGGATTCTGCGGTGGGCGATCAGGGAGGCAAAGGCACGGGCATCCGCCCTCTTCCCCATGAAGAGATCTGGCTGATCTGATAACCCGAAGACCGCCACTTTTGGGCATGGCTCCGCCTTCATCCCCACCACTTTGGATATTGCCTCGAAGAAGGCTGGGGCAAGACCGGAACATGTGGGCGTGGTTGGCTGGGCCTCTTTGGCACCATTCACATCTGTCCTCCACCTCCGGGAAGAACCTACTCATTCGGGTTCTTGTTAAGTGGGTTCTGTGTACCACTTTTAGTTGCGTTAGTTTGAGTCTTGCGCACGTGGAGATGGAGTTGACCCTATGTAGTGTTTCGCTCCAGAGTTCCCACCATATTTTGAGCCTCAAGTCTTCTCCTATGGCCTCCTCGTCGCATCCAGTAGTGTCTGTCCTCTCTACCAGTTGTTCATACATGTCGCTGCAGTTTCCTCTACCTAGAATGTCTGCATCCAGTAGTTCTTCTAGTAGCGTCCGTTGCAGTGGTAGCGGGTACATCCTTGTCTCCTTCCGCAGGAAGTTTTTAAGCTGCAGGTATTTGAATTTGTTGCCGTTAGCTGGCTGGAATCTCTCCATCAGTTTGTCCAGTGTTGTGACCCTGCCGTCGGTGTATAGGTCCCTGACTGTCAGTGTCCCGCTGTCCTGTCTCCATCTTTTAAAGGTGGCCTCAGTGAGTGCTGGCGCGAACCTATGATTATTGCAGATGGGGGCTTTGTCAGACATTTTGGTCAGCCGAATAGTTGCCGTAGCTAGTTCCAGGTCAGGAGGGTGGCTACCACCACTGAGCTGCTGGAGTGTTTTTTGGGTGAGGATGGGAGCGCCGCCGTGGCGAGGGCCCGGAGCGAGGCTCCCCTGCAGGAGACCTCCTCCGCCTGCACCCATTTGGCTTCCGGCTCCTTGATCCATCCCATTACTCTTTCTGCTGTCTCTGTCCAGTGGTAGAATTGTAGGTTTGGGAGGGATAGCCCTCCCCTGGACTTTGTTTTCTGCAGGACCTTCTTTGGGGTCTTAGCATTCTTCCCCCCCTCTCATTCCACCAAACGCCATGATTAACTTGTCCAGAGAGTTGAAAAAGGCCTTGAGGATATAGATCGGGCTGGATCTAAGTAGGAAGAGGTACCTGGGTACCCCATTCATTGTGATCGTCTGCACTCTCGCCGCGAGGGAGAGTGGGAGTGTGTTGAATCTCTGCAGGTCCTTTTTAACTTCCTCTGTCAGGCTGGTCAGGTTCCACTTGTGAACCCCCGTCCAGTCTTGAGCGATTTGGATCCCAGGTAGCGGAATTTATGTGGGCTTATTTAAACCAGTGCTGCCCCTCCCCCTTGCGGGTTCACCGGGAAGATCTCACTTTTGCTCTTGTTATGTTTTTAGCCCGAGAAGGCACCAAACTCTTTCAGGAGCGCGATGATTCCTTCCATGCTGTTTTGTGGGTCCGAGATGTAGAGGAGCAGATCATAGAGCGAGACTCTGTGCTCTCTGCCTCCCCTTTGGATCCCCCTCCAGTTCTTTGCTGTTCTGATTTTGATCGCTAATGCTTCGATCGCTAGGGCCAGCAGCAGCGGGGACAACGGGCATCCTGCCTGGTGCCCCTGTGCAGCTGGAAATATCGGGAGTTGGTGTTGTTTGTCCATATGCTCGCCATGGGAGCGTTGTACAGGAGCTTCACCCAGGAGGTGAACCCTGTTCCAAACCTGAACCGCTCCAGTACCTCTATGAGGTACTTCCACTCGACTCTGTCAAAGGCCTTTTCTGGGACCAGGGAGACGATCATCTCAGGTGTTCTCTCCATGGATGGGGTCATGATCACATTCAGCAGGCTCCTGATGTTCGATGTTAGCTGTCTACCTTCGACAAAGCCTTTCTGGTCTTCTGCCACCACCTCTGGAACCCGTTTCTCCAGTCTTTTGGCGAGGATCTTGGCCAGTATTTTGGGGTCTATGTTTAGTAGTAAGATGGGTCTGTACGAACTGTACTCCATTGGGTATTTGTCTTTCTTAGGTATTTGTGAGATTGAGACCTGTGCTAGCGTAGATGGTAGTGTGCCCCTTGCCAGTGAGTCTGAACATCTCTTGCAGGTGTGGGGACAGTGTTGTTGCAAATGTTTTGTAGAAGTCTGCTGGAAACCCGTCTGGTCCCAGCGCCTTCCCCGCCTGCATGGAGATAATACTGACCATGATCTCACCCAGTGCGAGCGGTGCTTCCAGGCCGCGATTTCTGTCCTCCTCCACAACTGGCATGTCCAGTCCATCAAGGAACTGTTTCATCGTCGAATATCCTGGTGGGGGCTCTGAGCTGTACAGCCTCCGGTAAAAGGCCTCGGTTTCCCTTTGTTAGGGGGCCATCCAAGATGACCGCTGTCACTGCTCTCCCCATGTGGTCGGGTCCCTGTACTCCGGGGTTTCCTTTTGTCCAGGGGGCGCCAAATATGGCCACCAACTGTGCGTCCTCCATGTGGGTAGGCCCCTGCACTCTGGGATCTCCCTTCGCCTAGAGACCTTACTACGTGGTTGCTTGCAGTGCTTCCTTGCCCCAGGCCCCTGGTTGCGACCCTTTGTAGCCATATTGCTGCTTTTGCTCTGGTCTTATTTTTACCCCTCTCCCTATGTCCCCCACCCTTCCCAGTTGCCTCCTTCTCCCCCCCATTCCTCCCTATACCCCCTTTCCCCTTTGCTCTCCTGTCCCCGCTGTTTGTCCCCCCTCCACTACCTGGCGCTGTCCCCCCTGCCGGGAGTGTGCCGTGGCTTTTCTCTGCTGCATGCTCCTGGCGCTAGCTTTCCTGCTAGGGTGGTGACCCCCTCCCGGGGGTTCTGTCTCATTTTTCTCTCGCCCGCTCTCTGTAGTTCCTGTCCGTTCTGTCCCCATCTTACCCTGCACTCCTCTCGCTTACACTCCTCTTTCCCTTTTCCGCTCCTCTCATTCTCTTGAACGAGGTCACACTCTCCTGCGCAAAACGGTCTCTCGGGTGGTGGCTTGCTGCTCGTCGCTCAGGGTGTGTTTGGGTGGGGGAGAGGCGCTTCCTTCCCTGCCCCCTCCCCCCTGCATCAGCTCATCGCCGTGCTGTCGTTCCTTGCCATGGGCCCTTTATCGCTTCCCCTGCTGTCGCTGCTCCAATCCGCATTCCACGACAAACCTGCCTGCCTCGGTTCCCTGCATTCACTCCCAGTCAAGCCAGGAGGATGGCAGTGCAGAGGCTTGCTCCTCATTTCCTGGAGGGCCACCTGAACAGGCTTCTCGACATGGTGGAGGAGAGACGAGGAAAACGTGTTCCTTGCCTTGGCGCATGACCCAGAGCTTTGCTGAGTACAATATATCAAAGCATTCGCCGTTCTTGTACTGATTTCGCTCTGTTAAATTCCGCCTGTCGCCTGGCCAGGTCAGCCCCAGTGTCTTGGTATATTCTGATTCTATGTTCTTCCCAGCTGCAGTTCTTGGACTGCCTGGCCCAGACAGGATTCTTTCTCGGTGCTAGTACCAGTGCAGTTTGGCTATTACTGTCCTCGGTTGTTCCCTGGCTTTGGGTTTCGCGTGCAGTGACCGGTGTGCCTTGTCTATTTCTGGTGGGTTGGGGACAGTCTCCCTTCCCACTAGGTTACCCAGCATCTGAGCCACGTAGTTCGTGGGGTCCCTGCCCTCGATTCCCTCCAGTAGGCCCATAAGTCGCCGGTTTTGCCTCCTTGAGCGGTTCTCCTGGTCCTCCACTTTACTCCTCAGACTGCCCTGCATCATGACCAACCTCGCCACCTCTTTCTCCAGCACCACAATCTGATCGAATGCAGTTTTCTCCATGACTTTGATGGTTGCCTCTTCAGCGTCCAGTCTCTTTTCCGCTCTGCTCAGGGCAAGTTGTATTTGCGCCAGAGTTTCGGCCACCGCGTCCTTCACTGCGGCCTGCATGTCTGCTTTTATCTTCGCTTTTATCTCCAGCTGGTGGTCCCTTAGTGCCTCCATGAAGCCTTCCAGCTCCCCCTCCCAGTGCGGGAGGGGTTTGCTCATGGCTGCCCTGCCCTTCTTGCTCCGGCGAAACCTGCGCTCCGCTGCCTCTTGCTCTGGTTGGCTCGTCTGAATGCTGCCATTCCTGGCCCCTTGCATTCTTGGTCTCTGTTGAGCCGCTAGACTGTCTTTTTCCAGGCATTTATTTTCTTATTTTCCCCCTCTCATTCTTCCTTTCTCCGTCTTACTAAGGTTGGGGAATGAGTTGCCGCATTTTCTGGCAAGTTTTCATCAAAAGTGTCAATTTTCCGGATCCACGCAGGAGAGCCACCTGACGTGCGACTGCTCAGCACATCGCTGTCACCGGAAGTCCGAGACTTACAATATTTGCTCGGTGTTCATTAATCTGTTGCATCTATGAGTCCACCGAGAGAAGGAGGATTGAATAATGGAGTCTGTTAAAAAGATGTGCTGTTCGGTAATTTGAACATTCTGAATTCTCCTTCTGTGTACCCGAACAGGCGCTGGAATGTGGCGACTAGGGGCTTTTCACAGTAACTTCATTGCAGTGTTAATGTAAGCCTACTTGTGACAATAAAGATTATTTATTATTATTATTATTATTAATGGCAGTGAACTGGTTGAGGAGGAGAAGGACCGAGCACCACCTAGCGCAGATTCAAGAGGAGGTCCGGCCTGAGGTCCATGGTCCAGGGGCGCCCCAACAATTCATTTGAGACAGATTATATGATGCAGTGGATCTTCACTCCTCTAGCACAGGCCAACCTTTCAGTCAGTCACAGGTCGCTCCAGGCCTCCCTCTCTGATCTCCATTGCTCTTTCTTCATAGGGGGTGAGGAGTCGTAACCCACGCATCCCCCACCCACTTCTCCCTCTCCCTTTTATTGTGAACTATCTTCTCCTGCGGGGACACAAAGAAGTCAGGTGTTGGGAGGCTGTGAGGTGGCAGGGAGTGATTTGATGGTGACATTCCAGGGTGACAGATGCCAGGAGGAGCGAGGTTGGAATGCACCCTTGCACCTCATAGGAGGTCATTCATTTTTTTCCGACGTTGGATTTCGATCCTCCCTCTCAGGCAGCTGGCACTGATTGCAGCAGACACCGCATCCTAGGCGGGGTTCGTCACGTTGCTTTGGGGTTTCTTACCCACTCGGGGGCACAGGTTTCCTCGTCTCTCCTCCACCATGTCGAGAAGCCTGTTCAGGTGGCCCTCCAGGAAATGAGGAGCAGGCCTCTGCACTGCCATCCTCCTGGCTTGACTGGGAGTGAATGCTGACGGACTGTGACATGCAGCTCCCCCTTGTTAACAGCGCTCAACTGAGCCCCAGGTCAGGCACCTGGGGACTCCAGCTCAATGTATTTTCACATTGGAGTTCATTTGTTGCACAATGTGTGGGAAGATCGCAATCGGTTTGTGCCAGCCATCTCTTTGGTAGAGGACACCATGAATAATGGCACCAAGAGAGTCATTGCTGAAACTGGGAACAGTGTTTTGCTTTGGTACAGCCATTTCAAGATATTGCCTGCACAGATTTGGCCTGCTGAGAGTAATGTTTGTGTTAGGGTGACATTTAAGCATAGGTCGGACCTTCGACCCCATTAGGTGACAGTGGGGTGGACAAATCAGTGCCCACCCCGCCATGTGATTTGGAGGGCTACCCACCAAGACATAATTAATGAGCTTCTGAGTGTGAAATGAGACGTGATTTCCCACCACACGGCCCAGAGCGAAACATGCCTCAAAACTCGCCCACCACAGCACTTCGTTTCTGAAAGGGAATATTCTGCCCTATTTGCACCTTATCAGTATTTTTGGATTTTAATGTCTTGGGTCCACAACAGTAATGATTCAACGCAAATGTTTAACTTAACTCACATCTGGAAACAACAACACCGGGTTGCCAAATTCACTATATTCATTAAATTTGGGAGAATTATCTAAATTTCTGCTCCCAATTCAAAGATTAAAACTAAGGCATAAACTGAGCGGGGTTGTCAGAGTTCACTATCAATGCATGACTTGTTTGCCTTTCGGTAAACTGCGCAATAGACAACCTTATTTTGCTGCAGTTAATTTTGCACAGAAAGCATTTTGTGTGTAATTAAAGTTATTTCTTTGCTGTGCACTAAATAACAGAGCTAGATAGTCCTTAGAAGATGAATAAGGGAATGCAACATTGGTCACAATCCTTCAAAAGAATGGTTTGTTGCCATACTGTCATCATCATGTGTTTGATGGAGTTCGATGATTCCCTACAGAACCGAGTCGATACAAGAACCTATCTGTCTTACCTGGCACACTGAAAAGTTTAATTGCAGTGTCAGTGAAGTGACATGCACGTATAAATGCAATCTGTGCAAAATGTTTGCACATTCAGGCCTTGGTGACAGTAATCAGGAAGAAAGATCGTGTCCCTTGGACAGAGGCATTCATCTTCCTGATATCAGTGTTCTTGACACGGCGATTCTCTAATTCACGAATTGCTAACATTTTCCCTGTCTTGAAGCCTCGCATTAATTTTGCATACAAACCAATTGCTAAAATATTCAACTTTTTTTTTTGTCTTTGACTAAATCGAAAACAATCGCATCTCACGCATCCATGAGCATGGAGGGCTGAATTCCCCATGAATTTGGGATCACACATTATTAATTTAATGGGCTTGTCAGATGTCACCTCTTGTACGAATTCTGAACCCAAGTCTGTTTGCCTCAGAGACAGCACGAACGTCACTTGTGTCAGAATGAGTAGCTGTTATAGATTCCTGTTTGTTCTTCCAGCCAGGAAACGGTTTCCACTCCACGAGAGAAGTCATGTACAGCAGGAGAATTGTTCATTAATCATCAAGACATGCTCTGTTATCATTGTGCTTCATTTGTAAATGTTTTATTTTCCATCCCCGCAGTGGAATGTGTTATGTAACCTAATTTCAACAATGATTTTAAATGGGAAATTAAATCAGGCTTGCAATCCTGTGAATTTTAGTAGGATGCAATCCGGGTTGCGCCTGGTGCGGATCCGTGCAAACCGATTAGGTCGCAAAATCAGTATCCCGGTCGGACGCTGATTGGTTTCCGGTCTAACCGGCCCGCTCCGGGTGGCAGGATCAGGATCCCACTCAGGCATGCCGAGAAACTTATAATGACCAATTAAGGCCACTCTCCACATTGTTAATGTGACGGACCCCTTATCTAACGGCCTCCAGTAATCTAACCGGCTCTCCAGCAAGCGGTCACATGGGCGCCCTTTAGCACACCTATTTAAAAACATGAAGCGAGCGCAATGGCTGCCGTGGAGATCAGAGGAGGTGGGTAGCCATCTTCAAAACTGGGCAATCAGCCTGGGGTTATTGGAACTGGAGCTGCTGCCCCAGTGCTCGGGGTGGGGGGTGGGAGTGGATGCCATCGGAGGGGGCCGCCCCTGGGGTGGGAGTGAGTGCCCAGGGACCCCTGCTGTGGCCAAGGGTGCGTGTGCAGGATGTGTGCAGGACGGGTCCCTCCTGCACAACTAGCTCATTGGATGGCACCCTGAGAGATGGCAGGGAATGTAAAGATGGAGGAGGCTTGGGAGACCCGAAGGTCGTGGGATGTAAGCCTAACTGATTGTCTTTCTCCATCTCCAATTCCTCACAGATATCACATCAATGATGAGATTGTGGACCCCGCAGTGGCTACCCTCGCGGTGCTGGTGCCAGGCCAGGAGGCCAGACAGCAGGGAAGGCAATGGCAGCAGCATCGATGGCGACTCGAGACGGCAGCCCATGTGCAGGGGCCCGCCCCACACCCTGACGACCCTGCCGCTCATCAGACCGGGGAGGGACCCAAAGGGGGAAGCCAGTGTACAGGCGTCGCTGATCGTTTGAGGAGATGTTGGACAGCTATGTTGCAGGGTAATCCGTCTCAACAAGGGGATTGTACAGCACCAGTGCCATGTCTTTGTGGTCTTGGCAACACATGGAGGATACCCATTCCCGGTGGCTGTCAAGTTCACTGCAGCCCTGAACTTTTCCACCTCATTTCATTCCAGAGCTCAGCCAGGGACTTCTGTGGCATTTCCCAGACTACAGCCCAAAAGTGCATCCATAAAGTCATAGATGCTCTTTTTGCCCGGGCAGCTGACAACATAAACTTTGACCTCGATCAAGCCTATCAAGATGCCCAGGCATCGCTGGGATGCCCAAGATACAGGTGGTAATAGATGGCATGCATGATGCCTTGTGTGCACCAGGCAGTCCGGGAGCGCCCTTCATTAACAGGAAGCGGTTCCACTCCCTGAACGTTCAACTTGTGTGCAACCACCACCTCAAGATCCGGGAGTGTGCATGACAGCTACATCCTGGGGCAATCGGAGATCTCTAGTATCTTCAAAGGGCACCTCAGGATGTCTGTTTGGCTCTTGGGGTATAAGAGGTACCTCCTGGTGCCCTGACTAATGATGCCAGCACAGAGGCTGGAGACTGAAGCGGAGACCGACATAACAAGTCCCATGTGGCCACTTGGGCTGTCATTGAGCAGTACATCGGACTGTTGAAAATGCGGTTCTGATGCCTCGACCACTCTGGTGGTGCATTGCAGAACATCTCCCCCAGAGGGTTGCCCACGTGGTGGTGGTCTGTTGTGCCACAACCTGGCAAAGCAGTGGGGCGACCTGCTGGAGGTGAAGAAGGAGGAACATGAGGCCTCATCTGAGGAGGACGAGGAGGAGCCAGACCAGGAGGGACTCAAGGTCAAGCCTGGGGAGAACCCGTGGGAGCAGCTGGAGGATGGATGGTAGCGGTGAGGATCCGGTTTGCCCGGAGGAGCAAGGAGGCCCTCATCCTCACCCACTTTTCAAAGGACGCGGCTTCGTCTGTCATCTCACCCCTTCCCATCCACACCCCCCCGATCCGTCCTCCCCACCCACCCGACCCACCTCCCCCACCACCCCCCCCCCAACAATTCCAACACCAACCCATTCCTCCCGCTCCCCCAGTCATCCTGTCCCTCTCTCCAATGTCTGTATATCATCACATTAGGGTGACGGGCCTGTGTCGGCACTGTCAGCGGATCAATATACAAGACAGGACAGTGATGATCATCATAGAATTTACAGTGCAGATGGAGGCCATTCGGGCCATCGAGTCTGCACCGGCTCTTGGAAGAGCACCCTACCCAAGGTCAACACCTCCACCCTATCCCCATAACCCAGTAACCCCACCCAATACTAAGGGCAATTTTGGACACTAAGGGCAATTTATCACAGCCAATCCACCTAACCCGCAGATCTTTGGACTGTGGGAGGAAACCGGAGCACCCGGAGGAAACCCACGCACACACGGGGAGGATGTGCAGACTCCGCACAGACAGTGACCCAAGCCGGAATCGAACCTGGGACCCTGGAGCTGTGAAGCAATTGTGCTATCCACAATACTACCGTGCTGCCCATGCTCACCCACTGTGAACTGAGCTCTGGCGTTCCTCAATGTAGGCCATAGTCTGACTTCTGGCTAACTGCTGACAGGTCTCTCATACCCATCACCTGAATGTGGTATGCCTTGTGAGCGGGGGGGAGAAGGGGAATGGGAGAGCCAGATCTAGGACCACTGCGCCTGGGGGGGGGGGGGGGTGCTGTGTTGGGGGAGGGGGAGGCTAACAAGGGGTGGGAGGTGCAGGCCAGCCCGCAGTACGGAATAACATGGCAGAAGCTTCACATGTCTCGTGTGTAGCGTGTTTTACTGGCGAACAATCGTGACCCTAACTGTCCCGAGCTACCGATGGTGCCGCCCCCATCCCCTCAGTGTCCTCTCAGTGATCCTCAAACTGCTTAGCCCTCTGTGCTCTACCTCTGCATCTAGATGTAGATGTGTTCCCAGGATGCACATCGAAGGTGGACACAGCCTGATGATTTCTGAGATCTGTGGCCTTTGATGCTCCTGGTGACCATCCAATGGGGGACCTGGGGCCTGGGGGACCTGGGGCCTGAGGGCCCTCGCTGCCTTGCTGGTCCCATATGCCTCCCTGTGCCACCCTGTTCTGCCCGCTGACCCAGAGATGTGCCGTTGTCTCTAGGGAAACTCGGGAGAGCAAGTGGCTGCCGTCATCTCCCTGTTGGAAGGCTAGGGATCAGCTGCCAGCGCTCGCTCTGGAGTGAGCTTCAGTGGCCCCTGCATCATCTGGCTCTGCCAGCCCTGGTGGCTCCCCATTGTCTGTATCATGGTGTTGATGACCTCAGCGATGCCACTCTGTGACCGGGCCACACTTTGGAGTGCCTCGGCAATGTCCACATCTGTCTGGGACATGGTCCTAAACGACTGGGACATGCTCTGACGTGCCTTGGCAATGGCCATCTGAGACTGGACATGCTCCGCCACACCTCAACAATGCCCACCTGGGATTGTAACATGTTCCAGAACACCTCAGCAGTGCCCACCTGAGACTGGCGCATGCTCCGCCGCACCTTGGCAAGGTTCACCTGTGCCAGGAACATGTCCCCCAGTGACCGGGCATGCTGTTGAGGTGCTCAGCCATGGCCGTCACTGACTGAGCCACACCTTGGACACCTCCCCTTATGGTGCTGATGTCATGCTCTAAACTTTCCACTGTGGTCGCCACGCGAACAGTGTTGGTCTCAGTGCAAAGTTCCCCAGTGCCATCTACTGCACCTGTAGCCTTTAGAACTTCGCCAATTGGCTATGGACCTGCCGGAGTGTCACTGACATCCCGCTCTGAATCTCACGGCCGCAACCTAGTGACTGCATCAGCTCTGGGATAACCTGGTCCAGAGGCTCAGGGTCGGACAGGGAGCAAGCTGGGTTCTGGGATCCAGCAGACTTCCGACTGCTGCCCCCCCTGGATGTTCCTGCCTTGGCCTGATGTGCGTCAGTTGTGTGGTGCTCTCGCGATTGTGCCCCAGAAGCCTGCCCTCCAATGTCACCCACAGAGATGTATGTCACCGCGCTGGTGGGTGGTAGGTATGACAGCTGTGACGTCTCAGTGATGGCATCTCCAGGGTTCTCCACCGTTGTGTGCTCCTGGAAGGCAGGGGAGCGGGCCATCCAGGATGGGCCGGCGCCATTGGATGGAGATCCTGCGGGAGAATGGAAATGTGGTCAGTGGGAGGGTTGGTTCATTATGTCTGGCATGAACAACTCACGAGTGGCATGGGGGTGGGGGGGGGGAGAGGAGTGGGGGGGGCAGTGGGGGGATGAGGAGTGAGAGGAGGGGAGGGGGATTTCTGCTCTGATTAGTTCTAGTGTTGGAAATCCCATGTTTAAACATGTAAAATAGAAGGACATGGATACAAATGCTTGTCAAATATCCAAGAGGTCCTCGAGTTGTATCTAGCAACAATCGCAGATTCCTGTCCATCATTTTTCTGCAAAGGACATTTCGGCGATACAAAACTGCCATTCACTGCAGCAAATGAACCTCCTAGTGATCCAGAGTTCTGGACTTGCCTAATATCAAGATAAATAATAGAGCCCAGGGATTGCATTAGGCAATGCTTACTCGAAACAGCAGTGACAGGATTGGACTGCGGATGACTCAGTAATTCTCCCGTGTGTGGTAGGCAGGCTCCCTGGGCAGAATCTTCAAAAACTAAACGAGGGTTTGGGCCATTTCGGGAAGCCTGCCCTTCAATGCTAGAAACACTCAGGATCGGACCAGTGCAGAGAAACAAAGTTACTATTTCATATTGGTGACCTTTCCTTTGAACTGGAAAAACAAGAACACGGGGAAGAAATTTCTCATTTTTTGACCAAGTGTCAGCTCAGGCAGGAAATGCTTGGCTCCCCGGACGGCTTGAACCACCATATTATTTGACACTTGGATGAAATCTACAAAATATTAAAAAAAAGTATGTTCCCACGGAAACTGGAACCCCCAAGGACCACCACCAGCCATCCCCCCCCCCCCCCACAGATGTGGGGTAGCTGTAAATGCCCCCTCCTCACCCCTCCAATGGAAGCATCTCCCCCAGGTAGCACTGCCTGGGCTGTACTTACCTGTGCACCCCCGACAAGAAACCCTTCTCCAGGTCCCCATTGGTCCAGACCTGTTGTAAACCTCTGCAATGTGACATCACACCGGTTGCCGGCGGGTGGGGGGGGGGGGGGGGGGGGGGGGGGAGATGGGAAGAAAAATACACCCTTTTATGGTGGGCACCCCATTATATCATTGGCGGGAATGGGGACAATCGAGCAGGGAAATCCCCCCGGTGTAAAAGACATCTGGGAACTCCCCACCGGCTTTACCGCCCATCGGAAACGGGGGTGGAAAATCCCAGCCATTAATTCTGTTTCTCTCTCCACAGATGCTGCCAGATCTGCTGAGTATTTTCAGCATTTTCTCTTTTCATTTCAAATTTCCAACATTCACATTACTTCACTTTTGTGTCAGCAATTAATACCTCTATTAGGCTAATCTGCAAAGATATTGTTGATAATTGACATTTTTTTCTTTATTTTTTCATGGGATGTGGGTGTTGTTGGTTGGGCCATCATTTATTGCCCATCCCTGAGGACATTTAATAGTCAACCACATTGCTGTGGGCCTGGAGTCACATGTAGGCCAGACCTGGTAAGGATGACCGATTTCCTTCCCTGAATGACATTAGTGAACCAGATGGGTTTTTACAACTATCAACAATGGTTTCATGGTCATCACTAAACTTTTAATTCCAGATTTCTATTGAATTCAAATTCCACCATCTTCCCAGGGTATTACCCTGGGTCTCTGGAGTACTAGTCCAGTGACAATACCACTATGCCACTGTCTCCACTAGAGACAGGTTCAGTCATTAATGCCACTTGGAGAGGTGGACCGGACACCGGGGGCCTGAAACTCTTGCACTTGGCTCTGGATAACCCAGAAAGCCAATGCCCAAAGTGGTATGGTGATTCAGCTGGATAAGCAGCAGAAAACGTATTCACTTTGTCCGAATGTGCTGCACAATTTTAGATGATTGAACTTCAGTGGTACGCCTAAGCAAAACTGGACAGTTCCACCTCTGCCAATGTGTGCCTACAATTATGGGATTTCAGTGAATGGGTTGTGTTCCAACAGGAGAAGAACTGTGAGTTGGTCAGGAGGGAAAATGTAGAATGAGCGAAGATAGAAGAGGATTAGTCATGGAGAGAAAAGGAAAAGGCTGTTTAAGTAGCATGCAAATAAAGCAAACCTCACACTATAAGATTTGCTTCTACCTATTGTCATGTGAGAGTGCCTTTAAGAACTTGATGTTTAAGCAATGTACCTTTACGAAAACAGGGATGTCATAGACTGGGTGGAGCTCAGCTCAGGTCAGCCATTTTGCAGGTTTTTAGTTTCAGTTTAAAAAGTGCCTGGCTGGTTTTGCTGGGAGCAGTTTTGAAAAGTGCCTAGCTGGCTTTGCTGAGAGCAGCTTCAAAGTGTCTGGCTGTTTTGCTGTGAGCTGATTAAAAGGAGAAATCCAGTTTGAAAAGAGCTTGGGAGAGTCTGTGTGTTTCCAGAGTGTTGCAAGTTTGGAGGAAAAGAGCTGGGTGTCTGTGTGTTTTGCAGTGAGCTGGATCTCTGCAATAAAATACCATCTCTGGATCATTTGGGTGATTTAAACTTAAAATAGTGAAGCCTTTAACCTGATGTGATTTTGTTTCAAGGTGTTAAGTCTCTTGGAAGTTTGAAGGAACGTTTTAAGGAATTATTTACTGTTGCAATATTTTCTGAGTTATCTTTGAAGTAAGGGGTGTTAAGAGATCCAATGTTTATTGAAGATGTTAAGTTGAGTTCATGGAATAAACAGTGTTTTGTGTTTAAAAACCCACGTGTCCATAATTGTAATCCCACACCTAGGGGAAAAGCCATGTGCTAGGAAAAGCAACAGATCCATTAAAGGGAGAGATTGGTTGAACTCCATGATACATTTTGGGGTTCTGAAAATGCCTCGCCCATAACAATTGGGGGCTCGTCCGGGATAAAAGTCTATCTATCGGATTGGCTTTTGTGAACTTAAAGACAGTGAAGGATTGTTGCTTACCCGGTGTTGTATTTCCGTTTAAGTGGGGAGAGTGTTGTGAACAATGGCTCTTTCAAAGGCTCAGAAGTTTTTGGGGTGGAGAATGTCACATGTAGTACTTTACAGACAGAAACGAAAAGCAGACTGTTAGATTTCGCAAGCACATTGCTGTTAACATTACCTGAAAAAATGTGACAAGATGAGGTAATTATGGCAGTGGTTAAGCATTTAAAGTTGCCTGAGATAGAGTTTGACTCATTGGAAATGGCAAAAATTCAGTTGCAAATTAAACAAATGGAACATGAGAAAGAATTAAAGCGGCTTGAATATGAGAGTAGAGAGAGGAAAAAGAAAGAGAAAGAGAGAGAGAGGAAAAAGAAAGAGAAAGAGAGAGAGAGGAAAAAGAAAAGGTGAGAAAAGAAAGGAGAAAAGAAAGAATAGCCCTAGCAGAACAAAAAGAAAAATAAAGGGAGATACAGATCAGGAAAAAAGATAAAGAGAGCGAGTTTTAACTTCAGAAAATGGCCATGAAACATGACAAACAGGTAAAATTGGCAGACGTAAAAGGAAACGTCCAGTTGGATGATAGTGATGAGGATAGTGAGAAAGAGCGTCATTGTCGAAGGCTTGGTGGGAATCTATTTAAATATGTCCAAGCATTGCCAAGGTTTGACGAGAAGGAAGTGGAAGCCTTTTTCATTTCATTTGAGAAGGTAGCTAAACAAATGATGTGGCCACAGGACATGTGGGTGTTACTGATTCAAACAAAGCTGGTAGGTAGAGCTAGTGAAGTGTTTGCATCACTACCGGAGGTATCTGAAACGTATGAGGAGGTGAAGAAATCCATCTTAAGTGCATATGAGCTAGTGCCTGAAGCTTACAGACAAGGGTTTAGAAATTTAAGGAAAGAATTTGGTCAAACATATATGGAGTTTTAAAAGCTCAAACAAAGTAATTTTAATAGGTGGATAAGGGCTTTTAAAATAGACCAAACGTATGAAGCTCAATACCTGATGTAGTGAGAACTCATGTGGAAGAACAGAGGGTTAAAACTGCGAGATTAGCAGCGGAAATGGCAGATGATTATGAATTAGTTCATAAATCAAAGATTGGTTTCCGACATCAGTTTCAGCCGGTGAGGGATAGAAACTGGGGACATGAAAAATACTCAAGTGGTAAAGATAAAGGTGTTCTGATGGGAGACAATAAAGAGAGTGTACCTCAGATTAAATAAGAAATCCAGGAGGGTGGAAAAGTTTCAGATGTTTTCACTGTAATAAACTATGCCATGTAAAGTCACAGTGTTGGTGGTTGAAGAAAAGCACTGGGAAGGCTGATGTGATAAGACAGTGGGGTTTGTTAGAGTGGTAAAGGAAAGCCCAAGGGAAGCAAAGGAGGTGCAAGCGACTGTACAGCCTGTTCAAGAAGTAATTGTTAAGAAGGTGCCAGATGTCTTTAAATAATTTACTTGTGTGGGTACGTTCACTCATGTGTATTAGGAGGAGCAGGTAAAGAAGTCACAATTTTAAGAGATACCGGGGTTGGTCAATCTTTAATGGGAAGAGATGAGGAATTATGTAGTTTGAGAAGAATGTTGCCAGAAAAGGTGGTGATATGTGGAATTCAGAGTGAGAGGAGTAGCGTTCCATTATATAAGGTAAGGTTGGAAAGTCCGGTGAAGAGTCGTTAAGTGGTAGTAGGAGTAATAGATAAACTATCTTGACCAGGAATACAGTTTATCTTGGGTAATGATATAGCTGGAGCGCAGGTGGAAGTGATGCTGACTGTGGTTGATAAGCCAGTGGAAAATCAGTCAACTGAAGTGTTGAAGGACGAATATCCTGGGATTTTTCCGGATTGTGTAGTAACAAGGTTGCAATGTCACAGGTTAAGACAAGAGGAGAAATCAAAGAGTGAACATGAAGTTGAAGTGCAATTATCAGAAACGATTTTTGATCAGATGGTTGAAAAAGAACAAGAACAAGTTGAGGATGAAGCGGATATTTTTAGTTCAGGAAAATTGGTGGAGTTACAACAGAAAGATGTAGAAATAAAACGGATATATCAGAAAGAAGATACGGAAGAGGAATCTGAGAGTATACCAGAGTGTTATTACCGTAAAAATGATGTGTTGATGAGAAAATGGAGACCTTTACATATGCAGGCGGATGAAAAGTGGGCAAGTAGTATTGCCGGTGGGGTATAGAAAGGAGGTGGTGCGAGTTGCACATGAGGTACCAGTGGGAGGTCATTTGGGAATAAGGAAAACTCAAGCTAAAATCCAGAAACATTTTTATTGGCCTGGACTAAATAAAGATGTAGTTAAATTTTGTCAATCATGTCACACATGTGAAGTGATAGGGAAACCTCAAGCAGTGATAAAACCAGCGCCCTTAATACCCATTCCAGCATTTGAGGAACCTTTTACAAGGGTTCTAATCGATTGTGTAGAACCGCTTCCTAAAAAAAAAGTGGGAATCAATATCTTTTGCCTGTAATGGATGTGTCTACTAGGTTTCCAGAGGCCATTCCAGTATGTAATATTACAGCTAAAAGGATTGTGGAGGAGTTACTTAAATTCTTTACTCGATATGGACTACCCACAGAAATTCAATCGGATCAAGGATCAAATTTTACCTCAAAGTTATTCAAAGAAGTTATGGATAGCTTAGGAATAAAACAATTTAAATCAACTGCGTACCATCCAGAATCTCAGGGAGCGTTAGAAAGATGGCATCAGACATTAAAGACAATGTTGAGGGCGTAATGTCAAGATTATCCAGAGGATTGGGATAAAGGAATCCCATTTGTATTGTTTGTAATTCGGGATGCACCTAATGAGTCGACAAAATTTAGTCCTTTTGAACTAATTTTTGGTCATGAGGTAAGAGGACCACTTAAATTGATTAAGGAAAAATTGGTGGGTGAGAAATCAGAAATTACACTATTGGATTATGTGTCAAATTTTAGGGAACGATTAAAAAGAGCAGATGAATTGGCTAGACAACATTTAAAAGTTGCACAAAATGTGATGAAACATGTAGTAGACAAGAAATCCGAAGTTCGTAGTTTTGCCAGTGGGGATAAAGTTTTAGTGTTATTACCAATGGTAGGGGAGCCTTTAAAAGCTAGGTTTTGTGGACCGTATCAGATTGAAAGGAAATTAAGTGAGGTGAATTATGTGGGAAAAACACCAGATAGAAGGAAGACTCACCGAGTGTGTCATGTGAATATGCTTAAAAGGTACTTTGAAAGGGAAGGAGAGATAAAGGAGGTTTTAATGATTCTAACTCAAAGTGACGAACCAAATCCAGATGACTGTGAATTTGACATACCTCAAATTAAATTGGAAAATGAGGATGTTCTTAAAAATTGGGATGAATTGTTAAGTTACCTTCCAGAGGAAAAATGAACTGACCTGAAAGAGTTATTGATATCACATGGGCAAGTTTGTAGAGATAAATTCGGAAGTACTAAAATGGCTATACATGATGTAGATGTGGGAAATGCTGTTCCTATCTACCAACATCCATATTGACTTAATCCTTTAAAATTGGCACAGGTTAACAGAGAGATTGAGAGTATGCTGAAGAATGGCATAATTGAAGTGAGTTGCAGCCAATGGAGCTCACCCATAGTGATGGTACCTAAACCAGACGGTACCCAACGGTTGTGTGTGGACTATCGAAAGGTCAATGCAGTTACAAAGACGGACTCTTATCCTATCCCACGTTTGGAGGATTGCATTGAGAAAGTGGGACAATCCGCTTTTATTTCCAACTTCCTGACATGGAAAGAACATTTAAAACATCGTTTGGAGTTCTTCGATCAACTTCAGGAGGCGGGTTTGGTGATGAACCTAGCCGAAAGTGAATTTGGAGAAGCCCAAATCACTTTCCTTGAGGAGTTTCTGATACCCTCAAGATGGAGGGAGGCAATTTCATAGAATTTACAGTGCAGAAGGAGACCATTCGGCCCATCGAGTCCTCACCGGCTCTTGGAAAGAGCACCCCACCCAAGGTCAACACCTCCACCCTATCCCCATAACCCAGCAACCCCAACCAACACTAAGGGCAATTTTGGACACTAAGGGCAATTTTTATCATGGCCAATCCACCTAACCTGCACATCTTTGGACTGTGGGAGGAAACCGGAGCACCCGGAGGAAACCCACGCACACACGGGGAGAACGTGCAGACTCCGCACAGACAGTGACCCAAGCCGGAATCGAACCTGGGACCCTGGAGCTGTGAAGCAATTGTGCTATCCACAATGCTACCGTGCTGCAATGTGACCTCTTAACATGAATGAATTTGATCGAACCTTTGTGCAAAAGTTTTGTGGCGTAATTACTCCACTGATGGACTTGCTAAAGAAACCTAAAAAAATTCAATGGACAGCGGACTTCCAACAGGCATTTGACTGTCTGAAAGCTGTGATCACCAATGCTCCTGTATTGGAGAATTGCAAGGGACTCTGTGGTCAGATTGAACTAAAGTATCTGATTCTAAAGAGAAATGCTGAGGAGTAGAGGAATGGATGGATCGTTCAGAGACTTTGTTCAAAGAGACTGTCAATCGAGAAGGATTTCGGTTGGAGGAAGAAGAACAAAGAAAAATGGACTATATTATTATACCTGTTTGCATGTGTTGTTTTTTTAAAAAAAACGAAAAGGTATATTTACTGTGTAAATTTCTTAGTGGATGGTGCAAAAGTGAAAAATTAAACCATCTTGAAGTTGATAGTTTATTTTTTTTTCTTGGGGGGATGTGTCATGCGAGAGTGCCTTTAAGAACTGGATGTTTAAGCAATGTACCTTTAAGAAAACAAGATGTCATAGAGTGGGTGGAGCTCAGCGCAGGTCAGCCATTTTGCAGGTTTTGAAAATGCCTGGCTGGTTTTGCTGAGAGCAGCTTGTAGCCACCTAAAATGGCTGGTTCCCGATTAGAATGGTCAAACCCCGATCTAAAATGGTGAACGAAAGAGGCTAATGGGAAAATCAGCCAACAGGACTCAAACGGACAGCTACAGGCAAAACGGTGTATTCGGCCCTGGGGAAGTCGGCCCAGACCGATACCTGCAGCCATTAACATCACAACAACCCAGCCATCTGCATAGTAAGCAGCCATCCCCGGGAACAATTGCTACACATTAGCAACATAAAGCCGATCCAGACCTTTCAGTGCCAGCTGTGGCTGTGACAAAGGAAGGTAGACGACCACCCCCCGATCATGGAATCGACCCATTATTGGAGCATATCGAACCAAGTGATTGGGACCAAGCCCAATCACTCGGAACCAGGTACGAGGTCCGACCCGAGAGGCGGGAAGCCCCTAGGGACTATAAAAATAGGGGCCAAGTTCAGATCGACCCTTCTTCTCCTGCTCACAACCTTCGAGACCCTTCGACAAAGGCAACTGTAAGTGTTACTCCAGCGATCACTACCCGATAGGCGCTCCTGACTATCGACTCGTACCAGCCTTTTGAATCCCGCAGGCCAGAACCAATTCGATAGACCATTCGTTTCCCTGACCTGGTGGGCCATTTCCAAAGTTAAGTATTGGCCTTTAGTGGTAGGTAGTAGTCTAGAAGTAGGGTTATTGTATAAGTAGTTATTGCTGTATATAATAAATGATCGTTGATTTAACTTTTACTAAGCGGTGTGCTGCATTATTAATCATTACTTGAGCTTGAACCACGTGGCGGTATCAGAAAGATACCTGGCGACTCGTGAGCAAAGGTGTCAGAATTAGAGCTAATAAAACTAAGGCTAATAAGAGCAACATTTTGGCGACTCCGCCGGGACCCGATCTAGAAGTGGAAAACCACTCCGGGAGAACCCAAGAAATTTGAATTAGAATCCAATTGGAAACAAAAACCACAAGTATTCAAGCAGTTCTGATTAATAATTCATAATTCGGAAGTGTGTGTATGCATGCGTAACTAACAGTGCTATAAGGTAAAACTGATAGATTTTTGTTGCGTCAAAACTGTCGGAAGTCTGTATTTTCGGAAATTAGCGCAAGCCGTACCCGCATCTAACACACCACCTTAGCCCCCTGTTCCAAATTTAAACGAAGCAAGCGGATAGGAAAGATGGCCATGCAGGCAATGCAACGCTTCATGAACCCCGAGGAATTTGCAGTCGCAGCGACCAGCAGCAGTAGAGTGGGACAGTGTCCCATTTGGGAAGAGGAAATCCAGAAATACCTCAAGGGCAAATGATGGCCCATGTGGAATGATTTCTGCGATAATGAAGACTCAGGTCCCAGAAGTATAGGACATACTTGGTGGGAGAACATGAGTGAGATCCATAAAAAGAACTTAGCAAAAGCTCACAAGCCGATGGCAATTGTGTCCTGTCTGGCACAATTGCGAGGCACAGAGGAGGTCGTCAAGACGTTCCGCAAAGAAGTAGAGGGCATACATTGTATGAGTAAAGTCGATGTATGCGAGGTGGAGAAAGAGAATCTGGAATTAAGGAGGAAATTAGCAGCAAAGGATGAAGAGATGGCTGGCGCCAAACGGGGTCACCAGTCTTGTCTGGCGCATTTGAGTAGTTTCCAGTCCCAGTATGAAAAGGCTTATCAGGACACGCAGCGTGCAGTCCTGGTAAGGAAAGAAACAGAGAAGCAGGTAGAGACACTACAGAAACAATGTAGTGATCTCAAGGCAGCCTTGAGAGCGCTCCACGCTGCAACCACAGAACAAAGACAGAGCACATAGACCATGTAAAGTGCCGGAAGCAAATTGCAGACCTGCAGTCACTGCTTTCTGTCCAGAAAGGATTTCAGGAAACCTTTGGGGAAAAATTAGACCAGGAAGACGGCCCTGATTGGGAAGAATTACAAGAAACAGCGCAAGATATGTTCAGGGAACATGTGCGCAGGGAAAGCCCCAAAGGAGAAAAGCACCCCCACCCCCCACACAGCAGATAGTTCAGGCTCCCATGAACCCTGTAACAACCCACCACACAGCCACATCAGACGAGGCAAAATTCCTATATTCCGCCCCCCTCAAAGTGACCCAATTACGGGATGCGTGTGCAAAAATCACACCGTTCCTCCCCACTTCAGTACCCACACCATTTCCTTGCCACCGTCAAACATCAGGCGACCATGTACGGCCTGGATGAGAGAGAGCATGTAAAGCTCATGGTTCTAAGTTTAGATCCGTCGGTAGCAGCAGCCCTTCCCGACCCACAGAACGTAGGAGGAGGCACCCTTGCAGAAATGCATACCGTGATCCTGGATGCGATCGGGTATAACCGGGGTTACCCCGTAGATGGCCTAAATAAGTGTAGGCAGAAGAAGTCTGAGCACCCCACAGCGTTTGCAGGACGCCTGTGGATTCACTTCGAAGCCGTTTTTGGAGACGTAGACCGTGCCTGTTTGTCCCCAGACAATATGGCCAAATGGACCCGCACCCTTATCTCCCATGCCACAGAGACAGGACAGAATGCCTGCAATAGTTATGATCCCTCGGAGGAGGCCCATAACGAGAAGTGGGTGGTTAGAAGATTGTCCCGCGTTTGGGAGCAGTCTGTTCACAATAAACCCGCCGCTAAAACCACCGAGGAAAAGCAAGCCGCCGCAGACATGCAGGCAGTAAAACTAACCCATCACAACCCCGCCTGGGTAAATGAGGGAAAGAACAGCCCCTCACCCAAATCACAAGAATGTTACAACTGCAGACAGTTGGGACATTTTGCAAAAGAGTACAATGGCCCCAAAAAGCCACAGAAAGCCCAACAAACAGGCACTCTGAGTAAGAAAAAGGCAGAGCCCATCCATAGCGTTAGCGCACGTTCGGATCAGACGGACTTGACCGAAACAGACTGACCGTGTACGGGCTCCCCCAGTTGGGTCTGCGACACCCTTTGGGATAGGTCAGGACGACCCGTAGTTGCAGCGGAAATTCAGGGACAGCCGATCGAATTTCTTTGGGACACAGGAGGGTCCCGCACCACAATAAATTCCGCCACCCTATTTCAAAAAGACACGTGGCCCACTACAGCCACTATCACCCTCGGCGGCTTTACAGGCCACTCACAGCAGGGACACATCACGGCCCCTGTACCCATTCAGATAGGAAACATAACCACAAAACACCCCGTAGTTTTAGTAGACCTGCCCCACACAGCAGAACACATCCTGGGGTTTGATTTTATGAATTCCCACCACCTATCCTTCGATCCAGTCAACCAGTGTGTCTGGAAGATGGCAAAATCTGCTAGAGCCTCCGCAATGCTCACCATAGGGGACTATATGAACAAAATTAGCGCAGTCGGAGAGTTCTGGTTCAACCCCACCACGCTTAGCACGGACAAGCAGGTTAGGGCAGTCCTGCAAAAGAACAGGGCAGCATTTGCGACACACTAGCACGACTGTGGACGGATGACTGGCTCCGTACAAGTAACAGGACCGGACCCTAGACCCCAAAAACAGTACGGATTCCCCCTAGAAGCAGAGGGAGAAATCCTAAAAGTTATAGAGAGCTTATTAGAGCAGGGCGTAGTAAGATCAGTAGCCTCTACTGATAATGCCCCGATTTGGCCAGTGAGAAAGCCCGACGGATCATGGCGCTTGACCATTGATTATTGGGAACTCAATAAAGTCACCCCCACAGCAGCCCCCACCGTAGCAACAAGTCCCGAGACCATGCTCAAGCAGTGACTCAATTCCCGCTATTTCACGGTTTTGGACATCAGTAATGGATTCTGGTCCATTCCATTGGCAAAGGCGTGCCAGTACAAATTTGCCTTCACCTTTAAAGCGCAGCAGTACACGTGGACATGCCTGCCACAGGGCTTCCACAACTCCCCCTCCATTTTCCACCGGCAGCTGGCAAATGGACTAGCAAAATTTTCTCGCCCCGAATGTCTGGTACAGTATGTAGATGATCTACTACTGCAGACAGACACCAAGGAAGAGCACATTGAGCTTCTGTCCGAACTCCTGGAATTGTTACATTCCATTGGCTGTAAAGTCAACCCCAAAAAGGCCCAGATATTGGAAGAAAAAGTGGTATATTTGGGTACAATTATCACACACGGCAAACGCAAGATCGAGCATAAAAGGATTGACTCGATTGCGAAATTGCCCCTTCCCCAGAACGTTTCAGCCCTCCGGTCGTTTTTAGGACTGGTTGGCTACTGTCGAAACCACATTGACGGTTTCACCAGCAAGGCAGCGCCCCTCTCAGACCTCCTAAAGAAAGGAGCCCCCTGGGAATGGCTTCCGCAGCATACGGATGCTGTGGAATCATTAAAACAGGCACTCATAGCCGCCCCCGCACTACAAGTTCCAGACCCGCTTTCCCCTTACGCAATAGAGGTAGCGACCACAGACCGCACCCTTTCTGCCGTGCTCCTCCAGGAACGGCACGACCAGTTAAGGCCCGTAGCTTATGCTTCCTGACTTTTAGATGCTGTGGAGCAGGGATTTTCAGCCTGAGAGGCACCTGCTCGCAGTTTTCTGGGCAGTCCAGTACTTTTCCTACATTACCGGACTGAACCCCATCACCATTTTGACCGAACACACCCCCACCCAACTTTTACTGGACGGACGACTCAAGGACGGTACCGTCAGCCAAATACGCACAGCTAGGTGGACCCTTCTCTTGCAAGGACGGGATATCACAGTAAAACGGACAAAGACTCACACATACTTAGCGGACAATTTGCAGTACCCCGGAACCCCCCATGAATGTGAAATCATCTCTCCACACCATAATACAGGCCCCTTTATAGCAAAAACACCCCCCAGAAAGATAGGAAATTCATCTCAGGGCCCCCCCCCACACGGACACGTGTGAACCCATTAAGATTTATGTGGATGGATCTTCCACAGTCTTAGATGGGCAACGCATAACAGGTTGCGGGATTTATGTTGAGGACGCACAGGGACGCACCCTCGAGGAGATAGCGTTAAAACTCCCCGGGCACTTAGGCACGCAGGCAGCAGAGCTTGCAGCCATCGCGTACATAGGAGACCACCCAGATTCCTTCCCCAGCCCAGCAGACATATACTCAGACAGCCTCTATGTCTGTAACAGCCTTACAGAATTTCTACCCCTGCAGGAAACAAAAGGATTTGTTTCCGCGGATGGGAAACCCCTCCCCTCAGCCCCATTACTCCGCCATTTTTACAAAAAGCCCAGAACAAGACTTTTAGTATCATAAAAGTCCGCAGCCACCATCGTTCCTCCCCCCCTGGAAATGTAAAAGCCGACGCACTGGCTAAGGCAGGATCCAGGCATGGGTACTTTTGGAAACCCCCCGAAAGCGAGCCAGTGAGTGCAGTTCAGGTCACGCAGACTAGGATCGAGGATCTAGGAAAGGCCCAGAAGCAGGATAGCGCTCTCACTGTGATTGTGATTGGGAAGCTTCCAGACTTCTACGAGAGGTTCTGAAATACACTAACCACACATGACGGTGTGGTGTTAAAGGACACCCTTTATGTAGTTCCCGAGCAGGATAGGAACTAATTAATTTGTTTATTCCATGATGATCATGGACACCAGGGAATCGATCCCACTACAGCCCACCTCAAACAGCTTTGTTGGTGGCCAAATCTCAAGGAAGATGTAAGCCATTACATTGAGAATTGCCTTATCTGTGCGCAGAACAACCCCGATAGATATGCCAAAAAGGCCCAACTCAGCCACACCCGACCCATTAACAGCCCCTGGACTAACCTCCAGATTGATTTTATAGGTCCATTGCCCCCTTGCAGGGATGGCCATAAATATGTTCTGGTGGTCATAGACACTTTTACAAAGTGGGTAGAAGCATTTCCAGCCCGCACCAAAACCACGAAAACCACAGCCAAGATCCTAACCCACCACATCTTTACAAGATGGGGACTCCCCCACAGTATTAAATCGGACCAAGGTTCTCACTTTACGGGACGGGTCATGCAGAACGTCCTCACGATATTTGGCATCACCCAAAAATTCCACATTGCGTACCACCCACAGTCGAGTGGTATAGTGGAGCGCATGAATCGGACCCTAAAAACCACCCTCTGAAAAATGGTCCAGCAGAACAACACCACTTGGGATTCAGTCCTCCCTTTTGCGCTGATGTTTTTGCATAACACTGTTTCCACCTCCACAGGTTACACCCCACACACTCTCATGAAAGGGACAGAATACTTGTTAGGTTTAGACCTGACCATCCCTGAAGTAATGGCCCTCACCCACGAGAAAGCCGTTGAGCAATTAGTTGCTAATGTAAAAACGGCTCAGTTAGCAGCCGCAGTTAAATTGGACACCAAAAAGAAACAGAGCAAGGCCTGTTTCGATAAGGCAGTGCATGCAACGGAGTATAATGTAGGACAGCAAGTGATGTTGTCTGTATATAACCCCAGCACATTCCTGTCTCCAAAATACTCGGGTCCGTACTCCATTGCGGATAAAGTAAGCCCATCGGTATATAAAATAAAATACGCAAATGGTAAGACTGCGTGGTTTCATATAAACCAGTTAAAAGCTTATGGAACACAGTCAAACGCCCACCACGTCATGCTTGACGCAACAGACCACACCCCGCCCACAGCCAACGTAACCCGACCAACCCCCACCACGTCCAGCCCAGGCACGGACTCGACCTCGACCCACCCCCAAAATATACACTCCGCCCCAGAACGCCCACAGACTGCAGCAGCAGAGACAGCGACTGTGACTCTGACGATAGCCACAGCACACCTCCCTACTATCCCCATGCAATCGGACCCACACCCAGCGACTCCGACTACGATCCAAGTGATCCCTTTCTGATCACTTTTCTAAATAAATCCCACCACCGACCACCGAACCACACGGACGACCCCGACTTTGTCCCCACACAACTCGACACAACTCATTGACACCACAACAACTCCTACAGACTCGTCCGCAATGACGAGAGCAACCCCAACTCACACCAAGCAGCCCTTTCAGCCCTAATTCACTCCAGAGTTTGGCACCCGGGAGAAGGGGACGACCTCGAGTCTGACTCCCAAACCGCCAACCCCTTTGCGACCCTGTTCGCAACAGAGAACTGAGGTGTCCACATGATGTTTAAAGGAAACGCTTGGGAGAAGTGTTGTCCTTCCTGATGGAACCTGCAGGATGTTTTATGTTGTTCGTACGTTTGTTTTGTGTTGTTCGTCCGACAGGAGAATGTTTTTCCAGCCGCTTGTTCAGCGGTACCAACTTATCTACAGATACCTGGTCAACAGACCACACGCTTGTTCAACGGAACTAGCTTGTCTGCAGACACTTCAGCAGATACCGGTTCGGGTATCAGACGCCCGATCGTAACTGCTCTTCTGATTCAAGGATAGAATCACTATAGCAGCCACCACCACAATGACTACATTTTGCCCGTTCTTGTCGGTTGCTCAGGCAGTGGAGAAATGGCGTGAGACCTGACCTGCCTGGGGACCCCCCCGTTGGTCAAACACGCTCGGGCAGGGGAGATACGGCATTGGTAGCCGTCCTACCCGGGGACTCCATCTAAATTTTACCCGTCGCGGCCCATACGCACCTCATTTGACATTTTTCATTTCAAAAAGTTTTTATTTGTTTAGGCGACCTTTAGGTTGCTGCCATATGCTATTTACATCCAGGAACATTTGGATGGTAAATCAGCACTGGTGCGTCATTGGGAAGTGTGCAGTGTTCTAACATTTGTTTTTGGAAAAAAAAATAAGGGAGTCACACATAGTGACCAATTATAAGGGAATAATTGGCCCCAAAGGACAGACACACTAACACACCGGATATTAAACCAAGGTAGTTACAGATATTATGCTTGTTTTTACAGAACTCCAGTGGCTCCAGGACCGGAGAAAACAAAGAACACAAGAAGGAAAAGGAAAGAGGACAGCCAGGACAGCCATGGGAACTCCCTTCATCGTGCTCAACATGTTTTTTGTGAACATTTGGTTGCGCGGGAACGCGGACCCCATTAATTCAAACCTCCCTGCCGTTAATGTTTCACTGCCCCGCAGTACCCAGAGCCCAGTCACCAGCGACACTGCATCTTCCTGGTGTGCCAGATTCATAACCTGGTACTCCCTGTCCTCCGTGATCGAAGCACTGTTAGCGTTGGCGATGCTCTGCTGTGTAGTGCAGACTATGCGCCTATGTAAATGGTGAAGGAGAACCCCGGTATATCGGATTAGATCCCCTATATTCGGTTACGACCAGACCCCCGACCCCCGCGATCTATAATAAAAACAATAAAGAGCATTCACTTGCGTTATTACTGTGAATAAAAGAAATGTACAAATTTTTCATGAAAAACACTGTACGATCCTGAGCTTGACTGCAAAACCAGGAAAGATTATGGAATAATGTGATTTTTGTTGTATGTTTTAGGAAGATAGGATAATGCAATGTTTAGTGAGTGTAGTGTAATAAGGTTAAAATAGAGGTTCCACGTTTGTTATTTTGTAAATGCATGTCCCTGCCTGACATAGCACCCTTAGAATTGTTAGGTAAAATTTTTTGTGCATACCTAGGGTCAGAGCAGAGGCCATGTAGGAGGTGCCCCCCCCCCCCCCCCCCCCCCCCCCACCCCCCGGTCAGGGAATGGAAAGAACAAAATTTATGTGATCCTTCACGCTTCGCGTTAGGATCACAAGGGTGTAGCCACCTAAAATGGCTGGTTCCCGATTAGAATGGTCAAACCCCGATCTAAAATGGTGAACGAAAGAGGCTGATGGGAAAATCAGCCAACAGGACTCAAACGGACAGCTACAGGCAAAGCAGTGTATTTGGCCCTGGGGAAGTCGGCCCAGACCAATACCTGCAGCCATTAACATCACAACAACCCAGCCATCTGCATAGTAAGCAGCCATCCCCAGGAACAATTGCTATACATTAGCAACATAAAGCCGATCCAGACCTTTCGGCGCCAGCAGTGGCTGTGACAAAGGAAGGGAGACGACCACCCCCCAATCAAGGAATCGCCCCATTATTGGAGAATATCGAACCAAGTGATTGGGACCAAGTCCAATCACTTGGAACCAGGTACGAGGTCCGCCCCGAGAGGCGGGAAGCCCCTAGGGACTATAAAAATAGGGGCCAAGTTCAGATCGACCCTTCTTTTCCTGCTCGCAACCTTCGAGACCCTTCGACAAAGACAACTGTAAGTGTTACTCCAGCGATCGCTACCCGATAGGCACTCCTGACTATCGACTCGTACCAGCCTTTTGAATCCCGCAGGCCAGAACCAATTCGATAGACCATTCGTTTCCCTGACCTGGTGGGCCATTTCCAAAGTTAAGTATTGGCCTTTAGTGGTAGGTAGTAGTCTAGAAGTAGGATTATTGTATAAGTAGTTATTGTTGTATATAATAAATGATCGTTGATTTAACTTTTACTAAGCGGTGTGCTGCATTATTAATCATTACTTGAGCTTGAACCACGTGGCGGTATCAGAAAGATACCTGGCGACTCGTGAGCAAAGGTGACAGAATTAGAGCTAATAAAACTAAGGCTAATAAGAGCAACAAGCTTCAAAGTGCCTGGCTGTTTTGCTGTGAGCTGATTAAAAGGAGAAAGCCAGTTTGAAAAGAGCTAGGGAGAGTCTGTGTGTTTCCAGAGTGTTGCAAGTTTGGAGGAAAAGAGCTGGGTGTGTGTGTGTTTTGCAGTGAGCTGGATCTCTGCAATAAAAGACCATCGCTGGATCATTTGGGTGATTTAAACTTAAAATAGTGAAGCCTTTAACCTGATGTGATTTTGTTTCAAGGTGTTAAGTCTCTTGGAAGTTTGAAGGAACATTTTAAGGAATTATTTACTGTTGCAATATTTTCTGAGTTATCTTTGAAGTAAGGGGTGTTAAGAGATCCAATGTTTATTGAAGATGTTAAGTTGAGTTCATGGAATAAACAGTGTTTTGTGTTTAAAAACCCACGTGTCCATAATTGTAATCCCACGCCTAGGGGAAAAGCCGTGTGCTAGGAAAAGCAACAAATCCATTAAAGGGAGAGATTGGTTGAACTCCATGATACATTTTGGGGTTCTGAAAATGCCTCGCCCATAACACTATACAAAAGCATTAAAGCTGCTTTATGAGGTGCATTTAACACAAATATGTGTTCCAGCCTTTACAGCCTTTACACAGTCTGTATTTCCTGCAATCATAATCAGTCATATGAGAGTCGTTATTGAATACTGAAAGAATACCTTGTTGAACCACATTGTTGAATACTTAAAGAAAACCTTTCTGAACCACTTAATTGAATACTTGAAGAATACCTTTTTGAACCACTTTCTAAAGTTGCATCTTTTTGGAATGCTGACAGAAAGCAGGGTGAGTTTTAATTCATGTCAATATTGCCAGCAATTGCTATTCTGCGAAATCTCTGCTTGTACTGAAGCAGCAATGGTGTTAATTTAGAATTCTGAATGAAAAAATTGTGAAGTCATGCATCATAGGTTATCCACTAAATATTGATTTCCATTTCCCTTGTGATATGTAACAATTCAGTCCTGTCTCCCCACAGCTGGCAATGATGAGACATTCTGAGGGAAATCAAGCAGAGATTTTCTAAATGCAAAATGGTGTTTATTTTCCAAGTTTGATTGAATAAACTACTACACTTCTAATGACTTTTTAATAGATTTTCGAAAAAAAATTCTCGTTAAAGAAATTGAGTAAGAATAGAGATACCAATCATGGCATTTTCACTCCTGTCACTTATTCCCATAGGTGAGAGTGATTATGCATATCGAATTGCGAATATCTAATTATACTGTCCATTGAAAAGGCTAAATTGCTGAATCTGAGATCACAAAATCTTTTAGTTAAATATGTATACATGAGTGTTCATAGCCTGACTTTCCCTGGAAAATACTTTCAATGGAACATAATATAGGTTCCATACACAAATAGAGGCGGTTTCTGTACAATGTTTTATCACCTATACTTCCTCAGGAAATTCGGCATGTCCACATTGACTCTTACAGATTTTTACAGATGCACCATAGAAAGCATCCTATCTGGCTGCATCACAGCTTGGTATGGCAACTGCTCAGCCCAACACCATAAGGAACTATAGAGAGTCGTGAATACAGCCAAGTCCATCACATGAACCCGCTACCCATACATTTACTCTGTCTACACCTCCTGCAGCCTTGAGAAAGAGTGCAGCAGAATCAAATGCCCCTCCCACCTGGGCTATTCTCTCTTCCAACCTCTTCCATCAGGCAGGAGATACAAAAGTCTGAGAACACGCACTAACAGATTCAAAAACAGATTCTTCCCTTCTGTTCTAAGACTCCTGAATGACTCTCTTATGGCCAACTGATCTCTCCATGCATCTTAAGACCATAAGACATGGGAGCGGAAGTAAGGCCATTCGGCCCATCGAGTCCACTCCACCATTCAATCATGGCTGATTTCAACTCCATTTACCTGCTCTCTCTCCATAGCCCTTAATTCCTCGAGAAATCAAGTATTTATCAACTTCTGTCTTAAAGACACTCAACGTCCCGGCCTCCACCACCCTCTGTGGCAATGAATTCCACAGACCCACCACTCTCTGGCTGAAGAAATTTCTCCTCATCTCTGTTCTAAAGTGACTCCATTTTATTCTAAGGCTGTGCCCCCGGGTCCTAGTCTCCCCTGCTAATGGAAACAACTTCCCTACGTCCACCCTATCTAAACCATTCATTATCTTGTAAGTTTCTGTTAAATCTCCCCTCAACCTCCTAAACTCCAATGAATATAATCCCAGGATCCTCAGACGTTCATCGTATGTTAGGCCTACCATTCCTGGGATCATCCGTGTGAATCTCCGCTGGACCCGCTCCAGTGCCAGTATGCCCTTCCTGAGGTGTGGGGCCCAAAATTGCTCACAGTATTCTAAATGGGGCCTAACTAATGCTTTATAAAGCTTCAGAAGTACATCCCTGCTTTTATATTCCAAGCCTCTTGAGATGAATGACAACATTGCATTTGCTTTCTTAATTACAGACTCAATATCTCTGGACTCAGCATCTTCTATACTGAGTAGGACTACACTCCGTATGCTTCATACGATGTCTGTGTCTATGTATTTACATTGTGTATTTATCTCATGTCCTATGTTTTCCATGTGTGGAATGATCTGCCTGGACTGTGCACAGAACAATATTTTTCACTGCACCTCAGTACACGTGACAATAAACCCAAATCTTGCCAGTTTAAGTTACACTTCTGACCATAGAATCTACAAATTTCTATATTTTTAACTAGCACTAAATTCCATGTTGTACATTAGTGTATGTTGTATAATTTCATGATGTGTGTTACTGAATTGTACACTCAGAAGTGGATAACACAGTCCCCACTGATGTTATTATTTTATGAACGAATTTGAAATAGATAATAAGCCACCATCTGCACAACGATCTGTACTACTAGAAACTGTAATGAGGAAATAATGTACATTATTGTGTCAAAGGCTGGGTTCAATCCTCAAAAATGCAAATGGCTCGTATCACATAAGTTAACACCCTCAGGATCAGCAAACAATAAGCAAGTGTGTTTGGTCGTCTTGACGCACTGTCGCCTTGGTTTCTGCTGAGGATGAGAGCTACCCACAACTTTGTAGCTGTGCATCGAAGTTCATTTTTGTTCATGGGCTGCACTTTAAAGGCTTAGATCTGCCTCCTACCCAGAATTGTCAGGGATGACGTCATCACTGTTAGCACAGCTGGACACCATTAGCTACCCAGTGGAGGGGACTCAGCTGAAACTGATGATGAAGAGTTGGGTGATGTGTTATTATAATGATACAATAATACCTTGGCCTTACTTACTGTACAAGCACCAATCACTCCTAACGATTGAGTCAGCACATTGTGGGTTAATTTATTACGATGAGGCATGTGAGAACAATTATACATTGCTAGATAGCTTGAAGGCATCAGAGCTGTGAGGATGTGTTCTGCTCAAAGCAAAAGTGAAATCAAGATTGGACCACATGACACATTCCCTTTCTTGTGATGTCAGGCTGATATCCCTTAACATGGAGAGGGTGATGAGCTCAGGCAGAGGAGGTACAAAACACCCTTTATTCAGCCAGAAGGAGTTATTCTGCTCCTCCTGGTTACAATAACCTTTCAAAAACTTGAAACTGCATGGCTTATTGGGTTTCTTCTGACCTGATGCCACTTAAAGCCAAGTTTTGGTGGCAGCATGGAGACCGTGCTCAATTTCAACATCTCGCAGTTAAAATTCCATTTCATTATTTATTGGTGGACAGCCTCAGTGTTCCCAAAAATCTGGTAATTAAAATAGCGTGGGTGGAAAAGCAGCAGGTTAGGGTTAGGCTGACATCAAATCCCCCATCCTGCATCCTATCCGCAGGGCAGGAGAGGTTAAAATTGGGGCTTCTGTTCTTTGAAAGGTGCAGCTACCAGTTGGTCTACGATCTGCGCAAAAAAAGATTGGAGTTTAATGTTGCAACAATTCCTTCTTTGCAGCTTAAGGTCCCTCATCTGGAAGATGTTGATATTCAAAGTAGAGTTAACTGAGCGAATGGTATCCAATAATATCTTGATTCAATTTTTTGTGTTATTCATATCTTTACTAAATTGAGGAAGCGAGTGGTAAGAGAACAGAGGTTTATTTAAAGATATACAATATTCTGCTTGGGGCAGCAACTCACTCCCAGTACAGCCATTACTGGGAGAACAAACCACAACAGACACTGCTTTGAGCCGGCTTTTATGTTCATTTGTAACGAGCTCTTGCTTGGTGGCCTCCGTCCCTATCTGGGAAGCTCGTACTCCACATGTTCTAGGGTGAGATCAACAATGGTTTCCCCGTGCTCTTCATGGGGGATCATGGGCGGGATTCTTCCGTAATTGGTGGGACGGGCAACTCCGGCGGGAAGGAGTAGCGTGAACCACTCCGGCGTCGGGCCGCCCCAAAGGTGCGGAATCCTCCGCACCTTCAGGGGCTAGGCTGCGCCGCTCCGGCCGGTGGGGAAGGGGCTTGGCGCCACGCCAACTGCCGCCGAAGGGCCTCCGCCAGCCGGCGCAGGTTGGAGCATACGCGGGAGCACCAGCATGTACTGGCGTCATCCCAGCGCATGCGCAGAGGGCTTTGTCTCCGCACCGGCCATGGTGGACCACTACAGCTGCCGGTGCGGATGAATAGAGTGCCCCCACGGCACAGGCCGCCCACAGATCGGTGGGCCTCGATCGCGGGCCAGGCCACCGTGGGGGCAACTCCCGGGGCCAGATCCTCCCGCGCCCCCCCCCCGAGAACCCCGGAGGCCGCCCGCGCAGCCAGGTCCCGCCGGTAAGGACCTACTCTAATTTACGCCGGTGGGACTGGCAAAAAAAAAATGGGCTGCCACTCGGCCCATCGCGGACCGGAGAATCGCCAGGGGGGCCGCCGCCGATCGGCGCGACGTGATTCCCGCCCCCGCCAAATCTCCGGCTCAGGAGAATTCGGCAGCTGGTGGGGATGGGATTCATACCGCCCTCCGGCGATTCTCCGACCCGGCGGGGGTCGGAGAATTCCGCCCCATATCACTTCTCCTCCAAAAGTATTTCAGCTGCCAATGGTGGGGGCCTTCTGCGCCAATTTGCCTGCGTCTGTACTTCCGCCTGCAGTGGCAGTGGGTTGGGCAGGGTGCATTGGTTTGTTGACCGCCATTCCTTGGCCGATCTCCGAAGAGTTATTGCTGGAATCTTGGTCCCTAACACGACATCGTCCGTAGGTACCAACATTTCCATGCCCATCTCTGATCCGGATTCGACGTCCTTTTGCCAGACTGGGTGTTGTGATCCAGACAGCTGGGTCCCCAGGCTGAGGGGCGGTTCCTGGCATGGAGGAGACATCATTACTGCTGGTTGGGCATCAAGAAGCTCAGGCTCTCACTTCTTCAGGTGTTCCAAGTGCTTTTGTTGACCTCTCCCCTGAACTTGGACTTTGTAGGAGACTGGACCCATTCTCTACGGCAGGCTGCCTGGGAGACAAAGTGTCCCATCACCAAAATTCCAGACATGGACTGTGTCCCCTGAGTGAAATTGCCGCTCTGGCATCCTCAGGTTATGGTGCCTTTTCTGTGTCTCCTGCTGCACCTCCATCTTCCTGCACGGAAATGTGAGACTCAACCGGGTTCTCAGTCGTAGTCCCATCAACAATTCCACAGGGGTGATTGCCGTCGCCACACATGGTGGCATATGGTAATTAAAAAGGAACAATGGCAGCCGCATGTCCTTGGAAGCTGTGAATTGTTTTTTTCATGCCCCTTTCTGCAAGGTCATTGGAGGGGGTAGTTCAAATATGCCGAATGCCGATTCATTTCATAAACACGCCAAACTCTTCGCTAGTGAATGGCGTTCCATTATCTGTTACCAGGACCTCAGGGATCCCATGGGTGCTAAATGAGCCCTGGAGCTTTTTTGCTGGAGCCCTGGACATTGTTGAGGCCATCCTGTACACCTCCAGCCACTTTGAGTGGGCATCCACGATGATGAGGATCATGGATCCAATGAACGGTCTTGCAAATTCCTTGCGTGGATGCACCCAAGGGTGCCCTGGCCATTCCCATGGGGGTGCCGGCGGGAGCTTCTGACACACTGGGCAGCTGAGTTCATGACCCTCTCAATGTTGCCATCGATGCCTTGTCTCCAGACATAACTATGGGCCAACATCTTCATCTTCGAGGCCCCCAGGCCCGCATTTCATCCGCCACTGGTGGAGTTGAGGCTCTCTGGGGCACTGGCAAATGGGCAATCTGTGTAGCAATGGCATGGTCAATCTGCCTAGCTGGGCGATGTCGAAACAAATATTCATACGCGGCGAGCAGAAGCTGATTTCTAGTCATTGCAATGGGTGGAATTCCCTCTTCCTCCCTAAAAAGGCCAACCAATGGCTTGTGGTCTGTCACAATGGAGAAATGCCACTAATAAACGTACTGATGGAATTTCTTGACACCAAATATTACCGCCATGCCCTCCTTCTTGATTTGATCATAACATTGCTGTGCGTCTGCCACGGTCTTTGAAGCAAATGCGATGGGGTGTTCCATGCTGTTGGCCCATCTGTCGGCCAGCACTGTCCCAATGCCATAGGGGGAGGCATCACCTTTCAAGATTAGTGGCTGAGTTGGCTCATAGAGTGTGAGGAGCTGTGTGGACAACAGACGCATTTTTACTCCAGCAAATGCTTTGTCCTGTGAAGTACCCCAGAACCACTCTTGGACCTTCCTCAATAATAGTGGAGCGGAATAAAGTGGCCAGGTTTGCAATGAACTTGCTATAGTAGTTAACCAGGCCTAGGAACAACCAGAGCTCAGTGGTGTTCTTTGGAGTCAGGGACCCTCTTATAGCTTGAATCTTATCTTCCACCAGGTGTAGACCAACCCTGTTCACTCTGTAACCTGAATAGGTCACCGCTCTAGCACGGAGCACACGCTTACTTCTCTTTACCCGGGCACCCACTTGCGAAAACCGTTGGAGTACTTCCTGCAGGTTGCCCATATGCTCCTTCTCCGTGATGCTTGTCATGTGCATGTTATCCAGATAGACGGCCACTTCGGCAGGCCCTGCAAAATATTCTCCATTACCCACTGGAAAACCGCCGGGGCCGATGAAACCCCAAACGTAAGGTGGGTGTATTCAAATAACCCCTGATGAGTGTTAATGGTCATAAATTGCCTGGACTTTGGGTATGGCTCTGCCTGTTAATAAGCATGGCTCATGCCAAGTTTTATGAAGGAACATCCTCCAGCCAGTTTTGCGTACAAATTCTCCACACTAGGCGTAGGGTATCGGTCCAAATATGAAGCTCTGTTCACTGTGAGTTTAAATTCTCCGCAGAGTCGGGCAGATTTGTCGGGTTTCATTACCAGCATCATGGATGTGGCCCATTCTGCAAACTGAACCGGGCCTTTGAGCCCCTGATCCTCCAGGCGCCGAAGCTCCCTGTCAAATTTGGCAAGCGATGTGTAAGGGACAGGCCTCGCCTGAAATACCAGAGCTAAGCATCACGTAGATATGGGCCTTGGCCTCCTTTATCCTGCCCAGACCCTCTTGGAACATTTTGGGGTATTTATTTGCCCAGCACATCGTACAGATTCCAAATAAGCTGTTGCCGGTTGAAACAGAGGACTCACAACCAGTCCCATCCCAACAAATTGGGCCCTGGTGCCTGCACCACAACCAAGAGAAGACGGACCAACTTATGCCTGTGCGTTGCCTGAGTCATGGTGGTCCCCATGATATTCAAAGGCTCGCCGGTATCGGTCCCCAACCTCACTTTGGTGTCACGCAAGGTCAGTGGCATGATCCCCATGGAGTCGCCAAAATGTTGGATGGTCCACGATGGAGACGGCAGTTTCAGTGTCCATTTACATTATCACGGGGTAACCATTGATCTGTAACATGACCTTGATCAGTGCTCCCTTCGGGGCGGTGACGCAGTTCAGTTGTATTAAACAGTTTTCCTCAACCAGGGGGACCACGTGTAAGGGCCTGGTTCACGGTGATCTTGGCAGCTGTTGTGGATGACGCTTTCTGTGCCAAAATTGGCAGCTCTGACCATCATGAGTCCTCCGACCACACATTTGGCAATGTGGCCGGCTTTACCATTTATCCTCGAGGGAAGTATCCCACTGGTCAGCGGTAGCTCCCAACAACCCGACCTGGCTGCGGAATTGCCTCTGGGACTGCCCTTTCTGAGGAGGTCTGGTCAGACTGGCACTGTCCTGTGATGCACTGGGAGTTCAAAATGAAGGTCGGACAAAACAATGGACGCCATAGTCCATGGACCCCTGCAGCTCCTGCACTCCTTTCTCCGCATGTTCTCGGGTTAGCGAAAGCTCGATGGCCCGTTTCAAATCTAAGGTGGGCTCTGCCAACAGCTTCCTCGAAGTGGCCGTGTTGTTTGTGCCACACACTATCTTATTGCTCAAGATTTCGGAGAGGGATGGCCCAAACTCGCAATTCTCAGCTTAGGCGGGTAAAGAAACCAGTGGCTGATTCACCTGGAGACCACACCGCCATTTTAAAATGGAACCACTGCACAGTTACGGAAGGCTTGGGGTCATCGTGTTCAGTATCCAAAGCAACCAGCTCATCAAATGACTTTGAGTCTGGTGCAACTGGGTAAGTTAGACTTTTTATAATCCCCAAAGTCTGGACCCTGCAGGGGGTCAGCAGGATGACTTTCACAGAATTATATCATTAAGTCGTATCATAGAAAAGTTACAGAACAAAAGGAGGCCATTTGGCCCATCTTGTCCATGCCAGCCCTTGGAAACCCAAGTGCCCTTTCTAACCTCACCTTCCTGCACCAGGTCCCTAGCCATGTAGCTTAGAGTGCTTGCGGTGCAGATCCAGGTACATTTTAAACGAGTTTAGGGTCTCTGCTTCCACCACCAACTCGGGCAGCGAATTCCAGACGCCCACTACCCTCTGCTTCAAAGGTTTTTCCTCATGTCCCCTCCACACCTTCTGCCACTTATTTGAATCTCCGTCCCCTGGTTCTAGAATTCTCCGCCAGGGCAAACAATGTTATCCTGTCAACCCTATCTCTTCCCCTCATAATTTTGTACCCCTCAATTAAGTCACTGCTCAGCCTTCTTTGTTTCAAGGAAAATAACCCCAACCTATCCAATCTCTCGCCGTAGCTATACATTTCATCTCCCCTCTTAGTATATTCCCATTTATTGTGCACTCCCTAAATGCATGACCCCAGACTTCTCTGTGTTAAATTACATCGGCCACTTTATCGCCCATTCCACAATCCATCTATATCGTTTTGGAGATTATAGCTATCCACTACATTGTTCGCCATTTGGCCAATCTTTGTGTCATCTGTAAATTTGCCAATCATGCTCCCTATGTTAATTTCCATATTGTTAATATAAACACAAACAGTAAGAGTCCCAACACCAAGCCCTGTAGAACACCACTTGAAACAACTTCCCAATTGTAAGGGCAGCCATCGACCATTACCCTTGGTTTCCTGTGACACATTGCCAATATATCCCATGGGCGGCTTTACTTTCTTGACCAATCTACCATGTGGGACTTTGTCAAACGCCTTGCTAAAATCCATGTACACCACATGCACTGCACTGCCTTCATCAACCTTTCTTGTCATTTCCTCAAAGAATTCAATCAAATTTGTGAGGCAAGACCTTCCTTTAACAAATCCATCCTGACTATCCCTGACTAGCCCATGCCTTTCTATGTGACAGTTGTTAATCCTATCTCTCAGGGGCAGCACGGTGGCGCAGTGGTTAGCGCTGCTGCCTTACGGCGCCGAGGTCCCAGGTTCGATCCCAGCTCTGGGTCACTGTCCATGTGGAGTTTGCACATCCTCCCCTGTTTGCATGGATTTCACCCCCACAATCCAAGGATGTGCAGGCTCAGTGGATTGGCCACGCTAAATTGCACCTTAATTGGAAAAAATGAATTGGGTACTCTAAATTTGGAAAAACAAAATCCTGGGCTGGATTCTCCGGTCGCCAACACTGAAATTGCGTTCGGCGATGGGCCGGAGAATCCAAATTCCCGACAGAACCGGGGGCGGCACCGCTTTCACGATACTCCACTCCTTCCAAAGCAGCGAGTATGCCGCGCCATGTATCCACGTCCTCAGGACATTGCCTGTGCCCCCCCCCCCCCCGATGCTCTGCCCCGACCAGCCGAGTTCTCGGTGGCGTCGGTCGCATGTGGTCTCACCCATCGGGAACTCGGCATGGCGGCTGCGGACTCAGTCTTGCACCGCCGCAGTCGGGGGAGGACCGATCCGCGGGTAGGGATGGACATATTCGGGGCTGAGGACTCTGTGGTGGGACAGTCCACGGTGCACGAGCCGGCCGAAGGGGGGGGACTATTTTGCAGGCCGGGTCCGTGAACGGCATCCGCCATGAAGCAAGGTGCAGCCACTGCAAGCTGCCGTCGTGCGCATGCACGGCCACGGACCTGACAATTCTCCAGGCTACATCGGCAGGTAGAGCCGGGTGCTGTACGCTGCCTTCCTGCCAGCCCCCAGCTAAATGGGAAATTGGTGGCCATTTTGTGCCAGTTTTCCACTCTTCCCATGCCGGCATGGGGACATAGTCTCCAAATCAGAGAATCCAGCCCCCTATCTCTCAGGATTGATTCTACTAATTTGCCCACCACTGCCATAAGACTAAATGGCCTATAATTGTTCGGCATTTCCTTCGATCCCTTTTTAAACAATGGAACCTCGGGCGAAATTCTCCAGAAACGGCGCGATGTCTGCCGACTGGCGCCCAAAACGGCGCAAATCAGGCGGGCATCGCGCCGCCCCAACGGTGCGGAATGCTCCGCATCTTTGGGGGCCAAGCCCCAACCTTAAGGGGCTAGGTCGGCGCCGGACGAATTTCCGCCCCGCCAACTAGCGGAAAAGGCCTTTGGTGCCCCGCCAGCTGGTGCGGAAATGACATCTCCGGGCGGCCCATGCGCGTGAGCATCAGCGGCCGCTGACGGCATTCCCGCGCATGCGCAGTGGAGGGAGTCTCTTCTGCCTCCGCCATGGTCGGGACCGTGGCGGAGGCGGAAGGGAAAGAGTGCCTCCACGGCACAGGCCCGCCCGCGGATCGGTGGGCCCCGATCGCGGACCAGGCCACCGTGGGGGCACCCCCCGGGGCCAGATCGCCCCGCGCCCCCTCCAGGACCCCGGAGCCCACCCGCGCCGCCTTGTCCCGCAGGTAAGGTAGGTGGTTTAATCTACGCCGGTGGGACAGGCATTTTAGCGGCGGGACTTCGGCCCATCCGGGCCGGAGAATCATGCGGGGGGGCCAGCCAACCGGCACGGCGCGATTCCCGCCCCCGCTGAATCTCCGGTGCCGGAGACTTCGGCAACCGGCGGGGGCGGGATTCACGCCAGCCCCTGGCAATTCTCCGACCCAGCGGGGGGTCGGAGAATCTCGCCTCACGTTTGCATTTCTCCAGTCCTCTGGTACCTCCCCTGTGTCTCGTGAGGATTGAAAAATCATGCTCAGAGTATCTGCTATCACCTCCCTGACCTCCTTCAGTAGCCTCAGAAACAATTAATGTGGCCCTGGCGACTTATCAACTTTCAAGGATCTCAATCCTTTGAGTACTTCCTCTCTCTTTATGATTATCCCTCCAGTGGACGACTGTTTGTGCATCATTCATTTCCTTTGTAAACACAGAGACAAGATATTCATTTAAAACCCTTCCCACAGATCTGCATCTACACACAAGTTCCCCTCTTCATCTCTGATAGGTCCCACTTTTTTCTTAACTAACCTTTTAGCATTAATATATTGATAAAATACCTTTGGGTTTTCTTTAACTTGCTAATCTTTTTTCATGCCCTCTCTTCGATTTCCTTATTTTCTTTCTGACTTTGTCCTTGCACTTTCTTTATTCCTCTAGGCTATCTGCAGTGCTTAGTTCTTTATGCCTTTCTGACAGACTTCCCCCAAAACCCCATTGACCTGGAAGAAATAACTCCTGTGTTCCACATTCTCGCCTGCATCAAAGGCTTCCAATTTCCCAAATAGTAGCATCTTGAACTGTTTTGTCCCTTCGTTGGGGAAAGCAAATTTCTGGCAGCCAGGTGGTTGCATGAGTGAGTCCAAAGTTTCTTTTGTCCCTCGTCGCCAGTTTAGTAACTTGAGGAGGTCAGTGAAAAAGAACAGATGTTTATTAAACTATTTACAAAAATCTGCTCAGGGCAGCAACTCATACCCAGACTAGTCCTTGCTTGGAGAACTCACCACATCAGGCCCAGCTTTGGGATGGTTTTTATGTTCGTTAATAACGAGCTTCAGCTAGTCGGCCTCTTCCCCTGATCTGGGAAGCTCGTATTCCACCGTTCCTATGGGGAGATCAACAATGGTTTTCCCGTGGTCCTTGCGGGAGTTATAATAATATTACATTCTACTTTCTTTGTTTTCTTACACTTTATGCATTAGTTCTGTTTATTCTTTTGATGGGAAAACCTGCAGGCCTCAACCATTCATTCACCCCACGGTACTGTAGTTTTGCTTTTCAAGGAGTTCCGTCTTGAACGTGGGCACACAGTGACATCTGTGCTTTTGTGAAAGGCAGGTTGAATGCGCTGTGTTGAAAGTTGATAACACATCCTTCTGTAAGTTATCCACCAAATGACTTGCCAGTGATGCAGTGTGCCTTGTATTTTGAGAGGCTGATAGCTGCTGATGTCTTAATCCATACTGAAATCATTCCTTTGCACATTGTTTGTCCATGTTTAATTTTAGAAATCACAAACATTGCTAGTAGGGAAATACATAGAATCCTGACCTACTGTATTTTTCTCGGGCCTTGTTTTTCCATAGAATCCCTACAGTGCAGGAGGCGGCCAGTAGGCCCATCGAGTTCGCACCAACGCTCTGAAAGAGCACCCTAACTAGACCCACTCCCCCGCCCTATCCCCATAACCCCACCTAAACTGCACATCTTTGGACTGTGGGAGGAAACCGGAACACTTGGACGAAACCCTCGTGGACATGGGGAGAATGTACAAACTCCACACAGACAGTCAACCAAGGGTGGAAGACCCTCAGGTGCCGTTATGCCTGATCCACGTTTGTGTGGCCCAGCACTAAACGGCGCATGGTCAAGTCTTGGCTGGGGAGGCTGTTAGTTCCCTAACCGTTAGTTCCTCAGCCCGGATCCAGATCGCGACATCTCGCAAGGTTCGGTTAAATCTCGCGAGATGTCTCAAACAGTGAGAATCTTGCAAGAGACCTATCATGAGATTCAACGACCTTGTTGCAACACCAGGGGCGGAATTCTCCCCCCCCCCACGCTGGGTGGGAGAATCATCAGGGCGCGCGCATATCCCGCCACGCCGCCCCGACACCCGCACGCGATTCTCCCATCCCCCCCAAACCGGCGCGGCGAGAATCACGGCTGGCCGCTGGGAGAGTTGCAAACGGCGAGTGGCGATTCTCCAGACCGGATGGGCCGAGCAGCCTGCCCAATATGACGGGTTCCCGCCAGCGCTGTCCACACCTGGTCGCTGCCGGCGGGAACAGCGCAGGAACACTGGGGGGGCGGCCTGTGGGGGGAGGATGGGGGTTCCTGCACCGGGGGGGGGGGCTCAAATGGGGTCCGGCCCGCAATCGGTGCCCACCGATCGGCGGGCCGGCCTCTCTGAAGGAGGACCTCTTTTCCTCCGCTGCCCCGCAAGATCCATCCGACATCTTGCGGGGCAGCCTTGGGGAGGACGGCAACCGCGCATGCGCGGGTGACATCATTTACGCGGCACCGCTTTTACGTGGCACCAAGGCCTGGCGCGCGTACATGACGCGACGCCGCTCCTAGCCCCCCGGGGGCAGGAGAATAGGGGGCTGGGAGCGGGCTCCGGCGCCGGAGTGAAACACTCCGGTTTTCACTCCGGCGTCGACACTTAGGGCGTCATTCTCCGACCCTCCAGAGGGTCGGAGAATGGCCGTTGACGCCGTGAATCCCGCCCCCGCCCCCGCCGAAGTCTCCGAAGGGAGAAAAGTCGGCGGGGCGTTAATGTCGCCGCTGCCGTCGGAGAATGTCACGGGTCTGCGCAAGGCAGCCGATTTTCGGCCTGCCGATATTCTCCCTTCCGGATGGGCCGAAGTCCCGTCGACGTGATGACCGTTCACGTCAACGTAAATTAAACCTCCTTTTCATCGGCGTGACCCTGTGCTCCAGGTTCACGCCGACCAGCGTGGAGGTGAGTGACGGCCTGGGGGGTTGGCTCTGGGCAGGCGATGGCGTGGCCGCAGTCTGAATGCGTGAGGAGAGGTGTGTCTCGGGTTGTGTGTGTGTGTGTGTGTGTGGCGGGGGGGGGGGTGGTTAGAATAGGCTGGGCTCCGGGGGAGTGCCGGGAGGGGGTCCGTGCCGGGGTGGAGGTTGGGGAGGGGGGGTCCGTGCCGGGGTGGAGGTTGGGGGGGGGGGTCCGTGCCGGGGAGGGGGATGGGGGGGGATCCGTGCTGGGGAGGGGGATGGGTGGGTCCGTGCCGGGGTGGAGGTTGGGGTGGGGTGGTCCGTGCCAGGGGGGGGATGAGGGGGGGGGGGTCCGTGCTGGGGTGGAGGTTGGGGGGGGGGTCCGTGCCAGGGGGGGGGGATGAGGGGGGGGGGGGGTCCGTGCTGGGGAGGGGGATGGGGGGGTCCGTGCCGGGGTGGAGGTTGGGGTGGAGTGGTCCGTGCCGGGGTGAAGGTTGGGGGGGGTCCGTGCCGGGGAGGGGGATGGGAGGGCAAGTGAGTTGGTCCACCTGGCCAGGTGCCAGCCTCCAACAGTTGGACCCATGCGGTCCATGCCACCTGGCTGGGGGGAGGAGGGGATATGGGCAATGATGACATGTCGTCGTTCCCCTCCCCCCACCAGGCCATCATGTTTTCAGATCATCCAGCGATGTTGGCCACCGTGGCGGCAGCCACTCATGTCTATGTTGCCCTGGATGAGGAGGAGGAGGAGCGTGCCAGAGAAGCGGCGCAGGCTGCTGCAGAGGGGCAGGCGGCAGCCGCCCAGGCTGGAGGGACACCCGACCGACAGGACGAGGAGGGGGACGAGGACGTCGCGGCCCCACGGCAACGGAGGCACCCGAGGGCGCCCCGTGTGTACCGGCCCAGGCAGTCATACCAGGACATCACGGACCGGGAATGCAGGAGGAGACTCCGGATGGGCCGGGAAACCGTGGCACACATCTGCCACCTGCTGGCACACCTGTCACCGTGTGGCACTGGCGGGGGACACCCTCTCCCCGTGTCCGTAAAGGTTACGGTGGCCCTGAACTTTTATGCAACGGGGTCATTCCAGGCACCGAGTGGGGACCTGTCCGGCATATCGCAGACATCGGTGCATCGGTGCATCCGGGCAGTGACAGATGCCCTATATGCCATGGCGCACCGCTACATCCGCTTCCCCGTGGACCTTGCCAGCCAAGATGCCCGGGCCGTGGGCTTCTCTGCCGTGGCCGGGTTCCCCATGGTCCAGGGCGCGATCGATGGGATGCACGTCGCTGTGCGGCCACCTGCAGATAACAGGGCCGTGTTCACTAATAGGAAGGGGACCTATTCGATGAACGTACAGGTGGTCTGCGACCACCGCATGATGATCCTGCACGTCTGCGCCCGTCACCCAGGCAGTGTACACGACTCATTCGTGTTGTCGGGGTCATCCATCCCCGGCATGTACGAGGGACGCCATCCCCGGCTGAGGGGCTGGTTGCTGGGCGACAGGGGCTACCCATTGCGATCGTGGCTGATGACGCCTATACGGAGGCCACGCAATGAGGCGGAGAACCGCTACAATGATGCCCATGTAGCGACAAGGGGAGTGATAGAGAGGTGCTTTGGCGTGCTGAAGATGCGTTTCAGGTGCCTGGACCTCTCTGGGGGCGCCCTCCAGTATCGGTCAGATAGGGTCGGCCGCATCATTGTGGTGTGCTGCGTCCTGCACAACATAGCCCAGCAGAGGGGCGATGTGCCGCAGGCAGAGGAGGGCGGAGTGGAGGAGCAGCAGGAAGAGGCGCAGTCCTCCCCAGGTGAGGGGGATGGGGGTAATGGTCAGGGCAGACGGGGTAGACACAGGCGGGTGGCTGTCCACCGTTACCGGCTGGCCCAGCGGGCACGGGACAGACTGATAGACGCCCGCTTCACTGACTAGATGGGCGTGGGAATCGGGTAGTATGGCCACAGACCGCACACCATGGCAACAGCCGACCACCCACACCCCCCACCCATCCACCCACCCAGCACCCTCACCCCCCTCCCCAACCCCACACACCCCACCCGCATGCACACCACCCCCCCCCCATTGCCGGTCCACCTGCGGCACAACGGGCCGGGCTCACACAGTTGCGGGTGGACGCGTTTCTATCGCAGGCCATGGAGGATGATGACAACCCGCCCTGCGGTGAGCTCCTGGCTCTACATCGTTGGACTATGTCTGACCCATGGCCACAGTACCACCATCCACCCGGACCATCCCTGCATGCGGCTGTGACACTGCAGCGCACGGTCCCGTCCTCTGCCCGGGAGATGTTGATGGCGGCCCAGGGGGAAGGGGGCAGACTCACCTGGGGCTGAGGTAAGACCACCCCTCACACAAACACTTGCGCTCAACGTACATGACACCCCCCGCACACGTTGGACAGAGCACAAAGGCAGCTTCTGTAGGTGTAACATTGACTTTAATAACCAAAGGAGTTCATGCACGTGCCCTCGCCCCTAAAACTCATCTGTGCCCTGCAACCGTGCCAACTTACTCAGTGTCTAATTGTTTGGCCTTACGGGCCCTTTGACTACGTTTACGTGGTTCCCCAGACGGTACAGCAGAACTGGAGGTGGACTCCTGTGATTCCTGCCCTCTGACACTGGATCCCTTTGGCGGCCGTTTCCTGGGGCGTCCTGGCCTAGATGGGCCAGGCTGCGGCCCGGGTGACTGGGATGGCGAGCTGCCAGCCTGTCCTGCCCGTTGCCCACCCGATGCACCTGGGACGGAAGGGGGGGAGTCCGAGATGTCGCGGTGTACCGGGACCTCCCCTCAGAGGAAGCCGGGACGGACCACACCACCTCCTCCTCCCTCGGGGTGCCCGATGGCCCCCAGGCCTCTACATGGGTGGGGGATGCGAACGGACTGGCCATCCGACGCCCCCCCGACATCTGGCGCTGCCAGTCCTGGAGGCCCGTGCTGGTATCGACAGGGGTCTGCAGGTTTGCAGCCATGGAGCCCAGGGGGTTGGCAAACCCTGTCTGTGACAGTGCGACGCCGGCTCGCACATGGCCACTGGCGCCGATGCCCTCAGCGATGGCCTGCAGAGACTGGGCCATGGCCTGCTGAGACTGGGCCATGGCCTGCAGAGACTGGGCCATGGCCTGCTGAGACTGGGCCATGGCCTGCTGAGACTGGGCTATGGCGTTGAGCGCCTCTGCCATCTGGCGCTGGCACTGGCTCATGGCCTCCTGTGAGAGGGCAGCCATTTCCTGGGCCACAGACGCCGCCTGCACGGAAAGCCCCAGGCCTCGCAAACCGTTCCCCATGTCTGACACCGTCGCACCCATTGCCTCCACCGCGGACGCCACCCGTGCAGTGTCGGCCTGGGTGGCACGCATGACCGGCACCACTCCCAGCTCCTGGACGGGGGTGGACTCCTCCACCTGCGACCGCAGCCGCCGCAAGCCACCCGTCACCCTATTCGCTCGTCTCTGGGTCGGTGGTTGCATCGGATCTATGTGTGGGTGTGGTAACTCCAGGAACCCGGGATCCATCTGGGCGGCAGATGTTCGCTTGGGCTGGGCTACCCTCCGACCGCCCGGCCCCTCTGCTGCTCCTACCTCCACCTGCTGTACCGGGACGGCTGTGTTGTGCGCACCAGTGAGTGTACCAGACGCCTCATCACTAAAGTGCCCAACCGTGGTGAGTGTTTCTGCGATGGTGGAGGGTGTTGGTGACAGCAGTAGCATTGTGTCGTGCTCTTTGTCCCACTCTGAGTCCATGGCACTTTGGGGTGGGGGTTCGTCTCCACCCATCCACTCTGAGTCACTGTCCGGTATTTCGTCTTCCTGGGTAGTGGTATCCCGGGTAGTGGTGTCCTGGGTAGTGGTGTCCTGGGTAGTGGTGTCCTGGGTAGTGGTGTCCTGGGTAGTGGTGTCCTGGCTCGGATGTGACGAGGGCCTGTGGCTGCCCCCCTCATCGCTGGGTGGTCGCTCCCGCACGTGACGGGGGGTGTCGTCTCCCTGTTGCTCCAGGTCTCTCCGTCTCCCGTGGTGTGCGAGGGGCATCCTGCGGGCGTCGCATGCTGGAGGGTCCGGGTCTCTCCGTCTCCTGTGGCCTCCGAGGGGCATCCTGCGGGCATCGCATGCTGGAGGGTCCGGGTCTCTCCGTCTCCCGTGGCCTCCGAGGGGCATCCTGCGGGGGGTCTGCATCTGCGGGGATGGGTGCCTGGACGTTTGGTCCTGCGATACACAATGAAGCATGCATGGTTAGACATCAGGCAGTAATCAGGTGATACGGGGGAGGAGGATATAGGGGAGGGGGGATATGGGGACGGGCTGTCGGTGGCTCACTTGCTGGTGGTCCCCCGACCTCTGCATCAGCAACCTCCCGGTCCTCAGGTCCGCCAGCCAGTTCCAGGGCCCTTTCCTGGTGTTCGGTCAGTGGCCTCTCATCAGCGGGGTCTCCTCCAGTCCTCACATGCTCCCTATTGTTGTGTGCGCGCTTCTCCTGTGGGGGGCGGGGGGGGTGGTGGCAGGGGTAAAAGGCAACACTGCTAGGCAGGTATATGAATGCACGCCATCGGTTGCGCGTGCATTGCAGAGGTTAAGGTTAGGGCTGGATTCACTTGGGGATATGGGGAGGGGGGATATGGGGGAGGGGGGATATGGGGGATATGGGGGAGGGGGGATATGGGGAGGGGGGAATATGGGGGAGGGGGGATATGGGGGAGGGGGGATATGGGGAGGGGGGATATGGGGAGGGGGGATATGGGGGAGGGGGGATATGGGGGAGGGGGGATATGGGGAGGGGGATATGGGGAGGGGGGATATGGGGGAGGGGGGATATGGGGGAGGGGGATATGGGGATGGGGGATATGGGGGAGGGGGGGATATGGGGGAGGGGGGATATGGGGGAGGGGGGATATGGGGAGGGGGATATGGGGAGGGGGATATGGGGGAGGGGGGATATGGGGGATATGGGGGAGGGGGGATAAGGGGGATATGGGGAGGGGGGATATGGGGGAGGGGGGATATGGGGGAGGGGGATATGGGGATGGGGGATATGGGGGAGGGGGGATATAGGGGAGGGGGGATATGGGGGAGGGGGGATATGGGGGAGGGGGGATATGGGGGAGGGGGGATATGGGGGAGGCTCACCCTGCCTGCTCTGACGAGGTCGTTCACCTTCTTGTGGCACTGGGTGCCTGTCCGTGGTGTCAGGGCCACAGCGGTGACAGCCTCTGCCACTTCCCTCCACAGACGCAGGCTGTGGCGTGGGGCAACTCTGCGGCCGTGCTTGGGATACAGGGCATCCTTCCTCTGCTCCACCGCGTCCAGGAGCGCCTCCACATCGCGTGACTCGAACCTCGGAGCTGAGCGGCGGCCAGCCATCCAGTCGGGTGTTGCGGTCGGGTGTTCCGGTCGGGTGGGGGGGAGCAGCGCGGCCTTATGAGCCGTCACGCCGTGCAGCGCGTATGACGCTGCACGGCGTGAACCACTGCGCAAACGCGGATCCCGTTACGTCGCAGCTAGCCCATTTCGGGCCGGAGACTATCGACCCATTTTTCCGACGTGACGCAAGTCGGATTTGCGCCGTTTTTTGCGCCGATCGGCGGACTTTCCGCCGATAACGGAGAATTTCGCCCTTCGACTCCCGATGGGAGAATTGCACCCCAGGTCAGGCGTAATGAGGCTGGTAAATCCTGCCCGATACATCCTTCTTCAGCACTTCCCATGGTGGAGATGCCTCCTTTGAGAAGTTCAATATTTGTACAATGAGGAAGCTGAATCGGCCTCGACTCCTTTGGAGGTTGCCCTTTCCCTGTCGTGTCGGCATTGCCTGGATATCTTCAATCTTCCCAGAATCTGGGAAAATACTTGAGCTTCAGTAAATGGCACTCAAAAAAAATTAAGTGATCTGACTTAATGAAGAACTCGTTGCTGTTGAAAACTAAACCTTCGCATCTGATGGATTCCCAAAGTTTCTGTCATGCTTTTCTTCTGTACATCCTACAACAGTAATGTCACCTGCAACGTAACCCAGAGTTTGTTCCGTTATCCGGTCCTTATTCTGCTGAAATATTTCCTGGCTGACCGACAGCGCGAATGCTAAACAGAGAAAACAGTACCTGCCAAAAGGAGTTCAAAACAATGCAACTTTCTTGACAAGTTAACAGACCATTATCAGCTTTTTGTGTCTAATTTGGAAAAGTGTTTCACTCCAGACGTACCTTTTCTAGTGTTAGAATCTTATGAGGCCATGTCTTTAAAGCTTTGTGTAACCTCCTTGTGTTTAAACAAAGTCAAATTGAACCATCCTTCTTGATGGAGGTGGTAACATGGGCGACATGGTGGCAAAGTGGTTAGTACTGTTGCTTCACAGCACCAGGGTCCTAGGTTCGATTCCCGGCTTTGGTCACTGTCTATGCTGAGTCTGCACGTTTTCCCTGTGTCTGTGTGGGTTTTGTCCGGGTGCTCCGGTTTCCTCTCACAAATCCCAGATGACATGCTGTTAGGTAATTTGGACATTCTGAATTCTCCCTCGGTGTACCCGAACAGACGCCGGAATGGGGCGACTAGGGTATTTTCACAGTAACTTCATTACAGTGTTAATGGAAGCCTACTTGTGACAATAAGAATTATAAAAAAAGATAATAGAACTCCATCAATCCATGTAATGTTGCACTCGTCAAATGATGCCTTGGTTTTCCATTCCATCCAGTTCCATTCCATGTTTCTCGAATGTACATGCTGAGATTTCACAGTGGATTGATTGACAGCATTGCCATTTCTTTAAAGGAAGTTTCCTGTGTAAGTTCCTGTGGTAAACCACGTTATTGCATGATATGTATTGTATTGTGCATGCTTGTGCATGCCTGGGCTTGTCCATGCTTACTCCGCCTGTGGCTCCTCCCCTCGGGCTTATGTATAAAGGTGGCAAGTCTCCGCCTCCGACCCAGTTCGGGTCCAGAGGCAGGAGGCTTGCTGTTTAGTGTATTAAAGCCTCAGTTATGTTCATCACTCGTCATGTGGTATTGATGGTGTATCAATTTGATACACTAAACTCCTCAAGATTAACTCATCACACAAGCCTGATTGCTTGGAGCTGGACCCACAGGCAGTCGATGCTACAGAAACATTTGAACACTGGCTAAGCTGCTTCGAGGCGTACCTCACATCCTTCAATGAAGACCTCACAGACCTCCAGAAGAAGCAGGTCCTCCATGCACGGATGAGCCCAAGACGCCCCCTCATACGCGGAAGCAGTAACGCTGCTGAAAGGACAATACGTGAAATCTGTTAACCAGGTATATGGTAGGCACCTCCTCGCCACAAGACGGTAACGTCCTGGGAATCACTCGCAGAATTCCTGCGTGCCTTGCGCATCCTCTGCTGGAACTGTGACTGCCGGGTGATATCGGCTACCCAGCACGCGGAGCTGCTGATCAGGGACGCTTATGTCGCGGGCATGAACTCTAACTATATCCACCAGCGATTACTAGAAGCGGGACACTCAGACTCCCAGAGACAATCCAACTCTCCAACTCGCTGGTGTTGGCCACCCAGAACATGGGTGCCTGCGCCTACACCTCCGACCACGCGGCACCCTCGTGGGCCTTGTGTGCGAAGCCATCAACCGGCCCGGGTGTGACACAAGCCTGCGCCGGAGGCCCGAGGTGCTACTTCTGCGGCCAGAGTAATGACCCCACACAATGCAACCTGTAACGGCTGTGGGAAGAAGGGCCACTTCGCAAAAGCCTGCCAGGCCCGATCCCCCCCTAAATCTTCTAAGCCCAGCAGCGCTGCCTGCTGCCTGTCAGGGCCACCCCCAGCTGCCCCGCCACCCGCCATGTGTGACCCGTGGGCGCTGCCATCTTTAATTTCGGCCGACACGTGCGACCCACGGGAGCCGCCATCTTGGACACCAGGGCTGCTGACACCCGCCACGCGCGACCCATGGGGCCGCCATCTTGGACGCCATTGCAGATGCCACCCGCCACCCGCGAATCATGGGGGCCACCACCTTGGGACCACTCCGCAACCTCCCGGGAGCCCAGCTCACCCGACCGTACGCTGGCCGCCCCTACCTCCAACCGGCCTACTGACCGCCTTCTGACACTCGCCTCCGTCACATTCGACCAGTCCCGGCCGCACCACCTTGCGAAGTCCACGATGACCGTCCGGATCAACGGGCACGAGACGGCCTGCCTTTCAACTCCGGAAACACAGACAGCTTCATACACCCAGATACGGTAAGGCGCTGCTCCCTCCCCATCCTACCCACGACCCAGAAAATCTCCCTGGCTTCCGGATCCCACACAATAGAAATCCGGGGGTACTGTGTCGCGACTCTTACTGTACAAGGCGTAGAGTACACCAACTTTAGGCTCTACGTCCTTCCCCATCTCTGCGCTGCCCTATTACTGGGGCTCGACTTCCAGTGCCATCTCCAGAGCCTTACCTTAAAGTTCGACGGACCCCTGCCCCCCCTCACCGTCTGTAGCCTCGCGACCCTTAATGTTGCCCCATCCTCCCTCTTCGCAAACCTCACCCCAGACTGTAAGCCCGTCACTACCAGATGCAGACGTTACAGTGTCCAGGACAGGGCCTTCATCAGGTCGGAGGTCCAGCGACTCAAAGAACAAAGAACAAAGAAATGTACAGCACAGGAACAGGCCCTTCGGCCCTCCAAGCCCGTGCCGACCATACTGCCCGACTAAACTACAATCTTCTACACTTCCTGGGTCCGTATCCTTCTATTCCCATCCTATTCATATATTTGTCAAGATGCCCCTTAAATGTCCCTATCGTCCCTGCCTCCACTACCACCTCCGGTAGTGAGTTCCAGGCACCCACTACCCTCTGCGTAAAAAACTTGCCTCGTACATCTACTCTAAACTTTGCCCCTCTCACCTTAAACCTATGCCCCCTAGTAATTGACCCCTCTACCCTGGGGAAAAGCCTCTGACTATCCACTCTGTCTATGCCCCTCATAATTTTGTATACCTCTATCAGGTCGCCCCTCAACCTCCTTCGTTCCAGTGAGAACAAACCGAGTTTATTCAATCGCTCCTCATAGCTTATGCCCTCCATACCAGGCAACATTCTGGTAAATCTCTTCTGCACCCTCTCTAAAGCCTCCACATCCTTCTGGTAGTGTGGCGACCAGAATTGAACACTATACTCCAAGTGTGGCCTAACTAAGGTTCTATACAGCTGCAACATGACTTGCCAATTCTTATACTCAATGCCCCGGCCAATGAAGGCAAGCATGCCGTATGCCTTCTTGACTACCTTCTCCACCTGTGTAGCCCCTTTCAGTGATCTGTGGACCTGTACTCCTAGATCTCTTTGACTTTCAATACTCTTGAGGGTTCTACCATTCACTGTATATTCCCTACCTGCATTAGCCCTTCCAAAATGCATTACCTCACCCCTGTGAGAGGGGATCATTGAGGCTAGTAACAGCCCCTGGAGAGCCCAAGTGGTGGTCGTCAAGACTGGGGAGAAGCACCGGATGGTCATCGATTACAGCCAGACCATTAACCGGGACACGCAGCTCGATACATACCCCCTCCCCCGCATATCTGACATGGTCAATCAGATTGCGCAGTATCGAGTCTTCTCTACATTTGACTTGAAGTCCGCGTACCACCAGCTCCCTATCCGCCCGGAGGACCGCCAATACACTGCCTTCGAGGCAGATGGCCGCCTCTACCACTTCCTCAGGGTCCCCTTCGGCGTCACCAACGGGGTCTCGGTCTTCCAAAGGGAAATGGACCGAATGGTTGACCAGTATGGGCTGCGGGCCATGTTCCCGTACCTAGACAACGTCACCATCTGCGGCCATGATGAGCAGGACCATGACGAGAACCTCCGGCGCTTCGTCCACACCGCTAAACTCCTGAACCTAACCTATAATACAGAGAAATGCGTCTTCCACACAACCCGCCTAGCCATCCTCGGCTACTTAGTGGAACACTGAGTCCTAGGGCCCGACCCCGACCGCATGAGCTCCCTCCTGGAACTCCCCCTCCCCCACTGGCCCAAGGCCCTGAAGAGATGCCTGGGGTTCTTCTCGTACTATGCCCAGTGGGTCCCCAACTATGCGGACAAGGCCCGTCCACTGATCAAATCCACTATTTTTCCCGACAGCTGAGGCCCGACTGGCCTTCAATCGCATCAAGGCAGATATTGCTAAAGCCGCGATGCACGCTGTGGACGAGTCCATCCCATTCCAAGTGGAGAGCGATGTGTCGGACTTTGCTCTGGCCGCTACACTCAACCAGGCGGGCAGGCCCGTGGCTTTCTTCTCTCGTACCCTCCATGCCTCCGAAATTCAACACTCCTCCGTTGAAAAGGAAGCCCAAGCCATCGTAGAAGCTGTGAGACATTGGAGGCATTACCTGGCCGGAAGGCGATTCACTCTCCTCACTGACCTTCATGTTCAATGACACACAGTGGGGCAAGATCAAGAATGACAAGATTCTGAGGTGGAGGATCGAGCTCTCCACCGACAGCTATGATATCTTGTATCGACACGGGAAGCTCAATGAGCCCCCAGATGCCCTTGCCCGCGGTGCATGTGCCAGCGCACTGGTAGACCGACTCCGGGGCCTCCACAATAACCTCTGTCACCTGGGGGTCACCCGTTTTTTCCACTTCATCAAGGCTCGCAACCTGACTTACTCCATCGAGGAGGTCAGGTCCGTGACCAGGGACTGCCAGGTCTGCGCAGAGTGCAAACCGCACTTCTATCGGCCAGACAGAGCACATCTGGTAAAAGCCTCCAGCCCCTCAGAGCGCCTCAGCATGGACTTCAAAGGGCCCTCCCCTCCACTGACCATAACATGTACTTCCTCAACATCGTTGACGAGTACTCAAGATTCCCCTTCGCCATCCCCTGCTCTGACATGACCTCTGCCTCCGTTATCAAGGCCCTGCACAATCTTTTCACCCTGTTTGGGTTCCCCGCCAATATCCACAGTGATCGGGGCTCCTCCTTTATGAGCAACGAGTTGCGTCAGTTCCTGCTCAGCAAAGGCATCGCCTTCAGCAGGACGGCCAGCTATAACGCCCGGGGAAACGGACAGGTGGAGAGGGAGAACGCTATGGTCTGGAAGGCCGTCCTTCTGGCTCTATGGTTGAAAAGTCTCCCAGTCTCCCACTTGCAGGAGGTCCTCCCCGATGCGCTCCACTCCATCCGATCGCTTCTGTGTACAGCCACCAATGAGACTCCTCATGAACGTATGTTCACCTTCCCCAGGAAATCCACCTTCGGGGTTTCGCTTCTGTCCTGGTTGACAGTCTCGGGGCCCATCCTTCTCCAGAAGCATGCGAGGAGCCATAAAATCGGCCCCATCGTCGAGAATGTCCTTCTCCTCCATGCAAACCCCCTATATGCCTACATGGCACACCAGGACAGGCGGCAGGGCACGGTCTCCCTTCGGGATTTAGCACCGGCTGGTTCCCCGGCAACCATCACCACCACCACCCCCCAGCCTACACCGTCTTCCCCCACCCCTGCCCACCTCCCTCACGAGCTGACACCCGCAGGCCCACCGGCGACAAGCACCACCACCTCCGCCCATACACCGCACCCCCCTTCGCCGACTCAACATCTGGGCGAAGAAGAAGACGACAGCACGCTCTCGGGCATGCAGGTCTCAACACCGGCGCCCACACCACAGCCGGGACTGAGGCGATCACAGCGGAAGGTCAAGGCCCCCGACAGACTTGACCTTTAAGACCACTTCACCCCCACCGGACTCTTTTTTTAAACAGAGGGCGAATGCGGTAAACCACGTTATTGCATGATATGTATTGTATTGTGCGTGCTTGTGCATGCCTGGGCTTGTCCAGGCTGGCTCCACCTGTGGCTCCTCCCCTTGGGCTTATGTATAAAGGTGGCAAGTCTCTGCCTCCGACCCAGTTCGGGTCCAGAGGCAGGAGGCTTGCTGTTTAGTGTATTAAAGCCTCAGTTACGTTCATCACTCGTCGTGTGTTATTGATGGTGTATCAGTTCCTAATGATGTCAAATCAGTTTGGATACAACCTCTGCAGGGCCTGTACCAAACCAATTGGTGTGTACGTGTTTTGACTCTTGTGGTCTTCTGGCTGGGTCAGCTCATGGTTGGTGACCATGTTGTGTTGGTTGCAAACTTGCAGTCCTGCTTCTGCTGATCTTGATAAATCCACTGTGTAGAACACTGTTTTCCAAACTTTTATTCCAAGGACCCATTTTGACCAACCGGCCAACCTTCGCGACCCACGCTGACTGACCTTTGCGACCCACGCCGGTCGACCTTCGCGACCCACGCTGGTCAACCTTCGTGACCCACGTCTGTCGACCTTCGTGACCCACACTAACCGACATTCGCGACCCACCATTTTCTCTTACCTTTAATGCGAGAGGTGAGCCTGCTTGGTCCTCACGATCTCACTCCAATCAGGTTCACAGGAGGAGAATGCTATGCAAATATCGGATGCAGGATTCAGCCGGTTCCTTTGTGCCTTCTTCATCTTTGTGGGGACAGAAAATCCAACCTCGCACATGTAGGTCATTGTACTCAGCTCCAATACTCCTTGGAGATGCTACTCCAGAATGCTGACAAGTTCATTGACTGGTGCCAGGTATTTAATGTGCTGTCAAAGCCGAGGTGCTTCATTTGGAGTCAGGCTTGCCAGTCCATTTACAGTTTCCTTACTAATGCTGTTTTCTTCGATGTGTCGTAGCAGTGTGGGGAACATGTAGTAATTTTGCCGTTGCACTCGCAATTGCCAAACTTTCAATGACTTTTGGACTTTTGAGTTCTTCACAATGCCGAAAGCAATCATCATCCTTCCCTTGCAATTTAAGGTTCAGTTCATTTCGAATTGAAAAGATGTCTGCAAGGTAAGACATAGTTAGCATCCAAGTTTGATCAGCAATGAATCAGCCAGAGAGGACAGTTTCTTGCAGAGGAAAGGGTGGATTTTGTACCTCAGTTCATAAACTCTGAGTAGCTCCCCTGTTGACTAATCACTGCAGTAACTCGTCAAGCGGATGAAGTCCACCGTCATTGGGATTGACTGGTCACCATTTCGATTCAATGCTTTAACGTAGTCTACAAGGTCAGCAAAAAACTTACAGCCACCCTTCAGTACACAGAGGGCGACGATGTGATGATTTCCCATGGCTTTCATTATATCCCTTGCCAAACGTTCAGTTCTGTCCATGATTAAACCATGAGGAATATATTCTCTCTCCAGATCATTGGAGTAATGTTTAGGGATGCAAAACAGATCGAGGTCATAGCCTTGTTCGTCATCGGTGATCACCACGCAGTCAGCTGCTGCCATGCCGGGATCTCACTTTGACCCAGGGTTCAGGTACCAACACTCCCGGGCCGCATGCGCACTGATGAGCAGGCACGCATGCGCAGTGCGCCCACATTGTTTTAGCTGGTTGCGGCCGCCATTTTTAAAGCCGCTCGCAGCCGGCATTGTTAAAAGCCAGCTGCTGCGGCTGTTGCGTGTGAATTCCCGCGATCGGGAATGCCACGATGACTGGCTCCACGACCCTCCCAACATCCTCCTGTGACCCACCCGTGGGTCGCGACCTCCACTTTGAAAATGCCTGGTGTAGAACATCTTTGTAGACCATGTTGACTCTTTGTACTTGTATAGCAGGACGAGGGAACCTAGATGCTTTTTTAATATAATTAAAGCAAAATACTACAAATGCTGGAAATCTGAAATAAAAAGAGGAAAATGCTGGAAAAACTCAGAAAGTCTAGAAGCATCTGCCGAGTGAGAAATAAAGGGCAAGATCTTCTGGCTATTCACGCTGAAGGGATCATCCTGTCGCACCGACGGTGCTCCCCTTCTGCAGGTTTTCTGCGACTGGGAGTTAAACATCCGGGGGTATCAAACTATTCGGAAGGACAGAGTGGATGGTAAGCGAGGTGGTGTAGCTCTGTTATTTAAGGATGACATCCGGGCAATAGTAAGGGATGACATCGGTGCTATGGAGGATAAGGTTGAATCCATTTGGGTGGAAATCAGGAATAGTAAGGTGAAAAAGTCACTGATAGGAGTAGTCTATAGGCCACCAAATAGTAACATTATGGTGGGGCAGGCAATAAACAAAAAATAACGGATGCATGTAGAAATGGTACAGCAGTTATCATGGGGGATTTTAATCTACATGTTGATTGGTTTAACCAGGTTGGTCAAGGCAGCCTTGAGGAGGAGTTTATAGAATGTATCCGCGATAGGTTCCTAGAACGGTATGTAATGGAATCTACAAGGGAACAAGCGGTCCTAGATCTGGTTGTGTGTAATGAGACAGGATTGATTCATGATCTCATAGTTCGGGATCCTCTCGGAAGGAGTGATCACAATATGGTGAATTTAAAATACAGATGGAGGGTGAGAAGGTAAAATAAAATACTAGTGTTTTGTGCTTAAACAAAAGAGATTACAGTGGGATGAGAGACGAACTAGCTAAGGTAGACTGGGAGCAAAGACTTTATGGTGAAACAGTTGAGGAACAGTGGAGAACCTTCCAAGCGATTTTTCACAGTGCTCAGCAAAGGTTTCCCCCAACAAAAAGGAAGGATGGCAGAAAGAGGGAAAATAGACCATGGATATCTAAGGAAATAAAGGAGAGTATCAAATTGAAGGAAAAGCATACAAAATGGCAAAGATTAGTGGGAGACTAGAGGACTGGGAAATCTTTCGGGGGCAACAGAAAGCTACTAAAAAAGCTATAAAGAAGAGTAAGATAGATAATGAGAGTAAACTTGCTCAGAATATAAAAAACAGATAGTTTTTACAAATATATAAAACAAAAAAGAGTGGCTGACGTAAATATTGGTCCTTTAGAGGATGAGAAGGGAGATTTAATAATGGGAGATGAGGAAATGGCTGAGGAACTGAACAGTTTTTTTGGGTCGGTCTTCACAGTGGAAGACACAAATAACATGCCAGTGACTGATAGAAATGAGGCTATGACAGGTGAGGACCTTGAGAGGATTGTTATCACTAAGGAGGTAGTGATGGGCAAACTAATGGGGCTAAAGGTAGACAAGTCTCCTGGCCCTGATGGAATGCATCCCAGAGTGCTAAAAGAGATGGGTAGGGAAATTGCAAATGCACTAGTGATAATTTACCAAAATTCACTAGACTCTGGGGTGGTCCCGGTGCTTTGGAAATTAGCAAACGTGACACCACTGTTTAAAAAAGGGGATAGGCAGTGAGCTTAACTTCGGTAGTAGGGAACATGCTGGAATCTATCATCAAGGAAGAAATAGCAAGGCATCTGGAGGGAAATTGTCCCATTGGGCAGACGCAACAAAGGGCAGGTCGTGCCTAACTAATTTAGTGGAATTTTTTGAGGACATTACCAGTGCAGTAGATAACAGGGAGCCAATGAATGTGGTATATCTGGATTTCCAGAAAGCCTTTGACAAGGTACCACACAAAAGGTTGCTGCATAATATAAAGATGCATGGCATTAAGGGGAAAGTAGTAGCATGGATCGAGGATTGGTTAATTAATAGAAAGCAAAGAGTGGGGATTAATGGGTATTTCTCTGGTTGGCAATCAGTAGCTAGTGGTGTCCCTCAGGGATCAGTGTTGTGCCCACAATTGTTCACAATTTACATAGATGATTTGGAGTCGGGGATCAAGGGCAATGTGTCCAAGTTTGCAGACGACACTAAGATGAGTGGGAAAGCAAAAAGTGCAGAGGATACTGGAATTCTGATTTGGATAGGTTAAGTGAATGGGCTAGGGTCTGGTAGGTGGAATACAACGTTGACAAATGTGAGTTTATCCGTTTTGGTAGGAATAACAGCAAAAGGGATTATTATTTAAATGATAAAATATTAAAACATGCTGCTGTGCAGAGACACCTGGGTGTGCTAGTGCACGAGTCGCAAAAAGTTGGTTTACAGGTGATTAAGAAGGCAAATGGAATTTTGTCCTTCATTGCTAGAGGGATGGAGTTTAAGACGAGGGAGGTTATGCTGCAATTGTACACGGTGTTAGTGAGGCCACACCTGGAGTATTGTGTTCAGTTTTGGACTCCTTACTTGAGAAAGGACTTACTGACACTGGAGGGTGTGCAGAGGAGATTCACTAGGTTAATCCCAGATCTGAAGGGGTTGGATTACGAGGAGAGGTTGAGTAGACTGGGACTGTACTCGTTGGAATTTAGAAGGATAAGGGGGTTCTTATAGAAACATATAAAATTATGAAGGGAATGGATAGGATCGATGTGGGCAGGTTGTTTCCACTGGTCGGGGAAAGCAGAACTAGAGGGCATAGCCTCAATATAAGGGGAAGTAGATTTGGGACTGAGTTTAGGAGGAACTTCTTCACCCAAAGGGTTGTGAATCTATGGAATTCCTTGCCCACTGAAGCAGGTGAGGCTCCTTCATTAAATGTTTTTAAGATAAAGATAGATAGTTTTTTGAAGAATAAAGGGATTAAGGGTTATGGTGTTCGGGCCGGAAAGTGGAGCTGAGTCCACAAATGATCAGCCATGATCTCATTGAATGGCGGAGCAGGCTCGAGGGGCCAGGTGGCCTACTCCTGCTCCTAGTTCTTATGTAATCCAGAATGGTCTGATGGTGTGATTATAAAAAAACCACCAATCTCTAACTTATAGCAAAACTGGTTTGTTGAATAACTATTGATTAATATTGAGTTTGCACACTCCACAGAATGATAACTAGTAATAAAGTAATCTATATTTATGTAATAACTAATTTAAACTACATGTGCTGCTTCTATCTAATCCTAACTATGCTGTGATCTATCTCTCTCTCTGCTTACAATCTTAATTGTCACAAGTAGGCTTACATTAACACTGCAATTAAGTTACTGTGAAAATCCCCTAGTCGCCGCATTCCAGCGCCTGTTCCGGTACAGAGGGGGAGAATTAATAATGTCCAATTCACCTAACAGCACGTCTTTTGGGACTTGTGGGAGGAAACCGGAACACGTGGAGGAAACCCATGCTGACACGGGGAATATGTGCAGACTCCACACAGACAGTGACCCACGCTGGGATTCGAACCTGGGACCCTGGAGCTGTGGAGCAACAGTGCTACACACTGTGCTACCGTGCTGCCCATATGTGAGTAATTGTACATGAAAACGCACACGCTTAAGACCCCACACCTCCAATATCTTGCAACAAAAGATACAGTGTGGATGGGTGCCACTTGAGAAGCTGAATTTACCGTTTTAATTTTTGCCACATCATATCATAATTTAGCAAAATTGACAATATTCCCAAAACTCGCTGAATGTTTTGGGGTCAGCATCATCATCTCATCACCAGATTATCAAGGGGACAGTTGTAATTATCGTGCTAAAATAGATATTAATTGGTTGTAACTTTGGAGGATGAACCGGACCTAATTGTGAGCTTTAATGGGCAAAATGTAGATGGATGGCATACATTGTTCCGAAAGTAATCCAACCTCTCTTGTGCATCTTCACAATTGGTGGTGTGAAGTTTCTGAGACGCATCTTAATCCATCCAGATAAATCGTATATCCAGGGTTCAAAAGCAGGCGGCAATTATTTGATAAGAGTGATCTGAGAAGCATCACCCGAAACTCACAGAAAAATCCATCTGCTGATTGTATCAGTCAAGTGTAGTAAAAAGGAGAGATATATTTGAAATTTCGCTGCAATCCTTGCCGCAGAGTAAACTCTGCTATTCTGCCATGATGAAGCTAAAACTAAGCACCATGGGCGTCATTCTCCGACCCCCCGCCGGGTCGGAGAATGGCCGTTGGCCGCCGTGAATCCCGCCCCTGCCCCCGCCGAAGTCTCCAGTACCGGAAATTGGGCGCGGGCGGGAATCGGGCCGCGCCGGTTGGCGGTACCCCCCGCTCAATTCTCCGGCCCGAATGGGCCGAAGTCCCGCCCAGAAATTGCCTGTCCCGCCGGCGTAAATCAAAGCTGGTATTTACCTGCGGGACCAGGCGGCGTGGGCGGGCTCCGGGGTCCTGGGGGGCGGGGCGATCTGACACCGGGGGGTGCCCCCACGGAGGCCTGGCCCGCGATCGGGGCCCACCGATCCGCGGGCAGGCCTGTGCCATGGGGGCACTCTTTCCCTTCCGCCTCCGCTACGGCCTCCACCATGGCGGAGGCGGAAGAGACTCTCCCCACTCGGAGGCGGAAGAGACTCCGCCCTGCCAGCTGGCGGAAATGGCGTTTGTTGCCCCGCCAACTGGCGGGGCGAAAATCCCTCCGGCGTCGGCCTAGCCCCTCAATGTTGGGGCTAGGCCGCCAAAGATGCGGAGCGTTCCGCACCTTTGGGCCGGCGCGATGCCCGTCTGATTGGCGCCGTTTTTGGCGCCAGTCGGCGGACATCGCGCCGTTGGTGGAGAATTTCACCCCATGATTGCGTGCTGCTTTTCTTTTTTAAAAAAATTTAGAGTACCCATATCATTTTTTCCAATTAAGGGGCAATTTAGCGTGGCCAATCCACCTAGCCTGCACATTTTTGGGTTGTGGGGGCGAAACCCACACAAACATGCGGAGAATGTGCAAACTCCACACGGACAGTGATCCAGAGCCGGGATCAAACCTGGCACCTAGGCACCGTGGGGCCGCAGTGCTAAGCCACTACACCACTGTGCACCACTATTGTGTAATGCTTTAAACAACGATGTAGGGTGGGATTCTCCGGCCTTTCAGCAGTCTGTTTCTCACTGGCGGTGGGCAGTGCACTGTTCGCTGGTGGCGGGATTTTCTGCTCCCGTCACTGTCAATGGGAATTCCCAATGAATCCAAAGGAGGCGGATTGCTGAGGGCCCGACCGGAGAATCCCGCTGCAAGCGAACGGCCAGAGAATTCCGGCCGAAACAAATCCGGCCGTAATATATACACATGGGGCGTCATTCTCCGACCCCCCGCCGGGTCGGAGAATGGCCGTTGGCCGCCGTGAATCCCGCCCCCGCCCCCGCCGAAGTTTCCGAAGGGAGAAAAGTCGGCGGGGCGTTAATGGCGCCGCTGCCGCGGAGAATGTCACGGGTCTGCGCAAGGCAGCCGATTTTCGGCCTGCCGATATTCTCCCTTCCGGATGGGCCGAAGTCCCGTCGACGTGATGACCGTTCACGTCGACGTGAATCAAACCTCCTTTTCATCGGCGTGACCCGGTGCTCCAGGCTCACGCCGACCAGCGAGGAGGTGAGTGACGGCCTGGGGGGTTGGCTCTGGGCAGGAAATGGCGTGGCCGCAGACTGATTGCCTGAGGAGAGGTGTGTCTCGGCTTGTGTGTGTGTGCGGCGGGGGGGGGTGGTTAGAGTAGGCTGGGCTCAGGGGGAGTGCCGGGAGGGGGTCCGTGCCGGGGTGGAGGTTGGGGGTTGTGGAGGGGGTCCGTGCCGCGGTGGAGGTTGGGGGGGGGTCCGTGCTGGGGTGGAGGTTGGGGGTTGGGGAGGGGGTCCGTGCCGGGGTGGAGGTTGGGGAGGGGGTCCGTGCCGGGGTGGAGGTTGGGGAGGGGGTCCGTGCCGGGGTGGAGGTTGGGGAGGGGGTCCGTGCCGGGGTGGAGGTTGGGGGTTGTGGAGGGGGTCCGTGCCGGGGTGGAGGTTGGGGGGGGGTCCGTGCTGGGGTGGAGGTTGGGGGTTGGGGAGGGGGTCCGTGCCGGGGTGGAGGTTGGGGGTTGGGGAGGGGGTCCGTGCCGGGGTGGAGGTTGGGGGGGGGGTCCGTGCTGGGGTGGAGGTTGGGGGGGGGTCCGTGCTGGGGTGGAGGTTGGGGGTTGGGGAGGGGGTCCGTGCCGGGGTGGAGGTTGGGGAGGGGGTCCGTGCCGGGGTGGAGGTTGGGGAGGGGGTCCGTGCCGGGGTGGAGGTTGGGGAGGGGGTCCGTGCCGGGGTGGAGGTTGGGGGGGGGTCCGTGCTGGGGTGGAGGTTGGGGAGGGGGTCCGTGCCGGGGTGGAGGTTGGGGTGGGTCCGTGCTGGGGTGGAGGTTGGGGGGGGTCCGTGCCGGGGTGGAGGTTGGGGGTTGGGGAGGGGGTCCGTGCCGGGGTGGAGGTTGGGGAGGGCGTCCGTGCCGGGGTGGAGGTTGGGGGGGTTCCGTGCTGGGGTGGGTGTTGGGGAGGGGGTCCGTGCCGGGGTGGAGGTTGGGGGGGGGGGGGGGTCCGTGCCGGGGTGGGTGATGGGAGGGCAAATGAGTTGGTCCACCTGGCCAGGTGCCAGCCTCCAACAGTTGGACCCATGCGGTCCATGCCACCTGGCTGGGGGGAGGAGGGGATATGGGCAATGATGACATGTCGTCGTTCCCCTCCCCCCCCACCAGGCCGTCATGTTTTCAGACCATCCAGCGATGTTGGCCGCCGTGGTGGCAGCCGCTCATGTCTATGTTGCCCTGGATGAGGAGGAGGAGGAGGAGGAGCGTGCCAGAGAGGCGGCGCAGGCTGCCGCAGAGGGGCAGGCGGCAGCCGCCCAGGCTGGAGGGACACCTGACCGACAGGACGAGGAGGGGGAGGAGGACGTCGCGGCCCCACGGCAACGGAGGCACCCGAGGGCGCCCCGTGTGTACCGGCCCCGGCAGTCATACCAGGACCTCACGGACCGGGAATGCAGGAGGAGACTCCGGATGAGCCGGGAAACCGTGGCACACATCTGCCACCTGCTGGCACACCTGTCACCGCGTGGCACTGGCGGGGGACACCCTCTCCCCGTGTCCGTCAAGGTTACGGTGGCCCTGAACTTTTATGCAACGGGGTCATTCCAGGCACCGAGTGGGGACCTGTCCGGCATATCGCAGACATCGGTGCATCGGTGCATCCGGGCAGTGACAGATGCCCTTTATGCCATAGCGCACCGCTACATCCGCTTCCCCGTGGACCGGGCATGCCAAGATGCCCGGGCCGTGGGCTTCTCTGCCGTTGCCGGGTTCCCCATGGTCCAGGGAGCGATCGATGGGATGCACGTTGCCGTGCGGCCACCTGCAGATAACAGGGCCGTGTTCACTAATAGGAAGGGGACCTATTCGATGAACGTACAGGTGGTCTGCGACCACCGCATGATGATCCTGCACGTCTGCGCCCGTCACCCAGGCAGTGTACACGACTCATTCGTGTTGTCGCGGTCATCCATCCCCGGCATGTACGAGGGACGCCATCCCCGGCTGAGGGGCTGGTTGCTGGGCGACAGGGGCTACCCATTGCGATCGTGGCTGATGACGCCTATACGGAGGCCACGCAATGAGGCGGAGAACCGCTACAATGATGCCCATGTAGCGACAAGGGGAGTGATCGAGAGGTGCTTTGGCGTGCTGAAGATGCGTTTCAGGTGCCTGGACCTCTCTGGGGGCGCCCTCCAGTATCGGTCAGATAGGGTCGGCCGCATCATTGTGGTGTGCTGCGTCCTGCACAACATAGCCCAGCAGAGGGGCGATGTGCCGCAGGCAAGGGAGGGCGGAGTGGAGGAGCAGCAGGAAGAGGCCCAGTCCTCCCCAGATGAGGGGGATGGGGGCAATGGTCAGGGCAGACGGGGTAGACACAGACGGGTGGCTGTCCACCGTTACCGGCTGGCCCAGCGGGCACGGGACAGACTGATAGACGCCCGCTTCACTGACTAGATGGGCGTGGGAATCGGGTAGTATGGCCACAGACCGCACACCATGACAACAGCCGACCACCCACACCCCCCACCCATCCACCCACCCAGCACCCTCACCCCCCTCCCCAACCCCACACACCCCACCCGCATGCACACCACCCCCCCACTCCCAATTGCCGATCCACCGGCGGCACAACGGGCCGGGCTCACCCAGTTGCGGGTGGACGCGTGTCTATCGCAGGCCATGGAGAATGATGACAACCCGCCTCCGATGAGCTCCTGGCTCTACATCGTTGGACTATGTCTGACCCATGGCCACAGTACCACCATCCACCCGGACCATCCCTGCATGCGGCTGTGACACTGCAGCGCACGGTCCCGTCCTCTGCCCGGGGGATGTTGATGGCGGCCCAGGGGGAAGGGGGCAGACTCACCTGGGGCTGAGGTAAGACCACCCCTCACACACACACTTGCGCTCAACGTACATGACACCCCCGCACACTTTGGACAGAGCACAAAGGCAGCTTCGGTAGGTGTAACATTGACTTTAATAACCAAAGGAGTTCATGCACGTGCCCTAGCGCCTAAAACTCATCTGTGCCCTGCACCCGTGCCAACTTACTCAGTGTCTAATTGTTTGGCCTTACGGGCCCTTTGACTACGTCTACGTGGTTCCCCAGACGGTACAGCAGAACTGGAGGTGGACTCCTGTGATTCCTGCCCTCTGACACTGGATCCCTTTGGCGGCCGTTTCCTGGGGCGTCCTGGCCTAGATGGGCCAGGCTGCGGCCCGGGCGACTGTGATGGCGAGCTGCCAGCCTGTCCTGCCCGTTGCCCACCCGATGCACCTGGGACGGAAGGGGGGGAGTCCGAGGTGTCGCGGTGTACCGGGACCTCCCCTACAGAGGGAGCCGGGACGGACCACACCACCTCCTCCTCCCTCGGGGTGCCCGATGGCCCCCAGGCCTTTACATGGGTGGGGGATGCGAACGGACTGGCCATCCGACGCGCCCCCGACATCTGGCGCTGCCAGTCCTGGAGGCCCGTGCTGGTATCGACAGGGGTCTGCAGGTTTGCAGCCATGGAGCCTAGGGGGTTGTCGAACCCTGTCTGCGACAGTGCGACGCCAGCTCGCACATGGCCACTGGCGCCGATGCCCTCAGCGATGGCCTGCTGAGACTGGGCCATGGCCTGCAGAGACTGGGCCATGGCCTGCAGAGACTGGGCCATGGCCTTCAGAGACTGGGCCATGGCCTGCAGAGACTGGGCTATGGCCTGCTGAGACTGGGCCATGGCCTGCTGAGACTGGGCTATGGCGTTGAGCGCCTCTGCCATCTGGCGCTGGCACTGGCTCATGGCCTCCTGTGAGAGGGCAGCCATTTCCTGGGCCACAGACGCCGCCTGCACGGAAGGCCCCAGGCCTCGCAAATCGTTCCCCATGTCTGACACCGTCGCACCCATTGCCTCCACCGCGGACGCCACCCGTGCGGTGTCAGCCTGGGTGGCACGCATGACCGGGACCACTCCCAGCTCCTGGACGCGGGTGGACTCCTCCACCTGCGACCGCAGCCGCCGCAAGCCACCCGTCACCCTATTCGCTCGTCTCCGTGTCGGTGGTTGCATCGGATCTATGTGTGGGTGTGGTAACTGCAGGAACCCGGGATCCATCTGGGCGGCAGATGTTCGCTTGGCCTGGGCTGCCCTCCGACCGCCCGGTCCCTCTGCTGCTCCTACCTCCACCTGCTGTACCGGGACGGCTGTGTTGTGCGCACCAGTGAGTGTACCAGACGCCTCATCACTAAAGTGCCCAACCGTGGTGAGTGTTTCTGCGATGGTGGAGGGTGTTGGTGACAGCAGTGGCGTTGTGTCGTGCTCTTCGTCCCACTCTGAGTCCATGGCACTTTGGGGTGGGGGTTCGTCTCCACCCATCCACTCTGAGTCACTGTCCGGTATTTCGTCTTCCCGGGTGGGGGTGTCCTGGGTAGTGCTGTCCCGGGTAGTGCTGTCCCGGGTAGTGCTGTCCCGGGTAGTGCTGTCCCGGGTAGTGGTGTCCCGGGTAGGGGTGTCCTGGGTAGTGGTGTCCCGGGTAGGGGTGTCCTGGATAGTGGTGTCCTGGGTAGTGGTGTCCTGGCTCGGATGTGACGGGGGCCTGTGGCTGCCCCCCTCATCGCTGGGTGGTCGCTCCCGCACGTGACGGGGGTGTCGTCTCCCTGTTGCTCCAGGTCTCTCCGTCTCCCGTGGTCTCCGAGGGGCATCCTGCGGGCGTCGCATGCTGGAGGGTTCGGGTCTCTCCGTCTCCCGTGGTCTCCGAGGGGCATCCTGCGGGCGTCGCATGCTGGAGGGTGCGGGTCTCTCCGTCTCCCGTGGCCTCCGAGGGGCATTCTGCAGGCGGTCTGCATCTGCGGGGATGGGTGCCTGGACGTTTGGTCCTGCGATACACAATGAAGCATGCATGGTTAGACATCAGGCAGTGATCAGGTGATACGGGAGAGGGGGATATAGGGGAGGGGGTATATGGGGACGGGCTGTTGGTGGCTCACTTGCTCGTGGGGCCCCGACCTCTGCATCAGCAACCTCCCGGTCCTCAGGTCCGCCAGCCAGTTCCAGGGCCCTTTCCTCGTGTACGGTCAGTGGCCTCTCATCAGCGGGCCCTCCTCCAGTCCTCACATGCTCCCTATTGTTGTGTGCGCGCTTCTCCTGGGGGGGGGGGGGTTGCAGGGGTAAAAGGCAACAGTGTTAGGCAGGTATATGAATGCACGCCATCGGTTGCGCGTGCATTGCAGAGGTTAAGGTTAGGGCTGGATTCACTTGGGGATATGGGGGATATGGGGGAGGGGGGGATATGGGGGAGGGGGGATATGGGGGATATGGGGGAGGGGGGATATGGGGCATATGGGGGAGGGGGTATTATGGGGGATATGGTGGAGGGGGAATATGGGGGATATGGGGGAGGGGGGATATGGGGGATATGGGGGAGGGGGGATATGTGGGAGGGGGGATATGGGGAGGGGGATATAGGGAATATGGGGCAGGGGGGATATGGGGGAGGGGGAATATGGGGGATATGGGGGAGGGGGATATGGGGGAGGGGGGATATGGGGGAGGGGGGAATATGGGGGATATGGGGGAGGGGGGATATGGGGGATATGGGGGAGGGGGGATATGGGGGATATGGGGGAGGGGGGATATGTGGGAGGGGGGATATGGGGGAGGGGGGGATATGGGGAATATGGGGGAGGGGGGATATGGGGGAGGGGGGATATGGGGGAGGGGGGATATGGGGGAGGGGGGGATATGGGGAATATGGGGGAGGGGGGATATGGGGGATATGGGGGAGGGGGGATATGGGGGAGGGGGGAATATGGGGGATTATGGGGGAGGGGGGATATGGGGGATATGGGGAGGGGGAATATGGGGGAGGGGGGATATGGGGGATATGGGGGAGGGGGGATATGGGGGAGGGGGGATATGGGGGGGGATATGGGGAATATGGGGGAGGGGGGATATGGGGGATATGGGGGAGGGGGGATATGGGGGAGGGGGGAATATGGGGGATATGGGGGAGGGGGGATATGGGGGAGGGGGATATGGGGGAGGGGGGATATGGGGGAGGGGGGAATATGGGGGATATGGGGGAGGGGGGATATGGGGGATATGGGGGAGGGGGGATATGGGGGATATGGGGGATGGGGGATATGGGGGAGGGGGGATATGGGGGAGGGGGGAATATGGGGGATATGGGGGAGGGGGGATATGGGGGATATGGGGGATATGGGGGATATGGGGGAGGGGGGGAATATGGGGAGGGGGGATATGGGGAATATGGGGGAGGGGGGATATGGGGGAGGGGGGGATATGGGGGAGGGGGGATATGGGGGATATGGGGGATATGGGGGAGGGGGGGATATGGGGGAGGGGGGGATATGGGGGAGGGGGGGATTTGGGGGAGAGGGGATATGGGGGGTATGGGGGACGCTCACCCTGCCTGCTCTGACGAGGTCGTTCACCTTCTTGTGGCACTGGGTGCCTGTCCGTGGTGTTAGGGCCACAGCGGTGACGGCCTCTGCCACCTCCCTCCACAGACGCCGGCTGTGGCGTGGGGCAACTCTGCGGCCGTGCCCGGGATACAGGGCGTCCCTCCTCTGCTCCACCGCATCCAGGAGCGCCTCCACATCGCGTGACTCGAACCTCGGGGCTGAGCGACGGCCAGCCATCAAGTCGGGTGTTGCGGTCGGCTGTTCCGGTCGGGTGGGGGGGAGCTGCGCGGCCTTATGAGCCGTCACGCCGTGCAGCGCGTATGACGCTGCACGGCGTGAACCACTGCGCAAGCGCGGATCCCGTTACGTCGCTGCTAGCCCATTTCGGGCCGCAGACTATCGGCCCATTTTTATGACGTGACGCAAGTGGGATTTGCGCCGTTTTTTGCGCCGATCGGCGGAGTTTCCGCCGATAAAGGAGAATTTCGCCCATGTTTTCCAACACTTGAAAATTTACCAAAAGCTACTGGCAAATTATTCTTTTATAAACTTTTCCTTCTTGCGTTCGGCAGATTAATTCATGCCTGCTTTCCAAACTGACATTTTGTGCAAAAAACCCTCAATTTCTGTGGCCATCGTAACAGCGGGCTTGATTGATTTTGAATTATTCATAGCAGTTTGATAATTTAACATATTTGTAAATAGGGATGAAGAGCTTTGAATCAGCTGGATGTATGAAAGATTAGCTTACACATCTTCACCTAGTCCAATATAATTGTTATTTTGCAATTAAAACGTCACAACAATTGTTTTCTTTATATTATTTTTCTTTACATCAACATAAGTGGAATGCTCAATCTTTTTCTTCTCCATGCTCGATACTAGGGGCTTTAATTTCTTAATCTCCCATCTTTTGATCTGTGTACAATCAGAAAGATGGTGAGGCAAAAGCAGTACTGTGGATGCTGGAGCTCTGGGGCAGGATTCTCCGTAATTGGCGCGATGTCCGCCAACCGGCGCCAAAAACAGCGCAAAACAGTCCGGCATCGCGCCGCCCCAAAGGTGCGGAATTCTCCGCATCTTGAGGGGCCGAGCCCTCACCTTGAGGGGCTAGGCCCGAGACAGACTGATTTCCGCCCCGCCAGCTGGCGGAAAAGGCCTTTGGTGCCCCGCCAGCTGGTGCGGAAATGACTTTGCCATGCGGCCCATGCGCGGGAGCGTCAGCGGCCGCTCACAGCATCCCCGCGCATGCGCAGTGGAGGGGGTCTCTTCTGCCTCCGGCATAGTGGAGACCATGGCGAAGGCGGAAGGAAAAGAGTGCCCCCCACGGCACAGGCCCGCCCGCGGATCGGTGGGCCCCGATCACGGGCCAGGCCACCGTGGGGGCACCCCCCGGGACCAGATCGCCCCGCGCCCCCCCCAGGACCCCAGAGCCCGCCCGCGCCACCTTGTCCCGCCGGTAAGAGAGGTGGTTTGATTCTCGCTGGCGGGACAGGCATTCCAGCAGCGGGACTTCGGCCCATCGCGGGCCGGAGAATCGCCGGGGGGGGGGGGCCGCCAACCGGCGCGGCGCGATTCCCACCCCTGCCGAATATCCGATGCCGGAGAATTCGGCAACCGGCAGGGGCGGGATTCACGCCAGCCCCCGGCGATTCTCCGACCCGGCGGGGGTCGGAGAATCCCGCCCCTGATGCTAAAACAGAAAATGCTGGATATATTCAGCAGGCCTGGCAGTATCGGTGGAGAGAGTAACGGAGTTCAGGTTTATCACCTTTTTCATCAGAACCAGAACCACTGTTTGGATAGTCAATTTACATGAGCTGGCCCTCGCTGCTGTGCTGGAGAGCAACGAGGAATCTAACAGAGGCTGCTCCGAGTGTTGCTTGGGCAACCAGCCAATTTTTAAATCTCAGCCATGAAGGTGAGGAAGGGATAGTCTGTGAGCTGTTCTACATCAGTTTTTATCAATGACGAACACTACCCAAAAGGAAAAAAACAGTTCGGACCAGTGTTCTTATTTCCCAGTATTTACTGGCATTTCATTTTAAGGTATACAAGCCCAGTTCAGACCAGTATTCTTGCTTCCCAGTTTTTAATGATTTTTTGTTCTGGGTTGTGTTTTCTTTTGCATTACCTCAGCTGGTTAAGAAAGAATCCAATTTCAAAATGGTGTCCACTAGCTGCCTATCAGGAGGAATCTGTTAACCGTCCTGACCAATACATTAACTGACTGCATTGCAGTCAGCTAAGTCTGTCTACACAACGGGAACTGACAAACTTAAAATGTTTTTCTTTGTTGGTTCAAGTCTTTTTCAGAAAACAATTACTGTTAAAAGTCAGTTGAAGATCTGCATCCAGCATGTGGACCTGGCCTTTTGTTTTACCTTCATTCAGTGTTTCCGTTTACATCAAGGGAATTACTATAACATGAGTGATGCCCTCTGGCATATTTCATAGCATTGCTCACTTAACTTTAGTTTTGGCAATAGATTGAAACTCTTTCCAAGCTTATCTCCAGACATAATAATGCAGGTTAGCAGTCCATTAAGCGAAAACCTAACTCATTTACTCCAAAGTATGTTCCTCATCAGAAACAATTTTCCATAAAGATTAATGCCTAATGGACTGAACCTATATTTGAATTATTAAATATTGCTGCGTCTCAGTATCTTGCTGACCAAATAGGACTTATTCTGTAAATATCTCCCAAAGGAAATTCATTGTCCACCTTTTGACGGGGAAAGAAAATGGTGATGAGCCCATGTTTACTCAGTGAATGGTTTATCATGTTTAAGGCCCATTAAGCCATGTAAGTCTTGTAAGAGCTAGCCAGTTTTGCTCGATTGGAATTCATTCTGCTTACTGAAACTGTCTATAACTGTGAAAGCAGGACAAAAACATGTTCAGGATAAATGATAAACAGTAAAACAACGACTCTGTTCTTGAAGTGTGTGGTCGTCACCACTGTTGTATTATATTGTATAAATGGGTATTACGGTAAGGCCTCTGTACTACAGGTACGGGGGTAGATCCCTGCCTGCTGGCTCCGCCCAGGAGGCGGAGTATAAATGTGTGTGCTCTCCGAACAGCAGCCATTTTGTAAGCTGCTGTAGGAGGCCACACATCTCTGTGTAATAAAGCCTCGATTACATTCTACTCTCGTCTCGTCATAATTGATAGTGCATCAAAGTGCATGGAAGCAAAGTTCCAATTCATCACTGGGCATTGAGAAAATTGTGTTCAGAAATTTTGAAAGGAGGTAACTGAGGGGACAACTCAAAAGCAGTCAGAATGGTAAACAACGGAAAAATAGTAAATCCAAAACACTATTTGAAGTTAAATTGTGACAGTGAAAGAGAGCACAGGTCAGAACAGATATAGGAAAGTAGTTTGGTGTGCTGCCAGCAACTCTGCCTTCTCACAAGAGTGTTCAACATTTGCAATGGATGTTTGAGTAGGTGAGAACACAACAGGAAGATGTGATCAGAAACTCGTAAATTTAAATAGATGGATGAGATGTGTCAAATGCTGAAAAAAATCAATGATTTAAGACCTTGTAAAATTAATTTTGCCCAAGGCATATGGTCAATGCGAGTCAATGTTGACAGGGTGTAGTTGAAAATGTTTAAGCATTTTCTGTACCTGGTTAGTGCAGTAAAGGGTTAATAGTTATTATGCTAATAGCAAGAGTGCATCATCAGTGATGTCAGATCATGTGCAACTGGAACCTAAGGGAAGAACATTCAAATGGAGTCTTGTTAAAGTCCACTGTAAATAGTGCACAGTCAATAAATGTTCACTCGTTTGCAACAGCATGGTTTCCAGCTCTCCTCTATCGCAAGCACCCAGAACACTGCTGTGAGAATAATACATGGTGGCAGTGGTCGGTGCACCATTTATGAAGGATGCCAGTCAACGCTGATAAGGGAGGGAGAGTGAAAGCCATCGGCCGACAAAGCCCACTCAAGAAAATTCCCAAAGAAGCAATCAGAGCAAATAATCGTCATCAGAGTCCCACGACAGCCATTTGGAAGTGCACAGATCCATGGAGGAAATCTTACCTCTGTTAAAGCCTCTGGACCTTGCAGAGGGCCTCGACCAAGCTGTGTATTGGAGGAATAGGCGTCGCCAATTCAATTGAAAGCGGACTACCTCCAGACTTGCTCAGAATCAGATAAAATTAGGACAGTGTTCTCCTTTATGCAATCCGCAGATGTGGCAATGCCATTTTAAGAAGGCAGGGTGTTGAGGAAGAAACCACTAACTACAAGGTCATCAAAGCCTTTGATTCCTACTTTAATCTACGGTGCAATACCATACTAGACCGGGCAAAATTCAACTGGCATGGCCAGAAATCTGGAGAGAACATTGATTCTTTTATAAATGACCTGTATCACCAGGCAGCTAACTGTGAATATGGAACGTTGAGAAGCTCATCAGTGACTGCATTGTGGTGGGGCTGGTTGATTAAATATTGTCGAACTTCTTTCAGTCTAGAGATTTCACCTTGCCAAAAGCTGTACAGTTAATTAGGCAGGCAAAACAGGCAACTATTCTGGGGTGATGGGGATTCCTCTTTGGGGAAGACCACCAACTTGGTCCAATTTGTTAACCCAAGGGCGATCAGTGCGCCTACCAGACACCAAAACCGGTATGAAGAGGGCGCAGTTCAATCCTCTTTTCCACGTCTGCATTGCGGAAGGTGAAAAACTCACTGGCATGGGGCCTGCCTAGTCATCAATACCAGCTGCCACTCCTGTTTCAAAAAGGGGACATTTTGAAATGGTATGCTATAGCAACAGGAAACTTCCCATTTTCAGGTCAAAAGTTTAAAAGGAGACAAATCAGATCAGCAGTATCCATGAATTAAAAGATAAAGGAGTACAAAGATCCTTTCTTGGGTGAAGTTTCAAAATCTAAGGACATCTTTGGACTGTGGACATCATAGTCAATGGCCACCAAACCAATTTTAAGTTGGACATGGGTGCAGCAGTGGCTGTTCAGTTTGATACAGTACTATACTGTGTCATGATATCCACATCAACATATCATGGTGCAATCACACACACACTGATGGACAGGCAGTTGGACCAACTAGCACACACATAACATCGCAGCCAATCACCAGTGAGAGCACACGCACTATAAAACAGGGAACACCACAGTTCCCGCTCATTCTACCAGGAGATAGCTCAGAGCACAGAGCTCACAGCGTGTCACTCAGACATACACCATGTGCTGAGTGCCTCACTAAGATAGTGATAGGGCTAGGTCCACAGGTTAGCTGGTGAAGCACGTACCCAAGCCAGCAGTTAGTTGTAACCGTTGATTAGACAATAAAACAGAGTTGTACCATCTACAGCCGTGTTGGATCATTTGTGCATCGGAACACCCAACACGACATGATACCAATAGTGGAAACTAACCAGCGACTGTGAGACCGACCTGCACCCTTTCAGAAATCCGCCATCCTGCTCCATGGAAAACATCAGCCTGCCGCAGCCACTCCAAATCGCTGGAAATCTTGGCGTAAACTGGAAGCTGTTTAAACAGCGCTTCCAGCTCTTCCTAGAAGCCACAGACAGGGAGAATGCATCAGACATCAGGAAGGTCGCCCTCCTCCTCTCCACGGCGGGGCAACATGCCATCCACATCTATAACTCCCTGGCATTCGCGGAAGGCGAGGACAAAACAAAATATAAGACGGTGCTTCTCAAGTTCGAGGAACACTTCAGTGTGGAAGTCAATGAGAGCTTCAAGAGATACCGCTTCTAGCAGCGCCCGCAGGGTAAGGATGAGCCTTTCCAATCTTACTTGACACACATCCGTATCTTCGCGCAGTCATGCGGCTATGAGGCCACCTCCAACTCCATGATACGGGATCAGATAGTTTTTGGGGTCATCTCGGACACCCTACGCCAGCAGCTCCTTAAAATAAAGTGCCTCACCCTAGCGACTGCCATCGAGACCTGCGTCCTCCATGAGAACGCGACCAGCCAGTACTCCCAAATCCAGGCGGCCAAAACAGCACGGCACGGGTCCCATGAGGCGGAGCGGGTCCAGTCGATCGAGTTCCTCCTGGCCCGCGGCCCGGACGAGGGCGGCCATTCTGCGCGCTTTCCGAGGCCTCCCGAGCTTGTACGCGCCAAAAGAGGGGACGTTGACGCAGAGGGACGTGGTGCGCAGGCGCGCTCTATGCAGGGCCGCACCACGCATGCACAGTGACGCATAGAATGCCATGACGTCACGACGTGCGGCAACTGTGGCTCCGCCCACTGAAAGTGGCAATGTCCGGCCAAAGCACGACAATGCCTCCGCTGTGGAAGGATGGGCCACTACGCTGCCTGCTGTCGAGCAGCTCAACCTGCCAACTCCCAACAATTCCGCCAGCCTCGTAGGGACGTGCGGGCAATTCAACCCCCATACACTGAGTCATATCCAGACAGTATGCAGACCAGCGATACCGAAGACAGGGAGCCCTTCCGCGTTGCGGAGATCCACAAGAACTGGATGTCCCCAAGTCGGAATCACCAGCCGCTGCCAGTGCACAGCATTGATCTGGGCAATGAGTGGTGTGCCACCCTAACGGTCAACCCAAATTCGTCGCCCACCTGAGAGACTTGACTTATGAGCCTGTTAGCACATTGGACTCACTGAACTGTTTTACAGTACTTTAACGAGTTTCGTTACTTGTTCATTGTTCCAGAAGTTTTCTCTCGTCGTTTGTTGATTGCATTTGTTCTGTTATTGGTATAACCTCGTTGCTCTGTTGCACCTGACACCTTCCTCTGTATATAGTTTAGCCTCATGTACATTTTGTAAATATTGCACACACATACTCAGATGCACTCAGTACACATTTCTATTTATTAGCATGTAGGCACATATCCTTGTGAAAGGGGGGGATGTCATGATATCCACATCAGCATATCATGGTGCAATCACACGCACACTGATGGACAGGCAGTTGGACCAACCAGCACACACATAACATCGCAGCCAATCACCAGTGAGAGCACATGCACTATAAAACAGGGAACACCACAGTTCCCGCTCATTCTACCAGGAGAAAGCTCAGAGCACAGAGCTCACAGCGCGCCACTCAGACATAGACCATGTGCTGAGTGCCTCACGAAGATAGTGACAGGGCTGTGTCCACAGGCTAGCTGGTGAAGCATGTGCCCAAGCCAGTAGTTAGTTGTTACAGCTGTTTAGACAATAAAACTGAGTTGTACCATCTACAGTTGTGTTGGATCATTTGTGCATCAGAACACCCAACACGACATACTGAAGCTTGAACTTCTCCATCCGTTGACCATTTGATGGCATGGCCCACTCAAGGTGCAAGAACAGATGACTGCCGCACAGTTTTCAGGGAATTGAAATTATAGAAATGTTCGATGTTATCCCAAATTAGCAGTGCTCACTACTGAATCAAGGATCCTGCTTTGATTTCCAGTTTCTTTACAAGGTAGAAGAGCTGAACAGCTGAAACAGGATAAATTCAAAAGGGAATTTCCAAAATTGTTTATGCGTCTCGGGAAGCTCTATGCAGCTTACCACATGACATTAAAAGTGCTTGTGCACTTATTTACCCCATGAAAGGTCACCTGCCCTCTCTTGAAAAAGGTGAGTGCAGGGATTGACTCCACATTTTACCAGGGAGTGATATTTCCGGTAACGCACCCCACTACTTGCTGTTCAGGCATGGTGCCTGTAACCAAACCTAACGGCTCACTTCACATTTGTAATGAACCTCACAAGAGACCCATCCCATGGCATCAGTAGATGAAAGCTTGGCAAAGCTTGCACGGGGCTCAGTTCTAAGTAAATCTGATGTCAGTAGTGACAACTCCCATTAGACAAGGAGTCAAAATTGTTCACCACATTTATCACGCCTTTTAGCTGCCGCTGTTTTAATCACTTACCTTTTGGAATTGCCTCAGCACCCAAGATCTGTCCACGTACCATGACTGGCATTTTCGAAGGCTGGAACGGAGTTCTCTGCCATAGACACAATATTCTCATTCATGGACCAAGGAGCATGATGCCAGAGTTGAATGGTGTTATGTATGATGTGTCCAGGTCACGGGCCTTACACTTAATCATAAATGCTATTATCATCCCAGACCAGACCTCAACAGTGGCGAGGATACTGCACCAAAACCCCAATATTTTATTTTATTTTATAAAACTGTGCGGAAAGAATACTTCACTCCAGGAGTAATTGCATGAAGAAATAGGGATTTGGTATTTTAAAATAAAACTTTATTATTAACACAATATTAAACTCATTACCATATTGCCCCAAAATAGCTTGTAATTACACCTTAAACAATACTGCTCAATGCAGTAAATACAATACCCTTAATTGCTATCTCTATTCTCAATTGAACAATCCCAAGAAAGAAAAAATACATGCAACTCTCAATCCATCTCACATCCCAATGGTATGGATTAGTATTTGTTTTCCAGCACAGATTTTGCTCTGGTTAGAATCCACTGCAGACTTTGGCTGGATCTCTTCAAATTTCTGTTTCAACTGGTTTCTTTGTGCTTTCCCTTTGTCCGCAGACAAGTCTGCTATGCTTTAAATACTATTAAACATTATTAACTATCGTACTGGGAGCAAAATACATTACTTGTGGTCTAAAATGGTAGCCAGATTAGAACTCACCTCAGAAAGTTTTGTCAAAGTGCAATGACATCACCTCCCAGGCTGAGAACATATTACTCTGGTCAATTTCAACTCAGGATCCTAAAAGCTTTCTGGCCTTGCAAAACAAGATTCTTTTTAAAAACATGACTACTGCAATCAAACACACTCTAACCCCATGCTGTTAACCTTTAAATTGCCAAATGTTTATAATCCAATATATCTAAAGTCCTGCATTTGTTGCTAGACCATAAGTAGCCACTCATCATCCTACCCATCCCAACCGTAGGAATGTCTTATGATACTTCATTATGTTTTTAAGGATAAAGTACTTTCTTATCCTTGTGGATTATTGCTCTCACTGAATCCAGGTCAAATAGCTACACAGGCCCATCTCAGTTGCAGTTATTACCATGCTCAAAGAAATTTCTACACACGTAGAATCTCTGATTTGGCCATCTCTGCTAATGGCCCCATGTTACTGCTTCCCCAAACTCCACAGAGACATAAGCTTTGTCCACACCACTAGCTCACCTAGGTGACTTACCTTCTGGAGAGAGGCTGAGTGAGGAGCAGACCAGTGAGAGATATAGAGCTGGGAGAGGATATGCAGCCCGAGGAGCAAGGCCTACACCACTTACCTTCGGGAGAGAGGAACAGACAGTGGGAGAGACAGAGCCGAGAGTGGATGAACACAGCCTGAGGAGCAAGGCCTATATCACTTACCTTCGGGAGAGAGGAGCAGATCAGTGGGAGAGACAGAGCCGGGAGCGGTTAAACACAACCCGAGGAGCAACGCCTACACCACTTACTTTCAGGAGAAATGATGTGGAGATGCTGGCGTTGGACTGGGGTGAGCACAGTAAGTAGTCTTACAACACCAGGTTAAAGTCCAACAGATTTGTTTCGAATCACTAGCTTTCGGAGCACTGCTCCTTCCTCAGATCAATGCTTTCAGGAGAAAGGCAGAAAGAAATCCAGGAGTTCCCCGCGTGTGAAAAAAGTGAACAGTAACATCACAGTAAACTACAAAGCAATTGACTTACGAGCATCACTACTCAGAAACTGAGTCCAAATAACTTTGAATTTAAACCATGTTTAAATTATTAACTATTAGTAACACATGAGTAACCAGTGATTCTTAACTTTTATTATTAGGTGAAGTTTATTATCCCAGTAAAGTGTACCAAATGTTGGTTAGGTTTAACAGCATTTGTAAGGTTTATTAATAATAAGTTTTATTACTATTGGTAAAGCTGTATTAGCACTGGTAAAGTTTATTACAGTAATAAGGTGTATTCACAGTAATGAGGTTAAGTATATTACAGTAATAAGGTGTATTCACAGTAATGAGGTTATCAGTTAATAAATTGAGAAATGGCAGGGCTGCTTCAACCACGAGAGTGGACATCCTGTAAAATGTGGGAACCACGAGGATGCTTCCTGTGTCCTCGATAACCATACATGCAGGAAGTGTCGATAGTTGCAGTGTCTTGAGCTCTATGTTTCAGAACTTGAGCAGCAGCTGGCATCACTGCGATACATCTGGGAGGCTGAGAGCTATGTGGATAAAACATTTATAGATGTGGTCACCCTGCATTCGAACATGCAGGGAGAGAGGGAATTTGTGAACAGCAGACAATCAAAAAGAAACAAGCACGTAAATCAGGACTCCACCAATTGCATCCCTCTCTCTAACCAGTATTCAGTTCTAAATAATGAGGCTAACAATCTAGGAAGTTCAACCAGAGCTACGTTCACAGGTAGCTCAGCTGTTCAATGGATACAAGGAAGACTGGAAGAACAATAGCAAGAGAAACCTCAATAGTTCGAGGACTAAATAACCATTCAATGGCAGCAGATGTGAATTCAGGATGGTGTATTGCCTCCCTGGTGCTAGGGTCAATAATGTCTTTGAGCAGTGGCAGAGCATCCTGAGAGGGGAGGATGAACAGTCAACAGTTGTGGTCCACATCGGTGCTAATGACAAAATTAAAAATAGGGATGTGGTCCTGCTGTATGAATTTAAGGAGCTAGGTAGAACATTTGCAAGCAAGACCTCAAAATAGTAATCTCCAGATTACTCCCAGTGTCACGTGCAAGTGAGCGCATAAATAGGAGGATAAGACATATGAATATATGGCTGGGGGTTTGGTGCACAAGGGATGTCTTTATGCTCCTGGGGCATTGGGATCTACTCTATAGGAAATCGGAACTGCACAGACTGCCGGGCAGGCTGAATAGGATGTGACAGTATTCCTTGCAGTTTAAGCTAACTTGGCATGAGAGGGAGAACAGGAGATAATATCATAGAGGAATACCAAGGTGCACACAATACTGGGACAATTAGATAGCACGAGAATAGGGAATAATAAGTTCATAGGTAGAGTTACTGAGCATGATGTGAATGCACAGAGTGTGGTGATTAAGATTGGTGAGTTACAGGCGCAGATTTCCATGTGGAAATATGATGCTGTGGCTATAATAGAGACCGGGCTCAAAGAACTGTAGAACTTGAAAAGGATATAGACAAGATGGTGGAATTGCTGAACAGGTGGCCGATGAAATTCAATATAGAGAAGCTTGAAGTGATTCATTTTGCTAAGAATAACATGAAAATACAATATAAAATAAAAGATACAACTCTGAAGACAGTGCAGGAGCAGAGGGACCTGGGTGTATATATGTATAAGTAATTGAAGATGGCAAGACAGTTTGAGAGTATAGTGTTCAATTCTGGTCGCCACACTACCAGAAGGATGTGGAGGCTTTAGAGAGGGTGCAGAAGAGACTTACCAGAATGTTGCCTGGTATGGAGGGCATAAGCTATGAGGAGCGATTGAATAAACTCGGTTTGTTCTCACTGGAACGAAGGAGGTTGAGGGGCGACCTGATAGAGGTATACAAAATTATGAGGGGCATAGACAGAGTGGATAGTCAGAGGCTTTTCCCCAGGGTAGAGGGGTCAATTACTAGGGGGCATAGGTTTAAGGTGAGAGGGGCAAAGTTTAGAGTAGATGTACGAGGCAAGTTTTTTACGCAGAGGGTAGTGGGTGCCTGGAACTCACTACCGGAGGAGGTAGTGGAAGCAGGGACGATAGGGACATTTAAGGGGCATCTTGACAAATATATGAATAGGATGGGAATAGAAGGATACGGACCCAGGAAGTGTAGAAGATTGTAGTTTAGTCGGGCAGTATGGTCGGCACGGGCTTGGAGGGCCGAAGGGCCTGTTCCTGTGCTGTACATTTCTTTGTTCTTTGTTCTTTGAGAGGGTGGTTAATAAAGCATACAGTATCCTAGTCTTTATTACGAGGGACATAGAATATAAGTGCAAGGAAATTGTATTGAACTTGGATAAGTCACCAGTTCAATCTCAGCTCGAGAATTGTGTTAAGCTACGCACTTTAAGAAGGATGTATATTGTCTCGCAATTGGGAAGTTGCAGTAAAGGTTCACAAATATGGTTCAAGGGATGAGGAAGTGCAGTTCCGAAGATGGATTGGAGAAGTTAGGACTGTTTTTCTTAGAGAAAAAAAGACCATAAGAATTTTTGACCCTTCGAAAGAACATTTGACACATGTCCACTCACCCATCCACCCGTCCTATCTCCGCAACCCCATAACCTAACCTGCACATCCTTGGACACCAAGGGGCAATTTAGCATGGTCAATCCACCTAACCCGTACATCTTTGGACTGTGGGGGGAAACCGGAGCACCCGGAGGAAACCCACGTAGACAGAGGAAGAACGTGCAAGCTCCACACAGACAGTGACCAGAATCAAACCCAGGTCCCTGGTGCTGTGAGGCAGAAGTGTTAACCACTGTGCCACCATGCTGTCCTAGGAATAATTGATTCCTTCACACAATGATAGTGAACTATGAGTTGGATAGTGCAGAACTTCACAAGGCCACCGTGAGTGGGAACTGCAGTTCAGCAAAGCATACTTTAGGAAGGAAAAAAGGCATTCAAGAGGGTGCAGAGAAGATTTATGAGAATTATTACAGGGATGAGGACCTACAATTATGTGGAAAGATTGGAGAAATTGTGACTGTTCTTCTTGAAGAAGAGAAGGCTGAGAGAAGATTTGGTAGAGATATTCAAAATCATGAGGGGTCTGGAGAGATATGATAGGGAGAAGTTGTTCACATTGGTGGAAGGAACAAGAATGAGGGGGCACAGATTTAAGGCAATTGGCAAAAGAAGCAATGGTGACAGGAGAAAAAGCTACCTGAGAATGTGCAGGGTCAACTGAGACTTTCAAAAGGGAATTGGATCATTGAATTAATTGGATTTTCCGCCCTCCCCCCCACCCCCTCCAATATAGGACGCAGGGCTTGGGGAAAGGCGGCAGAGGGGAGAGTGGAGTCAAATGCAACCCATGATCTGCCCGCCACCTTCCTCTCCACCTGCACATCATCAACCTATCTCCCATTTCTTGAGGGACGTGGGTGGGGGGGGGGGGGGGGGGGGAATTGGGCAGCTTGCATGTCCTTGGGCTTATTGAGGCCCTACTTAAACGTCCTTTTGCACCGCCCATATTTTACCTGTGGCAGGGGGATGCCATGCCATGTGGGTAGACTGACAGATCTTACTGGGCAGGCTGGTGTTGGGGAAGGTGGGTTGGGACTCCTCCTTTGGGGACCCACTGGACAATTCCCAAAGGTAACAAATCCCCATGAACCCTACCCTTAACCCTAACCTATGCCCTCACTTGCCTTGTTGGAGCCGGCCAGCCAGGCCTCACAGATAACCCAGACTTACCTTCCGCCTGGCCTCCATCATCTCCTCTTCTTTAGGTTCTGGCTGTAGGTCCCAGTAGTAGCCACCATTCCAACTGACTAGGATTACAGAGCTACTAGCCAACCTCATTGGCCTGCAGCTCTCTAATGCGGGTCTTCCTCTCCAGATGGGAACGGCAAATTCTCGCCCTGAACCAAGTCATGCCCCACAAATATATTTCACGTGGATGGGCACTCAGTTTTTTGCCTTGGTGGGGGCAGAGAACACATTGCCCAGTAAAATCCAGCCCATTATCTGAAAAGGAAAATCTTTTGCCGGGCTACAAGGAAAAAGGTTGTTAAGTGTCCCTGGGGCAATTGCTCCAGCAGAGAGCTGGCACATACATGATGGGCTGAAAGATCTCATTCTATGCTTTAACTATTCCTGATTCTATGATTCATGTACATTGGTAGAGATTTTCCAAAAGCAGGAGGCTTCCATGACACTCTGTGTCTTCAATGTGGAATCATTTATTGATGGCCTGAAGGTCTGGGGAGATCATATGGAGTGATTAATGGATACAGAAGTTAGTTTTCTCTACAGCAGTATCAAAGGGCTCACGATATTATGTGCAATGTCTTTCACATGTTTAAGGATTATAACAGGTTCCATTAGACCTATATTTGCACATATTTATGGTCAGAAGCTCCCATGTTGGTGCATTTAACTGTAGATGACCATCAATTGTCTCACAGTCAGCAGAACTGTAAACTAGTGGACATCAGGTGCACATGTTTGAGTCATCGCCTCAGTCTCATGAATTCTACACATGTTGTAAACCAGGGCTTTTAATACAGGTCAATGCCGATAATTGGAGAGCCTGACATTTTGACAGGAACTATACAACAATCCATGTTTAATCTCATGTAGACCAATGAAACATCTCTTGATTCCCGTAAGGCGATTGCAAAATGGGTAACATTTACTTCTGTTGTGTTCTTAATAAAAATTAACTCTGTCATAATTAAAGGTGGAATGTTTGTGAGTTTTCTGTCTTTGAGGCATAACTGCAGTCAAATTTGTTACCTTTTACACCCAACTATTAAACTGGATGTGTTAGCTAAAAAGTATTGCAATGAATGCAGATCACTGGCGGGTCTTTTGAAATGTGGGAATAATAAGTTGAAACATTTCATAATAATTCATGTCAGGCCCCAACTGGAATAATGTAAAGACAGCAAGTCTGTAATGAGATGATTTCACCCTGTCAGATTATGTCAATTTATTAGCTATATTTCAACTTGCTGCTGGGCAATGCATAATTCTAACATAATGACGAGCCTCATCAACACAGTTACTAGCAGGTTTCCTCTCAGTCAGTTGACAAGATATGGAGGTGAGATCTCAGAAAGTAGGACTAACGTTGTCTCATTAAGTTAATAGATTTAATGTCATATTTTTCTTCCTCAAATATCATGGGCGGGATTCTCCATCGGCGCAATCCTCCACTTCGCCGGCAGCGCACTCACGCCTGTGGATTTCTCGATGGCAAGTGGCCACAATGGGAAACCCCATTGGCCGGCTGCCGAGACGGATGATCTCGCTGCCGGCTTGGGCAGGCCGCGCCAGAAAACGGGTTTGGCGGGACGGAGAATCCCGCCCCATACATTTGGACCCCATTTCAAAGTTAATTTCAAGAATTAATTTCCTCACTTGAATTTCATGGCCCAGATCTTCAGATCTACGTCGGAAACTTTAATTTCAACCCCGCTCGATTCTCCGGCCCGGATGGGCCGAAGTCCCGCCGCTAAAATGCCTGTTCCGCCGGCGTAAATTAAACCACCTACCTTACCGGCGGGACAAGGCGGCGCGGGCGGGCTCCGGGGTCCTGGGGGGGGGCGCGGGGCGATCTGGCCCCGGGGGGTGCCACCACGGTGGCCTGGCCTGCGATCGGGGCCCACCGATCCGCGGGCGGGCCTGTGCCGTGGGGGCACTCTTTCCCTTCCGCCTCCGCCACGGTCTCCACCATGGCGGAGGCAGAAGAGACTCCCTCCAATGCGCATGCGCGGGAATGCCGTCAGCGGCCGCTAACGCTCCCCGCGCATGCGCCGACCGGAGATGTCATTTCCGCGCCAGCTGGTGGGGCACCAAAGGCCTTTCCCGCCAGCTGGCAGGGCGGAAATTCGTCCGGCGCCGACCTAGCCCCTCAAGGTTGGGGCTCGGCCCCCAAAGATGCGGAGGATTCCGCACCTTTGGGGCGGCGCGATGCCCGTCTGATTTGCGCCTTTTTGGGCGCCATTCGGCGGACATCGCGCCGTTTCGGGATAATTTTGCCCCTTGTGTTGCGACTTCTGAGCGATCCAACAGTGAAACTTCCAGGGTCATCTGGTCACCAACTATATGGAGACTAAGGACGTGATTTAATGGAAATGAAACAGAGTCCTGCTTTGGGCGAATTTAGCGAGGTATTTCCCAGCCCTTACAGTGCCGAGAACGGCGCTGCTATTAAATGGGACTCTGCTTCATTTTTGGGCCTTGGCGAGGAACCCCTGCCAAGGCTGCACTCAGACTAATTTCCTGCATGAATGAGCTCAGCTCTGGACCCCCCACTGCAGCCTACGGACCTCCTCAACTCCCCTACTTTCCGATTAGGGGGTCATTGAGTCCCCCCGCACCCCACCTCATAAGGGCAGGGCACTCTGCGCCCAATTTCCGGCATGGGCAAGATGCCACCTAAGCACCTTGGCATTGTCAACCTGGCACCCTGACAGTGCCCTTGCCAGCCTGGCAGTACCTCCGGGGGCACACTGGTGGCACTGCCATGGCACCCAGATGGCACTGCCAGGGTACCAGGCTGGCATTGCGAGTGCCAGAGTTCCACCCTGTCCCGAGCCCAATGACCCGATGGCCCCAGATCGCCTGGGAGACTCCCCCCTCCCCCCCACAAGTGCCAATACAACTGGTCCACATCTGTGGAAACCAGTTCTAAACAGCGTCTGCTCAGGATCTCCGAGGCGGGGCCGTTAGTTCCTGCGCCTTGGGCCACTCTGGCACAGACATATTCAAGTGAAACTAACCACTCAGTTGAATATGCAAATCTGGATTATGCCCACTGAGGCCGAGATCCAGATCGCGGCACTTTGTGAGATATTATTAGGCCTCACGAGGCGTAATGAGCATCGCAAATCGCGTGACAGAGATTTAGCGGCCTCGGCACATCCCAAGTTGGGCGCAACAAAGCCGTTGGATCGCGCCCCAGAAGATCTGGACCCATAATTTTGGATCATATTTCAAAGCTAATTTCAAGGACATTGCAATTTTGCCCTCTCTTTATTTTCTGTCTTGTGCACTAGTCCATGACTAAGGCTGAAAATATAGGCTAACTCAGCCACTGTGCAGGCAAGTCAGAATGGATCGGTGGCAGTCCCCAGCCCCGAGAGGGTTAGCGGCAGGAAGGGCATCTGGCTGGAAAAGCACCCACCAAATCCCACAAAGAAATGAAGGTGATGACCTGGTGCCTTGGCGACCCCACGCAACATGGGAAAAGCTAAAATAGAGGAGTGACTGGGACAGTGAAACATGTGGCATGTGTACATGACCTTCCTCATGCTGAACTTGACCCAGGAATTCAGGTTCCTCCTTTCCAGTCGACCATTCTCTGTACATGAGCTGGCTGAGGACACTTTTGGCAAAAAGTAACGTCATTGCAGTGTTAATGTAAGCCTACTTGTGACGCTAATAAAGATTATTATTATAAATGTAGCGGATTACAAAGGTACATTAACGTGCTGTGGAGCTGTTTCCTCTTTCTTTCTGCAACACCTAAAAGCTGCTGCAAACTATCACTAGGGAAATGCCAGTAACTAAAAGAAAGAAGTGACAATTAAATGAGGTCAGACAATACAGGCTAAATGGCACAATTTTAAAGGGAGTTCAAGAAGAGAAAGAGACATGGGTGTGTTTGTGCACAAATCTTTGAAGATTGCAAGGAAAGCGAATGTGTTTCTGAGATTTATAAAGAAAGGCACACTGTGTAAATGCCAGGGCGTTATGCTAAAGCCATATCAAACACTAGTTTGTCCCCACCGATTGAAATGGTTGCGTCCAATTCTGAGCACCACTCCTCAGGAAGGATGTGAAGGCTCGGAGAGGGCATCGTGGGCATTTGCTGGATTGCTCCAGAACGGAGGGTTACATGCATAGACTGAAAAGGTTGAGGCTAGAACCTTAAAATCATGGAATCCCTACAGTGCAGAAAGAGGCCATCGATTCTACATTCACCCTCCGAAAGAACATCCTTCTTAGGCTCCACCCTATCTCTGTAACTCCACTTAACCTTTGGACAATAAGGGACATTTTAGCATGGCCAATCCACCTAACCTGCACATCTTTGTATTCCTTAGAGCAGAGAAGGCCTACAGGAGATTTGATAGACATTGTTCAAAACCATAAAGGATTAGATATAGTCGATAAGATTTCAATGACTGAAGGGTTGATAACCAGAGGGTACAGGTTCAAAGTGATTGACAAAATAACTAGTCACATGGACATTCTATTTTTATGCAACAAATGATTAGGGTTTGGAATGCGCTGCCTGATGACATAGTGGACACAGATTCAAAAAGTAACCTTCAAAAGGGAATCGGATATAAACTAGAAAGAGAAAGAAACAACATAGATATGAACAGCTGGGAACCAACTTAAAAAGCAGAACCAAAAATGTCATAATCTCTGGATTACTACCTGAGCCATGAGCTAATTGGCACAGGATCAATAAGATTAAAGAGGTACCTGTGTGGCTCAAAGATTGGTGTAGGGGAGATGGCTGTGAATTCATGGGACATTGGCACCAGTACTGGGGAAGAGGGGACCTGTCCTGAAGGGACGGCTTTCATCTGAATCATGGATCAGAGTCTGAGTGAATTGCGTAACTAGGGCTGTAGATAGGGCTTTAAATTAAATAGGGACGGGGTGGGGGGTGTCCAGTAGTTGCTGGGGAAACTAGAAAACCCAATTTAAAGGAAGAGGTAAGAGTGCAGGTTAGCAATATTGGGCGGGATTCTCCCCTATCTGGCGGGGCGGGGGGTCCCGACGGGACGGAGTGGCATGAACCACTCCGGCGTCGGGCCGCCCCAAAGGTGCGGAATCCTCCGCACCTTTAGGGGCTAGGCCCGCACCGGTGCGGTTGGCGCCCTCCCGGCTGGCGTGGAAAGCCTTTGGCGCCACGCCAGCCGTGGAAAAGGGACTCCGCCGGCCAGCGTGCATCCGCGCACGCGCGGGAGCGTCAGCGGCTGCTGACATCATCCCCGCGCAAGCGCAGGGGGGGGGGGGTTCACCTACGCATCGGCCATGGCGGAGAATGATGGTCGGCGCGTAGGAAAAGAGTGCCGCCACGGCACAAGCCCATCCGCGGATCGGTGGGCCCCGGTCGCGGGCCAAGCCACCATGGGAGCACCCCCCAGGACCAGATCACCCCGTGCACCCCCCAGGATCCCGGAGCCCGCCTGTGCCACCAGGTCCCTGCCGGTAAGGGACCTGGTTCAATTTACGCCGGCGGGACCGGCATAGAAGCAGCGGGACTTCGGCCCATCGTGGGCCGGAATATCGGCGGGGGGGGGCGCCGACCCGTGATTCCCGCCCCCGCTGAATCTCTGGTGTCGGAGAATTCGGCGGCCGGCGAGGGCGAGATTCCCGCCGCCCCCCGGCGATTCTCCGACCCGGCGGGGGTCGGAGAATCCCGCCCGTGGTGTATGATTAACAGAAAATAAAAGTGAGGGACAGACAGAAGACCTCTGTCATGCATGGGTAAGCCCCATTTGCATCTCTGCAGCAGGGTATAGTGTACTCAGTAGGGAGGACCTCCCCTGACGAAGAGGATAGGGGACTCAGAGAGAAGAGGCCAAGTGGTCGCATGTATCACCTTAGAGCAGAGACACAAGCACAGGGCGTTCAGGGTCAGCAGGGAGGGCAAGGAAGACATCTCTGCTGAAAGCACCACAACCCAGTTGCCAGGGTGTACAGGCAGTGAACTGACAACCTTGACATAACCGAGATGCAGTGCCACAGGAGGCCACGGCTTTCAAGGGAAGCAGTCACAACCATCTGACAGATGATTGGGCCTTAGATAACCTCCAAATTTGTTGGTGGACACCCAATGCCCGTGGCTCTCAAGGTCACAATGGCACTTAACATTTATGCCTCCGGAGCCTTCCAGGGTTCAGTGGGTGGTCTTTGCAGATTCTCCCAGTCAGCTTCACACAGCTGCGTCAAGCTGGTGATTGATGCTCTGTTCAGGCGGGTGGCAGGATTGATCAGGCCAGCCAGGCTGAGCGGGCCAGAGGCTTTGCGGCAATTTCAATGTTCCCCCACATCCAGGGTGCCATTGATTCCATCCATGTGGCAATCAAGGTGCTAGCCAGCCAGCTGGATGCCTTTGTCAACAGGAAGGACTTTTACTCCATGAATGTTCAGATCTTTTGTGACCAAGGACACAGATTCTACAGGTCTGTTCAAGGTACTCTGGCAGCTGGCACGATGCCTGCACACCATGCCACTCAAGTGTCAAGGCTGTTGACAGTTCCAACTCGCCTCGACAGATGGTTGATTGGTGACATAGACATAGAACATACGGTGCAGAAGGAGGCTATTCGGCCCATCGAGTCTGCACCGACCCACTTAAGCCCTCACTTCCACCCTATCCCCGTAACCCAATAACCCTCCTAACCTTTTTGGTCACTAAGGGCAATTTAGCATGGCCAATCCACCCAACCTATACGTCTTGGACTGTGGGAGGAAACCGGAGCACCCAGAGGAAACCCACGCAGACACGGGGAGAACGTGCAGACTCCGCACAGACAGTGACCCAGCGGAGAATCAAACCTGGGACCCTGGCGCTATGAAGCCACAGTGCTATCCACTTGTGCTACCGTGCTGCCCCAAGGGGTACTCTTTGAAAAGTTGGCTCATGATGCATCTCAGGTGCCCGAATGCAGACACAGAGGAGAGATACAATCGCTGCCATGTCTCTGCAAGGAGGGTGGTGGAGAGGACCACTGGCTTACACAAGATGAAGTTTGGATGCTTGGGCTGCTCTGGGGAGCCCAGCAATATCCGTCAGAGAAAGGGTCCCTCTTCACAATTCCTCTCTCTCTCTCTCTCACTCTCTGGTGAACATGTGGACCACGGAGACGCTTATGCTGCTGCACCTGCCTCAGATAAGGAAACATCTTTGCGCAGGTTAAGGAGACACATCCTGAGTGAGTGAGACACAACCAGAGTGGGAATTGGAACTTGATAATTTGGGCAGTGTGGTAATTCGGCGTGGAGTGGGAAGAGCTGTTGTTTCCCTTTTTGTTCTGTTTCCTTCGTTTGGCTTTGTTACTGGTAATCTGCAGGGAGAGATCCAGAGTGCATTCCAGGAAGCAGAGAGAAAACCAGGGAGCACCCTGGGAAGGTAGGTGATATAAAGTCTTACCCCCAGGTTCCAGCGGCCTTCATTTTCAGGAGCGGGCAAGAGAGAAAGAGAGCCGGGAAGCAGCTTGGGAACAGCTAAGTGATAGATATTCTGCTATTCTGAGTGATCCGACTGGGGGGGGGGGGACTGAAAAGTCCCGTCACAGGAAAGCTGTGACCTGATTGGCTGGTAGGGAATCTGCATTAAATTTAAAAATTAAACATTGTTAAACTAATTAAACATAATTAATTAATTACTTAATCATAATTTAGAGGGGTATCTGAGCCAGAGACCGGAGAGTACAGTATTTAGCATTTACATTTATAGTAGAAATCTAGTGCTAGGAAACATATAGTTAACAGTAACTTTAAAAAAAAATTATTTTTAAAGTTAATTTACTAATTAATTAACGCAATGTCAATTAGAGGGGCGCAGTGCTCTGACTGTGAAAAGTGGCAGATCTGGGAGACTTCCAGCGTCCCAGATGGCTTCATCTGCAGAAAGTGCACCCAACTGGAACTCCTCACAGACCGCATGGTTCGGTTGGAGCAGCACTTAGGAGCATGCCGGTGGCGGCAAGTGTCATAAATAGCAGTTTTATAGATGTGGTCACACCCAGGCTGCAGGAAGAGAGATGGGTGACCACCAGAAGGAGCAGGCACTCAGTGCAGGAATCCTCTGTGGCTGTCCCCCTCTCGAACAGGTATACCCCTATGGATACTGTCGGGGAGACTAGCCTATCAGGGGAAAACAGCAGCAGCCTGAGCAGTGGCACCACGGCTGGCTCTGATGTTCAGCAGGGAGGGTCAGAAGAGCAATAGTCATAGGGGGCTCTATAGTCAGGGGCACAGATAGGCGCTTCTGTGGACGTGAAAGAGACTCCAGGATGGTATGTTGTCTCCCTGCTACCAGGGTCCAGGATGTCTCAGTACGGGTAGCGGGCATCCTGAAGGGGGTGGGCAAACAGGCAGAGGTCGTGGGACATATTGGTACTAACGACATAGGAAGGGGGATGAGGTCCTGCAGCAGGAGTTCAGGGAGCTAGGCAGAAAGTTAAAAGACAGGACCTCAAGGGTTGTGACCTCAGGATTACTCCCTGTGCCACGTGCCAGTGAGGCTAGAAATAGGAAGATAGAGCAGCTAAACACGTGGCTAAACAGCTGGTGTAGGAGGGAGAGTTTCAGTTATCTGGACCACTGGGAGCTCTTCCAGGGCAGGTGTGACCTGTATAAGAAGGACGGGTTGCATCTAAACTGGAGAGACATAAATATCCTGGCCACAAGGTTTGCTAGTGTCATACGGGAGGGTTTAAACTAGTATGGCAGGGGGGTGGGTACCGGAGCAATAGGTCAGAAGATGAAAAACTTGAGGGAGAACTCGGAAATAAGGCCACTATGGCTCTGAGGAAGAGCAGTCTGGGAGATGTTGCTGGAAACAGCGGGACTGGTGGCCTGAAGTGCATTTGTTTTAATGGAAGAAGTATAACTGGTAAGGCAGATGAACTTAGAGCTTGGATTAGTAGTTGGAACTATGATGTTGTTGCCATTACACAGACCTGGTTGAGGGAAGGACAGGATTGGCAGCTAAACATTCCAGGATTTAGATGTTTCAGGCAGGATAGAGGGGGATGTAAAAGGGGTGGAGGAGTTGCGCTACTGGTTAGGGAGAATATCACAGCTGTACTGCAGGAGGACACCTCAGAGGGCAGCGAGGCTATATGGGTAGAGATCAGGAATAAGAAGGGTGCAGTCTCAATGTTGGGGGTTTACTACAGCCAGCAGGAGATAGAGGAGCAGATAGGTAGACAGATTTTGGAAAGGAGTAAAAGCAACAGAGTTGTTGTAATGGGAGACTTTAACTTCCCCAATATTGACTGGGACTCACTTAGTGCTAGGGGCTTGGACGGGGCAGAGTTTGTAAGGAGCATCCAGGAGGGCTTCTTAAAACAATATGTAGATAGTCCAAGTAGGGAAGGGGCTGTACTGGACCCTGTATTGGGGAATGAGCACGGCCAGGTGGTAGATGTTTCAGTAGGGGAGCATTTCGGGAACAGTGACCATAATTCAGTAAGTTGTAAAGTGCTGGTGGACAAGGATAAAAGTGGTCCTCGGGTGAATGTGCTATTTGGGGGAAGGCTAATTATAACAATATTAGGCGGGAACTGAAGAACATAGATTGGGAGTGGATGTTTGAGGGTAAATCAACGTCTGACATGTGGGACGCTTTCAAATATCAGTTGAAAGGAATTCAGGACTGGCATGTTCCTGTGAGGAAGAAGGATAAATACGGCAATTTTCGGGAACCTTGGATAACGAGAGATATTGTAGGCCTCGTCAAAAAGAAAAAGGAGGCATTTGTCAGTGCTAGAAAGCTGGGAACAGACGAGGCCTGTGTGGAATATAAGGAAAGGAGGAAGGAACAAGGAGTCAGGAGGGCTAGAAGGGGTCACGAAAGGTCATTGGCAAATAGGGTTAAGGAAAATCCCAAGGCTTTTTACACGTACATAAAAAGCAAGAGGGTAGCCAGGGAAAGGGTTGGTCCACTGAAGGATAGGCAAGGGAATCTATGTGTGGAGCCAGAGGAAATGGCCGAGGTACTAAATGAATACTTTGCATCAGTATTCACCAAAGAGAAGAAATTGGTAGAAGGGTGTGTAGATAGCCTGGGTCACATTGAGATCCAAAAAGACGAGGTGTTGGGTGTCTTAAAAAATATTAAGGTAGATAAGTCCCCAGGGCCTGATGGGATCTACCCCAGAATACTGAAGGAGGCTGGAGAGGAAATTGCTGAGGCCTTGACAGAAATCTTTGGATTCTCACTGTCTTCAGGTGATGTCCCGGAGGACTGGAGAATAGCCAATGTTGTTCCTCTGTTTAAGAAGGGTAGCAAGGATAATCCAGGGAACTACAGGCTGGTGAGCCTTACTTCAGTGGTAGGGAAATTACTGGAGAGAATTCTTCGAGACAGGATCTACTCCTATCTGGAAGCAAATGGACGTATTAGTGAGAGGCAGCATGGTTTTGTGAAGGGGAGGTCGTGTCTCCCTAACTTGATCGAGTTTTTCGAGGAGGTCACAAAGATGATTGATGCAGGTAGGGCAGTGGATGTTGTGTATATGGAATTCAGTAAGGCCTTTGACAAGGTCCTTCATGGCAGACTGGTACAAAAGGTGTAAGTGTAATCACGTAGGATCAGAGGTGAGCTGGCAAGACAGATACAGAACTGGCTAGGTCATAGAAGGCAGTGAGTAGCAATGGAAGGGTGCTTTTCTGATTGGAGGGCTGTGACTAGTGCTGTCCCGCAGGGATCAGTGCTGGGACCTTCCCTGTTCGTCGTATATATAAATGGAGGAAAATGTAACTGGTCTGATTAGTAAGTTTGCGGACGACACAAAGGTTGGTGGAATTGCAGATAGCGATGAGGACTCTCAGAGGATACAGCAGGATTTAGTTCATTTGGAGGCTTGGGCGGCGAGAATTAGAATCCCTACAGTGCAGTGAAGAAGGTCGAGTTAGCACCAACCCGCTTCAAGAGCACCATAGCTCGGCCCACTTCCTCTCCCTACCCCCATAACCTCACCTAACCTTTTGGACACTCAGGCAAGTTATCATGGCCAATCCACCTAACCTGCACATCTTTGGACTGTGGGAGGAAACCGGAGTACCCGGAGGAAACCCACGCAGACACGGGGAGAACATGCAAATTCCACACAGTTACCCAAGGTCGGAATTGATTCCGGGACCGTGCCGCTATGAGACAGCAGCATTAACTACTGTATCAGCATGCCGCCCATGCATTCTGCTGGGCTTCCAGCACGTCCCACCTGATTTCTGACTCCAGAAGCTCATCATCTGCTTCAGACTGCATGATCCTGGTCTCCAGCAGTCGTCTCACTCACTGCAGGTCACTGGGCTCTCCTTGCCTCCACCGTCTGCTCCAGCGATCATAATGAGCCCTCACCGCTGTACATTACCAACTGAGCCGGACCGCTATTGCCCACCGGCATGTCAATACCTGTGCTGATGCTTGGTGCTGTGTGAAGATGTGCTGTGGGTGCATCTCCCATGGTCGCCTGCCCTGGTGTCAATGGAGGGTCGTCAGCCTCCTAGCTTGCTCTGGAGGTTGGCTCATCTTAGGAATGAAAAAAAATCAGTCCGAACTATTAGCCATATCACACAAGGTAAATTTCCACGACATACTGCCCGGTGCGATTGGTATCATTGGCATCACAGTGCCTTAGTGATTGGCGCAGCATTGAATTCCTTATGAGAGATGAGACTTCCACGCATTCTTTTCACTCTCAGCCTGTCACGCTTCAGCTCACTGGGCTCTTACCTTCCTCAGAGTCACCAGCCTCTCCGTGACTGATGACCTCGCTTCCCACTTGTTCTTGTGCTCCAGTTCCCAGTTCGTAGCTGGTAAGGTTTGCCAGGTTAGGCGTTCCAGCACCAGTGGCAGATCTCTCCTTGTTGTTGTGGCCCCATTTCTCCTGCAAGTAAGTACAGAGCTCTATTGAGTACTCAACTCCCCACCTCCAGCAACATATTATGTTGTCCCCTACCCCAGATTACCCCCCAAACAGCTTGTGAAAAGTTCCCACCACCCCTTTGCACACCTGAGCTTCTCTCCAGCCTTGAGGCACACGGTCAGATGTGTGGTCTGAGACTCCTAGGGCGAGATTCTCCACTCCCGCGGCGGTTGGGAGAATCGCCTGGGCCGCCAAAATTTCCCGGGACGCCGGTCCAACGCCCTCCCGCGATTCTCCCAAGCGGCGGGAACGGCCCCGTCGGGTTCCGTGGGCCGCAGGCCGGAGACACCCAAAATGGCGATTCTCTGGCACCCCCGCTATTCTCAGGCCCGGATGGGCCGAGCGGCCAGGCCAAAACAGCGGGTTCCCCCTGGCGCCGTCCAAACCTGGTCGCTGCCGTCGGGAACAGCGCGGGAACGCTGGGGGGGCGGCCTGCGGGGGGGGAGGGGGGATACTACACCGGGGGGTACCTCATATGTGGGATGGCCTGCGATTGGTGCCCACCGATCGTCGGGCCGTCCTCTCTGAAGGAGGAACTCCTTCCTTCCGCAGCCCCGCAAGATCCATCTGCCATCTTCTTGCGGGCTGGACTCGGAGAGGACAGCAACCACGCATGCGTGGGTTGGCACCGGCCAACCCGCGCATGCGCGGGTGACGCCAGTTATGTGGCGCTGGCCGCGTCATGTATGCGGCGCCGCCTTTACGCGGCGACAAGGCCTGGCACGTGTAGATGACGTGGCCCCGATTCTTGCCCATTATCGGACCCTGAATCGGTCTGGATAGGGGCCGTTTCGCGCTGTCGTGAACCTCGACGGCGTTCACGACGGCGTGGGCACTTCGGCGCGGGAGTGGAGAATCCCACCCCTAGAATCCCACACGCTTGGTTGAAACAATAAAAGGGCACCCTTCCTAGACCATGCCAATTCTGATCTTCTGTGCTCGGCAGGGGTGAAGTCATTGAACCTTTCCAGCATTAGGATTTAGATGCACCAGACAAGGTCATGCCTGCTAATGACAGCTGCCACCTCCGTCCCGGCCTTCTTGGTGAGGTGGGTGGCCTTCTTCCATCCCTCAGTATGAGAATGTTTTCCATTACTGTTGCCGTCTCCATAAGGGCTCGCGGACACTCATCGGAGGAATGGGAACATGCTGCCTAACTGGCCTTCCCGCCTGACTGGTGTGCCTCCCTACTACCACCATTAACTATCTTTGGCTCCTCCATTGTCCCCAGCTGCATCTGGGAGCTGCCTTTAAACTTTGCGCTGGGGAGGAACCGGAGGAGCCCCAGGGTGAGTAGGTGGATGCTGAAGAGGAACCTAATGCGAGGCAGGGAATCCGGGGAGTCCTTGATTCTCTCTTCTTCCAGCTAGACATACGAGGCATGGCTTGAAAGTGATCATTCCTGGTGAGGCCATCCTGTCATCCTTATGCCAGGTTACGGCCTCTGAAATGCTGTTTGAAGCCCACCCCATGTCACACACCACTCCCTTGTCCATCACCTCTGAAATACATGAAGCATGTTCAGGCCATTACACAAAATGAGATATTTACATGGTGCACCCGGAAACACAAATCATACAGAACAGACATCTCAATGAAACCATTATCACCCGTGACAACCCCTCCTGTCTTCAAAGCACCTTAAACTTCCACTTGCGATGGCTGCATCTTGGTGACCCCTCATCCTCACTCGCTCTCACCTTATCCTTGCACACAGCCAAGCCTACCCTCCACCTGCCTCCTCACTCAGCCTCACACCACCACCCTCTTCAGGAGACCCAGGTTGCAGTGCCCAATTGGCACACCTCATCCTTGCTAACAGCCAAGCCAAGCAGATACATTTTGCTTTACATTTCAAACCACTGGAAATGTACCAAATAAAATCTACAATGGATCATCACCAGTATCAGTGACTATTCCAATGCTACCCTTGCCGGACTTCTGAATTCCATTCCAAATGATCTTGAACTCCACCAAAACTTCAATGCTGGCACCCTAACTTACACCGGTCCCTGCTGGCAGCAGCATTGGAGACAGTCAGCTGTCTGTGATGTCCTGTCAGCCTTGATGACTTTGTCTGCTGTCCTCTGGGTGTCAGAGCTGGTGCAGGCGCAATAAGTGCCATGGCTGGGCACTCTTCAATCATTGCGTTCTCATCAGTTGTGATGATCACTGGCAGAGGGATGGAAGAGCTGCTGCCTTCATCTGGAGGGCCCTGAGAGGTGCCCACACATGTGACCTGCATCTTGTCTGCCAGCATAAGGTTTGTTTGAAACTCCCTGCTCCTCATGAGAGTGCGATGTGCCCTTACCACTATGCATTCCCATCTGATTCATTGTGCTATTGCCCATTGATGTGCCTGTATCTGCGCTGGTGCTTGGAAGGAAAGATGATGCCACGTGGGTGCATCTGTCCATGGCTCCTCCTTGGCTATCAAGCGAGGCTCCTCTGATTCTGCAGCACTTTGTGAAGATGGCGCATATGAGGGAGGAAGAGACGGTGTCAGTTGTTAACATCATTACAGAGTAAGAAGTCTTACAACACCAGGTAAAAGTCCAACAGGTTTGTTTCGAATCACTAGCTTTCGGAGCGCTGCTCCTTCCTCAGGTGAATGAAGAGGTGGGTTCCAGAAACATATATATAGACAAAGACAAAGATGCCAGACGATACTTTGAATGCGAGTCTTTGCAGGTCCAAACGGAGCAACTGGAGAGAGGGATAATCACAGATTAAAGAGGTGTGAATTGTCTCAAGCCAGGACAGTTGGTAGGATTTCGCAAGCCCAGGCCAGATGGTGGGGGGTGAATGTCATTACAACGTGACTGAGCATGCACTATGGTTAGTTGTGATAATGGACAGCTGCCTCAGTGAGGCACTGCGATTGGACGAGAATGAGGTCTCTTGGTTGGAACATCTCAAGCAAAATTCCGTTACCCTAAATCTCTTATATACTCCCCTGGTCTCTGTAACAGCCTCTGGACTGTTACCTTCCTCTGAGATCCATGCCTCTCTACGATCTGTGGACCCTGCCCCACACTCGCAGTCCATGTCCAGGGCTTCCACCTCAAACTGGGAGAGGGTCAGGGGGTTGGGCACCCGACCATCCATTCATGCACTCTCCTGCATACCTGCATATTCTGGATTATTGTCCTGCACAGACAAAAGTGCTTTCATTAGCCTACCCTCCACCTGCCTCCTTACTCAGCCTCACACCACCACCCTCACCACCCTCTTCAAGAGACCCAGGTTGCAGTCCCAATTGCACACAGCCAAGCCAAGCAGATACATTTTGCTTTACATTTCAAACCACTGGAAATGTACCAAATAAAATCTACAATGGATCATCACCATTACCAGTGATTACTCCAATGCTATCCTTGCCGGACTTCTGAATTCCATTCCAAATGATCTTGAACTCCACCAAAACCTCAATGCTGGCATCCTAACTTACACATTTTTAACTGAACCAACCACTTATATAGTGCTGCGGTAGGGCATTCTGTGGTGAGTAGCCCACCTTATGACTCGTCAAAGCCATCTACAAAGCACATGTCACGCGTGTGGTGGAATGCTCTTCACTTGCCTGGATGAGTCCAGCTCCGAAGGACAATAAACTCAGCACGATTGAAGACAGTCAAGTCAAGAAAGCCCAACAACGTCTCTACTTCCTATGGAAGCTAAAGAAATTTGGCATGTCTGCATCAACTCTCACAGACTTCTTCAGATGTGCGATAGAGAGCATCCTATCCGGCTGCATCACAGTCTGGTATGGCAACTGCTCGGTCCAAAATCGCAAGAAGCTGCAGAGTGTGGTGAATTCAGCCCAATGCATCAAACAAGCTTGCCACCCCCACATTGGTTCTGTATACATCTCCCGCTGCCTCGGGAAGGCAGACAGGATTATCAGAGACCCCTCCCACCCAGGCCATGCCATCTTCCAGACCCTTCCATCAGGCAGAAGGTACAGAAGTCTGAGGACCCGCATATCCAGACACAGGAACAGCTTCTTTCCGACAGCTACAAGACTCCTCAACGACTCCCACTTGGACTGATCTGTTCCCTGTAAGAACACTATTCACGACGCCCTATGCTGCTCTTGCTCATGTATTTGTTTTGTTTGGCCCCTTGTTCCGCACTGTAACCAATCACTGTTTTGTCAATGTACCATTTGTCAATGTTCTCTGTTGATTATTCTTTTTGTCTACTATGTACGTACTGTGTATGTTCCCTCGGCCGCAGAAAAATACTTTTCGCTGTACTTCGGTACATGTGACAATAAATCAAATCAAATCAATCAAAACAGAGCAGCCCATTAGTTTGGCACCTTCGTCTTCACTCTCTTCAATTGCAGAGTGGCTGCAGTGTGTACTATCTGCATGATGCTTTGCAGTAACACACTAAGGTTGTTCAACGTCACCTCCACGACTGGAAGATCAAGGACAGCAGATGCATGAGGACACCACCACCTGCAAATGGCCCTCCAAGTTACATGTTGTTAAGTTCAGGAAGTTCTCTGATCACACTTCTCCCACCAAATTTATCCAACCAGTATTGACTCACATCCCTGACAGCCCTACCTGATCTGGCACTGTAAATCTACTTATAAACAGTTGAAATGATTCATCAGTGTGCAGCATGCTCTTCAACTTCCAACCAAAAGAACCCAACAATAAGACCCATTTGCATCCTGTTAATGGGCTGGACACCATATTCTCCAGTTCCGCATGATTCTCTGTGCCGGGGGTCACGTGGGCGAAAATTGGTCCATATCCTGACAAGCACGTACCTGACGTAGTGGACCTCGTGGTGGGCCAACGGTGTGCCTCTTTAAGGAAGTTGCTCCCAAAGTCTATCATAAGGCAACCCCCCCACCCAATGCAAATCCTGCGCACCCAGCGTGAGCGCAAATCACGTGCAATTCAGCTCTGGCGAGTGACTATAGGGCTGGATTCTCCATCGGCGGGATCCTCCGTTTAACCAGCAGCCCACTCACGCCTGCTGATTTCCCGGCGGCGTGGGGATGCCCACAATGGGATACTCCATTGGTCAGCAGCCGGGATGGAGAATCCCACTGCCGGCGAGGATGCGCCCCATTAGAAAACGGGTGCGGAGGGACGAAGCATCCCGCCCACAGTGTCCCCAATGGAGAGTCCTGCCCAATGTACAATGATATCAGGAATTGGGAGTACTTCATTCTTAAAAAGATATCGGAATACAGAATTTGAAACAATCTGCTGCCACCCATTATGAGTTATTGCCCAAGTTAAATCTAATCCTCATCATTTCACTGTTATGTCATCTTATTTTTCTGAGATCAATTTGAATGACTTTGCAATTGCTTTACACTGTGAAGCTAAATCGGCATTGTTTTCAAGTGATAATAAAACTGGTCTCGGGGATGTGGAAGCTTGCTTCACTGAAAATGTCAGACCAGTTCCGTCTTGTCTATTTGCAATTACTTGAAAATACTATACAGTTGATTCCACTTAAATAATTATCTGACAAGTTATTCAATCAGATAGAAGAAATTGAAGCTATTTTCTGTCAATGTCCATTATGTTCATTCATGTCAATGTGGCCATTTTAGATGTATAGTCATTTTCAATCAATGCCATTACCCAGATTACCTCATTTACGTTCTATTCAAATACAAACCTCTTCTTTCCTGAATAGCTGACAAGGTTCATTTTACATCTGTCCTTCTATACATTAGTTTTACATGAGTTTTAGCAAGCGCGTACTTTAAAAAATTGATACAATTAATCATAGAATAAGACAGCACAGAGGAGGGAGGCCATTTAACCAACCATTCCTATGCTGGCTTGTTGATAAAACTGTCAAATTAGTCCTACTCCCTTGTACTTTCTGCAAATCCTTGAAATTTCTCCCATTCAAACGTTTATCCAAATAGTTTCTATTGATTTAAGAGAACACCCTGCCTGCTTAAATAGTGACCTGAGTGAAAGTAATGGCAGCTTGAATCATTGTTAAATATACATTGCTTAACGGCATACTGACTAATCACAATCAGATCTGCTGAAGCTCGGATGACCAAGTGGATTCTAGTTACTTTAACTCTAATGATTTCCATCACTAACCTACTATCTCTCCAATTTCCACATTATCTTACATCATTTAGACTTTTCCAGAGGTTAGAACCACACAATGGTCAGTCTTAACATTTCTCCTTCTGCTAAAACCAGCATTGTTCTGAATTTGGCCACATGCATGTCCAACTTCACCCGACTATTGACAGCACCTCTTCAGCCACATAAATATTCTGTAATATCTTCCGAAATCCTTCTCCCAGATTCAGCTTTCCACATCTCTTGTTGGCGTGCTTTAAGTCACTCCTGTCCATATCCCCTTCTTTACATTGGTATTATAGGCAATGAGCAGCACAAAAAGGTTTATTCCCTCCTCACAGGTAGGATACAGAGCAACTAAATGACAGTCCAAGTCCCAGCCGGGACCATCCTGAGATGTCGCCTCCCTCCTGGACCGGCTTTTATCTCAGGGAATTAACGAGCCCGCTGTTGGGCCTCCAGCCCTCAAGAGGGAGCTCATCCTCCACGAGCCCCACAGAGAGATCAATTAGGTAATCCCGGTGGGTGCCTTGGAGGTTATAACATCTCTACCCCGCGCCCCCCCCAATCCTAAAGTCCCTCTATTGTGTTATGAGCTAGGGTTTAAGGAACCCCAAAGGCAATTATGATTCAATGAGGCAAGACTTAGGATACATTGGATGGAGAGGAAAACTGCAGGGGATGGGCACAATGGAAATGTGGAGCTTGTTCAAGGAACAGCTACTGTGTGTCCTTGATAAGTATGTACCTGTCAGGCAGGGAGGAAGTGGTCGAGTGAGGGAACGTGGTTTACTAGAGCAGTCGAAACACTTGTCAAGAGGAAGAAGGAGGCTTATGTAAAGATGAGACATGAAGGTTCAGTTAGGGCGCTCGAGAGTTACAAGTTAGCTAGGAAGGACCTAAAGAGAGAGCTAAGAAGAGCCAGGAGGGGACATGAGAAGTCTTTGGCAGGTAGGATCAAGGATAACCCTAAAGCTTTCGATAGATATGTCAGGAATAAAAGAATGACTAGGGTAAGAGTAGGGCCAGTCAAGGACAGTAGTGGGAAGTTGTGCTTGGAGTCCGAGGAGATAGGAGAGGTGCTAAATGAATATTTTTCATCAGAATTCACACAGGAAAAAGACAATGTTGTCAAGGAGAATACTGAGATTCAATCTACTAGACTAGAAGGGCTTGAGGTTCATAAGGAGGAGGTGTTAGCAATTCTGAAAAGTGTGAAAATAGATAAGTCACCTGGGCCGGATGGGATTTATCCTAGGGTTCTGTGGGAAGCTAGGGAGGAGATTGCTGAGCCTTTGGCCTTGATCTTTAATTCATCTTTGTCTACAGGAATAGTGCCAGAAGACTGGAGGATAGCAAATGTTGTCCCCTTGTTCAAGAAGGGGAGTAGAGATAACTCCGGTAACTATAGACCAGTGAGCCTTACTTCTGTTGTGGGAAAAATCTTGGAAAGGTTTATAAGAGATAGGATGTATAATCACCTGGAAAGGAATAATTTGATTAGAGATAGTTAACACGGTTTTGTGAAGGGTAGGTCGTGCCTCACAAATCTTATAGAGTTCTTTGAGAAGGTGACCAAACAGGTGGATGAGGGTAAAGCAGTTGATGTGGTGTATATGGATTTCAGTAAAGCGTTTGATAAGGTTCCCCATGGTAGGCTACTGCAGAAAATATGGAGGCATGGGATTCAGGGTGAATTAGCAGTTTGGATCAGAAATTGGCTAGCTGGAAGAAGACAAAGGGTGGTGGTTGATGGGAAATGTTCAGACTGGTGTCCAGTTACTAGTGGTGTACCACAAGGATCTGTTTTGGGGCCACTGCTGCTTGTCATTTTTATAAATGACCTGGAGGAGGGTGTAGAAGGACGGGTGAGTAAATTTGCAGATGACACTAAAGTCGGTGGAGTTGTGGACAGTGCGGAAGGATGTTACAAGTTACAGAGGAAAATAGATAAGCTGCAGCGCTGGGCTGAGAGGTGGCAAATTGAGTTAATGCAGAAAAGTGTGAGGTGATTCATTTTGGAAGGAATAACAGGAAGGCAGAGTACTGGGCTAATGGTCAGATTCTTGGCAGTGTGGATGAGCAGAGAGATCTCGGTGTCCATGTACATAGATCCCTGATTTTTTGCCACCCAGGTTGAGAGGGTTGTTAAGAAGGCGTATGGTGTGTTAGCTTTTATTGGTAGAGGGATTGAGTTTAGGAGCCATGAGGTCATGTTGCAGCTATGCAACACTCTGGTGCGGCCGGATTTTGAGTATTGCGTGCAATTCTGGTCGCCGCATTATAGGAAGGATGTGGAAGCATTGGAAAGGGTGCAGAGGAGATTTACCAGAATGTTGCCTGGTATGGAGGAAAGATCTTATGAGGAAAGGCTGAGGGACTTGAGGCTATTTTCATTAGAGAGAAGAAGGTTAAGAGGTGACTTAATTGAGGCATACAAGATGATCAGAGGATTGGATAGGGTGGACAGTGAGAGCCTTTTTCCTCGGATGGTGATGTCTAGCATGAGGGGACGTACCTTTAAATTGAGGGGAGATAGATATAAGACAGATGTCAGAGGTAGGTTCTTTACTCAGAGAGCAGTAAGGGCGTGGAATGCCCTGCCTGCAACAGTAGTTGACTCGCCAACACTAAGGACATTCAAATGGTCATTGGATAGACATATGTACAATAAGGGAATAGTGTAGATGGGCTTTAGAGTGGTTTCACAGGTCGGCGCAACATCGAGGGCCGAAGGGCCTGTACTGCGCTGTAATGTTCTATGTTCTATGTTCAATGTATCATGGAGTTCACCTGACCCACAACTTTTACAAGATTGTGGTATGGGGAGCACACGGCCCACTCTACAGGTGTGGTAGAGCAGAAATGGGAAAGTATTTTTTAAAGCAAAACAATGTTTATTATATGAACTCAAGTTCACCTTTTTAAAACATACAGTGAACATCTTAGCAACCATTAATTCAAAGGCAACCCCCAAAGAATACAACACAAAGTAATCCTTAATAAAGTCCCAAACAACATCCAGAAGACAAAAGAAACACCTTTTAACAGAAGCACATCAGGTTTAAATTCACTACTGAGAACATTTATAATTCTGAATTCACCAAATGATCAAGCGATAGTCTTTTTATGGCAGAGAGAACAACAGTACACCTGCCTTGTCTGGCTTCAGCTCCAACACTGAAATGAAACCAAAAAAAACACAGACACAGCCAAGTTTTTCTCAAAGTGTAACTAAAAAGCAGAGCCAGAGCTTAGCTCCACCCACACTCTGACATCACTGCAGTAACATGAGCAGCCAAACATTTCTTAAAGTGACATTCTCATGACAATTGTAGGGAGTGGTGGAGGTTGTCTTCTCCGCTTCGCCCGTGGTTGCGTTTCTGGCTGTTATGGAGCTGGGTCGGGGGGGGGGGGATTGTAGCGTGTTGGGAACGTCAAATGTTCAAACACGTAATTGTACGCCACTAACAATAGGGCCCAATGTTGTATCCGGGCAGATGTTATGGGTGGAATCACCTTGTCCTCTTTAAACAGTCTGAGTAGTTGCTTGTGGTCCATCATGATGGTTAACCAACACCCATACAGGTACGGCTTAGGGCCATAGTTGTTTGCTACGAATGCCACCAATTATTCAAAGTCTGGAGCCACACGGCAGGTTAGACTGTTCATGACGCTGAAAGTGGGGGTTTCTCAGGCGGTCAAAAGAATCATCTTCTGGCGGTCTTCCCTAGTAATAGCATTCACACTGAAAAAATAGCGCACGTGCTCCGCGTACTGAGCCTAGTCTTCCACATTCGCATCAAATGCCTCGAGTCTATCGGAGAGCTGCATTTTTGAAACAGTCCAAACCTTGCTCCCTTGTGTTAGAAACAGCCGTAATCTGAATGGCCTGCAGTGCCGTCTGTAGTTCCGTTGTATCCTCGTTACAAATATTGTAGACAATGAGGAGTCCCGAAAAGGTGACTCAAATGTAGTTTCTCTCCTACTCCACAGCTAGGAAACACAACAACAACTGACCAGCAGTCCAAGTCCCAGCTGGGACCATTTCGAGTTGCCGGGTTCCCCCTGGGGTGACTTTTATCTCGGGGAACTAACGGGCCCGCTGCAGGGCTACCACCCCTCAGTGGGAGAGCTTGTACTCCATGAATCCCGCGGGGGAAATCAATCAGGTCATCTCCATGGTCTCATGGGAGTTATAACAATGGGCATTTTCTTTACATATTGCATTTCTGTGACGGCCTTTGGACATGTTTCTATATTTATATGTGCTGTAGCAATGCACATCATTAATGATACCAATGCAGTTCCTTTGTCAAGTCAACATGATATTTTTCAATGTTATGGAGTCATGAGGGAAAAGTTGCTACACACCATCAGCGAGTTTGCAGGGAAACCCCATTATCCAAAAGATCCTACCTATCGAGTCCATACCAGCTCTCTATGGAGCAACCCAGTCAGTTTCATTCCCCCACTCTATCCTCCTGATCCTGCATGTTTATTTCCTTCAAGTGTCGATCCAATTTCCTTCTGGAGTCATTGATTGTCTCTGCTTCTACCGTCCTCATGGACAGAGAACTCCAGGTCATTGCCACTCACGACTTAAAAATGGTTTTCCCCGCATCCTCCCTAATCTGTTGCCCAACACCTTGAAGCTTTGTCTCCTTCTCCTTGTTCCTTCATCCAATGGGATCAGTTTTACCTCATTTTCCTTCTCCAAACCTATCATATCTTATGCACCTCTATCAAATCTTCCCTCAAATTCCTTTCGTTCAAGGGGAAACAATGCCAGATTTTGCAACTTAACTTGTGGCTAAAATCCCCCATCCCAGGAACCATTGCGGTAAATCTCCTCTCCACCCTCTCAAGGGCACATACATATTTCCGAAAATGTGGTGACCAAAACTGTGCCTGATTCTCTAGCTGTGGCTCAACCAGAACTTTATAAAGGTTCAGCATATCTTCCCTGCTTTTGTACTTAATACTCAACTTGTGAACCCAAGATCCTATATGCTTTGATAACCACTCTCTCAATATGTCCTGCCTCTTTCAAGGATCAATGCACATTCATCCCAGGGACACTAGCAGGGGCACTGGCAGGTTGGCAGTGCCAGGTGTCATGGTGTAAGGTTTTCGGGCAATTCGGCCCTTTTGGAACTGCCCAAGCATAAAAACTCAGAGACTGTAAACTGACTTTTCAGCCAAGAGAACAGAACCAGTTTTCCCAGCAGGCTTGGTCCGCTGAGCTGAGTAGGGACATAAGTACATAAATATTTACAAACACCCCCCTAGGAGCTACAAGGAAGAAGGAGCCAGACAACAAGATAACATCAAAACACAGACAAAGGGGCACGGGAATACACAGGAGGCTTGCATGCAAGCAGGACAATGGGATGGTCATAGCCCCATGCAGATGTAAAGGACTTTGCCTCCACCAGAGCAGAATCCAATCAACACCCCATCAACATAGCAGCTATCTCCGGAGCAGATGGAAGTCTTTGAAAATCTTCAAGGGAGCTCAACCTCGTTATCTCAAAAAAAACAGACTGGAGGCGGACCTAGGGGAGGTACTCCCATCTCGACAGGTCTGACCGGCCCAAAGGGGGCGGGACCAGCGGGAACTTTAAACCTTACCTTTTTCAATGCAAAAGGGGCTGGCCGATCACAGGACAAAGCCAGGTAAAACAATATAAAAGGGGCTGTGTTTCGATTGAGGGTCTCTTCGTTCTTGGCTCGACCTCTGCACCCCTGACTTGACCTCTGCAGCCTGTGACCGTAAGTACCCTGCAGCAGCTTACGAAACTCCCTTGACTTTAATAGTGGTTGAGGCTTTGGGGAAGGGAACTTGTTTTGTGCCTTGTGATATTGCTAAAAACTGTGTAATCATAAGAATTTTCGTTGTGTCCGCTGTATTACTTTTGAATAGCCTTAGTTTGTATTAGAGCATAAGATTTTATTGTGTTTCTTCTGTTGATGATTTTGACCTGGGTTTTGCAATAAACCTTGATTTGATGATAATTGGAGTTGTTTAAATTCTTCAATCTTTCACCAGCGACCTCTGACCAAGTCATTGTTAAAATACTCCTCACCTTAATTCCGGGTTCAGGAATCGAGGGTCATCTTGAGCGATTCACTCAGGACAGACTGCTGGTTAGGGAATAAACAGCAGTGTCCTATTCTCTCTCTTGGGAAAGCTACTCTAGTGGAGTAGGAACCGGGTGAGTGTTGCACCACCGGCAAGAGAGAGAATCACCTGGGTATTGGTAGGGGTCTGGAGATCTGTGTGATATAAGTCTCAGGCTGTCGGTTAGGAATAAACGGCAGGCTTGAATCAGTGCTCTCTTCAGTGGAAGTGTCCCAGTGCGACATCCCCTGGCCTCTGAAGTTTCAGTGCCAGCTGGAGAGAGACACACACAGATATTCAAACCCCAGATATCGGCCCAGTAGTGGAGTAGCGGAGATGGCACCCTCTACAATGGGAATGTCACTTTAAGAAATGTTTGTCTTCTCAAGTGGCTGCAGTGATGTAATTGTGTGGGTGGAGCCTGGCTCACCCTTTTACTTTTGTTTTGAGCTGGAAACTGTTTTGAGTTTTAGTTTTGTTTTCAGTTGGAGAGCTGCATTCAAACCAAGGAGGTGTATTTTGGCCCCTCTCTCTCTGCATGCCAAAGAATGTCTCCAGATCTCTTGATGATTTCAAAGTAATACCTGTTTCTGTAAGGTATGCAAACCTACTGTCTTTGTTAAAAAGGGTCTTTGACTTATGGATGTTGTTAGGAAAGTTACGAAGGGTTACCCACAGAATATTGTATCTTGGGGGGGGGGGGGGGTGTATCTGTGTTGGTAGTTGATAAGATGTTTACTGTGTGTTTAGAAAATGTTAACTGGATTCACAGAATGAACATTGTTTAGTTTAAAAATACTTAAGATCTCTGTTGCATCGCACCTGGAAAGTGGGCCCTTGTGCTCCTCATAACCAAAATCTATTAAAAGTTGTGGGTCTGGTGAACTCCATGATATACTTTGGTGTTCTCTAACCCTTGCCCCATAATACAGGATGCCTCGGTGCCAGGTGGAGGGGAGTTGAGGGGGTATTCCCGGGTGCCTCCCCAAGGTTGGGGTGGAGGAGCATGAAAAACAGTGGGGTGGGGTCTGCAGCCGCCAAGAAACACTCCAATAAACACACCCAAAACTAGATATAGATTTATTTTCCGGTTAAATTACGTCTCCGATCTCAATATGTATTAATATGTAGTGACATCCCTAAAAATACTAATTTGTAGCAACATATTTTTCAGTGAAAATATTCTAACGCATGGCCCTCATACATCTGAATGGCTGTGATAGTTCCCACCTCTCCTGATGCTCACCCTTCAGCTACAGACATTTAGCTGTTTGAAAATATAAGATGAAAAGGATTGAAAAGACTGGAAGAATGAACATTTTTGCTCAACCTGGCACAACTTATTATTATTGTTGTAAATATCTGTCTCTCCTCAAAGAGGTGCATTCATCAAAAATCCTGTCCGCTAATTATCTAATTTCTATGAGACTGCTAGCCTTCTCCAGGGAGTCTAACTGGAAGAAAATATGCAGTGACTGGCAACAGCAAGCCTTAGAAGTCCATCATACTGCAGCTTGCTGTTTGTCCTCTTTGAAAGCAGATAAAGATGCACTTTCAAATACTTTGCCGAACTGTGGATTGAAATCTTAAACATTCTCATCTACCATCCCAACAATTCTGCATGCTGGGAGTGAACAGCTGTTCCTGGCTCCAGTGTTGCTGTGGTGTAAGTGATGCGAAACACATTTGTCTTATTTGAATATTTTGCAATACATTCACCCACAAACGGACAGGTTCATGGTAAGTGACACAGGTACCAGCGAATCAAAATGACTTAAAATAGGTGAGGAATCAACAATGTACATCCTTCAATCATCTCCTCCCACCCTTTCCAGTTCTGCTGACATATTGACAGAATACAGTGGGCTAAAAATCTGTTTCCTTCCATTCCAGACGCATGGAAACTTGTTTATCCATCTCTAATATTCTCCCTCCACCTGGACCCTTCTTCCCTCTGCTGGTCTCTGATCCTCTCTTGATATTTTCATCAAGAAATGCTGGGATGATATTGGCTTCCCCAATTTCTCTGGTCTTCTCACTCACTCAAATCTGTCTCCTTGTGAACTTATTTCACTCTTTTCTCTTCCAACGGTCCAACGCTAACACCGTAAGGTTGCCATTCTTGTTGTCTGCTGTCCTGACCTCTATCTAGCAGAGGCCGAATGCCGGTGCAGACTTGATGGGCCAAATGGCCTCCTTCTGCACTGTAAATTCCACGATTCTATGATCCACCTGGCTGAGATTGTACTCACTCTAAGCAACTTCTTCTTCAATTTAACTCCTTTTCGACAAATAAACTGTGTTGCTATGGGTACCCTAATAGGTCCCAGCTATGCTTGTCTTCTTTGCCAAATGTGGAACATATCTTGCTCCAGCCCACCTCAGGCCCCCTAACTCATCTCTTTTTCCAGTACCTTGATGGCTATATTGGTGCCATCTCCTGCTCTCACCATAAACTGAAATATGTCATTGGCTTTTGTTACCAATTTTTACCCTTCTCTGACCTGCACCTGGTCCATCTCTGACTCTTCACTTCCCTTCATTGACTTCTCTGGTTCCATTTCTAAGGATGGGCTATCAAATGATATTCACTGCAAACTCATGGACTTTCACAGTTACCTTGCCCACACCTTCTCACAAACTGCTTCATGCAGGGACTCTTTACCATTCTCCCAGTTTCTTTGACTCTGTCACATTTGTTCTGATGGTGTAACGTTCCACACCAACACTCCTTGGTGTGCTTTCCTTTTGTTGTCAACTGAGGATTCCCACTCAATATGAGGGTTGACAGGGCCCTGAACCATGTCCAATCCCCACACACTTCTACTCTCACCCCTTCCCCTTCCTCTCAGAACCATTATCGACTTCCTCTTCCTCACCTTCCACCAGCCTCTATATTCAATGGATCATGCTTTTGTGAACAGGAGGGAAAGGTTTAAACCTATTCAATAGCTGGGAAATGAATGAGGATGATAGTAAAAATACAGACAAAATTTTTGAGAAATTCAGCACACATCTCCAGTCAAAGTCAAACCATCAGATTCAAATCATGAATTTCAAAGCCTGAGACAGGAACCAGGTGAGCCTGCTGACATTTAAAAATAATTAGATTGAGATCTGTAATCAGCAAATGTAAATTCAAAGAACTGGATGAAAGGCTGTAGACCAGCTCATTTGGAATGCTGCGCAACCTGAAATCCAAAAATCTTGAATCGAAAAGACAAGCTCACAATATCACACGTGATTTACGCCGCAGGCACACATGAAGCCTTGAAGAGACAATTGAAGATGCTTACTACCCAAATGGCTATCCTTCAGTTCGGTCAAAGCAAAGGCAGCAGAGCTCATGCAGTTAAACAACAACAGAAGAATGCAGAGAGAGAAAGAGTTTCAAGAGCTGTGGGTGACCACGTGAGCTCACAGACAGAAGGAAATGTCCTGCACATTGATCCAACTGCAGAGCTTGTGGAGAACCTACTGGGAAAAGATGTGCAGAGCAACAAAAGAAGATGATAAAAGAGTTAGCAGAGGCAGAGCAACAGAGAGCAAATGAGAAGTACAAGAAACCAAAATATCTATAGCCTGGAAAATGACAATGAATTTCAGGGCACAATAGACATATAAACTGCCCCACTGCATGAATTGCTGGATGTGACATTTCTCAGAGAAAAGAATTTCACCCAACCACTCAGACCAGGGAAAGGATAAGAATTAAGCCCACACCCATGCATCTGAAGCTTGATACCAAGGCACAGAGCAAAATAATCCCACTCAGACTCCAACCAATGCAATGTGGACAGCGGCATGTGGTGGAACTGAGATTTGACAGCTGCGGACAACCCACATCAGAGGACACATAAAGGAAGAGAGATTAACTGTATATTCTACCTTACTGAAACAGATGGTGTTGAGCAGTTGCGAAGAGTTGCAACTGATCTCAGGGTACCATGAGACAAAGGAAGAATCTCTGAGGTGGTACACACATTGAAAAGTGCCCTCCAGTCAGAAGCAAGAAAGATCTGGCCCAAACATATCCAGAGTTTTTTCATGAGACGGTTCGATACTTTGAAGATTTTGAATATCATATCACTAATGATTCAAAGTAGAAACCATCGATTTACTGCACCGCCTCCCACTTAAAGTACCAATTGAATTAAAAAATAAACTTGAAAAAGAGCTCCATGAGAGGAAATGAGTGTCAGGGTCACAGAGTGTACAGATTTGATAAATCTAATCAGAAATCACTGCACCAGAAATGTTGGGGGAACACAAGTTTGAGTGAAAGCAAGGAACTGAAGGAAATCAATATTAGCAGGGAAATGGTGTTGGAAAAATTAATGGGATTGAAAGCCGATAAACCTGATAATCTACAGAATAATTAAGGAGGTGACCCTGGAAATAGTGGATGCATTGGTGATTGTCTTCCAAGATTTTATAGACTCTGAAACAGTTCTTACAGATTGGAGGGTAACTAATGTAACCCCACTATTTAAAACGGGAGGTTGAGAGAAAACAGGGAATTACAGAACCGTCAGCCTAATGCTGGTAGTGGGGAAAATACTAGAGTTCATTATAAAAGATTTAATAGCAGAACACTTGGAAAACAGCAGCAGGATAGGACATGGTGAGCATGGATTTATAAAAGAGAAATCATGCTTAACAAATCTACAAGAATTCCTCAAAGATTAACTAGTAGAGTTGACAAGGGGAGCCAAAGGGTGTGATTTATTTGGACTTGCAGAAGGTTCTTGACAAAGTTCCCACATGCGAGATTAATGTGTAAGTTTAAAGCGCATAGGAGTGTATTGAGATGGATAGAAAACTGGTTGGCAGACAGGAAACAAAGTGTAGGGTTAAATGGGTATTTTTCCAAATGACAGGCAAGAACTAATGGGGTACCGCAGGTATCAATGCTAGGTCCCCAACTATTCACAATATATATTAATGGTTTAGAACATAGATTTCCTACAGTGCAGAAGGAGGACCTTCGGCCCATTATGTCTGTATCAACCTTCTGAAAGAGCACTTTACTTAGGCCTATTCCCCCGCCCTACCCCACCTAACCTGCACATCTTTGAACTGTGGGAGCAACTAGAGCACCAGAGGAAATTCATGCAGAAATGAGAGAACATGGAAACTCCCACAGACAGTTACCCAAGGCTGGAATTATGTCTGTGGGGCAGCAGTGCTAACCACTGTGCTGCCATGCAGCCTTGTGAGGGAACTTAAATGAAATGTCTCCAAATTTGCAGATGATACAAAGCTAGGTGGGAAGGTGAGCTGTGCGGAGATGCAGAGATATTTCATTGTGATTTGGACATGTTGAGTCAGTGGACAAGTGCATAGCAGATGCAGCATAATGTGGATAAATGTGAGGTTATTCACTTTGGTAGCAAAAACAGGAAGGCAGATTATTATCTGAATAGCTATAGATTGAGAGAGGGGAATGTGCAACGAGACCTGAGTGTTCTTGCACACCAATCACTGAAAATAAGCACACAGGTGCAACAGACAGTAAAGAAGGGAAGTGGCATGTTGGCCTTCATATTTAGAGGATTTGAGAACAGGAGCAGGGATGTCTTGCTGCAATTATACAGGGCCTTGGCGAGACAATACCTGGAACATGGTAAGACTACACCTGGAATATTATGTGCAGTTTTGGTCTCCTGAGGATGGATTTTTTGGTATAGAGAGAGTTCATACTGATTCCTAGATGGCGGGACATATGAGGAGAGATTGAGTTTGTTAGGATTATATTCGCTGGAGTTGAGAAGAATGAGGGGGGGGGAATCTCATAGAACCCTATAAAATTCTAACACGACTAGACAGAAAGGATGTTCCTGATGGTGGGGAAGTCCACAACCAGGAGTCACAGTCTAAGGATACACTATTTAGGACTGAGATGAGAAATTTCTTCACCTGGAGAGTGGCAAACCTGTTGAATTTATTACCAGAGAAAGCAGTTGAGGCCAAAACATTGTATGCTTTCAAGAAGTTAGATATTGCTCTTGGGGCTAAAGAGATCAAAGGATATGTGGGAAATCGGGAGCAGGTTATTGAATTGGACGATCAGCCATGATCATGATGAATGGCCGGAGCAGGCTTGAAGGGCCGAATGGCCGACTCCTGTTCCTATTTTCTATGTTTCTGTTGTGAGAGAGAAGCCAAATGGACAGCTAAGAATTTGCCTGAATCCCAAATCAAGCCATAAATATGAATCACTACTCTATTCCAACACTGGAACAGACCATACTCGCCCTTTGCACAAACAAATGTTTTCATTAAGCTTGCTGCCAATGGCCACTGAATGTGAATTCTGACAAGGAATCATCACCTTTGACAATATTCAACTTCTTTGTACAGTACTATTTTCATTGTCTACCCTTTGGCCTTCATGTGAGCCACGATGTGTTCCAATCAAAAGTAGACAAGCTATGCAAGGGATGTGAAGGAGCAGTCAACATAGCAGGTTATATCCAAGTCTATGATGTGGATGAAAAAGATCATGACTGCTATTTAAATGGAGCCATGGAGAGAACCAGGAAAGCTTTGATCAAGATACATGCAGATATGTGTATTGTGAAGGTGGCAGAATGCTTATTCTTTGGAATGGTGTGCCTGACAGAGTCAAGCAAAGTCCTGATAAAGTCACAGTGACTCAAGGATGGAAACTCCAAGCAGTTCTGCTACAAGATAGAAAACCAACAGCAGTCACTTCCAAAACTCGAACATTACCTGAAATCATACACAGAGAACTTTTGCTAAGGGCATATGGATGTGGGCAGTATGGTGGCATACTGGTTAGCATTGCTGCCTTACAGCCCCAGGGACTGCGGATGTTATTCTTGAGATTTTAAAGTTACAAGTTCACTCTGAACTACAAGACAAGAAGATAAATGGTACGAGTAGATGGCCTATCTCATCTGTCACCACATAAGAAACATGAGGTAAAACATTTACGTGTAAAGATCCATCTCCAAATGAACGTAATAGCTCCAAAACTGAGAAATTAGAGATGAGGTGAGTGCAGATGAAGGGTTACAGATGCTCTCTCAGCAAGTGATCCAGGGTTGGCCCAATAGGATACATCAAGCTTGGCCAGCAATGCAGCAGTAATGGTCTATCAGAGATGACCTCTCACTAGAAGATGGTGTCCTGCTAGCCAGATCCACAATTATTTTACCCAAAATGATGTAGAAAGACCTTCAGAAGATGAAATTCATAGAATCCCTCGAGTTCAGAAGGAGGCCTTCGGCCCATCTTGTCTGTACCGACCCTCCGAAAGAGCACTCGACCCGGATCCACTCTCCAGTCTCCCATGAGGCCAATGGAGGATGCCACCATAATAATTGCATCACATCTTTTATTCACACCCTCCACCAGTGCAGATACACACATCTCGATGGGACATGTCAGTCGTCAGGATCCTGAGGCACAATCTGATGAGCACCACACTGCTGCTGATATACATCAGGTGGGGGCAGGAACCCCCAGGCAAGGCAGCAGTCAGAAATCTGCTGGATCCCAGGACCCAGCTGGGTCCCAGCCTGATGCTGAGCCTGAGGAAGAGGTCATCCTGGAGCTGATGGAGATGTTAGAGTGGGACATTCAGAGGGAGATATCAGCATCATTCCTCAAGGGTCATAATCTCCGGATTATTGCCCGAGCCACGTGCAAATTGGCATAGGGAGGCAAGAATAAGGGAAGTTAACACGTGGCTGAAAGAGTGGTGTGGGAAAGAGGGGTTCCTTTTCATGGGACACTGGCATCAGTTTTGGGACGGGGGGACCTATACTGTTGGGATGGTCTCCACCTGAACCGAGCTGGGACCAGTGTTCTGGCGAAAAGAGTAAATAGGGTGGTCAATAGGACTTTAAACTAGAGATTGGGGGGGAAGGGAAAGTCAGGGAACCAAGAGGTGAAGTAATCAGTGGGAAGCGTAGCTGCTTAGGAATACAAAAAAGCACGTAAAGACAGAACTCAGGAGAGGTTACGATAGTCCCCGTCCCACAAAATATGACACAGTGTATGGAAAGGCTCAGTAAACCAAGGTCCAACACACTAAGAAAACAAAAAGGGACGGTCAATAGAGAATTAAAGGTGCTATATTTAAATGCGCGCAGTGTACGGAACAAGGTAGATGAGCTTGTGGCCCAGATTGTGACTGGCAGGTATGATGTGGTAGGCATCACAGAGACGTGGTTGCAGGGGGTTCAGGACTGGCATTTAAACATCCAGGGATTCACAACCTATCAAAAAGACAGAGAGGTGGGCAGAGGGGGCGGGGTTGCCTTGTTAATTAGGAATGAAATTAAATCAATAGCACTAAACGACATAGGGTCAGATGATGTGGAGTCTGTGTGGGTAGAGTTGGCAAAGGCAAAAAAACCATAATGGGAGTTATGTACAGGCCTCCTAACAGTGGTCAGGACCAGGGGCACAAAATGCACCACAAAATAGAAAGTGCATGTCAGAAAGGCACAGTGATCATCGGGGACTTCAATATGCAGGTGGACTGGGTAAATAATGTTGCCAGTGGACCCAAGGAAAGGGAATTCATTGAATGTTTACAGGGGGGCTTTTTGGAACAGCTTGTGATGGAGCCCACGAGGGGACAGGCCATTCTGGACTTACTGTTATGTAATGAGCCAGACTTGATTAAAGATTTTAAAGTAAGGGAACACTTAAGAGGCAGTGATCATAATATAGGAGAATTCAATCTCCAATTTGAAAGAAAGAAGGTAGAATCAGATGTAAAGGTGTTACAGTTAAATAAAGGTAACTACAGGGGCACGAGGGAGGAACTGACGAAAATCGACTGGGAGCAGAGCCTAGTGGGAAAGACAGTAGAACAGCAATGGCAGGAGTTTCTGGGAGTAATTGAGGACAAACAAAGAACAAAGAACAAAGAAATGTACAGCACAGGAACAGGCCCTTCGGCCCTCCAAGCCCGTGCCGACCATGCTGCCTGACTAAACTACAATCTTCTACATTTCCTGGGTCTGTATCCCTCTATTCCCATCCTATTCATTTATTTGTCAAGATGCCCCTTAAATGTCACTATCGTCCCTGCTTCCACCACCTTCTCCGGTAGCGAGTTCCAGGCAACCACTACCCTCTGCGTAAAAAACTTGCCTCCTACATCTACTCTAAACATTGCCCCTCTCACCTTAAACCTATGCCCCCTAGTAATTGACCCCTCTACCCTGGGGAAAAGCCTCTGACTATCCACTCCGTCTATGCCCCTCATAATTTTGTATACCTCTATCAGGTCTCCCCTCAACCTCCTTCGTTCCAGTGAGAACAAACCGAGTTTATTCAACCGCTCCTCATAGCTAATTCCCTCCATACCAGGCAACATTCTGGTAAATCTCTTCTGCACCCTCTCTAAAGCCTCCACATCCTTCTGGTAGTGTGGCGACCAGAATTGAACACTATACTCCAAGTGTGGCCTAACTAAGGTTCTATACAGCTGCAACATGACTTGCCAATTCTTATACTCAATGCCCCGGCCAATGAAGGCAAGCATGCCGTATGCCTTCTTGACTACCTTCTCCACCTGTGTTGCCCCTTTCAATGACCTGTGGACCTGTACTCCTAGATCTCTTTGACTTTCAATACTCTTGAGGGTTCTACCATTCACTGTATATTCCCTACCTGCATTAGACCTTCCAAAATGCATTACCTCACATTTGTCCGGATTAAACTCCATCTGCCATCTCTCCGCCCAAGTCTCCAAACAATCTAAATCCTGCTGTATCCTCCGACAGTCCTCATCGCTATCCGCAATTCCACCAACCTTTGTGTCGTCTGCAAACTTACTAATCAAACCAGTTACATTTTCCTCCAAATCATTTATATATACTACAAAGAGCAAAGGTACCAGCACTGATCCCTGTGGAACACCACTGGTCACAGCCCTCCAATAAGAAAAGCATCCTTCCATTGCTACTCTCTGCCTTCTATGGCCTAGCCAGTTCTGTATCCACCTTGCCAGTTCACCACTGATCCCGTGTGACTTCATCTTTTGTACTAGTCTACCATGAGGGACCTTGTCAAAGGCCTTACTGAAGTCCATATAGACAACATCCACTGCCCTACCTGCATCAATCATCTTAGTGACCTCCTCGAAAAGGACACAGTACAGAGGTTCACCCCAAAGAAAATAAAGGTTATCAGAAGGGGGATTAGGCAGCCATGGCTGACAAAGGAAGTTAGGGAATGCATCAAAGCAAAACAGAAAGCCTACAATGTAGCAAAGAGTAGTGGGAAGTCAGACGATTGGGAAGGCTACAAAAACAACCAGAGAATAACAAAGAGAGAAATAAGGAAAGAGAGGATCAAATATGAAGGTAGGCTAGCCAGTAACATTCGGAATGATAGTAAAAGTTTCTTTAAATACATTAAAAACAAACGGGAGGCAAAAGTAGACATTGGGCCACTCCAACATGACGCTGGTAATCTAGTGATGGGAGACAAGGAAATAGCTGAGGAACTAAATAAATACTTTGCGTCAGTCTTCACAGTAGAAGACATGAGTAATATCCCAACAATTCAGGAGAGTCAGGGGCAGAGTTGAATATGGTAGCCATCACAAAGGAGAAAGTGCTAGAGAAACTAAGAGGTCTAAAAATTGATAAATCTCCGGGCCCAGATGGGCTACATCCTAGAGTTCTAAAGGAGATAGCTGAAGAAATAGTGGATGCGTTAGTTAGGATCCTTCAAAAGTCACTGGAGTCAGGGAAAGTCCCAGAGGATTGGAAAATCGCTGTTGTAACCCCGCTGTTCAAGAAGGGAACAAGGAAAAAGATGGAAAATTATAGGCCAATTAGCCTAACCTCGGTTGTTGGCAAGATTCTAGAATCCATTGTTAAGGATGAGATTTCTAAATTCTTGGAAGTGCAGGGTTGGATTAGGACAAGTCAGCATGGATTTAGTAAGGGGAGGTCGTGCCTGACAAACCTGTTAGAGTTCTTTGAAGAGATAACAAATAGGTTAGACCAAGGAGAGCCAATGGATGTTGTCTATCTTGACTTCCAAAAGGCCTTTGATAAGGTGCCTCACTGGAGACTGCTGAGTAAAATAAGGGCCCATGGTATTCGAGGCAAGGTACTAACATGGATTGACGATTGGCTGGCAGGCAGAAGGCAGAGAGTTGGGATAAAAGGTTCTTTTTCGGAATGGCAACCGGTGACGAGTGGTGTCCCGCAGGGTTCAGTGTTGGGGCCACAGCTGTTCTCTTTATACGTTAACGATCTAGATGACGGGACTGGGGGCATTCTGGCTAAGTTTGCCGATGATACAAAGATAGGTGGAGGGGCAGGTAGTATGGAGGAGGTGGGGAGGCTGCCGAAAGATTTAGACAGTTTAGGAGAGTGGTCCAAGAAATGGCTGATGAAATTCAACGTGGGCAAGTGCGAGGTCTTGCACTTTGGAAAAAAGAATAGAGGCATGGACTATTTTCTAAACGGTGACAAAATTCATAATGCTGAAGTGCAAAGGGACTTGGGAGTCCTAGTCCAGGATTCTCTAAAGGTAAACTTGCAGGTTGAGTCCGTCATTAAGAAAGCAAATGCAATGTTGTCATTCATCTCAAGAGGCTTGGAATATAAAAGCAGGGATGTACTTCTGAAGCTTTATAAAGCATTAGTTAGGCCCCATTTAGAATGCTGTGAGCAATTTTGGGCCCCACACCTCAGGAAGGACATACTGGCACTGGAGCGGGTCCAGCGGAGATTCACACGGATGATCCCAGGAATGGTAGGCCTAACATACGATGAACGTCTGAGGATCCTGGGATTATATTCATTGGAGTTTAGGAGGTTGAGGGGAGATCTAATAGAAACTTACAATATAATGAATGGCTTAAATAGGGTGGACGTAGGGAAGTTGTTTCCATTAGCAGGGGAGACTAGGACCTGGGGGCACAGCCTCAGAATAAAAGGGAGTCACTTTAGAACAGAGATGAGGAGAAATTTCTTCAGCCAGAGAGTGGTGGGTCTGTGGAATTCATTGCCACAGAGGGCGGTGGAGGCCGGGACGTTGAGTGTCTTTAAGACAGAAGTTGATAAATTCTTGATTTCTCGAGGAATTAAGGGCTATGGAGAGAGAGCAGGTAAATGGAGTTGAAATCAGCCATGATTGAATGGTGGAGTGGACTCGATGGGCCGAATGGCCTTACTTCCGCTCCTATGTCTTATGGTCTCATGGTCTATAGATACATTGGCGCTTGGAGGAGACTCAGAGGCTACGGGCACTGGAGCTGTCGCCATTGAGTGGCACCGAGGCCAACACTGCTAGGGTGGAGACCGCAGTGGAGAGCCTGGTGCATGACAACTGCACCATTAGTGAAGGTGCCCAAGGCAACGTGCAGTTGGTGACTGAGGGTCCAGGCAGAATGTCCGACTCGCTGTGTGATTTGACCCAGTACCAGGCTGACCTTGATGAGGTTTTGTGGGACATATCCCGCTCTCAAATGCAAATTGCTGAGGCGCTGCGGAGCTTGTCCCAGTGGCATGTCAGCATTGCCGAGGCGCTGCAGAGCATATCTCAATTACTGAGGAGTATCGTCGAGGACGTCGACATAATGGTGCCGACCATGGGGAACCATGGCAGAGCCAAGTGGTTCAGGGGCAGCCAATGCTCAAACCAGCTGCACCACCGTCCCAAGGGTGAACGCCAGGGCCCTGTAAGCACCAAGTGTGAGGAAGAGGTGCTGCAAAAGGGAGCCTCTCAGGGAGGCCTTTAATAGAGAGACCACCCCAATGATCCCTGCAGGGACTCCTGTAATAGGGAGACGCCGCCCACAGGGACCTCTGTATTAGGGAGACCCCCCACTGACCTTGTCGAAAGCCTTCTGAAAGTCTAAATGAACCATATCCCCTGGCTCTCCCTGGTCAACTCTACTAGTTACATCTTCAAAGAATTCCAGTCGATATGTCAAGCAGATTTCCCTTTCATAAAGTTCATGCTGACTTTGTCTAATTACACCACTGCTTTCCTAATGCTGTGCTATGAAATACTTGATAATGGACTCTAGCAACTTCCCTGCTACTGACTTTAGGCTCACTGGTCTATAGTTACCTGTTTTCTCTTTACCTCCCTTTTTGAATAGCGGGGTTATATTAGCCAACCTCCAATCTGTAGGAACCATTCCAGAGTCCAAAGAATTTTGGAAAATGACCACCAATGGATCTACTATTTCTAGGGCTACTTCCTTAAGTATTGTCCAGGTCTTGCTGTATTTGGACTGAAATACATCACCCAAGGGATCGCAGGTTTATAAAAAGACACACCCAGATGATCAAGAGAACACTCATAAAATGCTGAGAGACAAAGGAAGACCCAAACCTTAACTCATTGTCACTCCAAGCTGCACCTCTCAAGGCTGACATGAAGTTGGCTGCTGAGTTACTCAGTACCAGAAAGTGCAAGACAAATTTGTCAAGCAAAATAGGTCCTCTAATTGTTCAGGAAGAAGTAAGACATCTTCTCACTGAATCACAGTTAGAAGGTCAACACTTCAGCCAACATACCATATCCATGCCTGAGTTGTTGAGAGGACAAACTGAGTGTACAGGATCCAGTCATTAAAACCTGTAACCCTGCAAATGTGTGAAGCAGCAATTCCAAAGCTCACACTCGACTGAACCTGAACTAGAAAAGCAGAAAAGGTCATCAACACCATCAACATCACCAATGAGCAAGACAACGTCAACAAGTGACACAACATCATCAACAGCAAGCACAACATGGAGAATACCATGAGCAACACACACATCGCACGTGCAGCATGCAAATCATCACGAAGACTGATGAACACCAATCCCATGAAATGGAGGCACAACATTCTACCACATAATGTGATCCTTAAATAATGGGCTGGATTCTCCGTCGGCAGGAACCACCGTTTCGCCGGCAGCGCACTCATGCCTGCGGATTTCCCGATGGCGTGGGGGGCCCTCAATGGATAGCCCCATTGGTCAGCTGCCGGGACGGGGAATCCCGCTGTCGGCGGGACACACCGCACCAGAAAACCAGAAAACAGGCGATGGAGAATCCCGCCCAATGATTTTGAGAAAGAGAGGTTTAAAATAATCATCAGGTGCTCAGTTGGAGTATAAAAGTCAATTGTTCAACTTTTTTAGTGTAGAAATTACAAAAAAGCTGATGATTGCAACATTTGTATTGGTACATTGAAGCATTATGATTTCTTTTAAAAATGGAGAGATAGTATCTTGTTATATTATTTGAAAAGTGTTTGAATCTATTTTGTTATGTACCTGCATACATAAATATCTGGGATGCCCCATCACTCTCTACGGCACTACAGTCAGTGTACCTGACGAATAATGTAACATGCTTCAGAACATGGTGAAATCTGAAAAATGCTTTTGCTGTCAGCTCATGTATCTGTGTGAAATGGTGTGATAATTTTAACTCTTGCAGATCATAAGATATGGGGCTGGATTCTTCGTTTTGGAGACAAAGTCCCCACGCCGGCGTGAAAACGGTGGTCTATTACGCCAGGAAAACTGGCGCAAAATTGCCACGATTCACCGTTTTGTTGGAGGCAAGCAGGGAGGCAGTGTAGGGCTTGCAGCTCTAGCTGCCGATAGGGCCCTCAGCACTTCTGGTTCCGTGGCTGCACATGCGCACGGCGGCCGCCTGTAGCGGCCGCGTCATGCTCCGGACTCAGCCCACGGACCCAGACCGCTAAAGTAGTGCCCCCCTTCAGCCGCTTGTGCACCCCGGACCACCCGCCCACAATGCCCCCAGCCCCGAATGAAACACCCCCTGCCCGTGGATTGGCCCTCCCCCGACTGTGGCGACCCAGGACTGAGTCCGCAGCCGCCACGCGAGTTTCCTGGACAGTGTGAGCACATATAACCCATGCCATTGGGAAATCGGCCGGTTGGGGCCTGAGCATTGCGGGGCGGGCCTCAGGCAATGGCCTGAGGCTGTGGATAATGGAGTACGCTGCTTTTCAGGGGCAGAGCATACAAAAACCGGTGCCACTCCCGACATGGGAGTCAAAACGGATTCGCCGCAAATCGCCGAACGCGATGTCAGCGCCGGGGAGTGAAGAATCCAGCCCATGGTATTACGGTTTAATCGTCGTACCCTGGCGAAGGCTTTAGTGTAGTACCAACAGTGACCAGCACTACTGGTGAGATGCAGACTCTTATAGCCCCTGGAGCCCTCGAGGATAGGAATTCCATCCTGTGCCAGGTTTTATTGAATGGTAGGCTCAACGTTGCCCAAGTGCCTGAGTCTAACAAGTTGTATTGGGCCTCCCGAACTGGCTCAACATGAGGCTGCCACCAAATTCTAAGCTGGTGGTTGTGAACTCCACCTTGAGCATTTAAGTTCTAACTAATGAATAAAATGTTGCATCTCTTGATATGGAAGCTTGCAGAAACTGTAGGCCTGTTCAATTAAATCTCCAATTCTCACAACAAGGTGCAGAGTGCTTTGGAATGTGCACAAAAATTTCCTAATATTCCTCACGCACTTTCCAAAAGATTACAAGAGAGAACAGATTTTTGCACAGAGAGAGAGATTGGTTGGGACCCGGTAAAATTGGATTGGTTGGGGGTCAATGTCATGAAAGGCTGTGAGTGGTGTATTCCTGAAACTAGAAAGGCCTGAATGAATCTACAGAATAAACCTTGAACTGAAAGCACAGATTGAACAGGTTTAAAGTACAGATTGAACTCCTTTCTTCCCCTCTGTCTTTGTCTGTCTTGTGTGTTTGTGTGTGTAGAGGGAGGGAGCAATTTAAAGCAAGGGGGATCAGGAATTAGATAATAGTTAATGCATTTGCTGCATATTTCATTACAGTTTGTTATAACTGTGGTAGTATGCATTAGGGGTCATGTGGGACTGTGAAGCCGTGATGTCATTGGCTGACAGATCCCGGGTCCTGGTTGGCTGTTGACCTCTAGCTCCGCCCTGAAGGCGGAGTATAAGAACCTGGAGTTCTCCCCCGCAGGCCAGTCAGCTACTGAACTGCGGGGAACTAAGTCACGCTTAATAAAGCCTCATCGACTTCATCTCTATTCGTCTCTCGTGAGTCTTTGTGCGCTACAATTTATTAAGCGTGCCTAAAAGAACTATGGAGCTCAGGATCATCCCGGAATGCCTGAGGATCAGCCCCAACGCAGTGAACTCAGCAGCAGTTTTCAAGCATTGGCAGACTTGTTTCGAGGCCTACCTCAGAACGGCCCCCGGCCGGGTCACATAAGACCAGAAACTACAGGTCCTGCACTCGAGGGTAAGCCCGGAAATTTTCCCTCTCACCGAAGACGCAGAGGATTACCAGACGGCGTTCGCAGCACTAAAAAGCATCTATGTTCGCCCAGTGAACCAGATCTACGCACGCTACCAACTCGCAATGAGACGGCAAAGTCCCGGAGAATCGATAGATGATTTCTACGCCGCGCTACTAATTTTGGGACGGGCCTGCGGCTGCCCGCCGGTAAACGCGATGGAACACACGGACATGTTGATGCGTGATGCTTTTGTGGCTGGTATGAACTCTTCCCAAATCCACCAAAGACTTTTAGAAAAAGAGTCGCTAGGACTCTCAGAGGCACGGGCCCTTGCAGCCTCACTAGATGTGGCCGCGCGAAACACCCGCGTCTACGGCCCCGACCGCGCGGCAGCCCCTTGGGCTCCGTGGACCCCCGTCGCGACAAACCCCCCCCTCCCCCCCACCCCACAGGCTTGCGCGGTTCAGACGCCAAGTCGTCCCGGGGGAGCCCGCTGCTATTTTTGCGGCCGGGCGAAACACCCCCGGCAGCGCTGCCTGGCCCGCGCAGCGACTTGTAAGAGCTGCGGAAAAAAGGGCCATTTCGCGGCTGTATGCCGGTCCCGGGAGGTCGCCGCGGTCCCCGGCGAACAAGGATTCCTGCGCGCTTATAACGCTCCCCAACCCCCCCAGCGCCCCATGTACGACCCGCAGGCGCAAACAGTTTGGGTCCCGGCCACCGCTGTCCAGCGCCCCATGTATGACCCGCAGACGCAGCCAGTTTGGGTCCCGACTACCGCTGTCCCCGGAGAACAAGGCGATCTGCGCGTTTCTGACGCTCCCCAACCCCCCTAGCGCCCCATGTGCGACCCGCAGGCACCGCCATTTTGGGTCCCGGCCACCACGAGGGGAGGAGGGGCGCCGCCATCTTGGGATCCCTCAGACCTGTGCGATGCATGGGGGCGGCCATTTTATTCACCCCCGCCGCCATCTTGGACGGCAACAACGGACCCCAGTGTCGACGGCTCCACGGGGTTCGAGGAAGACGCTTAAACACTACGATCGCGTCTGGCCTCAATGACGCTGGACGAAGCACGGCCCGGACGCTCCAGACGACGACAACAACGGTGCTGATAAACGGGCACGAGACACCATGCCTGGTCGACTCCGGGAGCACGGAAAGCTTCATCCACCCCGACACGGTAAGATGCTGTTTTTTGACCACCCGTCCCAGTGCGCAAAAGATTTCCCTAGCTGCAGGATCCCACTCCGTACAGATTAAAGGTTTCTGCATAGTGACCCTAACGGTGCAAGGGAGGGAGTTTAAAAACTACAGGCTCTACGTCCTTCCCCAACTCTGCGCGCCCACATTACTGGGATTAGATTTCCAGTGCAACCTGCAGAGCCTAACGTTTCAATTCGGCGGCCCAATACCCCCACTCACTATCTGCGGCCTCGCAACCCTCAAGGTTGAGCCCCCATCCTTGTTTGCAAACCTCACCCCGGATTGCAAACCCGTCGCCACTAGGAGCAGATGGTACAGCGCCCAGGACCGGACATTCATTCGGTCCGAGGTCCAGCGGCTACTGAAGGAAGGCATAATCCAGGCCAGCAATAGTCCCTGGAGAGCACAGGTGGTAGTAGTCAAGACAGGGGAGAAGCAAAGGATGGTCATAGACTATAGCCAGACCATCAACAGGTACACACAACTTGATGCGTACCCGCTCCCCCGCATATCCGACATGGTCAATCGGATTGCCCAATATAAGGTCTTCTCCACCGTGGACCTCAAGTCTGCCTACCATCAGCTCCCCATCTGCCCAAGTGACCGCAAGTACACAGCCTTCGAGGCAGACGGGCGATTATACCACTTCCTAAGGGTCCCATTTGGCGTCACAAACGAGGTCTCGGTCTTCCAACGAGAGATGGACCGAATGGTTGATCAACATGGGTTGCAGGCCACGTTCCCGTACCTCGACAACGTGACCATCTGCGGCCACGATCAGCAGGACCATGACGCCAACCTCCAAAAATTCCTCCAGACCGCTAAAGCCTTGAACCTCACATACAACGAGGACAAGTGCGTGTTTAGCACAAACCGGCTAGCCATCTTGGGATATGTAGTGCGCAATGGGATAATAGGCCCCGACCCCGAACGTATGCGCCCCCTCATGGAATTTCCCCTCCCGCACTGCTCAAAAGCCCTGAAACGCTGCCTGGGTTTTTTTTCATATTACGCCCAGTGGGTCCCCCAGTACGCAGACAAGGCCCGCCCCTAATACAGACCACGACCTTCCCCCTGTCGACAGAGGCTTGCCAGGCCTTCAGCCGCATCAAAGCGGATATCGCAAAGGCCACGATGCGCGCCATCGATGAGTCCCTCCCCTTCCAGGTCGAGAGCGACGCCTCCGACGTAGCTCTAGCGGCCACCCTTAACCAAGCGGGCAGGCCTGTGGCCTTTTCCTCCCTAACCCTCCACGCTTCAGAAATCCGCCACTCCTCAGTGGAAAAGGAAGCCCAAGCCATAGTGGAAGCTGTGCGACATTGGAGGCATTACCTGGCTGGCACGAGATTCACTCTCCTCACGGACCAACGGTCGGTAGCCTTCATGTTCGATAATGCACAGCGGGGCAAAATTAAGAATGACAAGATCTTAAGGTGGAGGATAGAGCTCTCCACCTTCAACTATGAGATCATGTATCGTCCCGGAAAGCTGAACGAGCCGTCCGACGCCCTATCCCGCGGCACATGTGCCAACGCAGAAATTGACCGCCTCCAAACCCTCCACGAGGACCTCTGCCACCCGGGGGTCACTCGGTTCTACCACTTTATAAAGTCCCGCAACCTCCCCTACTCTGTGGAGGAGGTCCGTACAGTCACAAGGAACTGCCACATCTGCGCAGAGTGCAAACCGCACTTTTTCAGGCCGGATGGTGCGCACCTGATCAAGGCTTCCCGTCCCTTTGAACGCCTTGGTCTGGATTTCAAAGGGCCCCTCGCCTCCACCGACCGCAACATATACTTCCTGAATGTGGTGGACGAGTACTCCCGTTTCCCCTTCGCCATCCCCTGCCCTGACATGACAGCGGCCACAGTCATTAAAGCCCTTAACACCATATTCACACTGTTCGGTTGCCCCGCATAAATCGACAGCGACAGGGGGTTCTCCTTTATGAGTGACGAGCTGCGCCAGTTCCTGCTCAGCAACGGTATAGCCTCGAGCAGGACGACCAGCTACAACCCCCGGGGCAACGGGCAAGTAGAGAGGGAGAACGGCACGGTCTGGAAGACCGTCCTACTGGCTCTACGGTCCAGGGACCTTCCAGTTTCACGGTGGCAGGAGGTCCTCCCGGACGCTCTCCACTCCATCCGGTCGCTACTGTGTACTAGCACTAAACAAACGCCTCATGAGCGCCTCCTTGTCTTCCCCAGGAAGTCCTCCTCCTGAACGTCGCTGCCGACCGGGCTGGCGGTCCCAGGACCCATCCTGCTCCGAAAACATGTGCGGGCGCACAAGTCGGACCCGTTGGTCGAGAGGGTTCGCCTCCTCCACGCGAACCCGCAGTACGCTTACGTGGAGTACCCCGACGGCCGACAGGACACGGTCTCCCTGCGAGATCTGGCGCCCGCCGGCAACACACACCCCCCCCGACACCAATCACCCCCTCCCTGCCACCGGCGCACCCCGCGAGCGCACCCTTCCCGGGGGGATCGGTCCTCCTCCCAGGTCCGACCAGAAGTGAAGCGGAAGCAGAAACCGTAAGGCTCCCGGAGACGACAACACGGGAACAAGCACCACCACCGGGGCCGAGGCGATCAACGAGGATGACCAGACCGCCCGACCGACTTGTGGCATCAATGTAACATTACTATATTGTGGACTGTAACGAGAACGTTTTTCCTTTTCCCCCTTTTACTGTAAATAGTTCAAAACACAAAAAAAAACCTCTGTACATGCAAAAGTTTTCCTCCCAGGACCAGCATTGTAAACCCTTACCACCATACGAAGCACCACCCCGCCGGGTTCATTTTTAACAAGGGGTGAATGTGGTAGTATGCATTAGGGGTCATGTGGGACTGTGAAGGCGTGATGTCATTGGCTGACAGATCCCGGGTCCTGGTTGGCTGTTGACCTCTAGCTCCGCCCTGAAGGCGGAGTATAAGAACCTGGAGTTCTCCCCCGCAGGCCAGTCAGCTACTGAACTGCGGGGAACTAAGTCACGTTTAATAAAGCCTCCTCGACTTAATCTCTATTCGTCTCTCGTGAGTCTTTGTGCGCTACAATAACCTGCCTACTTACCATTGGCTGGGGACTAATGACTATCCCACAATCCTGTGGGAGCATGAGCTTCCCCAATGAGGGGGGCTGAGAAACCACGAGTAAACCCCTAGTGTAAATAAAGCTGGCCAGTTCAGGAACCAGCAGGAAGGAGTATGTAGCAAGGGAAGTTACTGCTACTGTTATGTATACATGTTATAGTAAATAAATGTTATTACTTTGTATCCTTAAAACTCGTGCTATATTCTTCGTGGCCCTTACAAAACTGGCGACGAAGGTTAAAGTGAATAGCTGTCTACACTGCTGAAGCCACCCCCCTGGATTTTTGTTGGATACACGTTGGAAGTTGTTTTCTATTATACCATGCCTCTGTACGGACGTTTGGATGTTTTTGATGCTGCGCTGGAAAGCTGGAACCAGTACACATAACGGATGCGTTACTATTTCCGGGCAAACAATATCACCGAAAACGAGCGCCAGGTGGTCATATTATTCACCACCTGCGGCCCGCATATGTTTGGGGTGAATAGGAGCCTTACGCACCCAGCTGCGCCGGACACCAAAACGTTTGGTGAACTTGTGAATATAGTGGGGCAACATTTTAACCCAACCCCGTCTACGATAGTCCAGCGTTACCGGTTTAATACCGCTGAGAGGACCCCTGGAGAATCCCTTGCCGATTTTCTATCCCGACTACGCAGGATTGCGGAGTACTGTGACTATGGTGAGAACTTGTCAGAAATGTTACGCGACCATTTGGTTTGCGGTATTAACAATGCGGCCACCCAGAGAAAGTTGTTAGCGGAGTCAACATTGACTTTTCAACAGGCCATTCAAATAGTATTGTCCCGAGAGAGCGCAGAGCGAGGAGTACAGGAGCTACAGGGAATGGAAGTGCTTGCCTTGGGGCGCAACCCCTTCCATCCGAAAACGTCCCCCCGCACTCCTGCGGTACCTTGGGTGAGGCAACGTCCGGACCGACGCCAGTGGCCGTCGGACATTCCTCCCCGAAGGGAGCCTTCTCCAGAGCCAATGGATGAGGAGCCATGTCCGTGTCAGACTTGTAGGCGCCGACCCCGTCGCGGACGGTGGTCCTGGGGGCGCCAGAGGCGCCGTCGTTCCGACCGAAACTGGGACCATCCCAGGGGTCGTAACTGGGACCAGCCCAGAGGCCGTACCTTCCATGTGGATGAACCTGCGGCGACTACTCCTGAGGACGTGGAGACGGAAGACGACTGCCTGCAGCTGCATTGTGTGGCAGCTCCCCGTGTGGCCCCCATGAAGGTGACAGTACGGGTCAATGGCCACCCGCTTGAGATGGAGTTGGATACTGTCGCAGCGGTCTCCGTGATCGCCCAGAGGACATTCGACCGCATCAAGCAGGGTATACAGACCCTTACATTAACCGACTCACAGGCCAGGTTGGCCACTTACATGGGGGAACCACTGGACATTGCAGGAACTACAATGACCCCTGTTGTCTATGGATGCCAGGAGGGGCGTTTCCCACTTATTGTGGTGCGCGGCCATGGGCCCAGCCTGTTGGGTCGGGACTGGTTGCACCATTTGCGGTTGCAATGGCAGCACATCCTCCAAACAGTTTCTGAAGGGTTGACTGAGGTGCTAGGACGACACCCAGATGTATTCCAGCCTGGTTTGGGGAAAGTAAAAGAGGCCGGAGCCCGTATCCAAGTTGAACCAGGAGCCACGCCGCGCTATTTCCGGGCGTGCCCAGTGCCTTACGCCTTGCTCGAGAAAGTAGAAGGGGAGCTCACTCGTTTGGAGAGTTTGGGTATTATCAGGCCCGTCCGTTTTGCTGACTGGGCAGCACCATTTGTACCTGTAATGAAGCCAGATGCCACAGTTCGCTTGTGTGGCGACTATAAACTTTCAGTGAATACGGTTTCCCGACTCGACCGATATCTAATGCCTTGCATAGAGGATCTCTACGCGAAACTTGCAGGTGGACTCTTGTTCACAAAATTAGATATGAGTCACGCCTACCTGCAGTTGGAGCTGGACCCTGCCTCCCGACCATATGTAACGATTAATACACACCGGGGCCTGTATGAATATACATGGTTGCCCTTTGGAGTATCCTCTGCCTGCACAATTTTTCAACGTGTTATGAGGGCATTTTGAGAGGTTTACCACATGTGGCTGTCTATCTAGATGACGTTTTGATTACAGGGACGTCGGAGCAGGAACATTTGGAAAATCTGGAGGCTGTCCTTAGACGCCTTTCGGAGGCTGGAGTCCGTTTACGTCGCACAAAGTGCGTGTTTCAGGCAAAGGAAGTAGTCTACCTAGGTTATCGGGTGGACCGCGAAGGTCTGCACCCTGTCGCAGAGAAGATGCGTGCAATTCAACATGCCCCCTCCCCGACTGACACTTTGCATCTTTGTTCTTTTCTCGGTCTCGTAAACTATTACGGGAAGTTCCTCCCCAATCTGGCAACTACGCTAGCCCCTTTGCACCTTCTGTTAAATAAAAATCACACCTGGGTTTGGGGTCAGCCGCAAGAAACTGCTTTCCGGCGGGTAAAGCAACAATTGTCGTCGTCTGGGTTACTAACCCACTATGATCCTGGACAGCCTTTGCTCGTCACATGTGATGCATCCCCGTATGGTATTGGGGCCATCCTGTCCCACAAGATGGAGAACGGGGCCGAACGACCGATAGCTTTCGCCTCCCGCACTTTGAATGCAGCGGAGAAAAAGTACGCGCAGATCGAGAAGGAGGGCCTAGCAGTGGTTTTTGCGGTGAAACACTTCCACCAGTACGTGTACGGCCGCCATTTCACTATCGTGACTGATCATAAGCCCCTGCTGGGACTTTTCAGAGAGGATAAGCCAATACCGCCCATTGCTTCTGCACGGATCCAGCGCTGGGCTTTGTTGCTTGTTGCATACGAGTATTCTCTGGAGCACAAACCAGGTACGCAGATAGCAAATGCCGATGCACTGAGCCGATTGCCTTTATCGACCGGCCCCATGTCGACCCCCACGACTGGTGAGGTGGTTGCAACCCTAAATTTTATGGACACCTTGCCTGTCACGGCATCACAGATCCGTGAGTGGACCCAGACAGAGCCAGTCCTGTCAAAGGTTCGGCACATAGTCCTGTATGGTGGGCAGCATAGACAGCTCCCAGGCGAGTTGCGGGCATTTTCCTCCAAGCTGTCAGAGTTCAGCGTGGAAGACGGCATCCTCTTGTGGGGGATGCGTGGGATTGTCCCGGAAAAAGGCCAGGAGCTGATACTATCAGATTTGCACAATGGGCATCCAGGCGAGACCAAAATGAAAATGTTGGCCCGGAGTTATGTCTGGTGGTCAGGCCTCGACACCGACATTGAGAAGGTGGCCCAAAACTGCTCCATTTGCCAGGAGCATCAGAAGCTTCCGCCGGCCGCGCCCCTACATCACTGGGAATGGCCAGGCGGCCTTGGGCACGCTTGCATGCAGATTTCGCAGGCTCTTTTCAAGGATCCATGTTCCTTCTACTAATTGACGCCCAGTTCAAATGGCTAGAGGTGCATAAGATGCAGGGGACAACGTCCTGCGCAACAATTGAAAAGATGCGTTTATCGTTTAGTACGCATGGCCTCCCCGAGGTGCTGGTCACGGATAACGGCACTCCATTCACGAGTGAGGAGTTTGCGAGGTTCACGAAGGTGAACGGCATCCGCCATATCCGCACCGCCCCTTACCACCCGGCTTCAAATGGGTTGGTAGAGCGCGCAGTGCAGACATTCAAAAGAGGCCTAAAGAAGCAGTCTTCCGGATCAATGGACACGAGACTGGCTCGCTTTTTGTTTACGTACAGGACCACCCCCCATGCAGTGACTGGGGTAGCTCCCGGAGAACTCCTAATGGGCCGGAGACTTCGCACCCGCCTTAGTATGGTTTTCCTGAACATTGGCGCAAAAGTACGCTGCACACAAGAACGGCAGGGACAGGGATTTTCTCGGCATCGGCCGATTCGGCAGTTTGCGCCTGGTGACCCAGTGTTCGTTCGGAATTTTGCTGGTGGTGCCCAATGGGTTCCTGGTGTAATCTTTCGCCAAACGGGCCCTATATCTTATCAAGTGGAAGCCCAGTGCCGTCTCCAGCGAAAACATGTAGACCACGTTCGGTCCAGAAGACCATCCCCTCAAAAGATCCCCCGCCCCCGGAGCTCATTTCAACAGCCGCAGAGACCAGAGACAAGGGAAGGTAGTCCTCACAATCTTCCACTGGTGCCTCACTCGAAGCCTGCGCAGGTCGTTACGGGACCGAATGGAGATAGAGACGCTGACATGACGGAGGCAGCAGACTCTGACTCCGAGATGGAGACACAGGATGCATCAGAGGGGGAATCCTCGGGTCCACGGGCCGTGGATGTACAACCGCGCCATTCATCACGGAAGCGCCGGTCTCCGTCTCATTACACGCCGCCTGATCCAGCGCCGCGTGCAAATGGTGTCCGGCCTGCGGCCAAACGATTCCGACGCCCTCCTTCGCCAGGGTCTTTGGTGGATTCCTTGGACTTTGGGGGGGAGGGATGTTACCTACTTACCATTGGCTGGGGACTAATGACTATCCCACAATCCTGTGGGAGTATGAGCTTCCCCAATGAGGGGGGCGGAGAAACCACTAGTAAACTCCTCGTACAAATAAAGCTGGCCAGTTCAGGAACCAGCAGGAAGGAGTATGTAGCAAGGGAAGTTATTGCTACTGTTATGTATATATGTTATAGTAAATAAATGTTCTTACTTTGTATCCTTAAAACTCGTGCTGGATTCTTCGTGGCCCTTACAAAACAGTTCTTATTATTAATAAAAAGTAATTGTGTTCATATTTACCAACCTGGTGACTGTGATTATTGGGCAGCCAAGGACCAAAGACTTTGGGTATATTTCTGAGAATTATTGTTTAATTCACTTGTGTTATGACTCCCAGTCAAGTGGGGCTGTAATCGACCACACCCTAGCCCAGGGTGTCATAACAATTTTTTGCCGATAAATCAGCAATTGTAAAAAAGACAAATTAACTATTCAATTCTTTTCCTGAACTGAAGACTAAAAGATAAGCATTTCTAGTCAACTTTCTTCAGAGATCTTAGCTTTATCTTTGTAATTAATCTTGTTGCTCTTCTCCCCACCCTGCCTTACGTTGGAATATTTGTTTTGTGATACGAAGGCAAACTTGAAGTTAGCACTCCAAGTAGTTTCTGACCAATGCAGTGCAAAACCTTAATATCACCTCTAGAGAATTGTACATCACTATTCTGGCTATATATCCCAGCATTTCATTAGTTCTTTTCTCCACTCTCATTCCACCCACTGGTGCACTTTGCTGTCTCAGAATGAAGGATCAATATTTGAGTGAAAGGCAGTTAGCCTGTAGGTTGGAAATGTCATCTCACTTCCTGCACTGTGGCCATACCCTCAAGTCTTGTAATGTAACATACCTGAAAATAACTGATGCATTACTGCCTACCACCCATTTCTGAGAATCATACAGCGATGGCAGCTAAGCTATTCATCATATTTTTGCTCTGATACATGAGGGATAAGAACACTGCAGTCTATTATTAATCCTTTGCATGCAAGTTGATTGTCTAGCACTATCAGGATGCAAGATTTGTTTCACATAACAGAGCGTTTTGATGCGTAAGGAAGGATTTCTTCCAATTGTTGACTTTCGGATATTTAGACAAGAGCTTGCTAAATCTCTTCCCGATGACAGGTTATAACTTCCAGCAGAGACAAGTGCAAAGACCTGAATTCATGACCTAAAAGAATTTCTACCATGCAGAAGGAGGCCATTTGGTTCATCGAGTTTGCACTAACTCTCTGAAAGTTCACCCTTCCTAGGCCCACTTCCCCGCCCTATTCCCATGACCCCACCTAACCTTCACATTCCTGGACACTAAAGGGTAATTCAGCATGACCACTCCACCTAATCTGCACATCTTTGTGGGAGGAAACCGTCACAGACACGGGGAGAAAATGAAACCACCACGCAGTCACCCAAAGCCGGAATTGAACCTGTGTACCTGGCGCTGTGAAGCAGCCGTGTTAACCACTTTGCCACCATGCCGACATCAGTCTCCATGCTGTTGAAGTATCTTAAGAAAAGCAACAAATAGTAAAATTTTGAAAAACGGGATAATTCAGAATGGTCACATCCTAAAGCATTCAGAGTTATGGTGAATTTCAGTCTCCCCTCCCATTTTCTGCACTACTGAGAAAGCAATGAAAAAAAGGGACAAAGCTGGGCCGTGTTACTCTATGTTGGCTCTGATCAGAATTTACTGACCCAGATCTGCAACGGCAGTAATTCATCCCGCCTGCAACATATATGAAAATGCTCACAGGGGTGAAACCTGATGCCCCAGACAATTTCACTCGTGTCCACCCAATTCCTGATGGTCTTTTGTCCATCAGGTGAACCATGGCAATAGGGTTAGGGTAACAGTATAAATTGGACCAAATGTTTCTAATAGAGGGATAGGGCTTAGTACAGGTGCTATTTTAAAAATTATTTCACGGCATGTTGCTGGCAAGGTCAGCATTTGTTGCTCATTCCGAATTACCCTTGATTGGATTTGATTGGATTTGATTGGATTTGATTTGTTGTCACGTGTACCGAGGTACAGTATTGTGCTGCATACAGTCCAGGCAGATCGTTCTAAACATGAAAAAAACATAGGACATATGATAAATACACAATGTAAATACATAGGCACAGATATTGGTGTAGTGTTCCCTCTATAGTTCTCCAAGACAGCCAAAGTCATAGTGTTTACAAAGAACATTGAGCTATATGTTTAAACCAAAGCTAGTTAATTTTGCACTATTTGAAATGGTTCGCACAGTCTACTGAGTAACAGCTAACAAAATCATAGTATTGAATCTATGTTACAGTAATTAATTATCCCTCTCTAATGCAACCAACACCCTAACTCAACCTCACACTATCCTTCTTCTTCAGCCTCTCCCAGAATGCTTAGAGACACAGCCTTTTATAAGACTACCCAGCGATGCCATCTAGTGTCGATATACATGAACATCATCCGCTTTAACAATTTACTCTCCTTAGATTATACATATCATTACAATTGGGTAAAGCATACAGAGTATAGTACTACATAGTACAGATGATGTGTGGTGAGATCAGTTCAGTCCATAAGAAGGTCATTCAGGAGACTGGTAACAGCGGGGAAGAAGCTGTTTTTGAATCTTTTAGTGCGTGTTCTCCTGCCCGATGGAACAGGTTGGAAGAGAGAATAATCTGGGTGAGAGGGGTCTTCGATTATGCTACCCGCTTTCCCAAGGCAGCAGGAGATGTTGATAGCATCAATGGATGGAAGGCTTTTGCGTGATTTACTGGGCTGTGTTCATGACTCTCTATAGGTTCTTACAACCTTGAGCTGAGCTGTGATGCAGCCAGATAGGATGCCTTGTTTAGTGCATCTGTAAAAGTTGGTAAGAGTCAGTGTGGACATGCCAAATATCCTTAGTTTCCCGAGGAAGTATAAGTGCTGTTACGCTTTCTTGGTCATAGCGACAGCATGGGTGGACCAGGACAGATTGTTGGTGATGTGCAAACCTAGGAATTTGAAGCTGTCAACCATCTCCACATTGATGTAGACAGGAGTGTGTACGGTACTTCACTTCCTGAAGTCAATGCCATTAGTTTTGCTGATGTTTTGCTGAGGTCATGGTGAGCCACTTTTTTGAACTGTTGCAATCTGGCTTGTATACACCAGCTGTGATTTACGGAAGGTGTGCCAGATTCTGACCCAACGACAGTGAAGGAACATTACTATAGTTCCAAGTGAGGATGATGTGTGGCATGTAGGGGGAGACTGAGGTAGGTGATGCTTGCATGCGTCTGCTGTCTTGTCTTTCTAGGTGCTGGAGTTTGTGGGTTTGGAAAGTGCTGTTAAAGGAGCATTGGTGAGTTGCACTAATGCTTCTTGAATTTGGTGCACACTGCTGCCACTGTGCATCAGTAGTGAATGAAGTGAATGTTTAAGGGGTGGTTGGGTGGCAGTCAAGCAGACTGTATTGTCCTGGACTCTCTCAAGCTTTTTCAGTTTTATTGGAGACACACTCATCCAGGCAATTGGTGAGCATTACATTACACTCCTGTCTTGTGCTTGTAGATATGGATAGGCTTTGAAGAGTCAGGAGATGAATGACTCATCAGAGAATTTCAAGCCTCTAACCTGTGCTTGCAGCTAGAGTGATTATGCGGCTGCTCCAGTTAAAATTCTGTTCAATGGTAGTGTTCTTATGGGGAAACATTGGTGTATTGGTAATGTGATAAATGTAGGAACTTCAGATATATTGGGTTGGATTCTCCGATTCTGGGGCTATGTCCCCACGCCAGCGTGGGAACGGTAGCGTTTTACGCCAGAATAACTAGTGCAAAACGGCCACCGATTCCCCGTTTTGCTGGGGGCTAGCTGGGCGGCAGCGTAGAGCACCTGGCTCTAGCTGCCAATATGCCCCGGAGAATTGCCAGGTCTGTGGCCGCTCATGCAGACGGCGGCGGCCTGCAGCGGCTGAGCCATGCCACATGGCGGACGCAGCCCGCGGACCCGGCCCGCAAAATAGTGCCTCCCCTTTGGCCGGCTCGCGCACCCTGGACCACCCTCCCCCATAGTGCCCCCAGCCCCGAAAAATGTCCCCCCTGCCCACGGATCGGCCCTCCCCCGACTATGGCGGTGCTGGACTGTGTCCGCAGCCACCACGCTGAGTTCCCAACGTATGAGACCGTGAGAGATCCACGCTGTCGGGAACATGGCCGGTCGGGGGCGGAGCATTGGGTGCAGGCTTCAGGCAATGTACTGGGGCTGTTGATATGTGGCACGGCATACTCTCCGAGGATGCCGCTTTGGAGGGGCAGGGCATCGCGAAAGCGGCGCCGCCCCAGGGGATGGGGGAAACATGTGCGGGCGCACAAGTCGGACCCGTTGGTCGAGAGGGTTCACCTCCTCCACGCGAACCCGCAGTACGCCTACGTGGAGTACCCCGACGGCCGACAGGACACGGTCTCCCTGCGAGATCTGGCGCCCGCCGGCAACACGCACACCCCCTCGACACCAATCACCCCCTCCCTGCCACCGGCGCACCCCGCGACCGCCCCCTTCCCGGGAGGATCGGTCCTCCTCCCAGGTCCGACAAGAAGTGAAGCTGAAGCAGAAACCGTAAAGCTCCCGGAGACGACAACACTGGAACAAACACCACTACCACCGGTGCTGAGGCGATCGACAAGGACGACCAGACCGCCCGACCGACTCGTGGCATCGGTGTAACACTAGAATGTTGTGGACTTTATCGAGAATTTTTTTTTTCCTTTTTCCCTCTTACGAATACTGTAAGTAGTTCAAAACAAAAAACCCTGTACATAGCCCAGTGTAGGGCACTGTGATGACATGCAAAAGTTTTTTCCTCCCAGGACCAGCCTTGTAAACCCCTACCACCATGCGAAGCACCACCCCGCCGGGTTCATTTTTAACAAGGGGTGAATGTGGTAGTATGCATTAGGGGTCATGTGGGACTGTGAAGCCGTGATGTAATTGGCTGACAGATCCCGGGTCCTGGTTGGCTGTTGATCTCTAGCTCCGCCCTGAAGGCGGAGTATAAGAACCAGGAGTTCTCCCCCGCAGGCCAGTCTGTTGCTGAACTGCGGGGAACAAGTCACGCTTAATAAAGCCTCATCAACTTCATCTCTATTCGTCTCTCGTGAGTCTTTGTGCGCTACACAAAGTGGTTGCATGAGTCCAATGTATAAACAGTCTCATAAGTCCAGTAAAGTAGGTGGGCGACAAATTCGGGTTGACCGCATCAAGGGTAGGTCTGGAACCACCGGCTGAGGAACGGGCCTGGCCACGGGCGACGACGGAAGGGGCATGGTAGCAGGCAGCTCCACAAAGTCGAAATCAGGAACAACAGGAGGGCACGGTGTCGGTGTAAGATCTCGTAGCGAGCGTGGAAGCAGGCGAAGAGCCCGGCAATCGCGCCTACAACGGATCCATCAGGCATGCGAACCAGGAACGAGCGGGGAGCCACGCGTCGGAGAACTTCGGCAGGTGCTGACCAACCACCTTCTGGTAGGTGGATGTGGACTTTGTCTCCAGGGGCCAGGGTGGGACGATCAGTTGCCCGTGTGTCATATGACCTCTTCTGGCGACCGCGTTGCAGTTGCATCCTGTGCAGTACCGGAGCATGGTTGATTGTGGGCGCCAGAATGGAAAACACAGTAGTCCTGAGAGTGCAACCCATCAACAGCTGGGCTGGTGAGAGACCAGTGGCTAGTGGGGCTGAGCGATAGGCCAGCAGGGCGAGGCAGAAATCCGATCCGGCAGCAGCAGCCTTACAGAGGAGCCGCTTGACAATGCGAATGCCCTTCTCCGCCTTTCCGTTGGACTGGGGGTGCAGAGGACTGGACGTCATGTGTGTGAAGTCATACGAGGCAGCAAACGATGACCATTCCTGGCTGGCGAAACAGGGCTCATTGTCCGACATGACCGTCATCGGAATGCCGTGGCGAGCGAAGGTGTCTTTGCAGGCCCTTATGACAGCGGACGACGTCAAATCGTGCAGGCGTATGACCTCTGGGTAGTTGGAGAAGTAGTCAACGACGATGACATAGTCCCTGCCGAGCGCATGAAAGAGGTCCACACCCACCTTCGCCCAGGGGGATGTCACCAGCTCATGGGGCAGAAGCATTTCAGGAGGTTGCGCAGGCTGAAACCTTTGGCAGGTTGGGCAGTTGAGCACCATATTGGCAATATCGTCACTGATGCCCGGCCAGTATACCGCCTCTTGGACTCTCCTTCTGCACTTCTCGACCCTCAGGTGGCCTTCGTGTAGTTGGTCGAGAACCAGCTTGTGCATGTTGTGCGGAATCACAATCCGGTCCAGCTTCAGAAGGACACCATCAATGACGGCCAAGTCGTCTCGGACATTGTAGAACTGCGGGCACTGCCCTTTGAGCCACCCTCCCGTCATGTGGCGCATCACACGTTGTAGAAGGGGGTCGGCCGCAGTCTCTCTGCGAATGCGGGCCAGACTGGAGTCGTCAGCTGGCAGATTTGCCGATGTGAAAGCCACCTGCGCCTCGACCTGACATACGAACCCCTCCGAATCTGGCGGCGTGCTCACTGCTCTGGATAGGGCATCCGCAATGATAAGGTCCTTCCCTGGTTTGTAGGCCAGTTGGAAGTCATACCTCCTGAGTTTAAGTAGGATGCGCTGGAGGCGAGGGGTCATCTCGTTCAGGTCCTTGTTTATGATGCTGACCAGGGGGCGGTGGTCAGTTTCAACAGTGAACCGGGGAAGACCATACACATAATCATGGAACTTGTCTAAACTGATTAGCAAGCCCAGGCACTCCTTTTCTAACTGCGCGTAGTGCTGCTCTGTGGGGGTCATGGCCCGCGAGGCATAGGCAACCGGGGCCTCGCGGGCCATGTCAGTCGATCAGTCGAGATTTTAGTGGCACGAGACGTGTCGAAAAACGTCAGTACTGGTGCAGTGGTGAGCCTGAGTTTGAGCTCCTCCCATTCCTGCTGGTGAGTGAGCTGCGCCGTGGACTTTTTGATGAGGTGGCGCAGAGCTGTCATATGGGAGGTAAGGTTGGGAATGAACTTCCCCAGGAAGTTGACTATGCCTCGGAAGCGTAGTACTGCTTTCTTGTCTGCCGGCTGCGGCATGGCTGTGATGGCGCCCACCTTGTCTGCATCCGGACGGACTCCTGACCGGGAAATGTGGTCCCCCAGGAACTTCAGCTCGGTTTGGCCGAAAGAACACTTGGCTCGGTTGAGGCACAGGCCGTTTTCAGGTATGCGTGCAAAAACGCATTGGAGACGATGTATGTGCTCCTGTGGTGTGGTGGACTAGATGATGGCGTCATCCACGTATACGCGCACCCCTTCGATGTCCTCCACCATCTGCTCCATGATCCTGTGAAAGATCTCGGATGGCGAGATGATGCAAATGGCATTCAGTTGTAGCAGAAACTGCCGAAAGGGGTATTGAAAGTGCACAGCTTTCGGCTGGACGGATATAGTTGGATCGGCCAAAAGCCTTTAGAGGCATCCAGTTAGGTAAATATTTTTGCCTGGGCCATTTCACTCGTGATCTCTTCCCGTTTGGGTATGGGGTAATGTTCCCTCATAATATTGTTATTGAGGTCATTTGGGTCAATACAGATCCGGAGCTCGCCGGAAGGCTTCTTGACACACACCATGGAGCTGACCCATGGCGTGGGCTCTGTGACCCTGGATAGGACTCCTTTGTCCTGAATATCATGACACTAGCTACTTGGATCCCTAGGTACTGAATGCTCCTTTCCGCACTCCTCAGCGGTAGCTTGTATATCCCCCTTCCCTGTTCCCCTGAATGCACCACAAAGAGCTCACTCTTCCCTACATTGAGTTTATACCCCGAAAAGTCCCCAAACTCCCTTAGGATCCGCATGACCTCCGCCATCCCCTCCACTGGATCTGTCAAAAACAGCAACAGGTCGTCAGCATACAATGACACCCGGTGTTCCTCTCTCCCCCGGACCAGTCCCCTCCATTTCCTGGACTCCCTTAGTGCCATGGCCAGAGGCTCAATTGCCAGTGCAAACAACAAGGGGGACAGGGGGCACCCCTGCCTCGTCCCCCGGTAGAGCCGAAAGTACTCCGACCTCGGCCGATTCGTAGCCACACTCGCCACCGGGGCTCTATATAGCAGCCTGACCCAGCTGATGAACCCCTCCCCGAACCCAAACCTCCGCAATACTTCCCAAAGATACTCCCACTCCACCCGGTCAAAGGCCTTCTCCGCGTCCATAGCTGCCACTACCTCCGGTTTCCCCTCCACCGGGGGCATCATAATCACATTGAGGAGCCTCCGCTCATTTGTATTTAATTGCCTACCCTTCACAAATTCCGTCTGGTCCTCATGAATCACCCCCGGGACACAGTCCTCAATTCTCGTAGCCAGCACTTTTGCCAGCAACTTAGCATCAACATTGAGGAGTGAGATCGGTCTATACGACCCACATTGCAGTGGATCCTTGTCCCGCTTCAGGATCAAAGAAATCAGCGCCCTAGACATTATCGGGGGCAAGGTCCCCCCCCTCCCTCGCCTTATTGAAAGACCTCACTAGCAACGGGCCCAGCAGGTCCACGTATTTCCTGTAGAATTCAACCGGGAACCCATCCGGCCCCGGGGCCTTCCCCGCCTGCATGCTCCCCAATCCTTTAACCAGCTCCTCCAGCCCAATCGGCACCCCCAAACCAGCCACCTCCTCCTCCTCCACCCTCGGGAACCTCAGCTGATCTAAGAATCGTTGCATCCCCTCCTACCCCGCTGGGGGCTCAGACCTATACAGGTTCCCATTGAAGTCCCTAAATACCTCGTTTATTCTCACCGCACTCCGCACCGTATTCCCCCCTCTATCCTTAACTCCACCAATCTCGCTCGCTGCCTCCCTCTTACGAAGCTGGTGTGCCAGCATCCGACTCGCCTTCTCCCCATACTCATACGTCGCCCCCTGCGCTTTCCTCCACTGTGCCTCTGCTTTCCCTGTGGTCAACAGGTCGAACTCTGTCTGGAGGTTCCATCGCTCCCTGATTAGCCCCTCCTCGGCGCCTCTGCATACCTCCTGTCCACCGTTAAAATCTCCCCCACCAACCTCTCCCTCTCCCTCCCCTCTCTTTTCTCCCTGTGGGCCCTAATGGAGATTATCTCTCCCCTGACCACCGCCTTCAGCGCCTCCCAGACTACCCCCACCTGCACCTCCCCGTTGTCGTTGGCCTCCAAATATTTTTCAATGCACCCCCGCACCCGCCCGCACACCTCCTCATCCGCCAATAGTCCCACATCAAGGCGACACAGCGGGCGCTGGTCGCTCTCCTCCCCCAACTCCAGCTCCACCCAATGCGGGGTGTGGTCCGAGATGGCTATGGCCGAATATTCCGTTCCCTCCACTTTCGGGATTAGTGCCCTACTCAAAATGAAAAAATCTATCCGAGAGTAGGCTCTATGGACGTGAGAAAAGAAGGAAAATTCGCTGGCCAGCGGCCTGACAAATCTCCATGGATCCACTCCCCCCATCTGGACCATAAACTCCCTGAGCACCTTGGCCGCAGCCGGCCTCTTACCCGTCCTGGGCCTAGAGCGGTCCAGTGCTGGGTCCAGCACCGTGTTGAAGTCCACCCCCCCCATTATCAAGCTTCCTACCTCCAGATCCGGAATCCGACCCAGCATGCGTTTCATAAATCCGGCATCATCCCAATTCGGGGCATATACGTTCACCAGTACCACCCGCACCCCTTGCAACCTACCGGTCACCAGCACATATCGACCTCCATTATCCACTATAATATTCATTGCCTCAAACGACACCCGCTTCCCCACCAGTATTGCAACGCCTCTGTTCTTCGCATACAGCCCTGAATGGAAGACCTGCCCTACCCATCCCTTTCTCAGCCTAACCTAATCTGCCACCTTCAAATGTGTCTCCTGGAGCATAACCACGTCTGCCTTCAGTCCCTTTAAGTGCGCGAACACCCGGGCCCTCTTGACCGGCCCGTTCAGGCCCCTCACATTCCAAGTTATCAGCCGATTGGGGGGGCTACTCACCCCCTCTGGCGCAGCTCCTTTTGCATCCTTACCCCAACTCCCCATCCCCGGGCCTCCACTCCCCCTCTTCCCCCATGGGGGCCTGCCCCTCCAGCACCGACGCCCACACTCTCCCACAGCCCCCACATCAAATCCATTCCCCCATCCCCACCCAGCACTCAAACCAAAAGAACATTCCCCAAATGTAATAAACACAGTGAACACAGTAAACATCCCCCCACGACAAACCCTCAATTTGAGTCCAACTTTTCAGTCTGTATAAAGTTCCATACCTTATCGGGCGTTTCAAGATAGTGGTGCCGATCTTGGAACGTGACCCACAATCGCGCTGGCTGCAGCATACCGAACTTCACCCCCTTCCGATGGAGCACCGCCTTAGCCCGATTGAAACCAGCTCTCCTTTTAGCCACCTCCGCACTCCAGTCCTGGTAAATTCGGATCTCCGTGTTCTTCCACCTGCTGCTCTGCTCTTTTTTGGCCCATCTCAGGACACACTCTCTGTCCATAAAGTGGTGGAACCTCACCACTACAGCCCTTGTCGACTCGTTGGCTTTGGGTCTCCTTGCCAGGACCCGATGAGCCCCATCTAGCTCCAGGGGCATCGGGAAAGCTACCGCGCCCATCAGCGAATTGATTCCCCGGCATCGGGCCCCTCCACTCCTTCAGGGAGACCCAGAATCCGAAGATTCTTCCTCCTCGACCTATTCTCCAGGTCCTCGAATTTTTCCGCCCACCTCTTGTGCAGCGCCTCATGCGCCTCCACCTTCACCGCCAGGCCCAAGATCTCATCCTCGTTCTCTGAGGCTTTTTGCCGCACCTCCCGGATCGCCGCCCTGTGGTAGTATGCATTAGGGGTCATGTGGGACTGTGAAGCCGTGATGTCATTGGCTGACAGATCCCGGGTCCTGGTTGGCCGTTCACCTCTAGCTCCGCCCTGAAGGTGGAGTATAAGAACCAGGAGTCCTCCCCCGCAGGCCAGTCTACTACTGAACTGCGGGGGAACAGTCACGCTTAAAAAAGCCTCATCGACTTCACTCTATTCGTCTCTCGGAGTCTTTGTGCGCTACAATTTATTAAGCGTGACTAAAGGACTATGGAGCTCAGGATCATCCCGGAATGCCTGACGATCAGCCCCCACGCAGTGAACGCAGCAGCAGCTTTCAAGCACTGGCAGACTTGTTTCGAGGCCTACCTCAGAACGGCCCCCGGCTGGGTCACAGAAGACCAAAAACTACAGGTCCTGCACTCGAGGTTAAGCACGGAGATTTTCTCTCTCATCGAAGACGCAGAGGATTTCCAGACGGCATTCGCAGCACTAAAAAGTCTCTATGTTCGCCCAGTAAACCAGATCTGCGCTCGCTATCAACTCGCAATGAGACGGCAAAGTCCCGGAGAATCGATAGATGAATTCTACGCCGCGCAACTAATTTTGGGACGGGCCTGCAGCTGCCCGCCGGTGAACGCAAATGAACACACGGACATGTTAATGCGCGATGCTTTTGTGGCAGGTATGAACTCCTCCCAAATCCGGCAAAGACTTTTAGAAAAAGAGTCGCTAGGACTCTCAGAGGCACGGGCCCTAGCAGCCTCCCTGGACGTGGCCGCTTGAAATGCCCGCGCCTACGGCCCCGACCGCGCGGCAGCCCATTGGGCTCCATACACACCCGTCGCGACAAACCCACCCCCCCCCCCCGGACACCCCACAGGCTTGCGCGGTTCAAATGCCAAGTCGCACCGGGGGGGCCCACTGCTGTTTCTGCGGCCAAGCGAAACACCCCCGGCAGCGCTGCCCGGCCCGCGCAGCGATCTGTAAGAGCTGCGGGAAAAAGGGCCATTTCGCGGCTGTGTGCCGGTCCCGGGAGGTCGCCGCTGTCCCAGGAGAACAGGGAGCCCTGCACGCCTTTTACGCTCCCCAACCCCCCCCCAGCGCCCCATGTACGACCCGCAGGCGCAACCACTTTGGGTCCCGACCACCGCTGTCCCCAGAGAAGGGGGAGTCCTGCGTGTTCCTAACGCTCCCCAACCCCCCCAGTGCCCCATGTGCGACCCGCAGGCGCCGCCATTTTGGGTCCCAGCCACCACGAGGGGAGGAGGGGTGCCGCCATCTTGGACCACCCCAGACCTGTGCGACGCATGGGGGTGGCCATTTTGTCCACCCCCGCCACCATCTTGTGACCCCCCAGCCATGTGCGATGCATGGGGGCAGCCATCTTGTTCACCCCCGACGCCACCTTGGACGGCAACAACGGACCCCAGTGTCGACGGCTCCACGGGGTTCAAAGAAGACGCTCAACCATTACGACCACGTCTGGCTTCAATGACGCTGGACCAAGCACGGCCCCGGACGCTCCAGACGAAGACGACAACGGTGCTGATAAACGGGCACGAGACACCATGCCTGGTCGACTCCGGGAGCACGGAGAGCTTTATCCACCCCGACACGGTAAGACGCTGTTCTTTGACCATCCGTCCCAGCGCACAAAACATTTCCCTAGCTGCAGGATCCCACTCCGTACAGATCAAAGGCTTCTGCATAGTTACCCTAACGGTGCAAGGGAGGGAGTTCAAAAACTACAGGCTCTACGTCCTTCCCCAACTCTGCGCCCCCACATTACTGGGATTAGACTTCCAGTGCAATCTACAGAGCCTAACCTTCAAATTCGGCGGCCCAATACCCCCATTCACTATCTGCGGCCTCGCAACCCTCAAGGTTCAACCCCCATCCTTGTTTGCAAACCTCACCACGTATTGCAAACCCGTCGCCACTAGGAGCAGACGGTACAGCGCCCAGGACCGGACCTTCATTCGGTCCGAAGTCCAGCGGCTACTGAAGGAAGGCATAATCCAGGCCAGCAATAGTCCCTGGAGAGCACAGGTGGTAGTAGTAAAGACAGAGGAGAAGCAAAGGATGGTCATAGACTATAGCCAGACCATCAACAGGTACACACAACTAGACGCGTACCCTCTTCCCCGCATATCCGACATGGTCAATCAGATTGCCCAATATAAGGTCTTCTCTACCGTGGACCTCAAGTCCGCCTACCATCAGCTCCCCATCCGCCCAAGTGACCGCAAGTACACAGCCTTCGAGGCAGACGGGCGATTATACCACTTCCTAAGGGTCCCATTTGGCGTCACAAACGGGGTCTCGGTCTTCCAACGAGAGATGGACCGAATGGTTGATCAACACGGGTTGTGGGCCACGTTCCCGTATCTCGACAATGTAACCATCTGCGGCCACGATCAGCAGGACCACGACGCCAACCTCCAAAAATTCCTCCAGACCGCGAAAGCCTTGAACCTCACGTACAACGAGGACAAGTGCGTTTTTAGCACCAACCGGCTAGCCATCCTGGGCTACGTAGTGCGCAATGGGATAATAGGCCCCGACCCCGAACGTATGCGCCCCCTCATGGAATTTCCCCTCCCGCACTGCTCAAAAGCCCTGAAACGCTGCCTGGGGTTCTTTTCATACTACGCCCAGTGGGTCCCCCAGTATGCAGACAAGGCCCGCCCCCTAATACAGACCATGACCTTCCCTCTGTCGACAGAGGCTTGCCAGGCCTTCAGCCGCATCAAAGCGGATATCGCAAAGGCCACGATGCGCGCCATCAACGAGTCCCTCCCCTTCCAGGTGGAGAGCGACGCCTCCGACGTAGCTCTAGCGGCCACCCTTAACCAAGCGGGCAGACCCGTGGCCTTTTTCTCCCGAACCCTCCACGCTTCAGAAATCCGCCACTCCTCAGTGGAAAAGGAAGCCCAAGCCATAGTGGAAGCGGTGCGACATTGGAGGCATTACCTGGCCGGCAGGAGATTCACTCTCCTCACGGACCAACGGTCGGTAGCTTTCATGTTCGATAATGCACAGCGGGGCAAAATCAAAAACGACAAGGTCTTACGGTGGAGGATCGAGCTCTCCACCTTCAACTACGAGATCTTGTATCGTCCCGGAAAGCTGAACGAGCCGTCCGATGCCCTATCCCGCGGCACATGTGCCAACGCACAAATTAACCGCCTCCAAACCCTCCACGACGACCTCTGCCACCCGGGGGTCACTCGGTTCTACCACTTTATTAAGTCCCGCAACCTCCCATACTCTTTGGAGGAGGTCCGTACAGTCACAAGGAACTGCCACATCTGCGCAGAGTGCAAACCGCATTTTTTTCAGGTCGGATGGTGCGCACCTGATTAAGGCTTCCCGCCCCTTTGAACGCCTTAGTCTGGATTTCAAAGGACCCCTCCCCTCCACCGACCGCAACACATACTTCCTTAATGTGGTGGACGAGTACTCCCGCTTCCCATTCGCCATCCCCTGCCCTGACATGACCGCGACCACAGTCATTAAAGCCCTGAACACCATATTCACACTGTTCGGTTGCCCCGCATACGTCCACAGCGACAGGGGGTCCTCCTTCATGAGTGACGAGCTGCGCCAGTTCCTGCTCAGCAACGGTATAGCCTCGAGCAGGACGACCAGCTACAACCCCCGGGGGAACGGGCAAGTAGAGAGGGAGAATGGCACGGTCTGGAAGACCGTCCTACTGGCCCTACGGTCCAGGGACCTCCCAGTTTCACGGTGGCAGGAGGTCCTCCCGGACGCCCTCCACTCCATCCGGTCACTACTGTGTACTAGCACTAACCAAACGCCTCATGAGCGCCTCCTTGTCTTCCCCAGGAAGTCCTCCTCTGGAACGTCGCTGCCGACCTGGCTGGCGGCCCCAGGACCCATCCTGCTCTGAAAACATGTGCGGGCGCACAAGTCGGACCCGTTGGTCGAAAGGGTTCACCTCCTTCACGCGAACCCGCAGTACGCTTACGTGGAGTACCCCGACGGCCGACAGGACACGGTCTCCCTGCGAGATCTGGCGCCCGCCGGCAACGCACACACCCCCCCCCCCCGACACCAATCACCCCCTCCCTGCCACCGCCGCACCCCGCGACCGCCCCCTTCCCAGGAGGATCGGTCCTCCTCCCAGGCCCGACCAGGAGAGAAGCCCAAGCTGAAACCGTAAGGCTCCCGGAGACGACAACACCGGAACAAGCACCACCACCACCACTGGGGCCGAGGCGATCGACACGGACGACCAGACCGCCCGACCGACTCGTGGCGTCGATCTAACACTACAATATGTGGACTTTTAACAAGAACATTTTGTCTTTTTCTCCTGACGATTACTGTAAATAGATCGAAACAAAAAAAAACCTTGTACATACTGTAATAACATGCAAAGGTTTTCCTCCCAGGACCAGCCTTGTAAACCCTTACCACCATGCGAAGCATCACCCCGCCGGGTTCATTTTTAACAAGGGGTGAATGTGGTAGTATGCATTAGTGGTCATGTAGGACTGTGAAGCCGTGATGTCATTGGCTGACAGATCCCGGGTCCTGGTTGGCCGTTGACCTCTAGCTCCGCCCTGAAGGCGGAGTATAAGAACCAGGAGTCCTCCCCCGCAGGCCAGTCTACTATTGAACTGCGGGGGAACAGTCACGCTTAATAAAGCCTCATCGACTTCACTCTATTCGTCTCTCGGAGTCTTTGTGCGCTACACGCCCCTTGGGCCTTCTGGGTCTCCACAAGCTTCTCAATCGCCGCCTTCATTGGAGCCAGCATTTCTGTCTTGAGCTCCTCAAAGCAGCGTTTAAGAAACTCGTGCTGCTCCTGCGACCACTGCGTCCATGCTGCTTGGTCTTCACCCGTGGCCATCTTGTTTTTCCTGCCTCGTACTTTTCGCTGCCCCAAGATCACTTTTTTCACCGCTCCAGTCCTGGTCCAATCCATATAATGTCGGGGGGACCTTGCTGTCACCTTCCCACACTGGAAGCCGTCGAACAATTGCCGTGGGGGGCCCTTTGGAGAGCCCAAAAGTCCATTCCCGGCGGGAGCTGCCGAACGTGCGACCTACCTAGGCACAGCCACAACCGGAAGTCGGGGCGCGTCTTTTGAGCATTCACGCCGTGCGGCGGCGCATCACCGTCCACGTCGGGTGATGCCATCACGAATGGCGTCACATCGCTGCTAGCCCATTTGGGGCCGGAGAATTTGGGTTGTTTGGGGGGGGGCCCGACGCCGGGGTGATCCGCGCCGTTTTTGGCGCCGGGTCCCGGACATCATGCCAGTTTTTGGAGAATCCCGCCCCCTGTTTCTCTCTAAAATTTTGATTGATCAAAACTTTATACGTAGCAGCTTCAAAAGGCCATGCAACATGACATAATCCCTGGCACAGGCTTCTGACAGGACAGCATTTATTTTTAAAACTCCAGTGTTATGTAGTAAAGTTATTTTTAAAATGTTCCATGAAATGTTCATATAGATGCTGTCTACAATTTCTTTCAGGACGAGATCCTCACAAGCAACATCAATCATAATTGACAGCTCACTGTCCACCTTTTCGTCATGGAATTCGCAGAACCTTTGTTCGAATCTGGAGCACCAAAAATAACTCGACCCAGAAGAACAGTGGTAGCAAGATAGGAAAGTAGCTTCTTCCATTTTTCTGGATGCAAAGGATAATTGATTCTTTACTTTCTTCTGTAGAAGTGCCCTGTTTCTCTTTTTCATTCTCAATGGGGAGAGCAAAAAAGATCTTCAAGGAAGGAACGCAAGAAAGTGCTTTACAGAGCAGAAAAAGCAATGGGATCAACAGTCATCTCATTTGGCATGTCCTGCTGTACCTTGCCATTCTCTCAACGGGACAGGGAAGGTATAGTGAAGGGAGGAGGGACAGGGAAGGTGGAGTGAAGAGAGGAGGGACAGGGAAGGTGCAGTGAAGGGAGGAACGACAGGGAAGGTGGAGTGAAGGGAGGAGGGACAGTGAAGGTGTAGTGAAGGGAGGAAGGACAGGGAAGGTGGAGTGAAGGGAGGGGGACAGTGAAGGTGTAGTGAAGGGAGGAAGGACAGGGAAGGTGGAGTGAAGGGAGGAGGGACAGGGAAGGTGCAGTGAAGGGAGGAAGGACAGGGAAGGTGGAGTGAAGGGAGGAGGGACAGGGAAGGTGGAGTGAAGAGAGGAGGGACTGGGAAGGTGGAGTGAAGGTAAGAGGGAAAGGGAAGATGCAGTGAAGGGAGGAGGGACAGGGAAAGTGTAGTGAAGGGAGGAGGGACAGGGAAGGTGGAGTGAAGGGAGGAGGGACAGGGAAGGTGGAGTGAAGGGAGGAGGGACAGGGAAGGTGGAGTGAAGGGAGGAGGGACTGCGAAGGTGGAGTGAAGGGAGGAGGGACAGGGAAGGGGTGAGCGGTTATGTGGAAAGAACATAGAACGCAGAACATAGAACATACAGTGCAGTATAAGGCCATTCAGCCCATCGAGTCTGCACTGACCCACTTAAGCCCTCACTTCCACCCTATCCCCGTAACGAAACAACCCCTCCTAACCTTTATGGTCACTAAGGTTACTTTATCAAGGCCAATCCACCTAACCCGCACGTCTTTGGACTGTGGGAGGAAAACGGAGCACCCGGAGGAAACCCACACAGACACGGGGAGAACGTGCAGACTCCACACAGACAGTGACCCAGCGGGGAATCGAACCTGGGACCCTGGAGCTGTGAAGCCACAGTGGTATCCACTTGTGCTACCGTGCTGCCCTGAAGGGTTCCATTTTGATGGGGGCGGGGGGGGTATGGAAAGGTGAAACAGGGTGGTGGAGCTGCTGGAGGCCAGGCCTCTCAGTTGCCAATTCTGGAGATGATGAGGTTGTCCCATGTGCAGAGGCACTGTATTACTCATTGGACAGCCTGCCCTGCCAGCCCAGGCTCCATGTCTAGTTCTTCCTGGGCACCCTCCTCATCCTCCTCGTCAGATGACGCCTGGCATTCTTGCTCCTGCTCTCTGCTGTGCAATGTTGTGCAGGACGGAGCAGGCCAGCATGATGCTCAAAATCGTCCCCGGGCTATATTGGAAAGTTCCAGCAGAGGAGGCATCGGAAGCGCATCTTGAGGATGCCGATGCACTGCTAATTAACACTCCTGGCTGCTGCATGGGTGTCATAAAGGTTCTCTGCATTGGTCTAGGGCCTACGGACAGGCGTGATCAGTCATGACCTCAGTATCTAACCCTTGTCATGCAACAGCCAATCCCTCACCCGAGGGAGCACCTCAAAGGTGCACCAGGAGAAATGCATCGTTCACGCTGGGCATCAGGTACAGACGTGCATGATGGTGGTCACATATCGATGACATATTCAGGCAGTGGAATCACTTCTGAGTGATGAAGGGCACCCCTTGATGAACCAATGCTCAGAGGGGGACATGCCTTCCTTCGATCATAGAATTTACAGTGTAGAAGGAGGCCATTCGGCCCATTGAGTCTGCACCCACCCTTGGAAAGAGCACCCTACTCAAGCACACACCTCCTCCACCCGATCCCCTTAACCCAGTAACCCCAATTAAGCTTTTTGGACACAAAGGGCAATTTACCATGGCCAATTCACCCAACCCGCACATCTTTGGACTGTGGGAGGAAACCGGAGCACCCAGAGGAAACCCACGCAGACACGGGGCGAACGTGCAGACTCCACACAGACAGTGACCCAAGCCGGGAATTGAACCTGGGACCCTGGAGCTGTGAAGAAACTGTGCTAACCACTATGCTACCATGCTGCCCTGAATCACCCCCTGGACCTGGGGCATGCCAGTGATGGTGGCAAATCCTGCTGCCCTGGCATCCTATTTAGCCTGGTCCAGATTGAAGGTTATATAGTCTGTTGCCCGGGCGCATAGGGCATTTGTCACATCGCAGATGCAACTGTGTGCGGACATTTGCGAGTTCCCTGGAAAGACCCAGAGGCATAAACATTCAGGACGACCATCACTTTGACAGCCACCGGGATCAGATGACCTCCTCCAAACCGCAGTTGCGCCAGGTGCGCCACCATCTGGCACAGGGGGCACACGTTCTCACCAGTAGCCAAAGTCTTTGGCAGCACAGGCAGTCCGGCAGCCCCTCGAAGGTCAGGCACTGACAGTATAAACATGGCTGGATGCAGGGCCTCCTTCGCCCTCCTCCTTGGCCTATTGGATGGAAAGCATTTGAGCCTCACTGACTGGCCCTTGCTCTTCTGGGGCAGGCTCCGCTTGTGCAGAGTCCTCCCCAAGCAGCCTCTGTGCATCCACAAAGGCAGCTGCAGTCAGGTAGATAACGAGCAAAGCTGGCTGTACTCGGAAATTCATTCTCTGCAGAGGGTAGGGGGAGAGGGGCGGGGGGGGGGGGGGGAGTCGGGGGGGAAAAAGACATGTGAACAAGATGAGTATTTCCTTGCCCACCCAAAGCCACCTTGTTACATAGTCAACCTGCACTGCTGCGCCTCCCTCAACAAGTCCCCATCCAACCTCACCCCATTCCTGCCCCTCACCTGGCCCCCTCCACATGTTGTCATCTGCATTGTACCCCTGTACCCATTATTGAGTGGCCTGTGATGTGAGGAGACTCTATCATCACCACCTGACCCTGTCAACAGGGATACCTTCTGCTACCCCAACCCGTGAAAGTGATAGGCTCTCTAGCCTCTGTCCTCTTTTCTCTATGAGGGCTACTTGTGGGTTTCTTCACTGGGTGTGCCGTGTGTTCTCCCACCAGCAGAGTGGCAACAGGTTGTGCTGTGGAGAAGGTCACCGTCTACCACCAATTGCCACCATGAATTACAGTTGGGGGTGAGTGTGGGAAGTGTGTGTCTGCTGGGAGCTTAGCTGCTGTGTGATGTGGGTCCTGGGTGTGACACACAAGTTGTGACAACCTGACCGGGGACAGCGTGTGGTGCACAGACAGTGCTTGGAGACATGTCGTGGTCCTGAGGGGCGGATTAGCTGATAGTGGAAATGGTGAGGCTTCTGCCCTGAGAGGGGCAGTGTGACAGGGAGAGTGCCAAAGGCCAGGGTGCATATGACCTTTGTTTGGGGCGAGCTCTGTTTTTCCCCTGCTTCCCCTGCAGTGGGGCTGCGCTTCCGATATGTGCACCAGCATCTGGTGTGCCACTGATTGAGCTTGGCCACGCCCATCACATTGAATCAGCTGGGGTCTGAGGGTTTGCAGAGGGGTGGTCTGGGTGGGCTCCCAGGTGACCAGAGACTCTCTGAACATTTACAGGACACAGTGAGCAGTTGGCAGAGTGAACAGCCAGGGGCCTGTGAGTAGCATCAGATGAGTAACATTTAAAACACATGGTGCAGCAATGGCGGACTGAGCCAGGTCACCCCGATCCTGAGGGGGACACCCCGAGTCCACACACTTTGCACCAAATCACTTCCTGCTACTGCCTCCGGCCCAAGCAGCCAATCTCCTCCCCCCCCCCCCCCCCTCCAACCCCACCCCACACCCCAACAAGCCTAATAATTTTGGAGAGCTTTAAAGTGTTTCTTCCTCTCAGTCCCCCTCAACAGCCAAATCGCCCAGGCCCCTCTTGTAAATATGTGGTAGTATGTATTGGGGGTCATGTGGGACTGGAAGCCCTAATGTCATTGGCTGACAGATCCCGGGTCCTGGTTGGCCGTTGACCTCATACTCCGCCCTGAAGGCGAAGTATAAGAAGCCGGTGCCTTCCCCCGCAGGCCAGTTTACTATCGGGCTGCTGGGGAACAGACACGCTTAATAAAGCCTCATCGACTTCACTCTATTCGTCTCACGGAGTCTTTGTGCGCCACAATTTATTAAGCGTGCCTAAAAAGGACTATGGAGCTCAGGATCATTCCAGAATGCCTGAGGATCAGCCCCCACGCAGTGAATGCGGCAGCAGCCTTCAGACGAACAAAAACTGCAGGTCCTGCACTCGAAGGTGAGCACGGAGATTTTCACCCTCATTGAAGACACCCACGATTTCCAGACGGCGTTCACAGCACTGAGAAGTCTCTACGTTCGCCCAGTTAACCAAATCTACGCTCGCTACCAGCTCGCGACAAGACGGCAAGCTCCCGGAGAATCGATGGACGAGTTCTACGCCGCGCTGCTGATTTTGGGAAGAGCCTGCAGCTGCCCGTCGGTGAATGCAAACGAACATACGGACATGTTAATGCGCGATGCTTTTGTGGCAGGTATGCAATCCTCCCAAATCCGCCAAAGACTTCTAGAAAAAGAGTCGCTAGGACTCTCAGAGGCACGGGCCCTGGCAGCCTCGCTGGGCGTAGCCGCGCGTAATACCCGCGCCTACGGCCCCGACCGCGCGGCAGGCCATTGGGCCCCGTACGTACCCGCCGCGGCAAACACCCTAACCACCCCCCCCGGACACCCCACAGGCTTGCGCAGTCCAAACGCCGAGTCGCACCGGGGGCGCCCGCTGTTATTTCTGCGGCCAGGCGAAGCACCCCCGACAAAGCTGTCCGGCCCGCGCAGCCACCTGCAAAAGCTGCGGGAAAAAGGGCCACTATGCGGTGGTGTGCCGATCCCGCGTAGTCGCCGCCGTCCCGGGGCCACAGGGAGCCCTACAGGCAGCCTATGCATCCCAACCCCCCCAGCACGCCATGTGCGACCCGCAGGCGCCGCCATTTTGGGTCCCGACCACCGCGGTCCCGGGAGAACTGGGAGCCCTGCACGCCGCCTACGCTCCCCAACCCCCCTCCCCGCAGTCCATGTACGACCCGCCGCCGGCGCTCCCGATTTGGGTGCCGGCCAACACTCTCCACGGAGAGGAGGGGGTTTTTCGCATCCCGAACGCCACCCTCACCCCCGTCCCGCGCCCCACGCCTGACCCGCCGGCGCAACCTACCTGGACCCCGACCACCGCTGTCCCCGGCGAGGGAGCCCTGCACGGTCCCAGCGCTCGCGGCCCCATGACTGACCCGCCGGCGCCGCCGACCTGGGCCCTCACCCCCGTCCCGCGCCCCACGCCTGACCCGCCGGCCTGGGCCCCGACCACCGCTGTCCCCGGCGAGGGAGCTCCGCACGGTCCCAGCGCTCGCGGCCCCACGACTGACCCGCAGCCGCCGCCGACCTGGGCCCTCACCCCCGTCCCGCGCCCCACGCCTGACCCGCCGGCGCAACCTACCTGGACCCCGACCACCGCTGTCCCCGGCGAGGGAGCTCCGCACGGTCCCAGCGCTCGCGGTACTGACCCGCCGGCCTGGGCCCCGACCACCGCTGTCCCCGGCGAGGGAGCTCCGCGCGGTCCTAGCGCCCGCGGCCTTAGCGCTCGCAGTCAAGGAACTCCGCGCGGTCCTAGCGCCCGCGGCCCGGGCGCTCGCAATGCAGGAACTCCGCGCGGTCCTAGCGCTCCCAGACCCCCCAGCACACCATGTGCGACCCGCAGACGCCGCCATTTTGGGTCCCGACCACCACGAGGGGAGGAGGGGCGCCGCCATCTTGGACCGCCCCCGACCTGTACGACGCATGGGGCGGCCATTTTGTCCACCCCGACGCCATCTTGTGACCCCTCAGCCACGTGCGATGTATGGGGGTGGCCATTTTGTCCATCCCCGACGCCATCTTGGACGGCAACAACGGACCCCACCCCACTACTACAACCATGGCTCGCTTCGGTTACACTCGATCAGGCTCGGCCCCGGACTCTCCAGACGACGACGACAACGGTCCTAATTAACGGCCACGAGACGCCATGCCTAGTCGACTCCGGGAGCACGGAAAGTTTTATACATCCCGACACGGTAAGACGCTGTTCCTTAACTACCTTCCCCAGCGCACAAAAGATTTGCCTAGCTGCAGGATCCCACTCCGTACAGATCCAGGGATTCTGCATAGTTACCCTAACGGTACAGGGGAGGGAATTCAAAAACTACAAACTTAACGTCCTTCACCAACTCTGTGCCCCCACCTCGCTGGGCTTAGATTTTCAATGTAACCTACAGAGCCTTACGTTTAAATTCGGCGGCCCCATACCCCCACTCACTATCTGCGGCCTCGCCACCCTCAAGGTGCAACCCCCGTCCTTGTTTGCGAACCTCACCCCGGATTGCAAACCCGTCGCCACTAGGAGCAGACGGTACAGCGCCCAGGACAGGACCTTCATTCGCTCCGAAGTCCAGCGGCTACTAAAGGAGGGCATAATCCAGGCCAGCAATAGTCCCTGGAGAGCGCAGGTGGTAGTAGTGAAGACAGGGGAGAAACAAAGGATGGTCATTGACTATAGCCAGACCATCAACAGGTACACACAACTAGACGCGTACCCTCTCCCCGCATATCCGACATGGTCAATCGGATTGCCCAGTATAAAGTCTTCTCCACCGTGGACCTCAGGTCCGCCTACCATCAGCTCCCCATCCGCCCAAGTGACCGCAAGTACACAGCCTTCGAGGCAGACGGGCGATTATACCATTTCCTATGGGTCCCATTTGGCGTCACAAACGGGGTCTCGGTCTTCCAACGGGAGATGGACCGAATGGTTGATCAACATGGGTTACGGGCCACGTTCCCGTACCTCGACAATGTAACCATCTGCGGCCACGATCAGCAGGACCACGACGCCAACCTCCAAAAATTCCTCCAGACTGCCAAAGCCTTGAACCTCACGTACAACGAGGACAAGTGTGTTTTTAGCACCGATCGGCTAGCCATTCTGGGCTACATAGTGCGCAATGGGATAATAGGCCCCGACCCCGAACGTATGCGCGCACTCATGGAATTTCCCCTCCCGCACTGCCCAAAAGCCCTGAAACGCTGCCTGGGGTTCTTTTCATACTACGCCCAGTGGGTCCCCCAGTACGCAGACAAGGCCCGCCCCCTAATACAGACTACGACCTTCCCTCTGTCGACAGAGGCTTGCCAGGCTTTCAGCCGCATCAAAGCGGACATCGCAAAGGCCACGATGCGCGCCATCGACGAGTCCCTCCCCTTCCAGGTCGAGAGCGACTCCTCTGACGTAGCTCTAGCGGCTACCCTTAACCAAGCGGGCAGACCCGTGGCCTTCTTCTCCCGAACCCTCCACACCTCAGAAATCCGCCACTCCTCAGTGGAAAAGGAAGCCCAAGCCATAGTGGAAGCTGTGCGACATTGGAGGCATTACCTAGCCGGCAGGAGATTCACTCTCCTCACTGACCAACGGTCGGTAGCCTTCATGTTCGATAATGCACAGCGGGGCAAGATCAAGAACGACAAGATCTTGCGGTGGAGGATCGAACTCTCCACCTTCAACTATGAGATCTTGTACCGGCCCGGAAAGCTGAACGAGCCGTCCGATGCCCTATCCCGCGGCACATATGCCAACGCACAAATTGATCGCCTCCAAGCCCTCCACGAGGACCTCTGCCACCCGGGGGTCACTCGGTTTTACCACTTCATCAAGTCCCGCAATCTCCCATACTCCTTAGAGGAGGTCCGTACAGTCACAAGGAACTGCCACATCTGCGCAGAATGCAAACCGCATTTTTTCAGGCCAGATGGAGCGCACCTGATTAAGGCTTCCCGCCCCTTTGAACGCCTCAGTCTCGATTTCAAAGGGCCCCTCCCCTCCACCGACCGCAACGCGTATTTCCTTAATGTAGTGGACGAATACTCCCGCTTCCCTTTTGCCATTCCCTGCTCCGACATGACCGCGGCCACAGTCATTAAAGCCCTGAACAGCATCTTCACGCTGTTCGGTTACCCCGCATACGTCCACAGCGACAGGGGGTCCTCTTTCATGAGTGACGAGCTGCGCCAGTTCCTGCTCAGCAAGGGCATAGCCTCAAGCAGGACGACCAGCTACAACCCCCGGGGGAACGGGCAAGTAGAGAGGGAGAACGGCACGGTCTGGAAGGCCGTTCTACTGGCCTTACGGTCCAGGGACCTCCCAGTTTCACGGTGGCAGGAGGTCCTCCCGGACGCTCTCCACTCCATCCGGTCGTTATTATGTACGAGCACTAATCAAACGCCGCATGAGCGTCTCCTTGTTTTCCCTAGGAGGTCCTCCTCTGGAACGTCGCTGCCGACCTGGCTGGCGGCCCCAGGACCCATCCTGCTCCGAAGGCACGTGCGGGCACATAAGGCGGACCCGTTGGTCGAAAGGGTTCACCTCCTCCACGCAAACCCCCAGTACGCCTACGTGGAGTACCCCGACGGCCGACAGGACACGGTCTCCCTGCGGGATCTCGCGCCCGCCGGCACCACGCACACCCCCCCGACACCATCAACCCAACCGCCCCCCTTCCTGCCACCGCCGCACCCCGCGACCGCCCCCTTCCCAGGAGGATCAGTCCCCCTCCCCTTTGCACCGACAGCTGAAACCGTGCAGCTCCCGGAGGCGACAACGCTGGTACAAGCACCACCACCACCGCCGGGGCCTAGGCGATCGACACGGACGACCAGACCGCCCGACCGACTCGTGGCGTCGATGTAAAACAAAGATGGACTGTCCAATGAACATTTTGTTTTTCCTATACCCTCTGTAAATAGTTGTAACAGGACGATACTGTCCAATACTGTACTACCATGTAACTGTTCTATCCTCCCAGGACCAGCCCTGTAAACCCTTACCACCATACGAAGCATCACCCCGCCGGGTTCATTTTTGACAAGGGGTGAATGTGGTAGTATGTATTGGGGGTCATGTGGGACTGGAAGCCCTAATGTCATTGGCTGACAGATCCCGGGTCCTGGTTGGCCGTTGACCTCATACTCCGCCCTGAAGGCGAAGTACAAGAAGCCGGTGCCTTCCCCCGCAGGCCAGTTTACTATCGGGCTGCTGGGGAACAGACACGCTTAATAAAGCCTCATCGACTTCACTCTATTCGTCTTACGGAGTCTTTGTGCGCCACAAAATACTTGCCCCAATTCGCACTCACGCGACTTCCGCCTTGGAGGAGTGGAACATTGCGGTAGGATGGAGCATGAAGTGTCCACCTGCTACTGATATCAAATTCCATGCAAATGCCGATTTTGGAGGGACCCGCTGGTTGGAGGCGGAAACTTTGATTTTGCCACCAATGAGGGACTGGATGCATGGCATCGGAATTGGCGGCGGGCGCAAACCTGATTTCTTTCAGTTTTGCGCAATGTTACGCCCAATCACGATTCGTACTACTGGCATCGTGAAGCGTAGAATCCAGCCCAGAATTTTCCTCTTTGGTTGATTACTACACACACACCTGTCATCATGTTAACCGTCATGCTTTGATTTGCACAGGAAGTCCTTGCCAATGTCAGGGGGCCTTATGCTTCAATAATACAACATTTTAATATGCAGCTGTAAGATTCATGACTGGTGCCAGGTTGCTGAGAAAAAGCTGCAGGGAGCCAAATCATTAAGAAATAGGCCACTGGCATTCATCAGTGATGTGTACATGAAGCTCCACATTCAAATTGTTTCAGGCTTTTGAAGGCATCGGGTGGCCAGTGAAATCAGAGAGCACTAAGTGACATTTACATTACTTCAACTGCATAAAGCCTTATGAAAACAAACATTTCATTTAAGTGCACAATCCTTTATATCAATAAACATTGGAATCCATTGTCCCAGAAAGAGTCTATAGCCACTTGTAGCTGTCAATTGAACTGTAAAATGGCAAGCACCCTACTGTGCTAATGGATAGTTGTCAAATCAGTCATGCAGCAATAATTCAGCAATGGGAATCCTCAGGTTTATGTCAACAGGCAGGAAGTCATAATTTGTTTAATACTTCATACATTTTTTCAAAGATTTAAAGGACAAAACTTTTAAATGCCTTGACAGTTTGCCAGCTCCCTTTGGCAAGTGCTTTGACGGTTGATTTTTATAGTCTGCTGACAGTTCCATGAACTTGACAGTAATGTGTTTATACATTTTTTTACACACACATTAATTCCTACTTTTAACAATTCTAAGGAGCATCTCACCTCTGTGAAAGGGCACATATCCTCCCTGAAAGGTGTCCTGGGACTGATCCAAAGGGGCACCTTACCTCTCCAAAGGGGTACACTAGTTATCCAAACAAATCCACAAAATTTAGACCTGCTCTTACAAGTTCTGAGCTGCACTTATCAGGCTGGATTCTCCGAAGGTTTGTGCCGAAATCGCGAAACACAATCGGCCGAAGAATCGGATCCGACATCGAAATCGGCTTTGACGCTGGTTTGGCGCCAATTTCTTTTTGTTTTTAAATCTTTTTATTGGCTTTTCTCATATCTATAACCAGTTGTTGTGCATATACATTACATTTTCTTGCCCGCGCTAATTTACTTTATTTTACAGAGAGATTTGTTTTGTCCTTCATTTAATTAACTCTATGTACATTTTGTTGCCCTCTGGATCGGTCTATGATACCCCCCCTCCCCACTCCTCTCCCCCCCTGGCCCCCGATTGGCTTCAGCACCCTTCCTCCCCTCTTGTGGTTTCCCCACCATCCTTCCACCCCCCCCCCCCCCCCCACCCCCAGGGTTGCGCAGTCCTTTGGTTCCTCATCTTTTTTTTCCCTAGCTTACTCCTCGTTGCTGGCCTCGAACAGGTTTTGGAACAGGCCGACGAACTGCCCCCAAGCATCCAGGAAGCCTTCCTCCGACCCTCGGATGGCATACTTAATCTTCTCCAGGTGGAGAAATTCCGAGAGGTCAACAAGCCAGTCTGCAGCTTTCGGTGGTGCTGTCGATCGCCAGCCGAGCAGGATTCTCCGGCGTGCAATTAGGGAAGCGAAAGCAAAGGCGTTGGCCCCCTTCCCTATGTGTAGCTCTGGCTGCTCCGATACCCCAAAGATTGCTACTATTGGGCATGGCTTCACCCTCACCCCCACAACCTTGGAGATTGCCTCGGAAAAGGCTGTCCAGAACCCAGCAAGCTTGGGACAAGCCCAAAACATGTGGGTGTGGTTGGCCAGGCCCCTCTGGCACTGCTCACATTTGTCCTCCACCTCCAGGAAGAACCTGCTCATTCGGGTTCTGGTCAGGTGTGCTCTGTGCACCACTTTGAGCTGCATTAGGCTTAGCCTTGCGCAGGAGGAGGTGGAGTTCGCCCTGCTCAGTGCTTCGCTCCAAAGTCCCCATCCTACCTCTGTCCCCAGTTCGTCCTCCCATTTTGGTCTGGTCTCGTCCAGTGGAGTCCGGGCTCTGTCCTGTAGCTGTCCGTATATTTTCCCACATAGCCCCACCTTCTCGCTGCTTGTGCCTATCAGGTCCTCTAGTAGTGTGGTTTCTGGGGCCCCAGAGTACTCTAGTGTCTCTTTGCAGAGGGGGTATTTTATTCCTGTCCTTTTGCTAGTTTCCACTTCCTCGTCAGTTCATCCAGTGTCGCCAGTCTGCCCCCTATGTAGAAGTCCCCGACCGTCAATGTGCCCCCATCCCGCCTCCATCTTTTGAAGGTGGTATCTAGCACGGCTGGGGGGAATCTGTGATTGCCGCAGATAGGGGCCATGGGGGAAATTTTGCTGATCCCAAAGTGCTGTCTCAACTGGGTCCACGTTCTCAGCGTGGCCGCTACCACTGGGCTCGTTGTCTGTCTTGCTGAGGAGGATGGGAGTGCTGCTATGGCCAGGGCCCGGAGGATCGTTCCTTTACAGGATTCCCCCTCCATTTGTACCCAATCTGTGTTAGGTTCTTGTACCCATCCCCTCACTCTTTCTGCCATTGCTGCCCATTGGTAGTATTGTATGTTCGGTAGAGCCAGGCCCCGTCTGACTTTCCCTCTTTGCAGTATCAGTTTGGGAATTCTCGGGTTCTTACCCCCCCCACACAAACGCCATGATTAGACCGTCTACATTTTGGAAAAAGGCATTGGCGATGAAGATCGGAATGGATGTAAACAGGAAGAGGAACCTCGGCAGTACGTTCATCTTGATCGTCTGCAGTCTCCCCGCCAGGGAGAGTGGGAGTGAGCCCCACCGTTGAAGGCCTTTTCTTACTTCCTCCACCAGGCTGGTCAGGTTTCACTTGTGGATCTGTGTCCAGTCTCTGGCTATCTGGATCCCCAGGGAACGGAATCTGTTCTGGGCTGTTTTAAACGTGAGCCCCTCCAGCTCTGTCCCTCCCCCGTTTGGGTTCTCTGGGAATGCCTCGCTTTTGCCCAGGTTAAGTTTGTAGCCTGAGAAGGTTCCAAACTCTTTCAGGATTTGCTGTATTGCCTTCAGTCACTCCTGTGGCTTTGAGACATAGATGAGCAGGTCACCTGCATAGAGTGAGACTCTGTGCTTTCTGTCTCCCCTCTGGATTCCCTTCCAGCTTTTTGAATCCCGCAGGGCTATCGCCAGGCGTTCGCTCGCTAGCGCGAACAAGAGTGGGGACAAGGGGCAGCCCTGTCTTGTTCCTCTCTGCAGCTGGAAGTATTCAGAGCTGGTGGTGTTAGTTCGGACACGCGCTTTGGGGGTGTTGGTTCGGAGCATCACCCAGGCGGTGAACCCTGCTCCTAGCCCAAACCGTTCCAGTACCTCGAGGAGGGATTTCCATTCAACTCTGTCGAAAATCTTTTCTGCGTCCAGGGAGACAATCACCTCTGGCGTTCTCTCCCCGGGAGGAGGGGGGGGGGGTCATTATCACATTCAGCAGCTGCCTGATGTTCACTGTGAGCTGCCTACCCTTGACAAAGCCCGTTTGGTCCTCTGCGACCACCTCTGGTACGCAGCCCTCCAGCCTTTCGGCCAGGACCTTTGCGAGTATTGTTCACGTTCAGTAGTGAAATGGGTCTGTATGATCCACATTCCATCAGCTCTTCATCTTTTTTGGGTATCAGTGAGATTGTGGCCTGTGCTAGCATGGGGGGCAGGGTGCCCCTTGCCAGTGAGTCCGCGAACATGTCCCTTAGGTGTGGGGCCAGGACTGGTGCAAATTATTTGTAGAAGTCTGCCAGGAACCCATCGGGTCCCGGTACCTTCCCCGCCTGCATGGAGCTGATGCTCTCCATGATTTCTTCCAGGTCTATTGTTGATTCCAGTTCCCCCCATCTGTCTTCCCCCACAACTGGTAGTTCCAGTCTGTCTAGGAACTGATTCATCCCTGCTCGGAGGTGTACAGTGCCCGGTAGAAGGTCTCAAATGCCCGATTGACCTCCTTTGGCTCTGTTACCAGTCTGCCTTTGCTATCCTTAACCTGCGCTATTTCCCTCATGGCTGCCTGCTTTCTCAGCTGGTGAGCCAATAGGCAGCCAGCCTTGTCTCCGTATTCGATGAAGGTCCCCCTTGTCTGGCGGAGTTGGTACACTGCTTTCCTAGTGGATAGCAGGTTAAAGTTAATTTGCAGCTTTTTCCTCTCCGCCAGCAGCCCTACAGTCGGGGCCTCAGAGAACTTTCTATCGACTTCCAGAATGGGGTCCACTAGCTGTTGGCTGGCGACCCTCTCTTCCCTGTCTCTACTTGCCTTGTAGCCTATGATCTCTCCTCTGATCACAGCCTTCAATGCCTCCCAAACGTAGAGGGTGAGACCTACCCTTTTTGGTTGTTACTAACATAATCGACTATGGCCCGCAATATTTTTTGGCAGAAGGCCTTGTCGGCCAAGAGGTCCATGTCCAGCCTCCACGTGGGGCGCTGGGCCCGGCCTGTCTCCCACCTCAGATCTATATAATGTGGAGCGTGGTCGGAGATAACGATCGCAGAGTAGTCCGTTCCCGTGATCCCTGGAACCACCGATTTCCCCACTGCAAAGAAGTCGATACGGGTGTATACCTTGCGCACCTGCGAAAAAAACGAGAACTCTTTTCTCCCGGGTGCAGGAAACTCCATGGGTCCACCGCCCCCATCTGTTCATTAAGGACCCTAGCTCCCGAGCTATGCCAGACTTTTTCCCCATTCAGGGGTTTGATCGGTCGGTCAGTGTCGTCCAGCACGTATTTAAAGTCATCCCCCATAATCAATCGGTGTGTGTCAAGGGTCGGGGATTTCCGCCATGGTCTTCTTTATGAACTCTGTGTCGTCCCAGTTGGGAGCGAACTCATTTACCAGTCCGACCGTTGCCCCTTCCAGGACACCACTGACCATGACGTACCGTCCCCCTGGGTCCGTGACTGTCTTGGTTTCCGTAAACCTCGTCCTTTTGCTAATTAATAGTGCTACCCCTGGCCCTCATCCCATAGTATGAATGGTCCGTCTGTCCCACCAAGCCCTTCCTTACCAGCAGTCGGTCCTTCGCCCTCAGGTGCGTCTCTTGTAGGTAGATTATGTCTCCTTTTAGGCTTCTTAGGTGGGCGAAGACTCTGGATCTTTTCACTGGGCCGTTGAGTCCCCTTACATTCCAGGTAACAATCCTGGTGGGGGATTTCTGACCACCACCCCCCCCGGTCCTGTGGGACTGGCGCCGATTTCTGATTCTCTGAACTCCCCAAATCTATGGAATCGCGGTGCCCACCACGCGGCCCGGAGGATCGCACGAGGTACCCCGACGGCCGATTCTCCGGGCCCTGAGCGATTCTGCACCTCGGATGGGCCGAAGTCCCGACGGTGTGGTTCTAGCCACGTATAAAAATTGGTGAAGCTGGCGTGCTGGCTGCTGCGGCAGTGGGAGGAGGTAGGTATTGGCGTGGGGGGACCGCGGGCTCCAGAAACGGACACGACTGTGGCTGCTGCCACACTAGGTGGGGGGAGGGGGAGGGGGGGAGGCTTGCTGGGGTTGGAGGAGGGTCGGGAAGAGGGGAACAGGCTCAGCGGTCGGGGACCCCCCGCCATGACAGGGCTCTGCTCTGCCCTTGCAATGAACGCCATTACGGTGGCCAAGTTGATGGGCAGCCACCCCGGGGCGCTGAGTCAGCACAGGCTTCACATCTTATGGGTGGGTGTCGGCCCACTCACCGGCCACCCCTTCCCAACTGGCAGCACCCACCGTGGGGAAGACCCAGGGCCACACACACGGCAGCCCCCAGTGAGGGCTATGCATGAAACAGTGGCCCTGGCAGCAGGGGCGTGTGCCAGGAGGGGGGCACCGACAGGGTGGGGGGCATGCGGGCCTAGGCCCCTCGTTGCTAACTGGGGCAATGGTGCAGCCAATGGCACCTGGCTGTGTAGGGGTGTATGCGCCATGATAACATTTTGTGGCCCCTCACCCCCTGCAGATCATAATGTTTGGGCACCAACCAGCGACGCTGACCGCCATTGGCAGCGTAAGTGTATACAACTCAGAGAGCAGGCGGAACTGCAGCAGATGAATGGGCTGCAGAGGTGGCAGAGAGGCAGGTGGCAGCCGCTCAGGCTGGTGGCCACCTGCCCAACAGGCCGAGGAGGAGGAGGAACAAGATGAGGAGGAGCAACAGGATGAGGATGAGGAGGAGGAGAAGGAGGAGGAGGAGGAGATGATGGTGCCAAGCAGGCGCCTGATGAGGCCCCGTGAGTACCGGCGCCGCATGCCCTTGCAGGAACTCCTGGACCGGGCATGCAGGAGGAGACACCCGCTACTGGTGGCCATCAAGGTGGCGGTTGTCCTCAACTTCAACACTGGGTCGTTCCAGTCGCCAAGTGGGGATCTGTCCGGCATCTTGCAGGCATCGGTCCACAGGTGGATCTGTGCCGTCACTGACGCCCTGCGTGCCCTGGCGGACCGGTACATACAGTTCCCTGTGGACCGCGCCCGCCAGGTTGCCCATGCAGCAGGCTTCGCTGCCGTCGCCGGGATTCCCCAGGTCAAGGGGGTCATCAACGGAGTGCACGTCGCCCTGCGGGCACCGACAAATAACAAGCCAATGTTCACGAACAGAAAGAGGCACCACTTCATGAACGTTCAGGTGGGCTGTGACCACCTGTTGAAGATCCTGCACGTCTGTGCACGGTACCCAGGCAGTGTGCATGACTCGTTCATCCTGGTGCAATCATTCGTCCCTGGCATGTTTGAGGGACCCCCCCCCCCAGCTGCGGGGCTGGTTGCTGGGCGACAAGGGTTACCCGTTGCGGCCCTGGCTGATGACGCCCATACGAAGGCCACAGAGTGTTGCGGAGAACCGCTATAATGAGGCCCATTGTGCGACCAGGGGTGTGGAGGAGAGGTGCTTTGGGGTCCTGAAGATGTGCTTCAGGTGCCTGGACCGCTCTGGAGGGGCCCTCCAGTATGAGTCAAGAAGGGTCACAGCATCATTGTGGTCTGCTGCATCCTCCGCAGTGTAGCCCAGCAGAAGGGCGATGTGCTGGAGGAAGATGAGGAGCAAGGGCAGGCCTCTCCAGATGAGGAGTAGGAGGGGGAGAGGAATAATGTGCAGGACATGGGGGCTGGACATGGATGGGAGGCTGCTCTAAGCCATTGGCAGGGCCAGCGAGCGCGGGATGCTTTGATCGTCGCACGTTTCACCAACTAGGAGGGAGGGGGGTTTGCTGTACATAGGGTACGGGCACAATAATACCGCACCACCAACCACCCTCACCTCCTACAACATCAAGTAAACTCACCTCCCCCACCTCCCCCACCCGAAAACACTCACCTCCCCCACCACCGACCACCCTCAGCTCCCACACCACCGGAACACCTGCATGCACACCACCCCTCCATTACACATCCACTTGCGGCAATGAGATGGGGCACAGGGTTGCCAGTAACAGCGGGTCTGGTCCATGGAATGGAGGATGATGACATCCTGCTCTGCGATGAGCTTCGAGCTCCACATCGTTAGACAATGTCTGACTCAAGCTCACAGTAACACCCTCCACCTGAGTGATCCCTGCATGCGAGCTGGACACTCCATCACATGGTCCGGTCGTATCGCTGGGGACGGGGTGATGGGGATGTCCGAGGGGCTGGGTTTTGGGGGGGTTGAACGGCCCACCAACTGGGCCTCACTCGTCCACCATCCCTCACCCACAGTGGCCCTGACTTCCCACCCCACCCCCGCACACATCAGACAGAGCTCAGAGGCGGCTTTCATCAGTGATAACATCTGTGTTTAATGTGAACAGTTATATACATGTGTGGTGGTATGTATTAGGGGTAGTATGGTACCTGTGAAGCCGAGAGGCTATTGGCAGACAGGTCCCGGGTCCTGGTTGGATCTGCCGCCTGCTGGCTCCGCCCAGAAAGGCGAAGTATAAGAGCTCGAGTTCTCCCAGCAGCTGCATTCTGTAACTGAGCTGCTGGGGAACAAGTCTTGCTTAATAAAGCCTCAATTGACTTCATCACTTCTCGACTTGAGTGAGTAATTGTTGCGCTAGTACATGTGCCCTAGCCCCTATAACTGAACTGTGCCCTGCACTCATGCCAACTTACTTGGTGGCTATCTTTCTGGCCTCATGGGCCCTGTCACCACGTCTAGGTGGATCCCTGGACGGTACAGCAGGAGTGGAGGTGGACTGCTGTGAGCCCTGCCCTGCAACTAGGGGTTGGCGCATGTTTCCTGGGGCGGCACTGTCATGATATTCAGATAAACATATCATGGTGCAAACACACATTCACACTGATGGACAGATCAACGGACCAATCAACACACACGCAACATCACAGCCAACCACCAGTGAGAGCACACGCACTATAAAACGGGGAACACCACAGTTCCCGTTCATTCCAGCAGGAGACAGCTCAGGGCACAGAGCTCACAGCGTGCCACTCAGACATACACCATGTGCTGAGTGCCTCTCTAAGATAGTGTTAGGGCTGGGTCCACAGGTTAACGGGTAAATTACGAACCAGTCATAAGTTTACAGATGTTGTTATCAAGAGTAATAAAACAGAGTTGTACCATCTACAACCGTGTTGGTTCGTCTGTATAGCGGAACACCCAACACGACAGGCCCAACCTGGATGGGCCAGGCTGCTCCTCGGGCATCCCAGCTAGAATGGTGCCACCCTGCTCTGCCCGCTGCCCATCAGATGCAACAGTAGGGGGTGGGAGTCTGAGGTGCTGCGGTGTTCCAGGATCTTCCCTGCAGGAGTCGCAGCACCTCCTCCTCCCTCGGGGTGCCCAATGGCCCCCAGGCTTCTCCATGGGACGCGGATGTGAGCAGAGTCATCCCCCGAGGCCCCCTTGACACCTGGCACTGCCAGTCCTGGAGGCCCACTCTGGTATCGACCAGGGTCTGGACGTCAGCGGCCATTGAGCTCAGGGAGTGGGCCATCCTTGATTGGGATTATGATACCTCCCACTGGGTGTGTGCGACGCCGGCCAGCATTTGGACAGTGGGGCAGATGCTCTCAGCCATGACCTGCTGGAACTGGGCCATGGCCTGCTGAGATTGGGCCATGGCCTGCTGAGATAGGGCCATGGCCTGCTGGGACTGGGCCATGGCCTGCTGAGACTGGGCATCACCTGAGCAATGCCGTTGATGCTCTCAGCCATGGCCTGCTGGAACTGGGCCATGGCCTACTGATCTTGGGCCATGGCCTGCTGAGATTGGGCCATGGCCTGCTGGGACTGGGGCCATGGTCTGCTGAGACTGGGCCATCACCTGAGCAATGCCGTCAATGCTCTTAGCCATGGCCTGCTGGGACTGGGGCCATGGTCTGCTGAGACTGGGCCATCACCTGAGCAATGCCGTCAATGCTCTTAGCCATGGCCTGCTGGGACTGGGGCCATGGTCTGCTGAGACTGGGCCATCACCTGAGCAATGCCGTCAATGCTCTTAGCCATGGCCTGCTGGGACTGGGCCATGCTGAGGAGCGCCGCGGCAATCTGCAGCTGGCTCTGGTACATGGCTGCCTGTGAGTGGGAAGCCATGTCCTGGGCCACGGTCCCCGCCTGCACAGATAGCCCTAGCCCTTGCATAACTTGACCTATGTCCGACACTGTCGCCCCCATAGCCTCAACTTCGGACGCCACCCATGTAGTTTCGGCCTGGGTGGCACACATGACCGGCACCACTCCCTGCTCCTACACGCAGTTGGACTCCTCCACCTGCGTCTGCAGGTACTGGAACCCGGCCGTCATCCACTTCTCTGGTCCCTGGGTCACTGACTGCACCTGATCTATGGGCGGGTCTGGATATTCCAGGAGCCCGGGACCCGTCTGGGCGGCAGCTGGCTGCTAGGGCCGGGCTGCCGTCCAACTTTCTGGCCCCTCGGCTGCTCCTACCTCCACCTGCTGTACCGGAGCGGCTGTGTGGTGCACACCAGGAAGTGTCCCAGGAGCCTCATCACGAAAGAGCCCAACGGAGGTGATAGTCTCTGCGATGGTGGAGGGTGTATGAGATAGCAGTGGCGGGAAGTCTATGTCGTCATCGGACCCGAGGTCCGGGGTCTCTTGTGAATGCAATGAAAATGAAAATCACTTATTGTCACAAGTAGGCTTCAAATGAAGTTACTGTGAAAAGCCTCTAGTCGCCACATTCCGGCGCCTGTTCGAGGAGGCTGGTACGGGAATTTAACCGTGCTGCTGGGATGCCTTGGTCTGCTTTCAAAGCCAGCGATTTAGCCCTGTGCTAAACCAGCCCCAGACCGTTTTGTGCTGTGTGTTGGTTTCCTATGTCCGTCCCCTGTATGTTGCTCCCGTGTGTCGTTGTGTGCTCTGTGACCATCCCCTGTGTGTCTATCCCCCGTGTCATTGTGTACTGTGTCCCCTTCCTCTATATTTCCGTCCCCTGGGTCGCGGTGTCCTCGCTCATCTCAGGTGGAGGGCTGTTGCGACGGCTGCCTTCCATGCCAGTGCTTGCGTCCCTGGGGGGCACCAGCCCTGGCACTGGCTGGGGCCAGGGACGCCGGATTGGCCAGAACCATCACTGGCTGGTTCTGCAAGACACAAGAAAGCATGTATGATTAGACAGACGGACAGGGGTGAGGCGTTATGTGGTGAGGGGGTGGGGTGAGGGGGTGGGGTGAGGGAGTGGGGGGTGAGGGGGTGGGGTGAGAGATGAGGGGGTGTGATGAGGGGGTGGGTGTTGTCATGATATGCAGACACACATATAATGATATACAAACAAGCAACTAATGGACACAGAGAACAGGACATGACCAATAAGCAAGTAGGACACTCAGCGGTGGGATCTGACTATAAAAGACATGGGGCACTCACACTCCGCCTCTTTCCACTGATGAACATCTAGAGAGTCAATCAAGGGTGTTGTTACAATCTCACACCGCCACCACGTGGCTAAGAGCTAGTCTGGTTCAGTCAGACAGAGTAACCACACTTAAGTTAGCAGAGAATCAAACTCACAGAGAACTGTGCGAACTGTGCTATTAGCTCAATAAACCTGATTGAACTAACTTCAAGGTCTGGAATATCTTTCTGACCTAAGCTGCATTCAGTTGCAGCCAGTGTTAGACCAGTGTACCTAACATGACAGGTGTTGGCAAAAATGTGTTGTGAGGGGCCGCAACCAGGCAGGGGGGTCTCACGTGGTGGTGCGCCTCCGATCTCGGCATCGACAACCTCCCACTCATTGGGTCCGCCAACAATGTCCAGTGCCCCCTGCTCATGCATGGTGAGGGAACGCAGTTCTAGCACTCCCACTCCGGTTTTCTCCTGCTCCCTGCTGTTAATCGCGGACTTCTCCTGGGGGGGGACGGGGACAAGCAGCAACAGTGTTAGACGGTCCGACGCATGCAGCCCAGCGGTTGGGTCTATGGTGGCATTAGTGCACAGGGCACTCGGCCATTGCGGCCAGTATGGGTGGGTGCAGCCATGTGGGTCAGGGCGGGGGTGCGACCGTCCCCCTAGGGGGGAGGGGGATGTGGGTCACAGCATGTAGGGGGGTTGGTGCCAGGGGTACAGTGCTGGGTACTCACCCTGGCTGCTCTGAGTAGGTCGTGCAGCTTGATCTGACACTGGTCAGCTGTGTTGGCCACCGACCCAGCTGTGCTGACGGCCTCGGCCACCTCTGCCCATGCACGCCGAACGATGGCGCCTGCTGTCCTGCGGCACGGCCCGGGGTACAGGACCAGCTGCCTCTCCTCCACGGCGTCTAGGAGCGTGTCCAGTTCACCGTCTCTGAACCTTGGGACTGCGCGTCTGGTGGCCATCTTGCCTGCGACGGCTGTGTGCGGGGGAGAATGGTTTTCAGTTGCCGCAGCGTCACGTCAATAGCGCAACCCACGTATCAGAGGCCGATCGGTGGCCGCGTTCTCGGGTGCTTCACGTTGCGACCGTGCTGACCCCTTGTGGGCCGTTGAATTGTTGCATCTGGGGGCCTGATGCGCCGTCGTGAAACGCAACGGTTTTTACGACTGCGTCAACACTTAGCCCCATTATCGGAGAATCCCACACATCCCTGGTCCAAACTCCGACTTCAGCCTGGGCAGCTGATGATTTAAATAGTCAGCTGCCTCCTTAAAATGCACAGGCATGAAACATGTGCTGCCACATTCTGCCTCTTTCTATACCTCGTGAAAAAACAATTGCCATATTCTGTGACAGAGTTTGCAACATCCGGCAATTTTCAGCAGTTTTACCCTGATGAAAATCTGGGCCTTGTTTTCTTTTTTTTCCTTTAAGTCTTCTATTTTTTGCTTTTTGTCTCTATTTTTTCCCCCTTTATCTCTCAATTCTATCTTTCTTTTTCTCTGTATTTCTCTTTCTGCACCTGATTTGGCATTCCCAGTCTCAGTCCTTCCACTGTTAACTTCACAATCCTTCAATTTGAATGGTTAAAGGTATATCTTATTTATCCTGTTTGCTCTGGTCCCGCACACCAGATTCTGTAGCATCAACGCCAAGGGAAAAAGCATGAACGGCAAGTAGGATGTGTTGTGTTATGTTGCTTCGGATAACACAGGCTGCTATGTGATGCAGTCTTGACTAAAGGATGCTCCAGACCCTGAAATGAGTTCAACGTGTTTATTGAACTATTAACAAGGGTTAATGAACTATTACCAAGTTCTCAAAAGAGTTTGACTCTCTGCTAATCTAACTGTAGTAACTCAGTCTAATGGTACCAGCTTGCTCTAAGCCACGTGCTGGGGTGTGATGCTGCTGATCAACTCTGTCTAAATCTCTAGATGCCTGTCTGTGGAAAGAGGCAGGGTGTGAGTGCCTCATCCCTTTTATAGTGTTTTGTCATGCCCCCTTGTGGTGATGCCACCTCTGAGTGTCCTGACTGCCCATTGGTTGTGTCCTATCCTGAGTGTTCATTGGTTGCATGTTTGCACATCATGTCAGGATGCAAAACTATACTCTTTTATTATAATACACAAATCTCCTCTCCCCGAAGGGACGCCCTCCCTGACCTGCACCCAGGTCGGGGTTTTTATAGTGTGAGGGCTCCCTTTGTTCAAGGGGATGCCCTGCCTCATTATCGGGGTGGTTCATATTCATTCATTGTAGGTCACAGGGAAACGAATCGTACACACGCCGTGGCGTCCGTGGGGGTTATAACAGTTTACCTCAGTGCCATTATCAGCTCACAATTTCAACGACCTTCCACACAAAAGTTCAAATGGCCTAAGTGCGCAATGGCAATTTTGACCTAATTTGGTGGGATTTTCTGGTCGCTCTTGGAAGGATCTTACTGTCCCGCCGGCAGGATCTTACTGTCCCGCCGACGGTGCACCCTCACTGCAGGTTTCGCGGAAACTCAAAAGAATTTTCCCAATCTGGGAGTGGATGATATGGTTGGATGGAAAATTGTGATGGTTATATTATGTGTACCCACAATAACAGAATCACCGTGTTGTAAACATGCATTTAAAATTTTTTAGATCGACTTACAATAAAAGTCCTGTGCCCCCAGTGGGCAGCTAATCGTACATGTGTCATGAACAGGCAAAACTGTTCTGGGAGCCTTGTCAGCTTGAAGGGTGCAGGCTACAGCATTAGTCTGGCTTTCCAATATCCAGCACTCAAAATTGACAATTCAGTGACTTATTTAAATAGAGATTGGATTTTGTTTAATGTTCTTGCACTATTCACATCATGCCCTTTTAATTGGGTGCAAAAATGAGAAAATCAAATAATTCCAGACACAGGTTTCTCTGAAGTTGCCCAATGCAAGCCTATGATCTCTGCTTTTCGGTTGGAACGAGACCAGGATTAATTTCACATGGGCTCCAGGAATGCACAATGAGCACTTTCACGAATATGGTGGTGGGTGTATTTGTGCACATGTTCAGCACAGGACATCCCACTCCAACATTTGTTAATGGGAAACAAATTTTACATTTAAATCTTGTCAAAACATTTGCCCATGTGTCTCTATAAATTGTTTTCTTATTCATCTATTTTAGCAAACTTAATTGCACAATCCAAGACGTCAGGCTGCTTGGGGAGATTTAAACTTGAGGGTGGCACTTGGGCTGCATGTTCACCATGAGTTTCTTTATTAATCATGAAATGAAAAACATCTGGGTGATTAATGTGTTTTTATAATGATACAAGGGCACTAATCACTCATAAAGGGCGGGATACTCCGACCCGAATCGCCGGGGGCTGGCGTGAATCCCGCCCACGCCATGTCCCGAAGTCTCCGCCACCAGAGATTCAAGGGGGCGGGAATCGTGCCAGTCGGCGGGGGTGGGAATTGCACCGCGCCGGTCGGCGGGCCCACCCGCGATGGGCCGAAGTCCCGCTGCTGGAATGCTTGTCCCGCCATCGTGAATTAAACCACCTTTTGAACGGCGGGATAAGGCAGTGCGGGCGGGCTCCGGGGTCCTGGGGGGGGGGGGGGCCCACGGTGGCCTGGCCCGCGATCAGCAGGGCCCACCGATCCGCGGGCGGGCCTGTGCCGTGGGGGCACTCTTTTTCTTCCGCCTTCGCCATGGAACATAGAACATTACAGCGCAGTACAGGCCCTTCGGCCCTCGATGCTGCGCCGACCTGTGAAACCACTCTAAAGCCCATCTACACTATTCCCTTATTGTCCATATGTCTATCCAATGACCATTTGAATGCCCTTAGTGTTGGCGAGTCCACTACTGTTGCAGGCAGGGCATTCCACGCCCTTACTACTCTCTGAGTAAAGAACCTACCTCTGACATCTGTCCTATATCTATCTCCCCTCAATTTAAAGCTATGTCCTCTCATGCTAGACATCACCATCCGAGGAAAAAGGCTCTCATTGTCCACCCTATCCAATCCTCTGGTCATCTTGTATGCCTCAATTAAGTCACCTCTTAACCTTCTTCTCTCTAATGAAAACAGCCTCAAGTCCCTCAGCCTTTCCTCATAAGATCTTCCCTCCATACCAGGCAACATTCTGGTAAATCTCCTCTGCACCCTTTCCAATGCTTCCACATCCTTCCTATAATGCGGTGACCAGAATTGCACGCCATACTCCAAATGCGGCCGCACCAGAGTTTTGTACAGCTGCAACATGACCTCATGGCTCCGAAACTCAATCCCTCTACCAATAAAAGCTAACACACCGTACGTCTTCTTAACAACCCTCTCAACCTGGGTGGCAAATTTCAGGGATCTATGTACATGGACACCGAGATCTCTCTGCTCATCCACACTGCCAAGAATCTTACCATTAGCCCAGTACTCTGCCTTCCTGTTATTCTCTCCAAAATGGATCACCTCACACTTTTCTACATTAAACTCCATTTCCACCTCTCAGCCCAGCACTGCAACTTATCTATGTCCCTCTGTAACTTGTAACATCCTTCTGCACCGTCCACAACTCCACCGACTTTAGTGTCATCTGCAAATTTACTCACCCATCCTTCTACGCCCTCCTCCAGGTCATTTATAAAAATGACAAACAGCAGTGGCCCCAAAACAGATCCTTGTGGTACACCACTAGTAACTGGACTCCAGTCCGAACATTTCCCATCAACCACCACCCTTTGTCTTCTTCCAGCTAGTCTTCACTATGGCAGAGGCGGAAGAGACCCCCTCCCCTGCGCATGTGCGGGGATGACGTCAGCAGCTGCTGACGCTCCCGCGCATGCGCCGACACACATTGTCTGGCGAAGACCTTTCGGCCCCGGTAGGCATGGCGCCAAAGGCCTTTCCCGCCAGCCGGTGGAGCGCAAACCACTCCGGCGTGGGCCTAGCCCCTCAATGTGAGGGCTTGGCCCCTAAAGGTGCGGAGACTTCCGCACCTTTGGAGCGGCCCGACGCCGGAATGGTTCCCGCCACTCCATCATGCCGGAACCCCCCGCCCCGCCGGGTAGGGGAGAATCCCAACCCCGTTGTGGGTAAATACATTATAGCTTCATTTATGAAGACTAGGCATATAAAAACAGATATACATGGAAGGAGAGTTAGAAGATATCAGCAGCAGTGTTGTGCGTGTGTTCTGCTCAGAAGCAAAAATGAAACTAAGACTGGATTGCATGATACCCTTCCTTTCGAGTGATGGCATGTTGCTAGCCCTCAAAGGCATGTTCCAACAATTAATATATTGTCCTTAACATTGTTCATGCTCTTCTAACAGCAGCCTGTCATAATATACATCGATGTATATAATGGAGTGCAGACAGGCAGTGATTGACACACAGGGTGACCAGTAAGCACACCGAACAGAGCAGCCAATCACCAGACAGGACACGACCACTATAAAGCCAGAGGGCAGCAGTTTTCCCGCTCTCTCGGGACCCAGCCTCTGAGACAGTCAAGGTTAGTGAGTTGGCCAGTGCAAACACCGTGTGGTAGATAGTAAGTCTGGTTAGGCTAGTATCAGGTCTCCAGTCAAGTCAGCATAGTGTCAACCCACAGTTGAACATGTATAATAGTTTGGATGTTGAATAAAATTGTGTTGCATCTTATCAAGTGTTGGAAGTCTGTCTCTCGCTACACTGCATCAAGTGAAGTCCACATCGACCCAGCCTGCCCAACACATCACAGCCTACTTAACAATTTCAGAAGAATATCGTAGTTTTCCCACTTCGACAAGATACAAGACATCAATTGCTCAGAAGGGATTTTGTAAACATGTTCTGGGTTAATTTAGTAAGATTAGGCACAAGAAAACAGTTATTCTTATGTATATGAGGGGCAGCACGGTGGCGCAGTGGGCTAGCCCTGTTGCCTCACGGCGCCGAGGTCCCAGCTTCGATCCCGGCTCTGGGTCACTGTCCGTGTGGAGTTTGCACATTCTCCCCGTGATTGTGTGGGTTTTGCCCCCACAGCCCAAAGATGTGCAGGCTAGGTGGATTGAACACGCTAAAATTGCCCCTTAATTGGAAAAAAATATGAATTGGGTTAATTAAATTGTTTTTTTAAAATTCTTATATATATGTATTGCCAATGTAATATTTCCAAGTTTGCAGATGGCACCAAAATGGATGGAATGTGTGCTGTGAGGAAGATGCAGAGTGGCTTCAAGTGGTTTCGGAAAGACCTGGGGTGGGATTCTCCGACCCCCGCCGGATCGGAGAATCGCCGGGGGGGGGGGGGGGGGGGGGGGGGTGAATCCCGCCCCCGCCGGCTGCTGAATTCTCCGGCACCGGAGATTTTGTGGGGGCGGGAATTACGCCGCGCCGATCGGCGGCTGCTAGCAGCGGCCCCCCCCCGGCGATTCTTCAGCCCGTGATGGGCTGAGTGGCCGCCCGTTTTTTTGCCGGTCCCACCGGTGCAAATTAAAGTTGGTCTTAAACCGGCAGGACCTGGCGGCGCGGGCGGCCTCCGGGGTTGTCGGGGGGGCGTTGGGGGGATCTGGCCCCGGGAGTCGCCCCCACGGTGGCCTGGCCCACGATCGAGGCCCACTGATCCGCGGGCGGGCCTGTGCCGTGGGGGCACTCTATTCTTCCGCACCAGCGGCTCTGGCGGTCCGCCATTGCCGGTGCGGAGACAAAGCCCTCTGCACGTGCGCTGGGATGACGCCAGCACACGCTGGCGCTCCCGCGCATGCGCCAACTCCCGCTGGCCGGCGGAGGCCCTTTGGCACCGGTTGGCGTGGCACCAAGGCCCTTCCCCGCCGGCCGGCGCAGCGCAAACCACTCCGGTGCCGGCCTAGCCCCTGAAGGTGCGGAGGATTCCGCATCTTTGGGGCGGCCCGACGCCGGAGTGGTTCACGTCACTCCTTCCCGCCGGAGTTGCCCGCCCTGCCGATTACGGCAGAATCCCGCCCCTTGTGAGTGGGCAAGAACATGGCAAACAGAATATAATGTGGTAAAATGTGAGTTTATTCAATTTGGGAGGAGGAACCTGATGTGTTGGGTACTCTGGATCTGTGGAGACTGCGTTTACCTTAGCAGTAACATAGACAGGCTACCAACACTTGTAATTGTACAACTCTATTTTATTTAACTAAGAGCTGTTAAACATACTTGCACTGTGGATCGACACTATCTTAGATTGACTGAAGACCTATGCACCTAACCTGACCAGCCTATACTGCTAGCACATGGTGGATGTTTGTGCTACTGACTGCGGGCTCTGTCTGTCTCAGAGGCTGCATCCCAAATGAGTGGGAAAATGAGTGCCCTCTGTCTTTACAGTGACTGGTGATTGGCTGCTGTGTTGTGTGTGTTGATTGGTCGTGCAGTGTGTCAGTCAGTGTGTGTCTCTGCACCATCATATGGAGTATGAAGTGCAATTTTGGTTCCCTTACCTTAGGGAGGATGTGATGCCATTGCCTCAGAGAGAGTGCAGCAAAGGTGTAACAGACTTGTTCGCGGGATGGCAGGACTGTCGTATGAAGAAAGATTGGGATAACTAGGCCTGAATTCTGTAGAGTTTCGAAGACTAAGAGGTGATCTAATTGAAATAGGACGGGCGCAATTCTCCCAAAAGGAAACAACATCCCATGAGTGAGCACTCACAGTGCCGAGAAACACACGGCTATTCAACTCATGTTGTTTCAGGGCCTGAATGGCCGAGGTCCCACATAGTCCCATTTTGTACAGTGGGGAGGTCCGCTCACCAGAATTCCCCAGTGTTGCGAGAGATCGGAACGCCATTTTAAAATCTCCAAGGCCCCCGAAGCAATCCCGATCTCCTGGGAGACCCCCACGAGTACCATTCCATCTGGTTCCCGTTTCTGAGGACCAGTGCTGAACGGCACTCACCCAAGGGGCGCGATTCTCCACTCCGCCGAAGTGGCCGCGCCTTCGTGAACGCCGTCGAGGTTCACGGCGGCGCGAAACGGCCCCGATCCCGACCGATTCAGGGCCCGAAAATGGGCTAGGATTGAGGCCGCGAGAACCTCGGGGGGGGCGTGCCGCGAATGCCGCATCGTCACCGCGTGACGCCCGAATGACGCAGCGCTGCGTCATAAATGGCGCGATCCGCGCACAGAGGACCCGGAGGAGAACAGAGGAGATGGCTGAGCCCCGAAGAGCCGCACCGAGGTTTCGGGACACGGACCTGGACACCTTGGTGGATGAGGTGGAACAGAGAAGGGACACCCTCTGCCCAAGACGTGGGCATCACCAGCCATCCAGCACGGTGAGGCGCGGCTGGCGGGAGGTGGGCACCGCAGTCAGTGCTGTGGGGCAGACCCCCCGGACGAGGAGCAGTGCCGCAAGAAGCTGCACGACCTCACCCGGGCTGCCAGGGTAAGTGCCATGAGGGTGCCCACAGGCTCTCTCTCTCTCTCTCCCCCCCCCCCCCCCCCCCCCCCCCCCCCCCCCCCGGCATGGGGTGTTGGGGGGGACTGGGGCATCAGGGGCAATGTTGGGGGGGTCAGGGGGGATTGGGGGGGGTCACGGTGCACAACTATCTACTCGACCCACAGGAGCCCCGGGACCCCCCTGGAGGGAACCCATGGCGTGCTGTCTCCTGAACCAGTAACAATGTTGTCAATATCTGCATGCCCTGATGATACCCGCCTAATGCTGATGCTTTATCCAAACCCCACCCCAGGACAAGACAGCGCACAACCAGCGGGAGCGCATGAAAACCGGAGGGGGTTCTCCGGTCCTGCACCCCCTAACCGTTCACGAGCAGAGGGCCCTGGACCTCGCTGGGGGATCCGCCACCCGGGAGGTCGCGCTATGCCAGGTCGGAGGCGCAGAAGCAAGTGAGAGAACCCTGCATGTCCTCTCCACCCCCAACCCATCATCGCCCCTCCACACTCTGGCCACTGCATCCCCGATCCCATCCCCCCTCACACTCTGGACACTGCACGTTCGATCCCATCCCCCCTCACACTCTGGCCACTGCACCCCCGATTCCTTCCCCACCTCACACTCTGGCCACTGCACCCCCGATCCCATCCCCCCTCACACTCTGGACACTGCACGTTCGATCCCATCCCCCCTCACACTCTGGCCACTGCACCCCCGATCCCTTCCCCACCTCACACTCTGGCCACTGCACCCCCGATCCCTTCCCCACCTCACACTGTGCACCCACCACCACCTCCATACACCCGGGCCACCGTGTCTAACGAACCCCAAATCTTTTATGTTCCCCAGGGCCATCCGCTGAACCGTCAGGGACGTCTCGCCCAGGAGGCAGCGCAACGCCGCCTTCCGCACCTGCACCCAGTGACGCACGCCAGAGGTTGGCAGTTGGTCGGACAGGAGGGATACCTCTCAGTCTGGGACACAGGACCGGGACGCTGAGACCACCGGGACAGACATTAGTCAGGGGCACAGGGTGGACAGTAATGCCGAAGCCCACATCACGGCCACACACCCGCTTGATGAAACTCAAGACGACATGGCCCGCATGGAGCTTGCACCGGGCCATGAGGGGGACCAATACACACCAGACTTCTGTACAGATGATGACCTCGAGCTTGCGGCACTGCTGTCTCCCACACCGTTCACCATCACAGAGACACTCACCTCGGTTGGGCAGATAAGTGATGAGGCTCCCGGGTCACGGTCTGGTGCGCACCCCACAGCCGAGCCGGTACAGCAGGTGGAGTTTGGAGCAGCCGAGTGGCTGGACGGTCGGAGGGCAGCCCAGGCCCAGCAACCATCTGCCACCCAGACGGTTCCCGGGTTCCTGGATGTAATTGACCCACCTGGACAACCGATGCGTTTGGACACCCAGGGACTGAGTAACGGGATGAGGGCCATCTTCCAGGACCTGCACACGCAGCTGGAGGTGTCCATCCGCGTCCAGGAGCAGGGAGTGGTGCCGCTCATCGCAGCCACCCAGGCCGACACCGCACGGGTGGCGTCCGCGGTGGAGGCAATGGGTGAAGGGGTTTCGGCCATGGGTCACGTTCTGCAAGGCGTTGGGCTTCACGTGCACGCGTCATCCATGGCCCTGGAGCGGGCTGCCCTCTCACAGGTAGCCATGCGCCAGATCCAACACGACATTGCCGCCGCTCTCCGGGCCCTGGCCAAGTCTCACCATGCCATGGCCCGGTCCTAGCAAGCGGTGGCTCAGTCCCAGCAGTCGGTCACAGAGAGCATTGACCACCTGGCGCACGTGATGGATGGCGTTGTGCACTCACAGGTCAAGATCGCACAGACCTTGGCAGGAATGTGGCACTCCCTGGGCCCCGTCTCGGTGAACATTTGGACCATGGTCGATACCGCTGCAGGTCTCCAGGACTGGCAACGCCAGGTGTCGGGGGTGCGACGAGGCATGTCTCCGAGCGCATCTCCGTCCCACAGTGCTCCCCGAGGGAGGAGGAGGTTCTGGGGCCCGTCCCGGTAGCTCCACCAAGGGACGTCCCGGTACACTCGGCCTCCCCCCGTTCCGTCCCTGGCGCATCTGGTGGGGAGCGGCCAGGTCAGGGTGGCACCACGTCATCCAGCACGCCCGCAGAGCAGCCTGGCCCATCGAAGCCGGGCCGCCCCAGGAAACGCGTGCCAACGGGGAGCCATGTCGAAGGGCGTGAGTCACAGCAGTCCACCTCCACTCCTGCTGTCCCATCTGGGAACACACTTAGACGTAGTGGTAGGGCCCGTAAGGCACAGTCGTTAGGCACGTAACAAGTTGGCAAGGGTGAAGGGCACAGTCTAGTTGTAGTAGGTAGGGCACATATGTTTACCACAGGAATAAACGCACTGTTAAATTTGACTTGTAAGACTGTGTGCTATGTCCGGTGCTAGGGGGCTCGGGAGGGTGCCCGATTGGCGTTGTGGTATACGAGCCGTTCAAGGTCTGTTCCGGATGTGCTGACCCTTATCCCCCCCATAATCGGACACCATTGTCCTCGGTACACCGACGCCAGCCACCCCACGGGCATGTGGTGAAATATCCGTCACGAAGGCTGTGAGCACCGGAGGTGCATGGTTCAGCTATAGCCATGACTCAGACTTCGGCTGGCGAATCTGAGCACACAGCTCATCGCAGAGCGGGCTGTCATCATTCAACATGGCACTGATCACACCCGCTTACCGAATCATCACTGTTGTGCAATCCCGTAGTGCCGCAGTGGTAAGGTGATGTGGGATTCTTGCCGTGAACGCGGTGCAGGGGGGGTGGGGGGGGGGAAGTGGTGGGCGCTGTGTGGTGCCCGTGTACAGGAGTGACGGTGCAAGTGGCAGTGTTCAGCGAATCCCACCCCCACAGTGCGGCCACCAACGCTTCGCGTGCCCGCTGTCCGCGGTGGTGCCATCGCGCAGCCTCCTGGGCGCCAAGAGCAGCCGGGCAGTGCATGCGTCCTGCGCCCCTCCCCCACCCAGATGCGCCCCATCCTCCGCATCCTCCTCTTCCCCATCCCCCTCGTTTGCGTTGGCTCCGGTGCCGTCGGGTCCTCCCTCCGGCTCCTCCACACCAGGTCATCTCCCCTCTGCATGGCAAGGTTGTGCAGCGCACAGCAGACCACAACCATGCGACCGACCCTGTCGGGTTGGTACTGCAGGGCCCCTCCGGTGTGGTCCAGGCATCTGAAGCGCATCTTCAGCAGCCCGAAGCACCGCTCCACCACACCCCTGGTTGCTGCAAGTGCCTCGTTGTATAGGCTCTCCGCGTTGGTGTGAGGCCTCCGTATTGGCGTCAGCAGCCATGACCTCAATGGATAGCCCTTGTCGCCCAGCAACCAGCCCTTCAGCTGGGGGGGAGCATCCATCGAACATTGCGGGGATGGCGACTGTGCCGGAATGTAGGCGTCATGCACACTGCCAGGGTACTTTGCACACACGTGCATGATCTTCATGTGGGGGTCGCACACCACCTGAATGTTCATGGAGTATGCGCCCTTTCTGATCATGAACACGTCCCTGCTGTCTGCAGGTGGGCGCATGGGGACGTGCACACCATCGATGACACCCTGGACCATTGGTATCCCAGCCACCTTGGCGAATCCACGTGCCCGTGCTTCCTGCTGTACTCGGTCCTCGGGGAATTGAATGTACCTGTCCGCGATGGCGTACAAGGCGTCGGAGACGACCCTGATGCACCTGTGGACCGATGCCTGTGATATCCCGGATAGGTCCCCGCTCGGCGCCTTGAAGGAACCTGTTGCATCGAAGTTTGGGGCCACTGTCACCTTGACGGAGACTGGTATCGCGTGTCCTCCACCTGTTCCACGTGGTGCGAGGTGCGCCACGAGCTGGCATATATGTGCGACCGTCTCCCTGCTGAACCGTAGTCTCCTCCTGCATATGATGTCCGGTAGGGCCTCGAACGACATTCTGTCACGGTACACCCTCGGCCTTGCTGGACGCCTGTGGCGCCCTGGCACCATCATCAGTAGATCCTCCAGCTACACCTGCTCCTCCTCCTCCTGCTCCCCCCCAAAGCACTTCCTCTGCATTCCTCGCCGTCTGGCGGTCAATGTTCCCTTCGGCATCCCCCTGTACATTCGGGTCCTGAGCGCCTGCGGCCTGCGTGTCGACGACGGGCAACTCCGCGGCTATCCCCTCTGCTGCACCGGCGACCGCTGCATCTGCAGCCACTGTGGGCCGTCCGACTCTACGCTGCCGGATGGCAAACTCCAGAACTGCTGCTCCAACCACGGCAGTGAACATCGCTGTCTGGTTGGCATACATGGTGACCTGCAGGAGGGTGGTGGGGGGCAGAGAAACGACATGTTACACCAAGGTTCTCCACACCTCGTCAGCCGGGCTGCATGGGATACCTGTGTGCCCCGGCGGCCTGGTCGCGCTGCAGACACGCAGCCAGCATAGCACCTGGTCACTGTCTGCGCCCAACGGTCAGTTCACACCGTACTGCTCACCAGAGTCCCACTCTCCCTCACCCCCCTCCCACCTGCACACACTCCCTCACCCCCCCTCCCACCTGCACACTCTCCCTCACCCACCCCCCCTCCCACCTGCACACTCTCCCTCATGCCCCCCTCCCACCTGCACACTCTCCCTCATCCCCCCCTCCCACCTGCACACTCTCCCGCATCCCCCCCTCCCACCCGCACACTCTCCCTCATCGCCCCCCCTCCCACCTGCGCACTCTTCCGCACCCCCCTTTGGCCGCAGCCTTCTCGGGTAAGCCGACCCGGTCTCCAGGCGCTGCGCTACAGTCCGCTCCCCTCCTCCCTGCTCAGCATCTGCCAGCACGACTGGCTGACGACTTTAAAAAGCAGGTGTGAACGACGACGGCGTGAACTGGGGTCACGCCGTCGGGACTTTGGCCCATCCGGGCCTGAGAATAGCAGGGGTGCCAGAGAATCGCCGTTTTGGGTGTCTCGGGCAATTCTCCGGCCCGCGAAACTCGACCGGGCCCTTCCCACCACTTGGGAGATTTGCGGGAGGGCGTCGGGGGAAAGTTTGGCGGCCCAGGCGATTCTCCCAACCGGCGTGGGAGTGGAGAATCGAGCCCCTGGTCTCTGAGATAAAGGGAATGAATCCCAAAGCCTGAGGTATCTCGGGAATCTGCACATTAGAGTGAGGCTAGCTGCCTCACTCTAATATGCAGATTTGCCAAAAAGAGATCTCATCCACAATGGGCGGGGTTTACATCACAACACCTCGAGAGGTTGGGTTGGATCTCGTGGGAGCCGGGTAGATTCTGGCTTTTATCGGCTACGCTGTGCCGCAGCGAGCTGCTTTTCCAGCGCAGCAGGGCCATAGGATTGCGCCCTACATGTAGTTAAATGTCTAAAACTGCAAAGAAAATATAACTTGTTTCTAGTTAATTGTTCTAACTAGTTTCACATTACTCATTCAAATAAGTATACATACAATATTCTGCTTCATTAACCTTTTTTTATTCCATTCCTGCATATTATTCTGGCCAAGTTTATACCTGAGCATCCCTTATGAATAAGCTATGTATCAACAGAATGGGCTGTTCTAATTAATGTAATTGCCTGCAATCTGGATGACATTGCTGCTAGAAATGCCCAGGGTAAAAAAAAATTAATAACATCTTTTGTGGTAAAGGATGCCCTTGGCATTTAAGACTATAAACTGGTGTAAAATGGACCATAATGTTACAAGAGTAGCCATGGAACTGATTTCAAGTATAATTCAATCGTGCTGACAAACAATTGGTGTCACTTCAGTGTAATGGCCAAGTACATAATGCTAAACTAAAAACAGGATAGCATGTTCTCGTCAATGTACTTGCTTCTGATCAAATCAAAACTTTTGGGGATGGAGTTAAAGGACAGACCATGGGCGGGATTCTCTGTGACCCAACTCCGATATCATAATCTACGGTCAGGCGGAAAATCCACTCCAACATCCAAATCAGGGCCGGTTTGACGCCGGTAGCCATTCTCCGCCCCCTTGGAAGTGGCGTAATTGCGTTGCGCGCCGCATGTCATTGCAATGGCATTGGTGCTTCATCGGCAAGCCCAGCCGCGATCCTCCGCCCATGATGGGCCGAGTTCCCGACCGCGTGGTTGACGTGTGGTCTGAGCAGTCGGGAACCTGCCGTGGTGGCTGCGGACTGTGTCCAGCGCCGCCGCAGTCGGCCAGGATTTGTGCCGCTGGCCGGGTGGGCCTTCCACGAGGGCTGGAGGACTGGTGGGGTGGCCTGTGGCGTCGCAGATGGCGGGTCGGGTCCGCGCACGGGCCGGCGCCTTGTTGTCTTGCGCGACCGCTGTATGTCGTCGATATGCGCATGCACGGCCGGGGACCCGGACATTCTCTGGCCATTTTCGGCGTGGGAGCCGGGAGTTTCACCAGTGCATGGCTAGCCCCTCACCGGTCCTGGAATCAGTGAGGGTTCGGCGCCAATTTTGTCGTCTTAAAACGCCCGCGTAGTCTCCGTTTGAGCCGGAACTCAGCCGCTGAAATGGAAAATCCAGCCCCATATTTAAGTTCTGCTTTTATTTCTACTTTTGCTTTGTACAGGAGGCGTGTTGTCCTGCACTATAAACATTGCATCTGTAAAGATCATTATGGAATGTTGCAGTCCAGACAGGTCACCGAATTTACAGTGCGGGAGGAGGCCATTTGCCTTATTGAGTCTACAATAGCCACTGAAAGAGCACCCTACTTAAGCCCACACCTATCCCCATAACCTTTTGATGAGCCCATCTAACTTTTGGACACGAAGGGGCAATTTAGCATGACCAATCCACCTAACTTGCACATCATCGGACTGTGGGAGGAAAGCGGAGCACCCGGAGTAAACCCAGGCAGACATGGGAAGAAAGTGAAAACTCCAGTCAGTCACCCAAGGCCGGAATTGAATCTGGGTCCCTGGAGCTGTGAGGCAGCAATACCAACCCCCGTGCCACCGTGTCACCCCCTTCATTAGGCGATAGTCCTGTAGGCCGCGGACCCCCAGAGGCTTTCTCAATTATCAAAGGCATGGGGCATCGCGCTGAGCAGACTGCTTCCAACTCAGCTGCTAAGGGATGTAAGGGTTGCACAAGATGAGTGGATGTATGAGAAAACTTAAGACTTTATGAGAGCATGAAGATGGACATTGGTGTGTTAAGAAAGTTCAACCTGTCACATGTAAATATACAGCTTCATATCGACCCGATTCGCCCAAGATTGAGGAATTGCATGAACATGTAAACATTGCTCATTATATTGGTTTCACTTTATTCATGTGTGCTCCATCATCATTTCTTGAGGCTAGCTTTGTTAAAGAGAAACTTACACCCTTTGTGATTTGCACACAGTGATGATGACATGGGAGTTAGGGATATTTCCTTTATTGTGGAGAAAGTGTTATTGTGTGTTTGCGTTTCGGCTTTATTGAATGTTCATGTTATTGTCCAGTTTTGCACTTGCCACTCTGTGGGACATGGCTGCACCTACAGGCTTACATCTTACAGCCTTTTGATGAGAGTGCCCTGTCACATGCCCACAGGCTCCAGACCGCATGGTGGAAATGTACCGCCACCTGCTGGTTGGAGGTCGCACCACCAACTATATACAATATTGTCTACAGGCATTTCACCACAGCAATCTCCCCCACTGAAGTCACACGCAGACACAACTCCAGCCTTTATATCTGACCTGACCAGTGACCACAAAGAAAAACAATTTCCCACCTGCCATTTTTCAGGTGCAGGGAACACATTTTTTAAAAAAAATGTTCAAAACAAATTGTAAATTTTATTTTATGTCAAAAACCGCATAAAACACATTCCAAAACACAGTTCAGTAACTGATAAAACAAACATGAAAACTTGAAAATAGTTCATTGATTACTGATGAAGCTAAAATTTCAACACATGGTTTTGCCATTCTCCAGTTGAGGGCCTCACTTGAATTTTTCCATCATCTTCCACTGCTTGCCTTTCAATCTGCTCATCCATTTCATCCTCCTCTTAGCCCTCCTGGTTTGGAAGCGAAGAAACTCCGCTCACTTTAAGGCTGTGAACAAATTATTTCTTGAAAAATGGAACATATTTCTGTAGCCAGAATGTATTATTGCACTCGATTAGATTGTAATGAGGTTAACCCTCCCTTGATTATCAGTTTCAAAATGGTGGACAGTCATGACCCCGATTTCGAGGCCTGCCCGCCCACCGTTGTATTGTTCACCGGCGTGATGACGTCAGGATCAATACTCACCCTCAACAGTCTGGGTATGAGGCTGCCACAGAATGAAGAAAGATAAAATCCCAATCCAGTCATCGGGACACACTAGGTGAATGCCTAATTTGAAATAAATGCGATAAATCATACATTTGCTCTTCTTATGATAATCAGAAGCACCATGTTATGAATTTTGAAGAACATCCAAGGTGATATTTGAAATATAACTGTCTCCTTCTGCTCAAAATTCGATTCTGCTTATTTATGACACTTAATTTAACAATTTAGCACGTCTACTACAAATGTTGCAACCCCTAATGATTATGCCGCAAAATCTGGATGTTGAGTATGACCGAGTTACATGTAATCGGTCAGGTTACGGTTATGCAAATTACTTTGCATTCGACAGTGTAGTGCACAAAGACTCCGTGAGACGAATAGAGTGAAGTCGATGAGGCTTTATTAAGCGTGTCTGTTCCCCAGCAGCCCGATAGTAAACTGGCCTGCGGGGGAAGACACCGGCTTCTTATACTTCGCCTTCAGGGCGGAGCTTGAGGTCAACGGCCAACCAGGACCCGGGATCTGTCAGCCAATGACATTAGGGCTTCCAGTCCCACATGACCCCCAATACATACTACCACAGACAGTGTTTGAATTACAGGCATAACTTATCCCTGTCGCATTAAACTCATTTGATCAATAATTGATTGGTAACTTTACTAGTTGGAAATGAAAGCAAGATATACAGAACGAGCGTCATGTCTCGACACAAACGCATCATAATGTGTATACACCAGGGTCTGGATGCAAAGAAAATTCATTATAAATCAGATTATTGGGCAGTACGGTAGCATAGTGGTTAGTACTGTGGCTTCACAGCGCCTGGATCCCAGGTTCGATTCCCTGCTGGGTCACTGTCAGTGCGGAGTCTGCACGTTCTCCTCGTGTCTGTGTGGGTTTCCTCCGGGTGCTCCGTTTTCCTCCCACAGTCCAATGGCATGCAGGTTAGGTGGATTGGACATGCTAAATTGCCCTTAATGTCCAAAAAGGTTAGGAGGGGTGATTGGGTTAAGGGGATAGGGTTGGAGTGAGGGCTTAAGTGGGTCGGTGCAGACTCAATGGGCCAAATGGCCTCCTTCTGCACTGTATGTTCTATGTTCAAATCCACAATTTGCATCATAATTGAAAAGGCAAAGAGGGATTAAATTTACAATATTGGATAACTTTTTTTTTTAAACTTGATAGTTTACTCTCAGCCCTGATGATATTGTAGAGCACAGTACGAAGTCTGACAACACCAGGTTAAAGTCCAACAGGTTTGTTTCGATGTCACTAGCTTTCGGAGCGCTGCTCCTTCCTCAGGTGAATGAAGAGGTATGTTCCAGAAACATATATATAGACAAATTCAAAGATGCCAAACAATACTTGGAATGCGACCATTAGCAGGTGATTAAATCTTTACAGATCCAGAGATGGGGTAACCCCAGGTTAAAGAGGTGTGAATTGTGTCAAGCCAGGACAGTTGGTAGGATTTCGCAGGCCAGATGGTGGGGGATGAATGTAATGCGACATGAATCCCAAGTCCCGGTTGAGGCCGCACTCATGTGTGCGGAACTTGGCTATAAGTTTCTGCTCGGCGATTCTGAAGGCCGCCTTGGAGAACGCTTACCCGGAGATCAGAGGCTGAATGCCCTTGACTGCTGAAGTGTTTTGACAGATAGCACTGTGGCTTCACAGCCCCAGGGTCCCAGGTTCGATTCCCTGCTGGGTCACTGTCTGTGTGGAGTCTGCACGTTCTCCCCATGTCTGCGTGGGTTTCCTCCGGGTGCTCCAGTTTCCTCCCACAGTCCAAAGACATGCAGGTTTGGTGGATTGGCCCTGATGAAGTAACCTTAGTGACGAAAAAGGTTAGGAGGGGTTATTGGGTTACGGGGATAGGGTGGAAGTGAGGGCTTCAGTGGGTCGGTGCAGACTCGATGGGCCGAATCGCCTCCTTCTGCGCTGTATGTTGTTATGTTCTATGTTATACGATATCTGCACCAGAAATAAGCAGCAATTGTGCAGGACGGTATTGAAAACCTCGTCTCTTGCACGAACCAAAGGTCGATAACTGAATTTATCACCTTATATCAGCTGACTCTGGAACACAGCCATTGAAAGAAATGACTTATTTTGTTTTCCTGTTAAATAATGAGTGGAGCATAGAAAACATGTTTCATTCATTGCTCACATAAAGGATATGGATTAAATGTATTATTCATCAGGCAATGCCCTGTTAAATTGGAAATACTACCTCAGATTAAAGCACATTTTTCTGAAAGTGCCAGGTGGATTGATACAAATCCTTAATCATATAACAACAAATTATGTGAGTACCACTTCTGGAATAATGGATAAATGTTTCACCATGCCCTCGTTAAAATAAGAAAACATGTCTCAAAATTAAACTCACATTCAACTCTTAAATTTCAATTCCTTGGCAAGAACGCTCCTGGGAATTTTCTACTAGTTGTTGTGCTATTCTTTAGGAATAGAAATAGCACAAACTCTGAGACTGAAGCCATGCACACACAAAAACTCTTGAGACTGAAGCTTTGTAAACCTACTGTGCATGCTAGTGACAGTGCGGTGGGAGAAATCATTAAGCATTTCTAGCAGTCTTTATTTAAAATGCTGGAAAGATGTGTTAAAGTTACGTTGATTTTAAAGAAAAAATTGCTGATCGTTATGTAAGAGCTCAGGATTCGGCTAACTGTGTGAATAGGAGCATCGTATTTTTGTTTTCTTCGGTATTATGATGATAATTCCACTTTGCGTTATCATTCCTGTCACGTGAACAAAACAATTGAATGTCAAGGAAATGTACTTGAAACATGTTCAGCAAAGATTATCAGCCGGGACTAATAAATTAGCATACCGGCTGTAGAGGTGTGCACTGTTTTATTTGTGTAAACACGTTTCATTAAGAAAAAGCAAAATGAACCTGATTTGCTTTTATATGTGCAATAGAAAGGAACAAATTGCTGAGATTTCCAGTCTATAGGATTAGCTAAAAATTACAGGCATTAAAGTTGTTTCAGCAGCCGTCGAATTAATAGTATGAATGAAGAACAGCGTGCAGGCCGCAGATGTAATGGCCTGCAGCATTGCCTGGGCCCAGCTGCAGAGGTAATGACCTGCAGCACTGCCCGGCCCCAGCCGCACAGAAAATGGCCTGCACCACTGCCTGGACCCAGCCGCAGAGGTAATGACCTGCAGCATTGCTTGGCCCAGCTGCACAGAAAATGGCCTGCACCACTGCCTGGATCCAGCCGCAGAGGTAATGACCTGCAGCATTGCTTGGCCCAGCTGCACAGAAAATGGCCTGCACCACTGCCTGGACCCAGCCGCAGAGGTAATGACCTGCAGCATTGCTTGGCCCAGCCGCAGAGGTAATGGCCTGCAGCACTGCCTAGGCCCAGCTTCAGAGTTAATGGCCTGCAGCATTGCCTAGGCCCAGCCACAGAGATAATGACCCACAGCATTGCATAACCCAGTGAATCGACGTAAGTCTGCGTAGCGTTTCTCCTCCAATAGCATGAACTAAATAAAGACATGGCCACTGCAGCTGGCATCAAACTCCCAGGAATCAATTTAAGGATAGACTGAGGAAAATCATGCATGACAGAAAATGTGTGACACTTTTCTCAAAAGTGATAGATCCTAAAATTCAGAAAATCCTATAATTTCACTTGCAGCTTGCTTTGGTGCAATTTTAAAAGTAGGAGTTTAACCCGATAAAGCTGTAAAAAGCAAACATATCCGAGCTTTTCGAAAGGGGAATATGAAGTTCAAAAGCACAAAGGGAACACAAAACCCAATTGAATCAAAGGATTTAAGGGACTTTTTCTGGGTATTCCCAATTTGGTAATGGACTTAAGATGGTAGCCTTTAAAGACCTCACTATGTACCCAAAATCTGCCACCATACATGAGGTAATACAAAGGAATTATTGCAGTCATCGTCTCATTGAACCTCTACAGTGCAGAAGGATTCCATTCAGCCCCTCAAGTCTGCATAGACCCCTGGAAAGAGTAACCCAGTAACCCCATCTAATCTTTTGGACACTAAGGGGCAATTTAGCATGGCACATCTTTGGACTGTGGGAGGAAACCGGAGCACCTGAAGGAAACCATACAGACATGGGGAGAATGTGCAAACCCCACAGTCACCTGAGGCCGGAATTGAACCCAGGTCCCTGGCACTGAGGAAGCAGTGCTAACCAGCAGACTGTTTGTTTTAAACATAATGGGGGACCATTTTAAAGTTGCCATAGATTCACTGTGCAATCATGACAATAAACTTTTGTGGCAGAGAAATGGGTTATAAGCCACTTACTTCAGTTTACTACCTCAACATGAATCCATCTGAATTCTTTTACAACTTCTGGCACTCCCCTGACCTGTACATGGTGTCAGTTCTGAGCGGACATTAAGGGTATTCTGCATCTTTGAGGTTCCTGCTTTCAGACATTCAAAATATCCAGGGTACGTTACACTGATAATTACAAGGTGCAGCTGTTGCCAGGAAAAGCTGGAAGATGCTGAAATGAGTGGCTGGACTCTAAAAATGGGGCTATGTCCTCATGCCGGCGTAAAAACGCTGGCGTTCACTCCCCAGTTTCCTGCATAAAATAAAGGTTGATCCACTTACCTGCAGGGGGCTAACAGGGACCCGGGGAGCTTCACGCGGCTTTGGCTGCGGATACGGGACCCCGCACTTCCGGTTCCGAGTCCACGCAAGTGCATGGCGGTGGCCTCGAGCGGCCGCACCGGGCACGATGGCAGACTCGGACCGCAGACCAACACTCACAATCGTGGCCCCCCTGATTGGCCGCGCGCCGCTGCATCTGAGGCCCCCCCCCCCCCCCCCGTGATTGATCCCCCCACCAGGGCGGCCGTGGACTGAGTCCGCCACGCGAGACTCCTAACTGGCCAAACCACATTATTTCCACGGCGTCGGGAACTTGGCTGGTCGTGGGCGGAGTATAGCTGGGAAGGCCTCGGGCGATGACCTCCCACAGCCGTGTGGCATAATTAAGACTTGGGGCGTCATTCTCCGACCCCCCGCCGGGTCGGAGAATGGCCGTTGGCCGCCCCCGCCCCCCGCCGAAGTCTCCGGTACCGGAGATTGGGCAGGGGCGGGAATCGGGCCGCGCCGGTTGGCGGGACCCCCCGCTCAATTCTCCGGCCCGGATGGGCCGAAGTCCCGCCCATAAATTGCCTGTCCCGCCGGCGTAAATCAAAGCTGGTATTTACCGGCGGGACCAGGCGGCGTGGGTGGGCTCCAGGGTCCTGGGGGGGGGCGCGGGGCGATCTGACCCCGGGGGGTGCCCCCACGGTGGCCTGGCCCGCGATCGGGGCCCACCGATCCGCGGGCGGGCCTGTGCCGTGGGGGCACTCTTTCCCTTCCGCCTCCGCCATGGCCTCCACCATGGCGAAGGCGGAAGAGACTCTCCCCACTGCGCATGCGCGGGAAACTGTCGGCGGCTGCTGACGCTCCCGCGCATGCGCCGCATTTCCGCGCCAGCTGCGGGGCACCATACGCCATTTCCGCCAGCTGGCGGGGCACCAAACGCCATTTCCACCAGCTGGCGGGGCGGAAATCCCTCCGGCGCCGGTCTAGCCCCTCAATGTTGGGGCTCGGCCCCCAAAGATGCGGAGCATTCCGCACCTTTGGGCCGGCGCGATGCCCGTCTGATTGGCGCCGTTTTTGGCGCCAGTCGGCGGACATCGCGCCGTTGGGGGAGAATTTCGCCCTTGGTGTGGAGCGTAAAGTAAACAAAGCTGTAGAAAGAGCTGGGAGCCTGGGCTGAAACAGAGCAGACATTTTAAAGCACTAAAGGTAAACTCTGTTGCACGCATGGTATCATCTCTTCATAGATCCAGCCCATCCAATATAAAACAAAGTGACAACACAGATGATGGAGAAAATTTTAAATTTACAAACTCCTGCAACTATCCTTTCTTCACCTGGCAATCTATCAACGCTGTGGAATTGATGGTGTTGTAAGGCAGACTATTCTACCAAAGTAATCTGAGAACACATAGTTACAGAACAATCATTATTAACCAACGTGCTGGGAGATCACAACCTTAGAGAAAGGTCTTTGGAGCTGACTCTACCCAACTGAGAAATCATGCAATATTTAGACATTGTAAATCACGTAGGCAAAGCATTATTTACAGTTGAACATTATCTGGTTCAGACTTTTACATAAAACAAGTTACAGGTGTTCACCTAGGTCGGGTGAGTATTTTCTACCCTGATCTTTAAATCATAGATCATAGATGTTACAGTGCAGAAGGGGGCCATTCAGCCTATTGAGTCTGCACAGGCCCTTGGAAACAGCACCCGACTTAAGCTCACACCTCCACCCTATCCCTGTAACCCAACCTAACCTTTTGGACACTAAGAGTCAATTTAGCATGGCCAATCCACCTAACCTGTACATCTTTGTACTGGGAGGAAACCAGAACACCCGGAGGAAACCCATAGAGAGAAAGTGCAAACTCCACACAAACAGTGACCCGAGGCCAGAATTGAACCCGGGTCCCTGGAGCTGTGAGGCAGCAGTGCTATCCACTGTGCAGCTATGACTCTGCCCTTAATCTCTTCTCTTGTTGTTAGCAATGTTGGTAGTGTCTGCATCTTTAGGTCTCAGAAAAGCAAGTTGGACTGAAAAACATATTATTGAGGGTCTCACAGGTGGTGTCTGGGAAAACAAGTTTGCCATGGTCACTGAAGAACCAGTTAGACTGAAAAACATCGTATTGAGGGTCTTGAAAGGGGCTTTTATCACGACTTAAGCTTCCAGTTAACATGGTTTGTAGTTTTTTGCCACATCGGCATGTTGCTGGTTGCTGTCTTTACCCTGGCTGTGGGATTTTTCTTGACAATTCTAATATATTATAATGCTTTACATAAATTCAAAATAATCCCTAAGACCCCGTTAATAGACTATAATTATTGTCTTCCCTAAATAAATAATTGTAATTAAACCCTCTTCATTAGTTCCCCACTCACAGCTCTTCCCCTTTCTGCCCTGGTGCACGATTTTATGACCTCTTCACGTCCGACTTGGTGACACGACAAGACAATTGAATCTTGCAGAGGCCTCTCACGAGAGTCACAACGCTTGAAGTGTCTCATGAGTCATCACGATCTGGATCGCGCCCTCGCTGGACGAGATCCAGATGAACATATTTAAATGAGCCATTAATCTTTATTAGTGTCACAAGTGGGCAATGATGTTACTGTGAAAATCCCTTAGTTTCCACACTCTGGCGCCTGTTCGAGTACACTGAGGGAGAATTCAGAATGTCCAATTCACCTAACAAGCAATTCTTTTGGGACTTGTGGGAGGAAACCGGAGCACCCAGAGACACGGGGAGAACGTGCAGATTCCGCACAGACAGTGACCCAAGTCGGGAATCGAACCCGGGTCCATGGCACTGTGAAGCAACAGCACTAACCACTGTGCTACCGTGCCACCCTCCAAGAATTATTCTAGAATCTTCTCAAAAATCAAAAGTCAAAGGGAGGTCTCAATCTCAATATCTTTCCTTATTTCCACCTGTACTGTTCTAATGCATCAGGTGATGGCCAGATTATCAAATTCAGTTCTCTTAAAAGATTTGTGGGTTGTGTTCTTTATCCCTAAATGTATTTCCTGTTTCACCATAACATTTTACATCTGTCTTAGTTACCATCTTATTTTATTTAGCTTGTGTGGAGAGACTTTGAATTCAACGCGACTCGCTTTGAATAACGGGCCTAAACAGGGAATATGCTGCCAAGGCCGCACATCGTGCCATTTCTTTACAACGGGGAGCTTCGCTTGCTGGAACTCCCCGTTTTAAACAAGTGGGGCTATGTGCATCATTTAAAGAGGGCGTCTCCGAGGCCCCCCCAAAATCTCCGACTTCCCCTCAGCCCGAACGCAACATGGGAGAGCCCTCCCCCAACAACATCCACACTGGGCAACCCCAGACCTATCGTGCATGCACAAAAAGTGCCAGCTTGGCACCACCATGCTAGCATCCTGGCAGTGCCACCTGGGCACCTTGGCACTGCCAGGCTGGCACCCAGGTGGCACTGCAAGGGTATCCATCTGGCACTGCCAGGGTACCCAGGTGGCACCAGCAGTGCTAGGGCACCATCCTGCTCAAAGGGCACACAGCTGGGGGCCTCTGATCCCCCTGATGAACCCCACAAGTGCCGTTCTGTCTGGTCCCCATTTGTGGGGACCAGTACCAATCATCGCTCATCTGCAGTCCCCGAAGGGAAGGTCTGAGGTACCTTGTGAATCTGCACATTAGAGTAAGGCTTACTGCTTCACGCTAATATGCCCGCTCATTGTGGTCAGGATTCCCCTTGCAGCGTCTCGCAAGATTGCGTAGATCCCGGGAGCGGGGTCTCCTGGCTTTCACTGGCCAAGCTGCGCCACGGTGACGTGCTTTTCTGGCGCAACATGGCTGGAAGATCATGTCCTTTACGTCCAATAGAGGGCAGGATTCTCGTTTGGGATATATGGGGCGGGATTCTCTGTTGCCCGACGTCAATATTGTAATCGGCATCTGGCGGAGAATCGACTCCGAGGCCGAAAACGGGGGCCAGTGGCGGTTTTACGCTGGTCAGCCATGCTCCACCCCCTCTGAAATGGCATCATCACGTGCCATTGCAAGTTGGCGCATCATTGGCCGGTCCTCCTGTGAGGCTCCGCCTCCAATGGGCCAACTTTCCGATGGCATGGGACATGTGTGGTCTCAGCCCTGCGGGAACCCGGTGTGGCGGCTGCGGACTGTGCATTCGGCCAGGATACGTGCCGCTGGCCGGGGGTTTCTGCGAGGGTTGGGGGGACTGGTGGGGGTTGGCCAGGGGGTGCGCTATGGATGGTGGGTTAGGTCCGCACACGGCCGGCGCCATGTTCCACGGTGCAGCCACTTCAGGTCGGAAGCCGTGCGCATGCGCGGCCAGGGACCCGACTATTCTCTGGCTATTTTTGGCGCCTGCACCGGTCCCGGAATCAGTGAGCTTTTCATGCAGATTCTTTAGTCGTAAAAGACCACACATACTCCGCTGGCCTCAGCACTTAGCCGCTGAAACAGAGAACCCAGCCCAAGTTCTCCCACCGGAGCTGAATTGCACTTGATTTGTGCTCCCGCTGCGAATTTATGCACAAAACGGATCCTGCTAGCGGCATCCCGATCATGAGGTCCACATTTAGGTCCCCCTCACCCTCCTCCACCCCTCCCATAGTGCAATTCACCTCCCCACCCCCCCACGATTTTCTTGGTTACCACCTGCCCTCCCCCCTCCCATTACGGGATGACCAGATGCCCCCCCCCCCCGCACCACTGCCCCAACAGAGGCCCCACAGAGTCCCCCTAAATAAAGAGTCCCCCCCCCCCCCCTCCACAGACCCCCCCAAATAAAGATAGCCCCAAAGAGATCCCCTAAATAAAGAGACCCCTCACGGAGACCCCCTAAATAAAGATACCCCCACAGACCCCCTGAATGTAGACCCCCCCCATAGACTTCCCAGAAGAGTGACCCCTGTTTTGAAGCCCTCCAGAAGAGAGATCCCTGTCAGGACTTTCCCCAGAAGAGAGAATCCTGTCTGGAAACCAGAGAGCAGTCGAGGCTCATCCAGATAATACATCTGCTGGCTCAGGGAGAGGAAGGAGCACCTGTCATATGCTGGAATGAGAAAACCAGTCAGCTGGGTTTAAACCGCCTCAGATGTTTGATTTGCGAGCCATTCATTCATTTCACTTTGAAATTAATTTTACTAGGCTGTGATTGACAGCTCCCACACATACCCAGCTGTCAGCATTATTCTATTCATCTCACTTCAAGGCTAAGTAATTTTGCAGTGGTCATTTGTGAAACTAACTGTAATGTTTGTTAACATCAAGCTTTGATTGACAGCTCCAAGACCACTTCAGAGTGAAGTGCTTTTTGTTAGTTTCACAGCTGACCACTTCAAAATTATTCAACCGTGAAGGGAGATTAATAGAACAATGGTGACAGTTAGGTGTGTGTAACAAAATGGCAAGCAGCCTAAAAAGCTAGGCCAGATACAAAATTGGGCAATCTAAATTAAATAGCAGCCAACAAACTCGAACCATCAGGCCTGATGGGAATTCGGATATGTCTAATAAACACAGACACAAATCAGAGGGGAACAAGGGCAAGTCTGAACTTATTTTAGAAGGCGGGATCAGAAGTGATTGACCTGGGCCAATTAAGGGAAGTCTTTTATGTATTGGCTGGAATCGGTCAGGCTCACAAGCACTTCAGGTCAAGTATCGATCAGACTCAATGGCGCTTCAACACCAGGGACGGATTCTCCCCTACCGGCGGGGCGGGGGTTCCCGGTGCCGAGGACTGACGTGAACCACTCTGGCGTCGTGCTGCCCCAAAGGTGTGGAATCCTCCGCACCTTTAGGGGCTAGGCCGGCCCCGGAGTGGTTTGCGCCGTGCCGGCCGGCGGGGAAGGGACTTGGCGCTTTTCCAACCGGCGCCGAAGGGCCTCCGCCAGCCGGCGCTAGTTCTCGCATGCGCGGCAGTGCCAGCATGTGCTGGCGTCATCCCAGCGCATGCGCAGAGGGCTTCGTCTCCGCACCGGCCATGGCAGACCGCTACAGCCACCGGTGCGGAAGAATAGAGTGCCCCCACGGCACAGGCCCGCCCACGGATCGGTGAGCCCCGATCGCGGGCCAGGCCACCGTGGGGGCAACTCCCGGGGCCAGATATCCCCCACGCGCCCCCCCCCCCCCCCGAGAACCCTGGAGGCCGCCCGTGCTGTCAGGTCCCGCCGGTAAGGACCTACTCTAATTTACGCCGGCGGGACCGGCCAAAAATGGGTGAACACTCGGCCCATCGTGGGCCGGAGAATCGCCGGGGGGCTGCTGCCGACCGGCGCGGCGGGGGGGGGGGGGGGGGGGCGGCGGGGGGGGGGGGAGAGAATTCCGCCCCATATATGGAAAGGGGGCTCCTGGCTCTGGTCTTCCATATATGGAATCAGCAAGCCCATTTGGGTGCTGTGCCCCCCCCCCCGCCTCCAGTAACCCAACTGGCTCAAAGCCACAGAACTTCCTCGAAAGGTGCGAAATAGAGAAGGGCACGGGTATAGAAAGAGAAACCTGGAAGCCACCACAGGGAAGATGCTACCCCGAGTGAAGACTCCACCCCGAGTGCAGACTCCACCCTGAGTGAAGACCACACCTCAGTGAAGAGAAGATCCACCTTCACAATGAAGGTCCTGATGACAGTGGATTGGCAATGGCAAACATTAAAGTAACGCATGGGGGAACTGCAGGAACTGTTCATTCCTGTCTGGCACTAAAGCAAAATGGGTAAGAGGGCCAATCCATGGCAAATTAGAAATAGTATCCAATCCAAGGAATAAGCATACAGATTGGCCAAGAAAAGTAATAGGTCTGAGGATTTGGAGCAGTTTAGAATTCAGCAAAGAAGGACTGAGGGATTGATTAAGAACGGAAAAATACAGTACGAAAATAAGCTTGCAGGGAACATAAAGACTGGCACTAATAGTTTCTATAGATATGTGAAGAGAAAGAGATTGGTAAAGACAAATGTAGGCCCCCTACAGGCAGAAACAGGGGAATGTATATTAAGAGACAAATAAATAGCTGAGCAATTGAGTACATACTTTGGTTCTGTCTTCACAAAAGAGGACACAAATCATATACCAGAAATGTTGGAGAATGAAAGGTTTAGTGAGAGGGAAGAACTGAGGGAGATCAATCTTAGTAGAGAAATTGTGCTGGGAAAATTGATGGGATTGAAGGCAGATAAATCCCCAGGGCCTGAGAATCTGCATCCCAGAGTGCCTAAGGAGGTGGCTCTGGAAATAGTAGATGCATTGGTGAGCATCTTTCGGGATTCTATAGACTCTGGAACTGTCCCTGCAGATTGGAGGGTAGCTAATGTCACTCCAATATTCAAAAAGGAAGGTAGAGAGAAAAAAGGGAATTATAGACCAGTAAGCCTAATATCGGTAGGGGGGAAAATTCTTGAATCCGTTATCAAGGGTTTTATAGCAGAACATTTAGAAAGCAGTGGCAGGATCAGTCAGAGTCAGCATGGATTTATGAAGGGGAAATCATGCTTGACAAATCTGTCAAGATATAACTATGATATAACTATGTTTGAAGATATAACTAGTACAGTTGACAAGGGGGAGCCAGTCGATGTGGTGTAGTTGACTTTCAGAAGGCGTTTGACAAAGTCCCGCAAAAGAGATTATTGTGCAAGATTAAAGCACATGGGATTAGGTAAAGTGCATCGAGGTGGATAGAAAACTGGTTGGCAGAGAGGAAACAAAGAGTAGGAATTAATGTGTCCTTTTCAAATTGGCAGGCAGTAACTAGTGGGGTGCCACAGGGATCAGTGCTGGGACCCCAGCTATTCACAATATATATTAATGATTTGGATGAGGGAACAAAATGTAACATCTCAAAGTTTGCAGATGATACCACGTTGGGTGGGAGGATGAACTGTGACGAGGATGCAGAGATCCTTCAGCATGATCTGGACAGGTTGGGCGAGTGGGCAAATCAATAGCCGATGCAGTATAATTTGGATAACTGTGGGTTATTTAGTTTGGAAGCAAAAACAGGAAGGCAGATTACTACCAAAATGGTTGTAAATTGGGAGAGGGAAGTGTGCAGCGGAACCTGGGTGTCCTTGTGCACCAGTCGCTGAAGGGAAGCATGCAGGTGCAGCAGACGGTAAAGAAGGCTAATGGTATGTTGGCCTTCATTGCGAGAGGTTTTGAGTACAGGAGCAGGAATGTGTTGTTGTAATTATACAGGGCCTTGGTGAGGCCACACCTAGAATATTGTGTGCAGTTTTGGTCTCCTTTTCTAAGGAAGGATGTTCTTGCTCTCGAGGGAGTGCAGAGAAGGTTTACTAGACTGATTCCAGGGTTAGCGGGACTGTGATATGAGGAGAGATTGACTAGGTTAGAATTGTTCTCACTGGAGTTCAGAAGAATGAGGGTGGATCTCATAGAGATTTATAACATTCTAACAGGACTAGGCAGGGTAGATGCAGGGAAGATGTTCCCAATGGTAGGTGTGTCCAGAACTAGGGATCACAGTCTGAGGATTCAGGGTAAACCATTTCGAACAGAGATGAGGAGACATTTCTTCAATCAAAGAGTGGTGAGCCTGTGGAATTCATTACCACAGGATATAGTTGATGCTAAAACATTGAATTCAAGAGGCGGCAAGACATAAGACTTGGGGCAAATGGGATCAAAAGTTATGGGGAGAAAGCAGGATTAGGGTATTGAGTTAGATGATCACCCATGATCGTGATAAATGGCAGAGCAGGCTCGAAGGGCCAAAAGGCCTCCTCCTGCTCCTATCTTCTATGAATTTATGTACCTATGAGTTCAAGAAGCTGGGTCATTGGAATCAGGAGAGATCAGTCAAGAGCCGTACACAGCGGAGAAACCGGAACAAGTTCAACTGCATGGATAGTTTCTGAGTCTCAAGTCTCAAATAGGCCATAGTATTTATAAGTAAATTTAAGGATTTAGAGTTTATTGTGTGAATAGAGTTTGGATGGTAAGATTCAGTAATACAATTGGGTTGAACTATAAATTTATTCTTGTCCTTTGGTTGTCTCATGAGTAAGGGCACCTGGTTAAATGAGTATTAAGATAACTGGTCGAAGTCTCTGAAGCGTACAGAAAACACGGAAATCATGCTGGCCTAGAGAATTAAGAAGCAATGGGTCTTAATGACCCATTTGCATCCTCCAGCTGGCATGGGGCATGAACCTCGATTCTGACGTCAGCGGGGGCCAGAGCATCGGAAACGGAATCCTCCCGTCTTTTCCCCACACTGGATTCTTCGCTGCATCGGGAACTCCGCTATTGGCAGCGCATGGTGGAGAATCCAGCCCAAAGTATTCTTATAATGGCCAGAATTCTCCGTTTCGGAGACCAAGGACTGGATTCTCCATTCCTGAGATGTTAACGCCAACGCAGCATCCGTGGACTTTCACAACAGCAAAACGGGCGCCACACCTGGACCGATTCCGCTACTGTTAAAGGGCTAGTACCCGGTGCCACGTGGAACACAATCGATTCCAATGGAAAACGGTGTAAGATTCGCCAGACACTCGGGAGGCTGACAAGCTGCAGCCGCATATACATATTACAATTCCCACACACATTCATCCCAGCCAACAAGATGGCACTGGTTGTGCTGGAGCGTGCCCATCCAACTGATGGGTCAGCTGTGGCCAGAGGACACCTAGAGGGGTGGACTGGGGGGACACCTATATGACCTGTGGCATTAAGTTCACGGTGGGTTGCCAGCGGCATTTGCAGCTGCATGGCTGCCTTTCTGGCTGCGGAAATGGTGTTCCGTGCCCATCCACACCGACCGCTCAGCCCATCTCCTGGCCACCCCCATCTACTCCCACCAGCCCTGGCAGAAGCCCCCAGCCAGTGGTACAACTGTCAGCAAACTATGGCAATATTGGACACTTTCCATACCCCCTTTCTCTCCCTCAGCAGCCACAACACCGGTTTCACGGTTTTTAAAAGCACGAGTGGACCATGCTATCGGGAATTCAGCCCATCAGAGATGGAGAATCATGGAGGCCCCAGAGAATGCCGGGTCAGGCCCGCTAATGATATGCAAACAGTGTTTACTATGCATTCCAGACCGCTTTGATGCTGCCGTCGAGGTGACGGAGAATTGCGATTTGGCGTCAAATCGGCACCCGCCGCGATTTTAGTGTCGGAACCTATCCTCAGCCAACCGCATTTCCCGATTTTGCCGTTAGCCAACAGAGAATCCTGGCCAATGTTCTCCTGTTGGAGCTGAATTGCAATTGATATGCGCAACACAAATGGCACTGCCATCTGGCATGGGCACTGCTGGCATTTTTGCATGCGCGTGATCGAGCTGGGGTTGCCCAGCATGGGTGTTGCTGGGGAGGAGGTCAGCGTTTATTTCGGGGGTCTCGGAGATCAGGATGCCATTTAACAATGGTGTCCCAATTTCTCGCTATAACGGGGAGTTACGGCGAGCGGAGCTCACCACTGTACAAAACAGGGCTACGTGCGGCCTCGGCCGCGCGTTCCCTGTTCAGGCCCCTTATGCCATGTGTTTCTTGGCACTGCGAGTGCCAGGAAACATGTGGCTAAACGCGCTCGCCAGTGGACTTTGTTCCCTTTTGGGAGAATTGATCCTGAATGTTTAGGACAGCTTCTCCCTTCATAATCGCATACGGAGTTGTACCTTTCCTTATCAACCTGTGTCCAGCTCTGAATGGCCCTGGTTAAGGTACAAAATGCTTTTTCACAGAAGGAATTTTTTTGACACACAAGCCCGTAGCTCAGTTACAGTTGGCCAACCAAATTGTTTCCTATGCTTTCAGACAAGGTAACGTGACACTGAAGCATCAACTTTCCACTCCTAGGCAAATTTGAGCTCTTTCAGGCTTAGTCTTATCCTGTAAGTCCATTAAATTTATTGATTATGATCACGAAGGCATGGGTTTAGTGTCCTCGGCCCAAGGGGCATTTGGTGACTGTGTTTTATCGTACAGGGTGGCCTCGCCCCAATATTCCCAACAGTGTCGCTGCAAACTGCAGCCGCTGGCTGTTCTGGATTTTGTCATTCATTTGTCTAACTATTTGTATGTATAAACTGATGCAAGTATAAATCATTATCCCTTTCTGTTATTTGTCCTCCTTCTGGCCTACCCATCAGCTTTCCTGTCTCTTGGCGTTCCATTCTGGGTTCCACCCACCCTTCTGCAGTAACTAATTGTGGATGTTATTTCACTGTGAACCTCGTGATGGAGCCCTTTACTCCCCAACTGAAGTCGATAGCACCTCCGTTCCCCTTCTTTTCAGTCATTCCTCCTGTTTCTGCGCAGTTAGTTCTTAACTCTGGCGTGGTTCTTGCTAGCTTATGGAGATACGGTATACCTCTTCCATGCAGCTTCAACCAGACACTCGACTGAGCATTAACCCGCCTGGCCTGCCTGCGCCCTTATGTGCAGCACGGTAGCACAAGAGGCAGCACGGTAGCACAAGTGGCAGCACGGTAGCACAAGTGGATGGCACTGTGGCTTCACAGCGCCAGGGTCCCAGGTTCGATTCCCCGCTGGGTGGGGGCGTGGGTCTAGGTAGGATGCTGTTTCAGAGGGTTGGTGCAGCTAGATAGGCCGAATGGCCTCCTCTGCAATGCAGTGAATCTACCTCTCCCTGTCCTGAATTTTCCTGTCCCAGTTTCTCTGATGATCAACCAAATCATTTTTAGATAGGCTTATTGCACTAATGATGGGTGATAAATAAAATATACTTGCACTTTTGGCACAGCCGTTCTGATGATCCTGAGAACTCTGTTTGAGATGCCAATTGTTGTAGAGTAGACTATTATACAAAATAATCTGAGGACTTTCAGGTACAAAATTATCGTTTATTTGTCAACGTGTTGGCAGAGCACAATCTCAGGGGAGGTCTCCAGAGCTGGCTCTCCCAACTGAGAAATCATGCACTATTTATACATTGTAGATCACATAGGAAAAGCATTATTTACATTTGAACATTGTCTGGTTCAGACTTTTACATTAAACAAGGCACAGATGTTCACCCAGACAGAGTGAGCATTTTCTACACTTTCTATGGCTCTTTCCCCAATCTCTTGTTGTTTGCACTGTTGGTAATGTCTGCATCTTTATGTCTTAGAAAGCCAAGTTGCACTGGAAAACATGTTATTGAGGGTCTCGCAGGTGGTGTCTGGGAAAAAAAGTTTGTTAAGGTCACTAAAGAATCAATTAGACTAAACAATATGTTATTGACGTCATTTGTGTCTTTTGTCGCACCAGCATATTGCTGATTGCTGTCTTTGTCCTGACTGAAATTTTCCTTGACTTCTAATATAGTGTAATGCACTGTGTAAGTTCAAAAACCCCAGAAGACCCCATTAATAGACGCTAATTATTGTCTGCCCCAATAAATCATTGTAAATAAACTCCGTTCTCCTCTTCCAATGAATTTCTGTGTTCAAGTTTTACTTGCTAGCCGTGGGGATGAATACTCTGGATGTAGCAATGATCTGCACCAAGGCGATACTTGGACCTTGTTGCAGAGCAATAGACCATTGAATATTCGAGCAGCTCACAGAAGACAAGTAAACATTTGTCATGGTGATAAGTGCTCTCAAAGTGCACTTCAGGCCAAAGGAAAGCGGTGGTTGAATGCCAGGGAATTGGCAAGCCCATTAACAATACATGTCAACATTGTGGCCATTGGCCTCTGCATGTCGATTTGGCACACTGGCCAACATTCTAATTTGTGACCAAATAATTAAAAATACTTCAATTGCATTAACTAGGGAACATCTCCTCATGGAGGATGATGATTTAACCTTGGAAAAAGCCACAATCTTGACTGTCCGAATCAAATTTGCCATGTTCGATTTGGAGAGGTTACACAGAAATGCATCCCCAAACTCAGAGTTGCAGACCCAGCTTGTTCAACCAGCCCAAGTGCAAGGATTATGATGAACCAAGAGACCTCAGATGTTTCATAAACATGTGCTCCATTAAGGTCATGTACCTCTAAAACCGTTTTGAAATTATGTTCAGCTGGGGGGGATAAATGTAACTGATGCTTAAAGTGGAATAATTTTGCAATGATGCGCAGACCTCAGTTTGACATATGGAGGACTGGCTTCCTAAGAGTGAGAAACAGGATTTGTATATCATCATTGATGCTAAAGCACCAGGTATTTAAAGGAACACTCAGTTGAGATCGCGAGCATTTCAGCGTCTTGTCAATGTTGGTGTGAAAGTGGGCTGGAATCTCTGGTTCCCCAGCCATGTGTTTCTTGGGAGCCCACTATTCACTGGCAGTGGGATTTTCTCTTCCCGTCATTTGTTATGGGCCAGGGTTTAGAGAACACCAAATTATATCATGGAGTTCACCTGACCTACAACTGTTAATAGGTTTTGGTTATGAGGAGCACAATTCAGATGTTATGCAACAGAGGCCTTAAGCACTTTAAATCAAAAACAAAGTTGATTCTAAAAATTCTGTTAACATTTTCTAAACACACACAATTAGCATTTTTATCAACTACAAACGTACATCCCCCCCCCCCTCCCACCCCCCCCCCCCCCCCCCCACACACACAGCTACAGTTCTCTAGAAGAATATACCCCTCAATAACTTCCCTTTCAACTGTCTCAATTTGATAACATCCAAGACCAGGGGGAACCCTTTTTAACAAAACCGTAGGTTTGAATTCTTTACTGAAAATAGGTATCACTTTTAAATTATCAAGTGATCTGGACACCTTTTAACATATCGTGAGAGAGACCAAAATAAACCTTCTTTGTCTGAATGCAGCTCCCAACTGTCTAAACCGAAAGTAAAACACAAAGCCACAAGCAGCTCCCAGCTCAAAACGAAAGTAAAATCCAGAACAAATGCCCAGCTCCACCCACACAATGACATCACTGAAGCTATTTGATAAACACACATTTCTTAAAGGGACATCCCATGACATATTTGACAATGTGATTTCCCATTGAAGCCAGCCCATGCCGCTGGGAAACCCAAAGGCGGGGGTGCACTGCCGGTGGGAAAAGTGAATGGCAAGGGCAGGAGAATTCCAACCAGTATTTATTTTGAGTAACAAATGTCACCATTGGTATTTTTTGCAACTTTCTCGCACTCCTGTGACATACACTCTTCAAAACTTATGATGGCTCAGTTATTCCAGTTTTCACAATTCCAGCACGCTACAGATTTGGCAGCCTGAACAGGTTCGTGTTTTAAGTGGCTTAAGGATTATGTGGTTAACCTATTCAATAGACTTGGGTTCAAACTTGAACACCCCACTGGAACACCTATTAATAACACAGACTATACACACTGGTATTCTTTCTCATTTTACCGGATTGGGGGAGATTAAGGGGCAATGTCATACTCCTTGCATTGACACATCATTTCCACCAGTTTTGCACAATTTGGGACAAATGCTGTTTGTAATCAATCCCAAAGTATCACAGCTCAAATGACTAGAAATAGATGGTATCATTGAACAAATTGCAGTGGATGTCAAATCTAATCATTGCGTGACACAAAAATGGAAAATTAGATTGTGCAATTAGATAAAGCCGTGAACAAAGCTATTATTTCAGCCATTAGCTGCAATCCAAGCAATATTTTTTTATTATTCATTCATGGGATGTGGGGGTCGCTGGCGAGACCAGCATGTATTACCCATACCTGATTGCCCTTGAGAAGGTGGTGGTGAGCCACCTTCTTGAACTGTTGCAGTCCATGTGGTGTAGGTCGACCCACAATGCTGTAAGGGAGCAAGTTAAAGGATTTTAACCCAGTGGCAGCGAAGGAACGGCAATATAGTTACAAGTCATGATGTTGTGTGGCTTGAGATGTTGGATCAGGTTGCATGGGGTGTGGGGGGGCAGACCAGGTCACACCCGGATGTGAGGTCATACCGGGAGGGAGAGTCTGACCAGGTTGTACCAGGAGAGGGAGACACACCGGGAAGGGGAGTCGGACCAGATTGTTTGGGAAAGGGAGCCGCACCCGGGTGGGGATGGGTCTTACCGGATTGGAAGGGAGGCGGCAGGGGACGGTGGTCGGTGAGGGGGACGGTGGTTGCACACCAGGAGTGGGATGGGGGGGTGGATCAGTTTGCATGGGGCGGCCGCACTTCGAGCGGTGGGCGGGGTAGGACTGGGTTGCAGGAGAGGGGGCAGTCAGACCGTGTTGGACTGGGAAGAGGATTTGGGAGGAGCCCAGCTGAGGGGAGGGGAGGCAGTGGGGGGGGGGGGGGGGGGTAGTGATTGTTGGGTGGCGCCGGTGGGATGGGGGTGAGGATCTGCTCAAGGGCTGGGGTAGGGTCAGGTTGGACCGGGGAGGGGGAGTCAGGTTGGTGGATAGTTCCTGGCCGTATGCAATTGTCCAGAGGAAGTTAGCCCTTCCGGTCAATTGTCAGGCAAACCCTTACATGGGGACTTCCTAGGGGTACCCAAAAAATCCGATGCTGGGGAACTCGGGAGTTTTGGGCCCTTGTTTGCTGTGTAAGTAATTCTGTGTTGTAGATTCACCAACATTTTTAAATATGTGGAGCTACTCCTGGCATGCCTTCCTGCATTCTTCATTGAACTTTCATCATAATTTTGTGACTCTACAGTCTTCACGAAGTTTGACAGAGCTATCTTCAGATATTATTAGCATAGCAAAGCCAGTACCTTCCAGCTTTTGTTACTGATAATGGTTTGTTTCAGTGTAATAGAATGCCCTGTCGACTGAGTCCAGCACTTAGCTCATTCCAGAATATCATGTCCGCAGTCTTGTCAGATATTGAGGGGATGCTCAACTTACTTGAACCTACTCAACCTACCTCTATGGAAGTGACAAAGCAGAACTGAGTCAGTGATTATCAATGATGACTCACACAACACAATTTGATGCCCGACATGTATGAATGCATATTTGCATAACCTGAAATTGACTTTCCAGGGTGCATAATGACAGCAGCTGAAGTAAAGCCTACAGAGACAACGTCAAACCTATCCATGTGCTTCCATCTCCGTCTAGCATGAAAGAGTTTGCATTGTTCCTCAGTACTACCAACTTTTAATACAAATTCATTCCTCAGTCTGCAGAAAGCCTCTTCAGAAGCTACTATGCACAAAAATGCACAGCAAACAGTGATACATAAAAGGTGAAGATCTGTTAGTCTTGACGTATTTCAACCCACATGCGGAAATGTATGTCACAACAGATGTCTCAGGAAGTGTAATAGGAGCTCTCACAGTACATTGCAGGAAGTAAATGACCAATCGCTTATGCACCACACCCATTGTCAAAAACGAAACACAACTAGTCTATAGAGAGTGAGAAGAACTAACGTGCAGATATGCTTCTGAACATTGACATATCTGGCTCTGTGGTAAAATCGTCACTCTCTGCATTGATCACCAAGTGTTGAATACATTGTTAGCTGCATCAGTTTCTGGCCATTGCGTAGACCTCTACAAATCTACAGATGGTTTCCTTGTCTTCATCAGTGTAACTTCAACATTGAGTATCACACAGGTTCATGCAACCAAGTAGCGGACACGCTTCGCCACACTGTTATTGTGCAGAGCGTTAACGATGGTGAAATAACTTGAGACATCACAGACTATGGCCGGAATTTTCTGGCCTTGTCACGGTGGTTAACCCTGCAGCAGATGCAGCAAGCTATTCAAATGCCTATTGAATTTGGTGGGATCGGAAGATCCCGCCGGCAGAAGAGTGCCATAAATTTCAAACATATGTGGTTGCAATGATTTCATTCACGACCGCAAATCTCATTACTCGAGAGGAGGTGAAATGAAATGAAATGAAAATCGCTTATTGTCACAAGTAGGCTTCAAATGAAGTTACTGTGAAAAGCCCCTAGTCGCCACATTTCGGCGCCTGTTCGGGGAGGCTGGTATGGGAATTGAACCGTGCTGCTGGCCTGCCTTGGTCTGCTTTAAAAGCCAGCGATTTAGCCCTGTGCTAGACCAGCCCCAGAAGGCAGAATCAGCAACAGGCAGCACACTGAACACCAGTGCCTAAATACCGAGTGGTCTCGCAAAATCGAGGAATTAGCCACATATTACGCAGTTCGCAATAAGCTTCGATTGTTTGATGACACCTTCATTGCCCGCGGAGCTTGAGCAGTTTTCTCAAAAGTGCTGCAGCAACGTGTATTGCATCTTGAGATAAAGGCATCCTGATGTTGCTAAGATCAACCCTATGAGGCAGTCCTGTGGCCAGCAATAGATAGCTGTATAGAAGAGTTTCCTAAATGAAAATGCCTAGTTTGTACACTCTGAAAAATCTGTTAAACTATGTCCCACACATCTACACTGACTCCAGTGCCATCAAAACCGTGGCTACGTTTTGGAGAAATAGAAGCAGATCCGAGCAATCAATGGTTTTTGCTTGTTCATGATCTATGTTACAAATGGCCACAAATCGCTACAACACCACTTCAGTCATTGAAATTCTTTAAAAAAAAATTTTAGATTACCCAATTCATTTTTTCCAATTTAGGGGCAATTTTGCATGGCCAATCCACCTACCCCGCACATCTTTGGGTTGTGGGGGCGAAACCCAGGCAAACATAGGGAGAATGTGCAAACTCCACACAGACAGTGACCCAGAGCCAGGATCGAACCTGGGACCTCGGCACTGTGAGGCAGCAATGCTAACCACTGCACCACCATGCTGCCCTCAGTCATTGACATTCTGGACCAACTTTTACAAAATGAGGCTTAACAGAGACTATGAACAATGAACCACAGTTTATTTCCAGTTAATTCATAAAGTTCAGAGTGAACTACGAAATTCATCATCATCTGACATCGCGATACAAACCGCAAGCAAGTGGTGACATTGACTGGTTCAACAGGTGATAAAGTTGAGAGATGGTATATCGGGGGGGAAAACATTTGAACAATCCATGCACATCCTACTTCAGACATGTCAATTCACCACACACTGACCAGAAAGACAATAGCCCAATTTGTCAGAGGTCATGACCTTTGCATGCCAATGACTATTCTTAAGCCAAGTAAGAGGTCTTACAGCACCAGTGTAAAGTCCAACAGGTTTGTTTTGAATCAGGTGAATGTTCACCTGATGAAGGAGCTGCGCTCCGAATGCTAGTAATTCAAAACTTGTACGTTGGACTTTAAACTGGTGTTGGAAGATTTCTTACTGTGCCCACCCCAGTTCGTTGTCGTCATCTCCACATCATATTCATGAGCCAACACTGTCATGCAACGAGAATCTCAGAGTGAAAGCTGAAGAAATCACAAAGCGACAAGATAATAAGGCAAAAACATACTTCGACAAACAAAGAAGTGCAAGGAAATCACAATTTAAAGTTGGAGATTAGCCATATCTTGATCACAAACGTGCATCATCTCTATGTGGTGAAAAGCAGATCAGGCAGTTGCTTGCTATTCATGCTCATCTGTTTGATAACAACAGTAAGTGGACACTTAATAGACAGCGGACCAAGATACCACGAGGGCCCCAAGGAGCCTATGGTTTATACTTGTTGATCATCCTCTGCAAAGCAAATGCCTGAAAATCACTGCAAACAAATTCCATCGCCATCACTTTGGGCATTTACATTCCAGGCAACTTGTTTACAAAAGTGCTTTGCTGGAGACTATCACTACAGACATTGTACCACAATTAGTTTCTTGTCAGTTCATGGAGTTCCTTAGCAAGCTGTGGAATTCATCCAACATGGTGATCCAACCCACTATCACTATGCTGTGTGATTCAACAGAGTGATCATGGACAGTCTGAGAGCTAATATATCGGAGGGGAAAGCAAACAACAGGTCATTGTTTGCAAGAATGCCGAAGATTTGCGGAAATCGCTGCTGAATCAGTTACAATGCTTGCTTTTGGGGCTGTTTAACACAGGGCTAAATCGCTGGCTTTGAAAGCAGGCCAGCAGCATGGTTCAATTCCCGTACCAGCCTCCCTGAACAGGCGCCGGAATGTGGCGACTAGGGGCTTTTCACAGTAACTTCATTTGAAGCCTACTTGTGACAATAAGCGATTTTCATTTTCATTTTGTACATCACTGTTTTAGCATGGTGTAATTCAATCCATGGCATGATGGCCTGCCAACTTTTACATATGCCTAATTTGTATCTTTTTCATGACACCACCCTTTAATATCACCCCCAATTTAAAAAGCAGCGCTGGGCATTATTCTGAAGATCAAATCAACGTAATCATACAACACATGGCATTCCAATTTTGATCCCCAATTAAACATGTATTACTCTGCATGTGATCAAGTTATTATTCAGCCCTGAACACGGTTTAATAGGATATTGAAACATATTTTAAGTCTCACAACCTGGCCTCTCTTCACTGAATTTGCAATTGAGTGGCATTCTTGGAGATGAAAAGAAGCACAGATGAAAAGGAACAGAGTTAGTTCACAAAGTTCTGAACGTTCTGTGTCTCTTTTGTCCCTCTGAAGGCTTTTGGCCCCACATCCTTCAAAGATTCTGCTCAGTTATTTTGCTAGACTGAAGTGATCACATTTTCAAGTGGGATAAGTAGTTACTGCAAAGCTGATTTATCTTTTCCATATTCTTGTAGCAGCGATTAATTAGCACAGTACAATGGTTTTAAAATGGTTGGAGCATATTGGTCACTTAGCCTAAGAATTGGCAAGCTTAGAGGAACATGATGAGACCATCTACAAATTTAATGGATGCTTTGAAGGTGGAACCGGCTTTATTTTAAATACAAAAATGGGTTGGAAATGTCAGTCAGAAATGAGGTGAAGTGTGTAAAATGTAAAGTGTGAGCTTTTTGCCAGGACCAGGGAGACAAATAATGGGCCCTGGTGCTTCTTTTTCTGCCTTTAACCCTCTCCCTCAATCATGAATGATATTTCTTCCCTGATCAAGGTCCACAAATTAATTCACCAAACAATCACAGCAAGGTCTGAGTAAAATGATAACGCCCATGGTTGGCATCTGGTTATGAATATTAGCTGATTATTTATGCAGCATGTATCATTAATATGAAGATCAGCAACAATATAATGCAGCGTTAGTTTGTCTTCCCTCTAGGTGATCCCAATACGATCATTAAATAAACCAGAGAGTGCAAATCTTACTTTATCACCAGCATGCAAAATTGTTTATTTGACAAGAGAATATCCCATTGGTTATTCATAACACTGTGCAGACAAGAAGACTGATTTTGGTGACTGTCGCAGGTGCCGTTAACATGTTCTGCTCATTGTACATTGAACACGGTGACAATAAATTCATATTTGGAGGAAAGATTCAATACTTGCAACACAGATGAATTGTACAAGACGTTTTTTTGCATTCTGTTGAAGAAGTAGATGACTTTAACCTGCCTGGGTGCATGATATTGGGGTGAATTCTCCGCCTCCCCAGCTGCGTGTTTCACGGCGGAACGCCATCGCTGGCATTGGGTTTCTCCGTTCCCGCTACTGGCCAATGGGATTTCCCATTGGCGCTTCCCCACGCCGCCGGGAAACATGCGGGCGGGTGTGCGTTGCCGGCGGAGCGCAGAATCCTGCCGGCGGAGCCATTAGTCGATACTAAGGCCGTAATCCGCCATTTGGGAGACAAGTGTTTCCGGTGGGACTGAACTGTTTGCGAATCGCGTTCCTGTAGGGGATACGATTCAGTAAACGAGTCGGGGCATCCAAATGGGCCATCCTGTTGCCTGCGTGAATTCAGAGCAATTCCCATTCCCATTGGCATCTGGTTCGCGGGGGCCGGAATTAGCGCTGGAAAGCCTGAGAAGCTGGAGCTGCTTATAACTGCTCCATTGCCCACACAATCTCATTCCAGCCAAGAAGATGGCTCCAAGGAGACCTGTGTCACGCTTCCTGGAGTGTGAGCTTGACATAATGCTAGGTGGAGTGGAGGAGAGCAGGGACACTCTCTTCCTCAGTGTGGGGTGGAGGCTGCCAGCCTGACAAGGAGGACTGGAATCCAGTACCGAAAAAAGATCATTGACCTCCTCAGGACAGCTGGGGTGATTCACGATCTCTCTGCCCCTGGCATTACTCCCGTCCCTCCTTCCTCACATCACCCACCAATCCCCTAGAGAGCAACCACATGTCACCTGCCTGCACCTCACTTCCGTCCCACCCTCCACCAAACCCCAACACCTGTATTGTCATCTTTGGCCAGGAGCCATGCACACACATGCCACCAGTCACAGATTGGTAGAACTCGCTTCTAAGTGTCTCACCATATCCTTTCTGCGTCCCCAAGGACAAGGTGGCCCATAACAGACAAGAGTGCTAGAAGACAGAAGGGGGCATCCCTGACCTGCACATGCAGATCCCAATGGAGCAGAGGGCAATGGAAGTAACGGGCGAGGCTGAGGAATGGGCTGTAGCTTGAAACGGCGGTGGGCAAGCGGTAATGAACCGAGATCCAAATGGAAAATGATGTCCCTATAGCGATTGAGTGACCCCTCTCCCACAGACCAGTCCATCCCAAGAGCTTACCATGTCTTTTATCTTGTGTCTTGCAGGATCACCACCAGATGAGGCTGGGCCATCCGGGCTACCTTGCCCCCAGCCACATCCCCAGTACACCCGGAGCACCAATCCGGGAAGGCACCAGCTTCTTGTCACTGCTGTCACCTCCACACTCCACCATCGCAAAGACTTTCACCTCGGTGGGGGGTTTTAGTCAAGAGGCTCCTGGGTCACCTCCTGATGCACACTTCACACATGCGAAGGTAAGTACCCCCGAGGAAGCAGGTTGTTGGAGGGGGAGCAGGCTGTCGGAGGGCTGCCCAATCCCAGTGAACAGCAGTAGTACAGTGCACTTGTGGAAGTATAATCCTATCACTGGTACAGATGCAGACACAGAGCCAGAATTTACAGGAGGGGGTGTCAGCAAATTTCCTGCAACTACAGGTGGAGCTGGAGGATTCCAACCACCTTCAGGTGCAGGAGATGGTGCCGATAATGTGTGGTATCCAGGCCAAAACTGAGCAGGTAGCATCGCCAGAGGAAGGCCTGGGGCAAGAAGTCAGAGCCATGGATCAAGGCGTCCAAGGCTTGGGGCACACTGTGCGGTCGATGGCTGAGGTGCAGGCAGGGAAGCCCAGTCACAGGCAGACATGTCTTGGGTCCACATGAACATAGTTGCTGTGGTCCAAACCTTGGCCCAGTCACCAAGGGTCATGGCTGAGGGCATCAAGAGCATTGGCCAGGCGCTGATTGACCTTGACCAGTCACGAAGAGCCTTGGCACAGTCACAGAAGGACAGGGAGGGACACGACTGAGGCAGTGAGGGACATGTCTCCCTCGCTGCGAGACATGCCCCAGTCTCAGTGCTCCATGGCTGAGGGCATCGCGACTATGGCTCAGACGAGCAATGCCAGGTCTCAGTGGAGCCTCCGGAGCTCACTCCGGCCTCAACTCCATCTGAAGGAGCAGCCAGGGGGCCATTGATCATCCTCAGGGAGGAGAAAGTGATGGAGCCCACGCCGGTGCCTCAGCACTTCTGAATCCCCCCACCTGACACTTGCTCATCTGATGGGCAGCGGGAAGAACAGACTGGGGACATGTCGTAACCTATGACACCCAAAAGTTGACCGAGCCCATCCAGGCGCAGGCCCTCCAGAGAACGCCCACCCAGTGTATCACAGGTCAGAGGACTCGACATGCAGCAGTCCTCCTCCACTTCTGATGTGCTGTCAGGGGTAACACCTAGAAGGAGCGGTCGGCTACGTAAAATAAGAAATTTAGAGAACACTTAAGTTGGCACTGGTGTAGCACATAGGTGATATTTAGGGGTCAAGGCACAGCAATATATTTTATCACCATTAAACACTTCTGCACCAACAGTCCGACCTATCTTTAACATCTGTCCGGTGGGTGTTCGGGATGTGCCAGGGCTGGGTGTTGAGGGTGTGTCAGATGGGAGGTGTGGGAAGGTGTGGAGGGGGGTTGCTAGAGGATGGGGCGGGACAGGCCCCCCATGACATGTGAACGTCCCACCTGGTGTGTTACCCTCAGAGTGAAGTGGCAGGGCACGGGGCCAGAAATGTGAGCCCACCTTGGATGAGAGCTCCACCAGGGAGTGAGCCCTAACCATTCAGTATCTCCCAGGAAATCCCACCCTCCACTTGCCCTCCAAGAATATATGGGCCCGTGGGACAGATTGGCCAGTGCGCATTCAGGTGTCACCTCGACGGATAGTGGAATGTGATCCTAAATGCAGGAGTCAGACTTTGCCAAGCAGTGAGGAGCACCACAGCTTATCTCACAGCGAGTCTTCATCATCCTGCGTGCTGTGGACAAAACCCATTGATACTGTCAATCAAGGGCCAACACCCTTTGGAAATGCTGGTTAGACTCTTGGAAAGTGAAAGGGAAGCTGTGGTAGTGAGAAGGAGTGAAGGGCTGAGGGACAGGGTATGTGGATTAAAGGGCTGAGGGACAGGGTATGTGGATTAAAGGGCTGAGGGACAGGGTATGTGGATTGAAGGACTGAGGGACAGGGAAGGGGTGAGTGGTTATGAGGAAGACGGTTCCATTTTGAAAGGGGGGGGGGACCTGGTGGCAGAGCTGCCGGTGGTCAGGTCTCTTAGTTGGCAAATCGGGAGTTAATGAGGTTGCCTCATGTGAGGTGGCCCTGAAGTAATGTTGGGTGGCCTGCTCTGCCAGCCTGTCCTCCACGCCGGGTTCTTCCTGGACACCCTTGTCATCCTCCTTGTCAGGTGAGGCCTGGTGCTCTTACTCCTCTTCCAGCATGTCAGCCATCTGCTGAGCGATGTTATGAAGGATACAGCAGGCAAGCACCAATGCTGGAGATCCTCCTGGGGTTATATCAGAGTGTCCCACCAGAGCGGTTCAGGCATCGGCAGTTAATCTTGAGGAGGCTGATGCACCGCTCAATGATGCTGCTGGTTGCTGCATTGGCGTTATTCTAATGGATTTCTGTCTCAGTCTGGGGCTTTGGGACAGCTGCATTAGCCATGACCACAGCAGGTAGCCCTTGTCGCAGAAGAGCCAACCCCTCACCTGAGAGAGTGTCTCGAAGGTGCCGGGAACCTCAGAGTGTGCCAGAATGTTAGCGGCGTGAGCGCTCCACAGGTATCGGGCACAGACATGCATGGTGTTCACTAGTGGTCACACACTAACTACACATTCAGGGAGTGGAATCCCTTCCTATTGATGAGGGACGCCCCCTGATGAACCGGTGCTCATGTGATGAGAGGCATGGATAGAGTGGATAGCCAGAGACTTTTCCCCAGGGTGGAAATGGCTGTCACGAGGGGACATAATTTTAAGGTGATTGGAGGACGGTATAGGGGAGATGTCAGAGGTAGGTTCTTCACACAGAGAGTGGTGGGTGTGTGGAATGCACTGACAGCAGAAGTGGTGGAGTCAGAGTCATTAGGGACATTTAAGCGACTCTTAGACAGGCACATGCTCAGCAGTAAATTGAAGGGGTGTAGGTTAGGTTGATCTTAGATTAGGATAAATGGTCGGCACAACATCGTGGGCTGAAGGGCCTGTACTGTGCTGTACTGTTCTATGTTCTAAGCCAGTTGGTCCTAGAATTCTCATCTGAAAAGAGGCATTTCAGTTTCATGCTGAAATTCTCTCTCCAAAGATTCTGCACAGAGAAAAGCAAGTAGAAATTGTGTTGTTAACTTTATTAATCAGTGATATTTGAAATATATTGGTTTGCTTAATTGGAATATAGCGGAAGGTTAGGAAGTAAGTTAAGGTTTTCTCTTTTACTTAAGGACTGCTGTAATGTTAACTTTAAATCTATTTATTTTTTGCTAATGTGGAAAAATAAAGTTTGTTTTCACATAAAATATACCTATGGGTCAGTGTTATCACTCCTGTGATACAGCAATATTTTCTCACACATTTTAAAAATTGCAAATAGTTGGGTTCTCGTCCGGGATCCTAACTAAATTGTGAGCTCTTTGCCAGGATTTAAAAAGTGTAATTCCTTATTTGCCTTGGGATTAATGAATTCAAAGCCAGCAAGTGAGGAACTGATGTTTTCAGGTGTTGATACTCTGTCACTTTAATAGGGAGTAACTTGTAAAATGACTCTTTCAGAGGTTAAGAGTTTCCTGGGGGTTGAAGAAATAACCCTGGGTGGTTTACAAAAGGTGACTAAAACAAACCTATTAGAATTGGCGGACATGTTGCAGCTGAATTTATCTGCAGGGGTAAGAAATTAAAGCGACAGCTCAGCATTTAAATTTGGAAGAGATGCCAGATACACAGTCTGAGTTGTGGCAAGAATCAGTGGAATTAGCCAAGATCCAATTACAAATTAAATAATACAACATATTGAAAAAATGAGAATTAGAAGCGAAAGAAAAAGAGGGAGAGGAAATAGCAAGAGAAAATGAAAAGGAAAGGGCAGAGAAGGAAAAAGAGAGAGAGGCAATGCCAAGGGAAATGAGTAAAGAGAGCAAATTTGAGCTTCAGAAAATAGCCCTGACGGAGAAGGAGTTGGAAAGAGAGCATATCATGGTGCAATAATACTTCCTCACATGTTTTACAAATGACAAATAGTTGGTTTCTCATCCGGAATCCTGAAATAGGTCAATTTTTAAGGTCTATGCTGACCAGGAGAGAGTTCGGGCTTTGAATTGTCAAATTTACACAATTGATCCAACCCAACACACACATGCTTGCTTCCATTTTGATTGCAGTAGACTTCAGGGCAGCTGACTAATCCAGGTCTGTCTTTATAATATAATATATAAAAGAGGTTCCTTTTGCATAAATTATTAAAACTAAACCACATTTAATCGACTGCTGCTAAAAATGATGTAAAGAACATTGTTGCATTCTCAGTTGATGATATAACTGGATGGAAAGATTCCAAAAGGGAATCCTGACTCAAAAAACAATTTTTACTTTATCTTTTAAATACATGGAGGAATAGTCTCAAGACCACTGATTAGTTTTAACAACAAGAAAACACCATTCATTACACATGAAAATAATTAGATTACGAACATAGTTTAACAAATACACAGAGTTTAAGATTAACACGGTTACAAAGTATATCTTAAACTACAATGGTCTCAGGAATACAAAGTCCATTTGAAATACACAAGATGACTGTGGTCAAAAGCACTCTCCACTCTGAACCTCAAGTCAATGGCTAAGGATTTCTCCTCAGAATCCATCCTCCTAGGTGGTTGTTACCTGTGAGTTTCCAAATTCCACTCCAGATAAAAATATGCTTTAAAATCTTCAAAGCAATGCTTTCCGTCAGCAGTTTAATTTATGAATCCATTCCAGCTTTTCCAACAATGATGTAAAACAAGGCTTCCGCTCCACTGTTAACAAAGAACCCAGTATTGAGTTTTCCATCTCTCTTTTCAGGTTTCCTTTGTCTTAACTGCTTTTGCACAAATGCCAAGATCCAGCCATTGACTTTCATAGTTATTTCAACTGATGTTCCGCAGGCTGTAGTAAATCTTACAAACCTGAAAATCACTTCAGATATTGTTCTGGCATTTCAGCCTTCTTCTCAGCTCTGTCTATCTTTACTGAACAGTTCTCTGTTCCAGTACCTTTAATCCCAGACTATTTGGAAACTTCTCTTTATTTCTCCTGTTTTCTTAACTAGCTGCTCTTCAGAATCGTGCACTTGTTTTCTTAACCTTTACTCCATAGTATGGCCTTCCTTCTACCAAAGCTGAGAGAGATATTCCCACTCTAACCTTCTGAACCAACTACTTCTAGCAGAGGTATGCGAGCTACCTACTATCTCACTAGCGATCTCCAACTACAAACAAATTAGCTAAATTAAAACTTAAATGCTTCTCTACCTTGCAAGGCCCCAGTTGCCAAGCAACACCCACATGCATAAGCCTTTTATTTATTCTTCATGCCGTGGCCCTCTGTAGGAACTCTTGTTTTACCTTCTTCTAATAAGACTCAATTGTCTGATTGATTGGAGGGGTTGGAGGCGTTTATTGCTAATCATTCACTTTAATACACTTGCATACGAACCAAATCAAAACTTTGAAACAAAATATCAAACAATACATGAGTTGGTCAAATACATGGCAAAGGAAATCATTAAACATAAAAGCATAAAAAAATCATTTAAAAATAAATGAATAGGATGATTCAAGAATTCAGGAAGGCAGGAATTCAGGGGGCTGACCTCGGCCACGGGGTGTTACTTTAAGGGAATCCTTACCGACAGCCTATTCCCTCTTTTACCCTAATTGATTTCTAATTCTCAGCTAAGACCTCCTGATTTGTTCAAATAGATATCTGTTACTCAGAGGATGATTTATTAATCAAACATTGGTGATTACTTAAGATTTACTGGTGTCCATCAAAGTTAATTCTGTGTCTACCTGCGCAGCCTCATGAGAATAGGTTTCTCACACCACTGCTGGTCATAGATCTTGCTGTAACTAATTAGTTGATACATTCTTATTGCTAAATGTACTGAAATACAATAGTCTATTCATTATATGAAACATTTTCAGAAACAATGTCTAAGTTTCCACAGACAGAACACCAATAGTTAATTCATTATCTCAAACAATGACTGCATTTTCACAGTCAAGGCATCTTTAATAATTTCACTCTTTCGCTATGCATTCAATCAGCACCTAAACCCATGAATAAACCAATGAATCAATAAATGAATCAATAATCTATCACCCTCTCTAAGCACAATAGAAACACAGTTGGAACTTAACCAACCCTCACACATACAAACATCTTGGTCCACCATGAATCTAACTATAGGTTTTACCGTTCCAGGCACTGACATTAAACTAAACCCACTTAAAATGATATCTTATTTTAAATATTTATCAATACAACTATAAATCCTTTAAAACTATCTTTTTTTTCTTAATAACATGACCATGAAATTCCATAAATGATACTCCATGCAGCTAAATTTAGATCAGGTTGGCTGATGCCCTATACACTGACTCCCACTGGAGTTTGTTGGCTCAATGGGATGATATATGATTTGGATGGGACAGATCAGCACAAAACCCACTACAGGCCCATCTTTGGTGCCTGGCCGTCCCATTCTACTGGAGGTTCAGCTGGACGCCTGCCCTTGGAGGGTGTGTGGGGTTTGGGGGAATATGTTTACTCCCTCTCCTCCACCAACCCCTCCCGACGTTACTACGACCAGCCCCTGTGCAAAAAGGCTGATCTTGGTCAAAGAATATTGAAATCATTTTACTTTCTTTCTGCAAGATCCAAGGCTTAGACCACATCAGGATGACATATTCAGGGAAAAAAACAGTCACAACCTTAGCAGACTCCATGTGAAACAATCCTCAGCACCGGTCCTCTTGATATTTATCAAAACAATCTTCAATACAAGAGGACAGCAGAAGCAGTTTAATTACTATACGCTGTTGCAAAGCAACAATGGATGCTTTTTCCTGGATGCCATAGGTCTCACACATTACAGAGATGATTATGGAACACGATCCTGCTTATCTTGGGCATCATTCAATTTATTATTCTGTTTAATTGCACCAATATTTCAAGTCTTTTAGATCTGCATAACATTTGTATTCAACATTGTTCTTCCATGACAGTAGGTTATAATTATAAACCATTCCACCTTTTAAAGTGGGGACATTTTCTTTGCAACCACATTGTTGTCTAGATAATTTTAAACTTAGTGACAACCTGTGATGAATTTGGAGAGGGCACATGGTATACAGTCTAGCACAATTCAGACCAGAACACAATGGGGGAAAAGCTTGATAAGACTCATTTCCAGTTAAAGGAATTATGCATGATGATTACCATGCCTCAGCCCTGTTCAGTAATGCAGTGCACAAACATTGTGCTGTCTGCACATCTATATGATGGTAACATGCAGTTGCGTGGTGAATGCACTGCTGGCTGGCTGTAGGTACAATAGGGGTCCAACAACATGGATAGATAACATGATGCACAGCTAGCCTGGGACATCTTGTACGCAGTCTGCCCCAATTAAAGAGAAGCTGTACTGTTGTTACAAAAGTGTCTGCAATTTTCTCTGAAAGGCTTGGTGTGCAGGAAAATACACAGCAAATGGAGCAAAAGGAAGGCTTCCAGGTTTTCTGATATGGTCCTTGAGGCAAAGGTGCTGGAAGTGGAAGGGAGGAGCTATGTTTCAGTGAGTGACCTGGAGACACTCCAGGCACACCTTGTGAAGGGAATGGACGCAGATGACCCCAGATGTCCATTCCCGGAATCTGCCCTGAAGGCTTGGGTTGCAGTTCTGGAAAAAAACAATGAGCTCGCGGGTGTTCAAGGTCAGTATGGACATCTTCTCATGGAATCTCGTACTCAATGCACCAACAAACCCTCGTACTACTTTAGACCACGCCCTCATCACTCACGTCTCAGCAGTATTTACCCAGGCAGAACTTTCAGATGCTCCACCGCACCCTCACCCTGCTACCAATGCTTCCAGTCTCTGATAGAGCTTGGAGGAGTCCAGCCCTATCCTGCTGCTGGGTTTTACATGGAGCTTGGATCCCACATTTTCCAATGTGGAAATGGTGCCTCAATCCATTACAGCATCTCCAGCCCAGACCCTGATGCTGCATCTGGTGGCTTAATGTCTCAGCTTCCAGTACAGCAGAGGGAGAAATCCTCAAATATCTCAATGCTGCAGTAGAACCCATCAGCCTGAGATCACGAAAACCATCATTGTTGCCGTGCACATCCAACATGATGCCATTCGGATTAAGTCCACTGCAGATAGCAGTGAACAAAGGTATATGAGGATTCTCCCAGCAGTACAATAATCTACCCTCCAACAGATTACGAAGATTGCCGGAGCATCACCTCCCAGGGAAGCAAGACAGTATCTCAGTGGCACACAAGCCTTCTCTCCTGTATCAAGAATCAAGATGACAGCATTCATGCTCCCGTCGCTGCCACCCTCCCAGTGCCCTTGCTGTTGCCTCTCTGTCAGATGGCCCTCTGTTGGGGTGATGCAGTCCGAAGCTGGTCCCTCAAGGTCCAGATCTGCTCAAGGTCATCCTGCAAGACCATCAGCAGCCTTCTACTTGCCGTGCTACAACCACTGGGGTAGTGCAGCAAAGGAGAACAAGTGCAGGTAAAGGTACAGGGAATGCACAAGGCTGAATAATTCATGTTTTGTATTCTTTTTGGGAAGTGCTGTTGGATGGAAAGGCTTCTGTTCCTGGTTTTCATTTCAATAGGTTGACAAAGAGGGTGTTGTAATGATGCATCACAGGAAAATTTCAATTTGGGGAATTGCGTAACAACTGTGATGTAGAGACGACATCTCAGGAGAATCGGAGTCTGAGGTTTTGCTCACTGATAACTTGTCTGGAATGGAGGGGTCCTAGGTACCTCCTCCATTCCTCATCCTCTTCTTCACCCTCCTCCTCCTCTGTCTGAGGTAGCCTCCAAAGCCCTGGTGGGAAGGGTTGCCTCCTCATGATAGTAGGATTATGGAAAATGCTTCTGTGCATACTCAATGGCTCCACCTGAGTAGTCCAGATAGCAGAAACATTGCTTCCGGACGCTAATGGCTTGCTCCAAGATATTTCTGGCTTCTAAAGGGCTCTCATTCTAGGTGCAGTATTCAGGTGGTGGAGGGGAATCATTAGCCAGGGTTACAGTGGGTATCATTGTCACCCTGCAGCCAGCATCTGGTTCATCTCTTCATTAAGGGCAGCACGGTAGCATTGTGGATAGCACAATTGCTTCACAGCTCCAGGGTCCCAGGTTCGATTCCGGCTTAGGTCACTGTCTGTGCGGAGTCTGCACGTCCTCCCCGTGTCTGCGTGGGTTTCCTCCGGGTGCTCCGGTTTCCTCCCACAGTCCAAAGATGTGCAGGGTAGGTGGATTGGCCATGATAAATTGCCCTTAGTGTCCAAAATTGCCCTTGGTGTTGGGTGGAGGTGTGGAGTTTGGGTGGGGTGCTCTTTCCAAGAGCCGGTGCAGACTCAGGGGGCCGAATGGCCTCCTTCTGCACTGTAAATTCAATGATAATCTATGATTAATCTAGGACAAATGTTCGGCACAACATCGTGGGCCGAAGGGCCTGTTCTGTGCTGTATTTTCTATGTTCTATGTTCTATGAGTGGCATACAGAGCTATGTGTGCTGCCGATTCCCCAGCCTGGCAAGTCTACATGTTTCTCTTTCTACTTCTCTCTGGCAATGATGTTCCCATACAGAGGGCTGGATTCTCCACAGCCCAATGCCAAAATCGTGTTCGGCGATCGGGCGGAGAATGGATTTTCGTGCCGTCATCTGGCCGGCACCGGTTTGACACTGGTCTGCAATGCTGCGCCCCCTCCAAACTGACGTCATCATGACGTATGCCGCATGCCATTTCAATGGCGCCGTCCCACCCGCGATACTCCACCCCTGATGAGCTGGGTTTCCCACAGCACGGGACACGTGTGGTCCCAGCAGTCGGGAACCCGGTGTGCCGACTGAGGACTGTTTCCAGCGCCACCACACTCAGCCGAGATCTGTTCCGCTGATAGACTATGCACAGTCTGCTTGGGCTGGGGGGACTGGTGGGGGGTGGCCAGGGGGTCGGTTGTGGAGGCGCGGTTTGCGGGTTAAGTTACATGCACAACTGGTGCCATGTTGTATGGCGCGACCACTGTAGATTGACAGCCATGCGCATGCATGGCTCGAGACCCAGCCTTTCTCCTGCCGTTTTCTGCGCGATCCATGGGTGTTGCACGCGGCGCCGGTGCTAGCCCCTCACCGGTACTGGAATCAGCGAAGGGTTCGCGCCAATTCGCCGGTCGTGAAACACCATGGGTCCCACGCTGGTGTCGGCACTTAGCTCCAGAAACGGAGAATCCAGCCCAGGGTCCCTATGAACCTCCCTGATGCAGCAGCGGGCAGTGAACTATGGGTTGTCATTAATTTCACTGGTTCCTACTTTGAAGGATTCATTGGTGTAGCAAAATGGAGCAACAATGACCCTGACAGCCATTGGCAGTACTGTCCTCACTCTGCTCTCTGGCTGCAGTTGAGATTATGGGAAAAGGCACAGGTCAGTACTAACCTCATTGATGAAATGTAATGATCCTGGCAGAGGAAGTGGTAAGAGAAGTGCTCCCCATAGGTTCTTAGTCGATATGGCCTTCTATTGAGAACTCTTTTTCTCGCCTGTCATGAATGAACAGCTTCACTTCTGCTGATCCATAAGAGACCAGATGCTCTATTGAATGTAGCATATACTGGAGTTGGTGGTGACTGCTGTTGGTACTGCATCCCCAGTAACCCCCATCCCGCCAAGGCCCGGATTGTTGCTGGATCGCAGGCCAAAGGAACAAATGCTTTAAGCAGCTGGCTCTGAGCAGGTGTCCTATTCCCAATGTCAGGTGCCTCAATCGGGCACGGTTCACCCATGGGTGTCCGCAGGCAACTCCACTCGGATTTTCCTGTTGAACCCCCTGCATGGCCACCCCCCACTCACGGATGGGCAGTGGCAGCTGGCCCTTAAGAGGGCATTGATTTCCCATTTAAGGGCATCAATTGGCAGCGGGATGTGAAGGCTGTCCTCGGGCCTCCCCACTGCTGGCTTAGTTAGGGTAGATGCAGGAAGGCTGGGGTGGGTGGGGGCTCCCCATCAACCATCCTCCCATCCGATTAAATGCCCTTGCCACTAAACGTGCCATGTTGGAGGGCCGTAAATTTTATCCTGCATGCTAATCTGTGCTAATGCCCTGTCAGTTAAGGCAGGGTTGCGTCAGAAATATTCCAAAGTGTTCCGGTCAACACTTTTCAGTTGTGAACTGGTGTGGGTGCCATCGAGTCAAATCCCGCAGCCAATAAGACGACACACACCTGACATTTTTAGTACCTACTGAACATATATTCTGGTTCCAAGACAAACATTTCACATGAGTACAGATTTAATTTTGAATTCAGTCATTATATAACAGTAGATAACTTAATCTGCCAGTGACATCAACCAGAGCGAAGGGTACGACCTTTACTAACAAAAAAAATCAGTTGATTCTCTGCTTTTATAGAGTATTAAAAGGTTTTGAAGGCTTTATCTCAATTCAGTCATTTTAATTTATACCATTACACCTTTTATAACTTCAGCTTGCCACCTTATAATTAAATACACAACTGAAAGACAATGGGCTGAACTTTTCTGACCAAAATGATATTATAAATTTTTGTAAGTTTAATATGACAGTAACTTCAGCTGCCTAGTCACACAAATCTAACAATCCATAATGGGCCACTCGACCTTTATAAATGAGTTTAATATTTTTGCTGGCAGCAAGGAGTGGAAAATGGCAGGGTGGAAATAATCAGAAGAACTGCTCTCTGGATGAAGATGTAGATGTGTTCCTGGCTAAAGACGGAAGTTGAAGTGTATCCAGTTCTTACAAAAACATACATTGACTTCTTGCAGACATCATGGTAACAAGATAGGAAAAAGCAAAAGAACATCTGCCGATATACCAGTTGTGTGACGCGAGGCAAATGCAGAGTATGGGACATGTATTGAAGAGAGAGAAGACAAATGAAAAGACAGATTTGCACAGAATAGAGAAAAAGTGTGGTAGACTCAGAAATCAACAGATACAAATGGAGGTTCGGGTACAGATGGCAAAATAGCTTACAATCATACAACGAAATGGAAAAAGTCAAAGGCCTCGATTTTAAACCCAATCTGCTTGATAAGAACAGGGTAGGAAGCATTTAAAACCAGGACAATTGACTTAAATAACTGTTGGGAAGAGGCAGGTGTTGCATGAATAAATCCATACAAAGGTCCAAGAATGTGAACCTGATGTAATTTTAAATGGACAGCACTGTTCGTGACAGATGCAGCCTTTTGCAGGAGGACCTGTTGCCTGCTACATTCAGGGACCATGTTTCACCAGTGGCTCTCAAGGCCATCACCACCTTTAACAGAGTTGAAATCAGGACCATAAAGAATTGAAGCAATTCTAAAGATTAAGTGATGTGAACACGAAGGATTAAGGTAGGGGACAAGCAGAGATTCAGTTCCGAACAAAGGTACATATTTTTAATTTGACCCGTGCACAATATTATGAGTAGTTACTTAATCTGTTGGTCATGATTCTCAAATAATTAAGGCCATGTTAACAAGCACTTCGAAGATCATAATGTGAGAACTTTCTTGGAGCATTTTCAGGTAGAAGTGAGCAGGATGGGTAAGGGGAAGCTGGCGCATGTAATGTGTTTGGATTGATAAGGTGGCACACAGGTTAGTACACAAAATTGGGCCTCATGGAATTAAAGTCTTATATTAGCATTAATTGAGGATTGGTTAACAGAAGAAAAAGAGTAGGAATAAATGGATCTTTTTTGAGTTAATTAGTGGGGCACATACAAGGATTAATACTTTGGCCTTAGCTATTTACAATTTATATCAATACCTTATGTGAAAGAACTGTCTATACTGTATCCAAGATAAAACCAATGGGAGTGTTAGCCGTGAGGGGGACACGGAAGGCAGAATATTACTGAAATATTGAGGGTCTCTCCCGCTAGAGTTAGAAACCCGGGCTGCCTCTTTTTGCGGTGGCCCACCAAACTACAAACCACTCAGGTAGAACTGAGGCCAGCAGCGGATCTTCCCCTGGAATCAAGAACCTGGAGGCAGAGGTTTCACCTACTGAGAGCTGCGAGCCATTCAGAGGCCGGTAGCTCTTGTGCTAAACAGCAGAACTGGGGAGGCCATGGCTGCTGGTGGAAAGACAGACACCAAAGTCTCAGGAACACAGAGTTACCCAGGCCACAGGCAAGTAATGTGCTGGGGGCTGGAGAAGGATGCAGCAAGGGTAGAGGAATGGCTCTCAACTTGCTACCCCTCTTCCTGAGATCCTGTCCCTCGATCAGGACCTGAGTGTCATTGGTTGGGGAAACTCTGCCCTTCCCACCACACCCCCCTCTTCGAGGTGACAAGCGGCTTCATGGTTTTAGCTGTCAGCCACCACTGCATCACTGGGTTAATAGCAGCATTGGTGGGGTTGGGCACTGAAGTGGGATTAACTGACCAAGTAAGGATCTCAATTAATTGGAAGCAGGCGTGTAGGTCGACCATGGGCATTCCAGAACTTAATTATGAAAGAGGCAGAACGGCAGCAAGGCTCAGATGTCTCCCACTTAATTTCATACCCTTCCTGCTATCAAGTTCACCACCAGAGATAGAACAAGGTTTCTCCCAAAGAGGCTGCAGGGGGATATGGACAAGTTAAATAAATAAGTGAGAATGTGGCAGATGGACTATAAGGTGCAGAAATGTGAAGCTATCTACTTTGGTCGGAAAATAGAAAACAGAATATATTTTAAGTGGTGAGAGACTGGAACATGTTTAGATTCAGAGGGACCTGGCTGCCTCGGTATATGAATCAATAAGTTAACATTAATATTAATAATCGCTTATTGTCACAAGTAGGCTTCAATGAAGTTATTGTGAAAAACATACAGGTGCAGCAAGTAATTAGGAAGGCAAACAATGGGCAAAATTCCCTGCCGCTCGTCACCACTTCATCTGCCTTCATGAAGTGCTCTGACCACAATGTTTACAAACATCAACCACTTCAAAGAGAGTTAAGTAATGCCAATTTCCAGCTGGGCACTTCAAAAACACTCAAGTGTAATGGAGGAATGCACTTAACTCTCTTTGAAGTGGTTGATGTTTGTAAACATTGTGGTCAGAGCACTTCAGAGTTACTAAACCATGAAGAAAGATGAATGAAGCAAGGCTCACAGCTGTGTGAGTGTGGAAGCTGTTAATCACAGCCCACTAAGGGAAATGAATGAATGGCTTGAAGCTCAAGGATCTGAGGGATTTAAACACAAGTAACTGCTTTTCTCTGTCCAGGAATTGACACATGGTGCTTCCTGTGTCTGAGCCAGCAGGTGTATGCCCAGGTGGGTGTTACAACAGTGAATTTGTTATCTGCCTCTGACTGGACTACTTTCTAATTTCCAGACAGCAGTCTCTTTTCTGGGGATTCTCTGGTGGGGGGGGGGGGTCCCTTTTTTTAGGAGGTCTCTGGGGTCACCCTATTTAGGGGTATCAGAGGGGCTCCCCCTATTTACGAGGCCTTAGGGTTCAGGCGGGTCGGGTCACCCCCATACTTGGGGGAAGGGAGGGGGATCCAGAAAATCTGGGGGTTAATTTGTGATGCGGGGGGGTTGGGTGGCCATCTCAAAGTTGCTGCCCGATCGTGGGATTCCCTCAGTAATCCCTCATAATACTCACCATGCGTAAATATGCATAACAAGAGGTAGTGAGTTGCTTCCTGATCTGCACTCCCAGAGGGAGCACAAATCAATTGCAAATCACCTCTGGCGGGAGATCTGCCAAATGGAGAATGCCGCCCAATATGTAAGCTTTCGTTCCAAAAGGATTGAATCTAGACTCTTGGTGAGAATGCACAGGGGATTGAGTTTTATGCAGGACCTGGGAATGGTGGCCACTGCTGGGACTACAGTGAGACAACTGAAGAAAGCCTGGAACAAGGTGAATCTGGGGTGTTGCCAGGAGAAGGTTGGCAGTTCCCAGTGAGAGGGTGGCGACCTGGAGTAGACAGGGCAGGAGGGGAAACACAGGTGGCGGGATTATCCGAGCCCCCCCCGTGGGTCGGAGAATCGCCGGGGGGGGGCAGCGTAAATCCCGCCCGGCCGCCCCGCGATATTCTCCGGCCCCCCCAAAATCTCATCATCGTGAATCGCGGCACGCGCCTCGTAGAATGTCGAGGACTGGCGCGGCGCAACGGGGCCGCTCCAATTCTCCGGGCCGGATGGGCCGAAGTCCTGCCGGCGTGACCACGGGTCATGCCGGCGTAAATCAAACCACCTATTTCACGGCGTCAACCAGTCGTGACCGCTCCACGCTGGCCAGCACGGAGGTAGGGGTCGGCGTGGGGCGGCCGCCTGGGAAGTGGCGGCATGGCCGCAGGTGGTGGGGGGGTGTCGCAGGAGCCATTGGAATGTGCGTGCCGGGGGGGGGGGGGGGCTGGGGGGGGGGCAGGTAGGGGCTGGTGGGGGCGGGAGAGGCTGGGGGGAGAGGCTGGGGAGAGGGGTGGGGAGGGGATGGGGGGAGGGGCTGAGGTGGTAGGGGCTGGGGGAGGGGCTCAGGAGAGGGGTGGGGAGGGGCTGAGGAGAGGGGCTGGTGTGGGAGGGGCTTGGGGGGAGGGAGCAGTTGGGGGTGGGGAGGGAGGGGCTGGGGGGAGGGAGGGATTGCGGGAAGAGGGGAGGGAGGGGCTGGGGGGAGGGAGGGGGGAGGTTCTGGGGTGAGGGAGGGGCTGGGGGTGGGGGGAGGGGCTGGGAGGGAGTGTGGGTCTGGGGGGGAGGGGAGGGGAGGGGGGGTTGGGGAGGCTGCGTGCTGGGAGGAGAGGTGGGGACCGGGTAGGGCAAGTGATGAAGAGGGTGCGTGCCGGGGAGGAGGTGGGGGTGTTTGGTGAGGGTGCGTGCCGGGGAGGGGGTGTTTGGGGAGGGTGCGTGCCGGGGAGGGGGTGTTTGGGGAGGGTGCGTGCCGGGGAGGGGGTGTTTGGGGAGGGTGCGTGCCGGGGAGGGGGTGTTTGGGGAGGGTGCGTGCCGGGGAGGAGGGGGGGGGGGACAGGGGAGGGTGCGTGCCAGGGAGGGGGGGGGGGTTTGGGGAGGGTGCTGGCCGGGGAGGAGGGGGGGGGGCAGGGGAGGACGTGTGACAGAGAGGGTGCGTGCCAAGGAGGAGAGGGAGGGGGTTGGGGGGGTGCATGCCGGGGAGGAGGGGGCGGGTGGGGTTTGAGGAGGGTGCGTGCCGGGAAGGAGAGGGGGAGGGTTTGGGGACGGTTCGTGCTGGGGAGGGGGGGGCGGGGTGTCCTCTTGGCCATGTGCCAGCTGGCAACAGTCGCGCCCATGCAGCCCATGGCACCTGGCTGCGGGGGAGCATGAGCAATGGTGACATGTCATCTATCCCCCCACCCCCACCCCCGGCAGGCCGTTATGTTTGGTCATCACACAGCGATGTTGGCTGCCGTGGCGGGAGCTGCACTTCTACATGTTGCCCTGGATGAGCTGGAGCAGGAGCGTGCCAGGGAGGTGGAGGAGGCTGCCGCAGAGGTGTGTGCCGCAGGGAGGCAGGTGGCAGCTGCCCAGGCTGGAGGGCCGCCTGCATGACAGGACAAGGATGAGGAGGAGGTGGTGGTGATGGTGCCACGGCGACGGAGACGCCCGATGAGGCCCCGTGTGTACTGTCCCCGCTTGTCGTACCAGGACCTCACGGACCGGGCATGCATGAGGAGCCAGGAAACTATGGCACACATTTGCTACCTGTTGGCAAACCTGGCACCGCGTGGCACTGGGGGAGAACACCCTGTCCCCGTGGCCGTCAAGGTTACGGTGGTCCTGAACTTCTGTGCCACGGGTTCATTCCAGGCGCCGAGTGGGACCTGTCCGGCATCTCGCAGGCAGCACGGTAGCACACGTGACTAGCACTGTGGCTTCACAGCACCAGGGTCCCAGGTTCGATTCCCCGTTGGGTCACTGTCTGTGCGGAGTCTGCAGGTTCTCCCCGTATCTGCGTGGGTTTCCTCCGGGTGCTCCGGTTTCCTCCCACAGTCCAAAGATGTGCAGGTTAAGTGGATTGGCCACTTAACCTGCCATCAGGTTAAGCTAAATTGCCCTTATTGTGCATAAAGATCAGGAGGGGTTATTGGGTTATGGGGATCGGGTGGCAGTGAGGGCTTTAATGGGTCGGTGCAGACTCGATAGGCCGAATGACCTCCTTCTACACTGTATGTTCTATACAAGATTCATGGATACTAAAAAAAACAAAAAGCGGTGCACCGGTGCATCTGTGCAGTGACTGACGCCCTATATGCCATTGCGGACTGCTACATCAAGTTCCTTGTGCACCGGGCCAGCCAGGATGTCCGGGCAGCAGGCTTCGCTGCCGTGGCCAGGATGCCCATGGTCCAGGGGGCGATCGATGGGATGCTCATCGCCGTGCGGCCACCTGCGGATAACAGGGCCGTGTTCACGAATAGGAAGGGGATCTATTCAATGAACGAGCAGGTGTTCTGTGACCACCGCATGAAGATCCCGCACGTCTGCGCCCGGTACCCGGCAGTGTACATGACTCATCCGTATTGGCGCAATCTTTCATCCCCCCCCCCCCCCCCCCCCCCCCCACCCCCTCCCGAGGAGGTACAGCAAAATGAAGCGCAGACCTCCCCAGATGAGGAGGATGGGGGCAATGGCCAGGACAGACGGGGTGAGCATGGACGGGAGGCTGCCCACCGTTACCGGCTGGGCCAGCGGGCACGGGACAGGCTGATAGCCGCCCGGTTCACGGACTAGGGAGGCGTAAGAATATGGGCACAGACTGCACACTACAGCACCAGCCTACCACCCTCACCCCACACACCCACCACCAGCCACCCTCATCCCACACACCCAACATCAACCACCCTCACCCCACCCAACAACCAGCCTACCACCCTCACCCCACCTACCCATCCACCACCAACCACCCTCATACCGCCCACCCACCACCAACCATCCTCACCCCACACACCCAACACCAACCACCCTCACCCCGCCCACCCACCACCAACCATCCTCACCCCACCCGCATGCACACCACCCCTCCATTGCACAACCACCTGCGGCACAATGGGTCGGGCTCACATGGTCGCCGGTGGAAGCGTGTCTATTGCAGGCCATGGAGGATGATGACAACCCGCCCTGTGATTCCTGCCCTGTGACGAGGGAACCCTTTGGGGTCCGTGTCCTGGGGCGGCCCGGCCTAGATGGGCCAGTCTGCGGCTCAGGCAACTGGGATGGCGAGCTGCCAGCCTGTCCTGCCCGTTGCCCACCAGATGCACCTGGGACGGAAGGGAGGGGGGGGGGGGGATCCGAGGTGCTGCGGTGTTCCGGAGCCTCCCCTACAGGGGGACTCGGGACGGGCCCCAGCACCTCCTCCTCCCTCAGGGTGCCCGATGGCCCTCGGGCCTCTACATGGGTCGGGGATGCGAACGGACCGAGCATCCGATGCCCCCCCCGACACCTGGCGCTGCCAGTCCTGGATGCCCACCCTGGCATCAACAAGGGTCTGCAAGTTTGCAGCCATGGAGCTCAGGGAGTTGGCTTTCCCTGTCTGTGTCTGGGCCCTGCCGGCCAGCACCTGGGCAATGGCGCAGATGCCCTCAGCCATGGCCTGCTGAGACTGGGCCACGGCCTGCAGAGACTGGGCCATTGCCTGCTGGGACTGCGCCATGGCCTGCTGGGACTGCGCCATGGCCTGCTGAGATTGGGCTACGGCGTTGAGCGCCTCTGTGATCTGCTGCTGACTCTGGCTCATGGCTGCCTGTGAGAGGGCAGCCATGTCCTGGGCCACGGACGCCGCCCGCACGGAACGTCCCAGGCCTTGCATCCTGCGACCCATGTCTGATACCGTCGCACCCATTGCCACCCGTGCGGTTTCGGCCTGGGTGGCACGCATGACCGGCACCTCTCCCTACTCCTGCACACGGGTGGACTCTTCGACCTGCACCTGCAGCTGCCGCAGGTCACCCCTTTTGATCGTCCCTTGGTCTGTGACTGCATGGGGTCTATGGGTGGGTGTGGTGACTCCAGAAACCTGGGACCCGTCTGGACAGCAGATGATTGGTTGCGCAGGGCTGCCCTCCGACCGCCCAGCCCCTCGGCTGCTCCTGTCTCCACCTGCTGTACTGGTACGGGTGTGTGGTGCGCACCAGTGAGTGTATCAGACGCCTCATCACTAAAGTGCCCAACCGAGGTGAGTGTCTCTGCGATGATGGAGGGTGTAGGAGACAGCAGTGGCGTTGTGTCGTGCTCCCCATCCGACCCGAAGTCCAGGGTCCCCTGGAGTGGTGATTCTTGTCCATCCGTCCCCTGTGTGTGGGTGTCGTGTGCGTCAGTGTCGTGTGCGTCAGTGTCCTATGCGTCGGTGTCCTGGGCGTCAGTGTCCTGGGCATCAGTGTCCTGGGCATCAGTGTCCTGGTAGGTGTGTCCTGGTAGGTGTGTCCTGGGTAGGTGTGTCCTGGGTAGGTGTGTCCTGGGTTGGCTGCGACGGGGGCTTGTTCCTGTGGCTGCCCCCTCGTCGCTGCGTCTGGCCTGCCGGCGTCGCCGCACTCGCACTAGATTGGGGCGTCATCTCCCTGGTGCTCTGGGTGACAAAATACAAATTTCTTTACCCGTCAGTCTGGCCTCAATAAAAGTCGAGATGGATTTGCAGGTACAGCATTAGTTATTTTATTTGGCTTGCAAGCCTGACTCATTTCACAGAGGCATAGGACACATCCAGTCTCCTACACCCCGGAAAGCGAATGAACAAAGAGACAAAGGGATTTCTGCAAATCAATTCAAATGGTATCAAGTTTCACATACACGATTCCCATAAGTCATCCTATACCCCTCCTGACCTGGTCATACATTCTGATTGGCTCACTTCTCATCCCTTCCTCTGGCCCCCTTATTACCCAGCATCCTTTTCTCCTCCTTTGGTGGACACACCTCCTCCTTGCTTTGCCATGCAGTCTGAAATCCTTTGTCTGTGAACTCACCAGAATGAGACTGGCCTATCTCTACATTACAGTCACTAATATCTCTAAAGTAACTATTTTATATCACATTTGTCATTCCCTCCTTTTATCATTCCATGATAACCGAACTATCCAATCCATAGCTACGGTCCCTCATCTAAAAAGATCCGTCGCTGCATTTCCAATTCCTGGCGTAGCCCCCCTTCATCTGCTGCACCCTCATGAATTTTGACAGCCAAGATTTTAGGGGCGTTGATCTGTTCCAGTGTACCCTGCATTCTACCCATCATACATTTAAGGATGGCTGGGCCCACAAAGATGCAGCCAATAGCCACTGCTAAATACATGGCCATATTTATCAACCAGTCCTTCCAACCTCCAAATCCCCCGTTACCCCAAGAGCCAAGATCCTGCATTCCATCCAGGTGATCCCGTATGCGATCCATAAATTTAGTGATGTTAGAGGTTAAGTCTTGAACTCCCATGATACATTTGCCCTGTACTATGGCGCATACCCCACCCTCACGGGCCAGAAGATAGTCAAGAGCATACCGGTTCTGCATTGCAAACAACCACAGCTGAGACAATTCCTTGGTTATTGCCCCGAGGGCTCCCAAGGTTTCATTTCCCAAGATGGTAAGGCCACAAATAAAATAATTCCTATCGCTGACAGCCAAGGAACCCCCCACACCTCCCAGTGTCAAGACGCTCCGAATTCCCCACTGGGCTGAGGGGCCCCGGTTGGGTGCGAGAACCTGAGGTTTTTTCCAGTTCTCGCAGAATTCAGCTGAGACTGTCCGGCATGCTAACTGATTATGCAGCATCCACGCCGAGGGGCAGGGGACTGTGGTAGGGACTAGAGTCCCAATAGCAATTTGGCAGGGAAATGGGGGTGACAAAACATTAGTTGCTGTACCATTTAAAAAAAAAAAGTAGTATCCTTGTTCCGTGTACAGGTGAGCATCACAATCAGTATATTGGTTGCGTAGGGATCCCCCAGTAGCCCAGTTTATCCAGCTTTGGAACACCCATTCGGGCCGCCTGGCAATGCGGAAAGCCCTCGTCCCAACAGTGATATGAAAGCCATTCGCCCAGCCACAAAGGAGCTGGAGGCCGGCGTTCAATGGAACGCAAGTGGTGTTGTCACAAACGCATTGGCCAGACGCCTGGGTGATATGACACCTCCTGTCCGTACAGGTGGGGAACAGACATGTTATATTCGTTTCCACCTCTACCAGCAAACAGCCGTATCCTTCACTGCTGAAACAATTCTCGTACGACCGGGAATCCCTATTGGGAGTGAAGTGGCTAGGTATATACGCCCTCCGCCATTGCAGCCTATCATACTGTGAGTGGGAATTATCCCGAGGAAGGGGAAGGCAAATAGCCGGTGATGCTGAACCCGGATCGTAAGGAAGAGTGACTTGCTCGGGCGGTGACTCGGAACGCTGACAATGAACCACCGTTTGGGGAGTGCCCCAAAGCGGTGAAACAGAAAATAACCTAGACACCGCTGCGGGGTTCGGGTAGCAGACAACCCGTCTGTGGCCATACAAGCGGTGGTAAATCTGGTAGAAGAGATTCGTACTACCCGGGTTTTCCTCAGTGTGGCCTTTAACTAAATTAAGTGTATCTCCTGATAACCTACGTTCTAGCTGTACTCCCCTTCTCACACGCTCCGTCCTCTCTCTAGTCCCCCTCTCTCTCTCACAACCTCTTCCTACCTTCTCCTGACGGTCTGATGTTACCTTTATCGCACCAATCTTAACACATCCAAAATCAAATTTACATGTACTCCAAAAACAAGGCAATGTCCGTATAATGTTTCCTTCCCATCGCCGGGACCGGTGCAATTGCTTCATGAGTCCTGCATTTTCCTTGAATTTGGTGACCTTCCATGAGTCGATACTATGTCCTCGTATATGGGGGCAGCGAAGAACATCACCTTTGCATAAATGAAATGTCCTTGTAGCTTGGTTGGGGTTACAAATGTAGATAATATTTCCCTTTTCCATGTCCGTCGCCAATAATACTCCAAGCGAGGTGAGGCCGAATATCACACAGACGGTGCGTAGCCACCCCATCATGCTCCACACCTGTAAAATAGCACTGGGGAAGGGAGGCAGGTTAATCTGTCCAAGAAAATGAGGGCCGTTATCAGAACTCAACTGAGCTGGTATACTGTACCGGGGAATGATTTCCCGCATCAGAACTTTAACCACAGTAGCAGCTTTATTATCGGTAGTCGGATACGCCTCAACCCATCTGCTGAACACATCCACAATGACCAAAACATATTTATAACATTGACACCTTTCCAACTCAATGAAATCCATTTGTAGCGTCTCAAAGGGACCACTGGGCAACGGGGTTTGCCCCATCCGACAAGGGATACCTTTGCCGGTGTTATATTGCTGACAAATCAAACACCGATTACTGATACTCTGGGCCAACCCCTGCATTTCAGGGTGCCACCAAGTGTCCAGCAACAAATCACGAGTCCCTCGAGCCCCACAATGAGTTGCAAAGTGTACACATTCAGTGACCCATAAAGCCAGTACATCAGACATACAAGTCTGATGTGCTGGCGTGGTCCATAAAGAGGAAACAGAATCATATGTACAACCTAACCGTTTCCACATTTGTTTATCACTCTCAGGAGTCCTCCTGTAACCTTATGACGTCTTGGATGGTTGGCATTGGCTTGTCAGAGGCAGACCTATTCATTGCAGAACGTTTAGTCTGACTTAACATTTTAGGCACCATCACTTGCTGAATTTGCGCGGCTGTCCGCGCTGCACCATCTGCTTGTTCATTACCAACGTCAACTGGGGTCTTACCATTTGTGTGGGCAGCGCATTTAATGACGGAAATCTGCGCGGGCATAAGGAGGGTCTGCAGTAAGTCATTAACTAAACCCCGGTGGGATATTTGACCACACATAATCATGTCAGGTTGTTCTGACGAAATATCACTCAAATTGTCCCTTATTGTGGTAGTTTCCTGAATCAAGGCTAAACAGTCGTGGCCAGGTGCGTCTTCATGGACAGGGGGACCACTAAGAAAACAGGCTGGATTGATAGTGGTACAGTGTTTAAATGTCAGACGTGGATTGTTCAAAAGGTATATCTCATACCTATTCTGACGAGCTGCGGTAAGATGCTGAGTCTGCAGTTGCCTCAGTAGTGCGATGACCGAGTGGGAGCTATACACCGTAATATCCTGTTGGAGAGTGAGAGCATGTAGCGGCTGTGCGATGGCATTGATTGAATGTAAATCCTGTACTAATCAGTGCTGGTCTGGCTTGGCTGGTTTATGCACAGCAAGTATGGGGGTGTTACATTCTGATTGGCAAGGGACCAAAATACCCTGTTGCAACAGCTCTCGGATTAATTTGTCCATAGACGGGGCTGCAGTCGAGTGTTAATCCTTTCAGGGACCTCAAAATGTTTTATGGCAGTGCCGTCTGGCGTGACTTGAAGTGCGTACTCTGTTGGATCTGAATGATCCACTGCCCTCCTTACCATAGGTCCCAGATCTCTGGCATGGTACTGGTCGTGGACCTGACGTGTAATATGAGGGCTTACCGAAGCTGACTGTGGCCATAAATGTGGTGGTATTGTAACAAAATCGGCTGTACCTTATTTTCCCGTGACTGTGGCTGTAACTTTGACTGGCCATTCGGTCCCAATTAATGGCCCGTATTTGTCCTCCAACTCCCTGTTTTGTCCGGTTCTGTCATAGGCCAGGGTAACGTGATGCAGTGAATGTTCAATGTCTAACGTCCGCCACTGGGGGGTGATAGAAATATAGCACTGTTGTCTCATCCTCCATGATTGGACTGTTACCCCTTTGTCTCCGTGCTCTAGCTGTAGCTGGAAGATACACAGTAAATCTCGGGCCAACAAGTTACAGTCCAATCCAGTAGTCACTACAAACTGATGATCTGCAGACTTATTCTCGTAAGTGACTGTCACAGGTTCAGAAATAGGATACTCACACACCTGTCCTTGGAACCCCGACAAATGCTGGGTGTGGTCAGATAGTGGTAGGCAAAGTTCTGATTGCAGAGAAGACATGACTGCTCCAGTGTCGATTACAAATGGGTGATGTTCATCTCCTATCTGCAGAGAGATAATAGGTTCCCTGTCCGATTGGAGAGTCCTTATGACTAAATTAGCTAGTCAATCCTGTGTTGGGAAAGGGTTTGCCTGGGAGAAGTCAGTGTATCTCGTCTGTCCTCCCCTTGATGGGTACCCCCTCCTTCTGCTGCCTGTCTTTTAAAGGGGCATTCCTGTTGCCAGTGATCTGCATGGCCGCAATTAAAACATGCATTGCTCCCTCTATATCTGCCCCGTCCTCTTCTCCCAGTAGACCAATGGCCCCTCAGAGGGGGCGGCGGTTGTAAAGCTGTTGGTGCATACGGTGGGCCATAAAAAGGAGCTGAGGGTCCCTTTGGGTGGGTTTGATATCCTCCCCCTCGCTGATCCACCCACCCAAAGTCACAATATTGGGGCTCCAGCTGGTAAGCTACCATTTCTGCCGCTTGTTGGGGTCGCAGATCATCCTTTTTCATTACATACTCAGTCTTAATCTTTGTAACTGAGCCTCCTTCCTGGCCTACACCCTCCTTCCAATAAAATCTGACTGCCCTTGCCATCTGAGAAGGGTCGTTCTCTGTCCAATTCATGTTATTACATTTCACAGCAGTAGCCATGGAAGGTGGTAGGCAATGCATTAACATAGCACAATATTGAGGGGAATTCTGACCATTTTGATATGGCAAGTCGCCTGACTGCCCACGGTAGATTTCATTAAAACGTTCCAGAAATTCCTCTGGCCCTTCAATCTTCTTAGGTTTTAGGTCTAAGATAGCAGAAATATTTATGGGTTTTTGAAATGTGCTATTCAACGCATTCAGGATTTGTGTCCGTCTATCGTCGTCTAACGCATGGGCTTGCTGAGGTGCGGTGTGGCTAGCACAATTCAAGTGATTAAGATGATTGCGGTACTCTGCTGGGGTTAAAACCTGCTGGACTAGGGCCCAGAGGTCCCTAGAATCAGCTTGATAAATTGAGATGGTAGTTCTCAGGGAATCCACGAAAGCAGCAGGAGATTTTTTTCTATCTGGGATTGTAGCCATAATAGCCATCATCTCAGTGGGTGTCCATGGGAAATAAACGTATATAGTGGGCTGGGCCCCGGCAGTCACTGCATCAAGGTTTGGTATCTTCCTAATCGGCAACTGTCTCCGAGTCTCACCAGGGGGCACTCTAGCTATTTCCTCTAGTTCTTCCAAGACTTCGACGTCCCTCCCTGTCACTAGAGGGAGTTCTTTCTCTTCAGAATCATCCCTGGCATCTCCCCTTGTTCTCAAAATGTGCGGTTTCCCCTTGGTCTGAAGGGATTTAGGTGATATGCTTAATTGTTTCTAGTTAGGATCAAGCCCTTCTCTCGCTGTCCGAGATTGGGTCCTAGGGCTAACTGGGCTTGTGGAACAGAGCTCCTCCTCCTCCACTGATCGTGAAGATGGCAAATCGGGACCCACGCTATCAACCAAAAGGGCTGGAGTGACTGGCATGATTGGGATCTGGGGAGCAGTGACTGGATATAAATTATTATACTCTGGTGGTTCTGGAATTAGTGCAGACAATGCTACAGGTGCAGTCAAAATCCTTTGCTGACATTTTCAAATTATCGAATTGGTCATTTTCTGTCAATTCAAGGCCAGCCATTGAACTACGTAGACCATCTTTTGTTTGACCCGAGCCTTTCCTGTCTTTACTTGTGCGTTTTTTTTTTGAATGCACATTCCTTTTTCAAGACCTGTGATTTTTGTTTTGTTACCCTGTTCACTAATTGGAATTCCCATTTTAAGGGCATTGTCCTGCCAACTTGATAACATGATCCTATCTCCTTCCTCTTGACAATGTTGTCTCCATAATCTAATTAACTCTTTAGCTTTCATACTTTGGCTCTTTTTTTTTTTTAATTATATATTTTTTTTAAATTTGCTTATTTATAACCAATGGCAATTTTTGCTCCTTGGCAAAATGATTGAAAAGGTTCTAACAGTGTTCTTTTAAAACTTAAAATGTTTGAAAATTCAAATTGAATTACTGCAACTTGCAAGCTTAGCTCTGATCTCAACTCAGAACTAAATTTACGATTTGCTTAACACAAACTTGTATAACATTTACAACTTAATTAATTCTTTATCTTAACAATTTTTCTTTTAACAAGTTTTTCTTACATTCTCAAAAATGTTGGCTGCTATCAATGAGGGAGCAGTTAGCTGCGGTGATGTATACCGGAGCAAAGTCAACTGTCATCTCCAGATTTACATTTTTTTAAATGGTGTCGGTGAGTTTCTTTTAGCTTCTATTAATTCACAAATAAAATGAGATAAACATTATTTCAAGTAAGTAAAACTTAAGATTCTGGCAATTTCAATCAATTGCTTTCGAAAATAATAACTTTTATCAAAGAGGTGGAGAAACCCACTAGTTTCCTTTAATTAATTCAAAACGTAACTTTGCTGGAGTTCACTGACTCAAAGGAAAGGTATCCGACTACACTACAGGCTGCTGCTGTTATCTCAAGGCCTGAGTGAGAAGCACTGTCTGTCGTCTTTAACTTTGGCTGCTGCTGTTAACCCTTTGAGAGACTTCTGCTTCAACCAACATGCAGCATCCAGCTCTATGGGTGTTCTTTGTCTTGAAATTTATCCAAGCAATTCCCCACAATCTCAACTAGGCCTCAGAACTACGCCCTTCGCCACCACAGTCCAAGGGTACAATTTTAGCTTAATCAACTATAGATTTAAAACACTCACACATGGAATTGAATCATCTGTTTTAGATGTCGCATCAACCCATAACCTAACCCAAGCCGAATCAGAAATCACACATGGAGTTGAACCATCTTTATTTAGATGTCACATCAACCCATAACCTAACCCAAGCCGAATCAGAACTCACACATGGAATGGAATCCTCTTCAGATTTAAAAACACTCATTTAACTGAACCCTCATCTGCTGAAGTCACATCAGTCGTCAACAACACAATTAACCCAAAACTGAACTATCAATTATGATATCCCATCAGTTTAATTTTCTAATCCCCAGACTGACCTTTGATTTCGTCGAGACGACCTTTCCGTACCAACCGCAAGTGACCAGACTAATCAGACGATAAGAAGAGGGGAAAAAGCAATGCGCGGTCATTTTCCAGCTATACATTGTGGGCCCCTTCTTCCCACTCTCCCTGTTCACAATCAGTCTAATTCTGATTTCGCGGTTGGTCAGAACCGTCTTGAGAAATCCCGGGTTTCCGGCACCAAATGACAAAATACAAATTTCTTTACCCGTCAGTCTGGCCTCAATAAAAGTCGAGATGGATTTGCAGGTACAGCATTGGTTATTTTATTTGGCTTGAGAGTCTGATTCATTTCACAGAGGCATAGGACACATCCAGTCTCCTACACCCCGGAAAGCGAATGAACAAAGAGACAAAGGGATTTCTGCAAATCAATTCAAGTGGTATCAAGTTTCACAGACACGATTCCCATAGGTCATCCTATACCCCTCCTGACCTGGTCATACATTCTGATTGGCTCACTTCTCATCCCTTCCTCTGGCCCCCTTATTACCCAGCATCCTTTTCTCCTCCTTTGGTGGACACACCTCCTCCTTGCTTTGCCATGAAGTCTGAAATCCTTTGTCTGTGAACTCACCAGAATGAGACTGGCCTATCTCTACATTACAGTAACTAATATCTCTAAAGTAACTATTTTATATCACATTCGTCATGGGTCTGTCCCTGGCTCGTGGCCGCCTTGGATCGTCCTGGGGGCGTTGTATGTCTGATGGGCCGGGTCTGTCCCTGGCTCTGGCCGCCCTGGATCATCCTGGGGGCGTCATCTCCCTGGTGCCCCGGGTCTGACCCTGGCTCTGGCCACCCTGGGTCATTCTGGGGGCATCGTATGTCTGATGGGCCGGGTCTGTCCCTGGCTCGTGGCCGCCCTGGATCGTCGTGGGGGCGCACGCCATCCGTGAGGACAGGTTGGTCGACGTTTGGTCCTGCAATACACAATACAGTATGCATGGTTAGACATGCAGAAGTGGATAGAGGGCGGGGGGATATGGGGGAAGGGGGATATGGGGGAAGGAGATATGGGGGTTATGGGGGAAGGGGATATGGGGGAAGGGGGATATGGGGGATGTGGGGGAAGAGGATATGGGAGTTATGGGGGAAGCGGGATATGGGGGAAGGGGGATATGGGGGATAAGGGGGATATGAGGAAGAGGAATATGTGGGGATATGGGGGAAGGGGAATATGGGGGATATGGGGAATATGACAGAAGGGGATATGGGGGACATGTGGGAAGGGGGATATGGGGAAAGGGGGGTTTAGGGGATATGGGGGAAGGGGGTTATGGGGGAAGGGGTATCTGGGGGCTATGAGGGAAGGGGGATATGGGGGAAGGGGGATATGGGGGAAGGGGGATATGGGGGATATGGGGAAGGGGATATGGGGAAGGGGGATATGGGGGATATAGAGGAAGGGGGATATGGGGAAGGGGACATGGGGGAAGGGGGATATGGGGGAAGGGGGAAAAGGGGGCAGGCAGTGGGGGGTCTCACTTGGTGGTGCGCCCCCGGCCTATGCATCCGTAACCTCACGGTCCTCGGGTCTGCCAGAAAAGTTCCAGGGCCCTCTCCTCATGGATGGTGAGTGGTCACAGATCGCGTGGACCCCCTCTGGTCCTCTCACCCTCCCAGTTGTTGTGTGCGCTCTTCTCCTGTGGGGGGTGGGAGGGTGGCAGGGATAAAGGGCAACAGTGTTAGGCACACATATACATGCGGACCATCGGTTCTGTGTATGTTGGCAGACGTACACAACCCATCCTGCCACTGCAGCCTGCATGGGTGGGTGCAGCCATGTCAGATGCATCTAGGGCTGTGCTGCCCATCGGAGGTGGGAGGGGGGGTACTCACCCTGGCTGCCCTGACAAGGTCATTGATCTTCTTGTGACACTGGACGCCTGTCCTTGCTGTTACTGCCACGGCACTGACGACCTCTGCCACCTCCCTCCACAGGCGCGGCTGAGGCGTGGTGTGACCCTGCGGCCGTGTCCAGGGTACAGGGCCTCCCTCCTCTGCTCCACTGCGTCCAGGAGCGCCTTGATGTCCCGCTCCTGGAACGTTGGTGCTGCATGGCGGGCGGCCCTTTTGACGGGTCTCCGGGGGGGGGGGTGGGGGGGGGGAGGGGGGGGGCTGTCTTTTGTGCTGCGCCGCAGTGGGGCGGGTGCGGCATCCTTTGTGCTGCGACGCCGCGCGCCGTCACTGATGAGTCCATGACGGGTGACGCCATCGCGAATGGCGTCACGCTGCTGCTGACCCATTCCGGGCCGGAGAATTCGCGACGTTTCGGGGGGCCTGCCGCCGGAGTGATTCGCGACGTTTTTGCCGCCGGGTTCGGACCAGCGTGCCGATTCACGGAGAATCACGCCCGGGGTGTGGTTGGTGGTGAACCTTGGGAGGAGCCTCCATTGGGCATAAGTTACCCAAACAGGAAACACACCCCTTGGCCTAACCACTAGGCAGCTAGCATTTGCTGACTGGACTGGATACATGACGCAGGCCTCCTCAACAGTGTGAAAGATCCCCAAATCTTCAAGTTGCCATCAATTGGCCACTTAAGAGTCTCAATTTTCCCACGGGTGAGTGGGAAGCCCAAAGTCTCCACCTCCGCGAGGAAAATACCTGCGGGGGTGAACCAGCAGCAGGCACGACCTGGACAGCCACTGACATGGTGCCCAATTTTATGCCTTCCCCCAGCTGCCAACTTCCCCTTATACTTGCCTTAAGGGATGTGCAACAAAGGTTCGCTCCATTATTCCTGGGATGAGAGAATTGTCTATGAGTAAGGATTGAATAGACTAACCATCTCTTCCCTAGAATTTAGAATGAGGATGGATAATTTTGTTGAAACGTATAGTATTCATATTGGGCTTGACAGGGTAGATGCTGAGAAAATGTTTCTCCTGGCAGGGGAGTCTGGAAATAGGAATGATACTCTCAGAATGAAGGGTCCACCAGACTGGGATAAGGAGAAATCTTTTCACTCGAAACATTGTGAATCTTTGGAATTTTCTCACCCAGCTGACTGGGGATGCTCAGTTTTTATGTTTATTCAAGTTGGAAATTAATAGTTTTTTGTGAACTGAGGGATATTGGGAAGGTTCAGGAAGATGGGGCTGAGTTGGAAGTTCAGGCGTGATCACATTTTGTCATGGAGCAGCATGATGGCACAGTGGTTAGCACTGCTGCCTCACAGCGCCAGGGACCAGGCTTTGATTCTGGCCTTGGGTGACTCTGTGGAGTTTGTATATTCTCCACGTGTCTACGTGGGTTTCCTCTGGGTGCAGGTTAGGTGGATTGGCCTTGCTAAATTGCTCCTTAGTGTCCAAAGGTTAGGTGGGTTATGGGGATAGGGTGGCGGAGTGGGCCTAGTTAGGGTACTCTTTTGGAGGATTAGTGCAGACTCAATGGGCCAAATGGCCTCCTTCTGCTCTGTAGGGATTCTATGATTCAAAGGGCCAAATGGCCGACCCTTGCTCCTATTCCTTTTGTTGGTATAATGCCACTAGTTTTGTTAATTATTTGTACAGTTTAGAATAAATACAGCTTTGGCCAGGTCAACCCCCACGAACCCCAATGGATTTGGTGAGTCATTTGAACCCTGTTCAGTTTGGCGGGACTGTAATATCCTGCCAAGCAGGAGGGATAGTAAAACCCTGGTCATTGCTTCAATTGATGTTGCTCCAGTAATTCTTATTTGAAGCCCACACGGATGATGACAAAGCTTCTGCTGTAGTATACCTACACGGGTGAGATCACAAACAGGGGATCCACTGTCATTTGAGACCAGCGCCTTTTAAGAGCAAAATTGCTGCTCCGGCAGATGCTCCAAGTATTCAATCACTCAATTCATTTTCTGATTCTCTACAGAGTAAGAAAAATCAAAGATGCTGGAAACAGCATATTAAAAACCAGCTCTTGTGACTGGCATTTGATCTTATATTTGCAAAGGAGCCTTTTGAAGGGCAGGAAACAAGGAATCATGCTGTGGACAAAGTCCATTTGTTATTCAGACCACATAGTAGTGTTGCATTCTACTTTCTGTTCTGGCCTCACACAGATGGATGACATTCTGTAACATCGATACACACAATGCACAATAGCATCAGAAAAAAACCCTCAAGGTTTTGGTTCAGTGATCATCTTGCTCATGCTCAGAAATAACACCACACATCGGTTTAAAGTTAAGATCCTTCCACCAACTTTCAAAAACACATGACAGTTTGAGACCAAATGACTTTTGGTGGCTGAATTATAATAAATGAAATGGCACCATTGCGGCGGTGTAGAGGCTTAAAGAGTTTGATTACAAAACAAGCAACTTGACCCCAATATTACTAATAGCAATCTAACCAGCAATTTTGCGGTCGTTTTTGATATCTGTTCCTTCTATAGAGAATTTTTATTTTTTTTATTTTTACAATTAAGGGCCAATTTAGCTTGGCCAATCCACCTACCCTGCACATCTTTGGGTTGTGGAGGTGAGACCCTCGCAGACACGCGGAGAATGTGTAAACTCCACACGGACAGTTTCCCGGGGCCGGGATCGAACCGGGTCCTCGGCTACGTGAAGCAGCTGTGCTAACCACTTTGCCACCGTGCCGCCTATTATAAAGAAATAACAGTGCTTATTAATCTGCTTGCGTGTTCAGCCTATTCAACTGACCTTTCAATGTGTTCGGTCATTACTTTTTTTTCCACTCGCTTTTTCTCACACTGTGGGTGATTTTAAACTTCCTCCTAAGGGAGGCACCAAGTTGTTGGCATGACCACTCAACCCACTCAAAAGGAGGGGGAGGGGGGGGGGCGGGTGGGGGGGGGGTGGGAAATCATTTTTGGTCTTGATTTAATTTGATCGAAGCTGGTATGCAGCAGGTGCCAAGTTCAACAATGGTGGAATTTCAGGAAATCAGCCAGCTCCTCTGCACAATCAGGGACGGCCCAGTGAAACAGGTGGGACAGCAGTGCTGCAGTATTTTTATGGGACCAGGAAACTAAAGAGCCTCTTAGCCACAGCAAATAATATTCCTGTGCATTGTGTGCTCATTTACAGGCTCACCTAAAATGGCATCAAGCATGACTTAAGGCAGTCGGCTCTCTCCCTCACAACACCGCCACCCCCCCCCCCCCCATCAATTTTATCTGACAGCGCTAGCTTTTAAAATGAGAATGTGGGCTGTTCCGATTGTGCTCTTTCTCAGTCTCTAAAGCTTTTGTGAATATGCCTCAGGTGGATCAATTATGGCATTTGATAACTTATTGTTCCGCATTTTGATTTGCTCATCTACTTTTCTTCGCTTTATGAGCCCTCCATTTAGATCAGGAATGTCAACTGTCATGATGTGAGACACCACTTTCAATTGCAGAAAGTGTTGATGCAATCGAAACATTTCTTTGTAGCTCAGTTACCCCATGCTAGGCAAACCTGGCTTGACTGCTGGAAATTATCATACAAAGCTTCTTGCTTGGCTCACATGAACATATGAGGAATTAAGAAACAAACAGTTATCTCTTTTTTTATACTTTAGTTTGAAATGTACTTAATTATTGTGGTGATGTGCATCACTGTAAATACACAAGGGCTTAATGCAAATACACTAAGACTTAAGTAAACACTAGAGGGAGCACCAGAGATACCATGACATGCAGACATACAGCTAATGAACACTTACAATAGGACACGATCAATGGGCAGTCAAGACCCAGAGATGACACTACCACAAGGGGGCAACCCATATAAAAGAACAGGGCACAAATGCTCTTTCTCTTTCCACAGGCGACAGAGGGGCAGATCGGAAGCATCACACCCACCGCATGGCTTAGAGCAGACTGGTTAGTTAGATTGAGTTACTATAGTAAGATTAGCAGGAGAGTCAAACTCAAGTAGGAGAATTGTTAACTGTTCAATAAATGTGTTAAACCTATCTCCAAGTCTGAACCTTCCTTTGTCAGAGTATACATCAAGGAAGCAGCTTATGCGACATGAAGAAGCATAACACAACAAGTATCACAAATAATGTTTGTGAAGGTGTTATTTTCAAGGCCGAAGTGATCTCCAGAAGGAGGCAGGAATATTTTAATTTTCATTTAGGTTGATGAAAATGCTTCTGTATCTTTGGGAGACATTTTAACCTGCCAAAAAATGGTCAGTTGGGGCCATGTGAGAAGCAACCGTTTTAGCAATCTCAAACTCAAACCCAACCTGTCTCTATTGTTAACCTACTTCCAGACTTAACAGTGGCAGGCGGTGGATTGGCCGTTTAAATATTAAATTACAGCTGAGAGCCTCCTATTGAACTTGCTTTGAAGGTTTAACCGTGGACATCTAGATTTGCTCAGGTTCAGGAGACCCAACAGCTCAAGGGGATAGGAGGCAAGAGCAGCTTCAGTGAAAAGGTAAGATTTATTTCATTCATTCAGGAGATGTGGGCATCTCTAGCTAGGTCAGCATTTATCACCCATCCCTAATTGCCCTTGAGAAATCGGTGGTGAGTTGCCTTCTTGAACTGCTGGAGTCCACATGGCGTAGGTACACCCACAGTGCTGTCAGGGAAGGAGTTTCAGGATTTTGACCAAGCGACAGTGAAGAAACAGTGATATATTCCCAAAGTTTGGATGGTGAGTGATTTGAAAGGGAATGTCCTAGTGGTGATGTTCCCATGCATCTCCTGCCCTTGTCCTTCTAGATAGTAGAGGCTGTGGGTTTGGAAGCTGCTGTCTCAGAAGACTTGGTGAGTTCCTGCAGTGCATCTTGTACATGGTACACACGGCTGCCACTGTTTATCGGTGGTGGAGGGAGTGAATATTTGTGGATGGGGTGGCAATCAAGTGGTCTGCCTTGTCATGGATGGCATCAAGCTTCTTGATTGTTGCTGGAGCCTGCACACATCCAGATGAGTGGACAGTATTCAGTCACAATCCTGACTTGTGTCTTGAAGATGGTGGACAGGATTTGGAGAGTCAGGAGGTGAGACCTTGCTGCAGGATTCTGAGCCTTTCACCTGCTCTTATAGCCTTAGTATTTATAGGGCTGGGCCAATTCAGTTTTTGGTGAATGGTAATCCCCAGAGGGGGTGTCAGCGATATTACAGCGACTTCAAGGCTGATTGGAAGAGTCCCAAAGCTTTCAGGTGTCATCAGATGATGACAATGTGTGGTACTGAGGCCAACACTGCTAGGGTGGCGACCACAGTGTAAAAGCTGAAGCACGACATCTGCGCCTTGTGTGTTGGTGTCCACAGCATGGCTCAGTCTGTGATGACCGTGGCTGAGGGCCTTGACATCATGTCCAAGCCGATGAAGAACGTGTGCCAGATGCAGGTGGACGTTTCAGAGGCACTCCAGAGAATGGCCCAAGCACTGAGGATCATCACTGAGGGCGATGACACCATGGTGCAGACAATAGGGAGCCTTCAGGACTGGCAGGACCTTATGACTCAGAGGCTTCTGGGGCTCATTCAAGCTGTTCCTCCATCCCATGGATTCCCCAAGGATCTATCGGGCAGCCTCAGGGAGGAGAAAATGCTGAGACCAACCCGGGGCCTGCCACCAAGAAACTACGGCAGTCTCCAGTTCTTTGGAATCATACCCCCCACCCACCCTGACACCGGCGCATCTCAAAGGCAATGGACAGAACAGGGTGGCATGGCAATGCCTATGACACCGGTAGGTCAACCGGCGTCCTCTGGCTCCAGACCGTGCAGAGGATGACCGCTAAGGGCATCAAAGACCACAGGGCATGGAAAGCAGCAGGCTGCCTCGAACTCTGATGTGCATCCTGGGGACACACCTAGATGTAGCACTGGACCACAGAAGATAAAGAAGAGTGAGGAGCACAGAGTGGACATTGGTGAGATCACTACCTGTAGCTGGGGGAATGGAAATATATCTCTTTAAAATGTAGTCTTCACAATGGGCTCTCCTGCCTTGTATAGGGACCTACTGACAGTGCCAACACAGGCCCATCACCTTGGACTGATGTTACACAGACTCTTGGAGGGGGGAACAAGATGGTCCAGGAGAGGGTGATGTGATGGAAGGGGGGGGTTGTTGGGGGAGGAAATGGCGGGAGTGAGGGGGAAATAAGGAGAGTTGGGGGGAAATGGGATGGGGATGTAGCTGCCAGGGTAGCGGGCACACATGTGCATGTTTTGAGGTGGTGGTTGCACATGATCTGAACATTCAGGGAGTGGAAGCCCTTCCTGTTAATATAGGGCACTCCCTGATGCTTAATGCTTGTAGGGCAACATGCATGCCACCAATCGCCCCCTGGACCTGGGGCATCCGGGCGATGGCAGCAAATCGTGCGGCCCGGGCATCTTTGCGGGCCTGGTCCAGTTCAAAGGTAATATAGTCTGATGTCCGGGCACACAGAGCATCTGTCACTTCCTGGATGCACCATGGGCTGATGACTGCGATATGTCACACAGGTCCCCACTCGAGCCCTGGAATGATCCAGTGGTATAGAGGTTTAGGGATGCAGTGACCTTCATGGCCACTGGGAGTGAGTGTTCCCCTCCCCTCTTCCATGGGGCACCATGTTCACGCGTACGTGGCACAGGTGCCGCAGTGTCTCCCCATTGAGATGGAGTCTTCTGCTGCATAAACTGTCATTCAGTTCATGTAAGGACCAACGATGACTGTACACCTTGGGCCACCACTGGCCTTCCCTTCTGGCTCCCTCCTCAGCCGGATAGGCGGCCGGTTCTTCGAAGAGGTTATGTGACAGTCTCCTGTGTTTTGTTACCTGTCTGGTAGGTAACATGTGCTACTCAAACCTTGGTTAGTGATGAGGTATTCTGAATCCCAATGAAGAAGATTCAAACTTTTCCAGTAGTAACAAAATGTTTATCGAGTAACTACAACAATATTTACATGAGTTCTTTACTTTAACTTTGATACTAATGATAAGGTTAACAAGATCTAACTATGGTAACTATACATAATTCCACTGGCCATCTAAACTTGCCTGCTGTTGCTATGATCACAGTGCACCCAAGAGAGAGAGAGAGACTCAATGTGGCTGCCTTTTATACCCCTGTTCTGGGGCTGGTTAGCACACTGGGCTAAATCGTTGGCTTTGAAAGCAGACCAAGGCAGGCCAGCAGCACGGTTCAATTCCCGTACCAGCCTCCCCGAACAGGCGCCGGAATGTGGCGACTAGGGGCTTTTCACAGTAACTTCATTTTTAGCCTACTTGTGACAATAAGCGATTTTCATTCATTTCATTCATTGGTCCGGCCCTCTCGTGATCATGTGATGCTACTGATTACACATTAATCCTTTGTGTACATGCACATATAGAGATCACTTTTTATTGTGTTACATATTTGCTGTATGTTGTGAAGAAAATTGAACAAACATAATGGATGCAGTTTGCAAATGCATTACATAAAATCAATGAGTAAGTCCGTCAAATGTTACTAAATTTAGCCCCTTAGGTTTTTTTTTTGCTTGCGTAAAATAGGTAGACAAATGATGTTATGTACAAGTTGTGATGATCTTGACGATTATACAAAGCCAATTAATAGTTATGAGTCCAATCTTAATAAATAAAAAAAAAAAATTTGTGAGTCCATGAGTTTGTTCGGTTGAGTTGCTCTCTTCTTCTGTTGTTGAAGTGGTGAGGTTGTTATTTCTTTGTGACCGTCGTCAGTGTTCCTGTGTTTAAGTAACCAAGAAGTCATCAATGAGGTATTTGAATGGTCGAATCACTTTGTTGTCTGATTTCTGCTTCTTTTTTCTATGCTTGTGGTAGCGATTCTGTGTTACATCTTTGTTGTCCGACATGGACTTTTTCTTGTGTTTGTGGTATAGGTTCTGTATGTCATCTTTCTTGACAGCTGGTTTGCTTGTTTGTTGTGGAGCAAATGTGAATTCTTGAGTTTTTTTTGCCATGCCATGGCATGTTTTTACACTTGCCATTGTTTTGCAGTGTGCTGTGGCATTGTCTTCATGTGCAGAGTTGTACCATGTTGTACAGACCGTTGTTTCATTGTTGTCGTTTCTGTCTTGGTCATTTTCGTTGTCATTCTTATTATTGTCGTTCTTGTTATTGTTTTCATCGTGCTTGTTGTTTCTGTTTTTGTTGTTTTTGCTGTTGTTCTTGTTGTTTTTCTCGTCGTGCTCATTGTTTCTGTTTTTGTTATGCTTCTTGTTGTGTTTGTTGTTGCTCTTGTAATTTTTGTTGTTGTGCTTGTAGTTTTTGATGTTGCTGTCGTTGTTCTTGTTTCTGGAGCGCTTCATGTTGTTGTTGTCGCTCTTGTTGCGCTGCATGTTGTTTTTGTTGTTGCTGTTGCGCTCAATGAGTGTTCCGTTTGGATGATGTGAGTCATTGTCACAGTTATTGGTGTCAGTGTCCTTTGTGGTATCTGTTACATTGAGCGCTTCTTCTTGAAAATTGTGAGAATGATCTGATGTTGCATTGATGTTGGTGACATCAGTCATTTGTGGTGGATTTGGTTCCTTTGCTTTGCTTCCTTGATACTCCTCTTCTAGGGTCATTTCTGGTTCACTTGAATCAGCTGTGATCTCTTTGTGCTCCTCTTCTGGAGTTATTTCTGGTTCATTTGAATCACCTTTGGTTTCTTGGTGCTCCTCTTCTGGAGTCAAAATGTTCAAGATTTCTATTAACGTGGTCTCTCTGGACTCTTGGTGCTCCTCTTCTGGAGTCAAAATCTTAACGATTTCATTTGACGTGGTCTCTCTGGACTCATGAGTAGCCATCCTCTGATTATTGAGTGCTTCTGTGCAGACGAGCTGAGATATGTCAGTCTCGCTGTGATCCTGCACATCCTGTATGGGAATTGTAATTTCTTTGTCACTTGTCTCACATACAGTGGATAGACATTCAGTGTCTTCTTATTGGTTAAATGAGCTGGGTAGACTTTCATAGTCTTCTTCTTGTGGCTCAAATAAGCTTGATAGATCTTCATGGTCTTGTTCATGCATGACGTTCGCTATGGAGAGTCCTGGGATGGAAGCCTGAACTGATTGTCAGTCTCTCTCCTTCTCCAATTCCTTGAATGCTTGCTTCTATTTTTGAGTCTGTCACCGAGCTGTCTGTGGAGGCTTGCGTCACTCTCTTTGTGGAGGCTTGTATCGCTCTCTTTGTGGAGTCTTTCATCGCTCGCTCTGAGGAGTCCTTCATCGCTTTCTCTGTGGAGTCCTTCATCGCTCTCTCTGTGGAGTCTGTCATCGCTCTCTCGGTGGAGCCTGTCATCGCTCTCTCTGTGGAGTCTGTCATCGCTCTGTTTGTGGAGTCGTGCAGTGTTCTCGCTGTAGAGTCGATCTGTGCTCTCTCAACAGAGTCGTTCTGTGCTCTCTGTGTGGCGTCGTCTTTGTCTTGGGTATTGCTGTCATCCAATGTATCGACGATCGGCCATGGCACCATGGCATTGGATTCATCTACCATGAGAAGAGTCGTGTTGAGCTTTTCAACCGTGTTGCTGATGCTGTGATCAGGATCTCCGAATAACTCAGTCATGTCTGAGTAGTATTGTGTGTATTGTTCGATAGACAAATCGTCTCTTTTTGTTTCAGAGTTGTTATCGTTCTCTTCATGTTCAATGAACAAATCATCTTCTTTGGGTTATGATTTTTCATGGTGCTCTTCAATTTGGGTGGTGCAAACTTCTTGTTCCAGGGTGTTGTGAAAGTTATTTTCAACTGCTGGTGTAAATTCGGACATTGTTCTGTCTTTTGAGGTAAGAAAATTGGGTTTTGCAGCTTTCAATTACTTTTTGTTCATTTTCGTGAATTTCCCTTTTAAGTGGGCGTGGTCCTGGTCCTCTGATGTCATGCGTAGGACTCGACTGTGCATGCGCAATTCACGTTTCCTTTACTGTGCGCTTTACTGCGCATGTGCGGCTCCTTTCTTAAGATGGCTGCTGCTCAGAACGTCCGTCATCTTCTGTTTCAACCCTGCCTCTGCCTCGTGGTAAGCTTTGGCGCCGTTTTTACTGATTTTGTTTTCTAGATACTAATTCTGTGTTTGTAAAGACTCACAGTATTGATTTTGTTTTTGTTCATAAGCAAGGCATTTTTGTATAGCGATTTCTACAGTTAGATGCATATTTTGTGATAGTTCTTCCCTCAAATTTTTATCAGATAGTCCAGAAATTAATTGATTCATTATCACAGTGTCTCTGAATCAGCATAATCACAGCCTTGTGGTAAGACATTTGTAACAAAATCAGTAATGGGCTCTCCTTTTCTCTGGCATTTATGACAATTGTTAAATCATAGAATCATAGAATCATAGAAGTTTACAGCATGGAAACAGGCCCTTCGGCCCAACCAGTCCATGCCGCCCAGTTTTTTACCATTCAGCTAGTCCCAGTTGCCCGCACTTGGCCCATAACCCTCTATACCCATCTTACCCATGTAACCATCTAAATGCTTTTTGAAAGACACAATTGTACCCGCTTCTACTACTACCTCTGGCAGCCCATTCCAGACACTCACTACCCTCTGAGTGAAGAAATTGCCCCTCTGGGCCCTTCTGAACCTCTCCCCTCTCACCTTAAACCTATGCCCTCTAGTTTTAGACTCCCCTACCTTTGGGAAAAGATGTTGACTATCTACCTTATCTATGCCCCTCATTATTTTATAGACCTCTATAAGATCACCCCTAAGCCTCCTACGCTCCAGGGAAAAAAGTCCCAGTCTATCCAGCCTCTCCTTATAACTCAAACCATCAAGTCCCGGCAACATCCTAGTAAATCTTTTCTGCACTCTTTCTAGTTTAATAATATCCTTTCTATAATAGGGTGACCAGAACTGCACACAGTATTCCAAGTGTGGCCGTACCAATGTCTTGTACAACTTCAACAAGACGTCCCAACTCCTATATTCAATGTTCTGACCAATGAAACCAAGCATGCCGAATGCCTTCTTCACCACCCTGTCCACCTGCGACTCCACCTTCAAGGAGCTATGAACCTGTACTCCTAGATCTCTTTGTTCTATAACTCTCCCCAACGCCATACCATTAACTGAGTAGGTCCTGGCCTGATTCGATCTGCCAAAATGCATCACCTCACATTTATCTAAATTAAACTCCATCTGCCATTCGTCGGCCCACTGGCCTAATTGATCAAGATCCCGTTGCAATCCTAGATAACCTTCTTCACTATCCACTATGCCACCAATCTTGGTGTCATCTGCAAACTTACTAACCATGCCTCCTAAATTCTCATCCAAATCATTAATATAAATCACAAATAACAGTGGACCCAGCACCGATCCCTGAGGCACACCACTGGTCACAGGCCTCCAGTTTGAAAAACAACCCTCTACAACCACCCTCTGCCTTCTGTCGTCCAGCCAATTTTGAATCCAATTGGCAACCTCACCCTGGATCCCGTGAGCTTTAACCTTCTGCAACAACCTACCATGCGGTACCTTGTCAAAGGCTTTGCTAAAGTCCATGTAGACAACGTCTACTGCACTACCCTCATCTACCTTCTTGGTCACTCCCTCAAAAAACTCAATCAAATTTGTGAGACATGATTTTCCACGCACAAAGCCATGCTGACTGCCCCGAATCAGTCCTTGCCTCTCTAAATGCTTGTAGATCCTGTCTCTCAGAATACCTTCGAGCAACTTACCTACTACAGACGTTAGGCTCACCGGTCTGTAGTTCCCAGGCTTTTCCCTGCTGCCCTTCTTAAACAAGGGCACAACATTCGCCACTCTCCAATCTTCAGGCACCTCACCTGTGGCTGCCGATGATTCAAATATCTCGGTTAGGGGACCCGCAATTTCCTCCCTAGCCTCCCACAACATCCTGGGATACATTTCATCAGGTCCCGGGGATTTATCTACCTTGATGCGCTTTAAGACTTCCAGCAGCTCCTCCTCTGTAATATGCACACTTCTCAAGACATCACTATTTATTTCCCTTAGTTTCCTAACATCCATGCCTTTCTCCACCGTGAATACCGATGAGAAATATTCATTCAGGATCTCCCCCAACTCTTGTGGCTCTGCACATAAATGCCCTTGTTGATCCTTAAGAGGCCCTACTCTGTCCCTAGTTACTCTTTTCCCCTTTATGTATCTGTAGAATCTCTTTGGATTCTCCCTTGCATTATTTGCCAAAGCAATTTCATGTCCCCTTTTTGCCCTCCTGATTTCCCTCTTAACTCTATTTCGACAATTCAAAAATCATTCCAGCATCTCACCAGACGGACTCTTACAGTGTTCATCAAATTTTTTGAGTATTACTTCTATTTTGGTGCCGTCTTTACCTTCTAAGTAATTAAAGCAATTATAGATTTCTCTAGCTTCATGCCCTCCTATTGAGAGTAGTAGTGCTATTTTTGTTGCGTTAGAGACCGTGCTTAAATCATTAGCTGTGATAAATATTTGGAATATCTGTTCAAATCTTTTCCAGTCATAACTTAAATTACTGGTTGTTTCCAGCTGCCCTAGAGGTCCAACGAGTCCCATAGTTAGTCGTCGACGATCCATTTGCTACAAAGTCTTTCACAGTCGAACGTCCAGTCTTCTCTTTTTCTTTTCTTTTTGTCTAACCTAATCTAACTAGTTCTGTTAAAGCCACTCAACTGGTATCATGTTTTCTTAACTGTGTGGTAGGTAACATGTGCTACCCAATCCTTGGTTAGTGATGAGGTATTCTGAATCCCGATGAAGAATATTCAAACTCTTCCAGTCGTAGCAAAAGGTTTATTGAGTAACTACAACAATATTTACATGAGTTCTTTACTTTAACTTTGATACTAATGATAAGGTTAACAAGATTTAACTATGGTAACTATACATAACTCCACTGGCCATCTAAACTAGTCTGCTGTTGCTATAATCACAGAGACTCAATGTGGCTGCCTTTCATACCCCTGTCGGTCTGGCCCTCTAGTGATCATGTGATGCTACTGATTACACATTAACCCCTTGTGTACATGCACATATAGAGATCACCACATCCTGCATATGTGGTGCCGCCTCCAGCCTAAATTAACTTTGCTGCCTTCTTTGGTGTCTGCCCGACTAGGCTGCGACAAGCACAGCGAAGGCAGCCCTCGTGGGATCCACACCAGCAAACATAGTTTTATCTGGAAGGAATTGGAGAAGGAGAGAGACCGACAATCAGTTCAGGCTTCCATCCCAGGACTCTCAAATCCCCCAAGCCTCCCCCACCCTTACCAGGACAGTCTTGCATTCTCTCAGGGTGCCATCTAGTGAGCCAATTGTGCTGGCAAACCTTGCTGCGCACAATCAACCCCGGCTACATCAAAAGCCCCTAGACCCTTGCTGGGAACATTTGTGAGACCATGCTCAGCTGCCCCTCGCTTATCCACACTTACCCTTCAGCCACGAGAGGATCCTCAGTGGTAAAGCCCCGCTCTTTAGCGTTTGATTGTTGGCAGCTGCCTCTATGGTGCTGATGCTCCTAGAGTACAGGCATACTGTTCAGGCATCAAAGGTTGCTGGACATGCAGTGCACTAATCATCCTGTCAGACATGGCACCTGCACCTTCGACTTGAGAGTTCAGGAGTGTGAAGTGCTATCATAACTAACAAGGCTAATTTCACATTTTAAACAGTCTTCAGCTGTCAAGCTACAGACTGCTCACAGTCAAAGGGAGTGAAATTTGATTTCAGGATAGAAGCCACAGCAGGGCTCTGTCATGGAATAATTTGGTAGGACATTTTTGTGAGGGCCAGGAAGAATCCAGCACGAGTTTGTAGAGTCAAACAGAAAGTAAATTTATTTACAACAACCTGTACAGCAGCAGTAGTATGCTACTCATTACTTCTCTAGCCACTGGCCAGCTCTATTTATACAGCTGCAACTACGATTACCTCCCCCCCCCTCATTGGGGAGCTCATATTCCCCAACAAACATGGGCTAACCATTCCGTGCATGGTGGGCACTGCAGGGGTTGGACTGTTTCATCGACCCCAGTTTTCACATTTTGATTTAATGTTTTTAAGTTTCCATTCTTCTTTGTTCTTTTAGGGCTGTGCTCCATTTGTATTTTAGGAGCGACCCCTTTTAATTTATCCCTCAGTTAATTTTTCTATTTAGTTTTTCTATTTAGTTGATTGAGCCCTAAAATACAACATGGGGTAACCAATTGTCCCCAGTCAATAGGATCCTGGTAGGTTATAACAGACATACAAACTGCAGCTGTGATTGTCCCTGTCATGGGTCTATAAAATATTTAAAGATGTCTTGAAGGCCTCACAGATGCAAAGTCCCTCCCCTCCCGGCCTTGGGCGACCCCTGACCTGGAACACCCAGCCCATCCCCGACCAAGCCCAACCACCCTGAAGGCCCCCCCCCCCCCCTCCCCCAACCGAGCACTGTGGCACAGCTCCAGTGCTCATGAGCTGCATGCCAGAAAATGGAAAGGACTAGTCACCTCCTCACTCACTTCCCCTCAGTAGCTATTGAACCAGCTTCACGTTTAGGGAAAGGAGTACTAAATGAGGCTGGCATGACTTCCCGCTGGGGAGTTCGGTAATTCCCGGGAAGCTGCTCCATTTGACTTCAATCTTGTAATGAGATTAAAATGAATGCAAATTAGGTTTAATGATATTCTAGGTAATTTGGAAAAGATTTGGAACTCGCCACCGGGAATGGGTCGGGTGAATCACAAAATAGTTTGCATCCTGCGCAAATCTCAATTTTACCCTCTCCCTCTATTCACCCAGTGCGCCTGGATCATCGCTATGTGGGCACTGAATCATGCCCGTTGATTATGCTTCTGAAAAGCATTTGGGATATTTTTCTACCTGCATGACAGAAGTAAATGGCCTTTGCTGCTGAACAGATTTCCACCACATACTTTAACATACAAAAAGTTAGACTTCACCTGACAGTTTGACAGTTCATTTTGGCTGAGGCAGAATAATGTACTTGCAAACAAATGTTGTGTTATTCCAGGGTTCTGTTTAGGTAATTACGTTCCCCGCTGCTCGTGCAGACAGAGCAGATGGGGGCAGCTCTAAGTTGTAAATAGCCATAGTAGTGAATCCCAAATACACTACAAAATAATCAATGAAGTCCCTAACTTTTGCATCAGCTATTATTGGCAAGTAAATTCACCTGTATTGAAGAGGAACCAATTCACCTGAATATTTAAATAGGTATCCTGCTGAGCTGTTCCGAGACTGAGACTATATTATCATTCTTGAAGTCTCACCAAGGTTCATGCACATCTGGGGCATTGCCTCCCAGTACTGCAGGCAGTTCCCCATGTGTTGTATTCTACGGGTAAGCACCGGACCTCAGTGCCTCTTGTTGGAGTGCCTGGGAACAGAGGGCATAATCTCAGAGTCAGGGGTTGCCCATTTAAAACAGAGATGAGGAGGAATTTCTTACCTCAGAGAGCAGTGAATCTGTGCAATTCTGTACCGCAGAGAGTTGTAGAGGCTGTGTCATTAAGTATGTTCAAGGCTGTTATAGACAGCTTTTTAATCAGTAAGAGAATCAAGATTTATGGGGATAGGTGGGAAAGTGGAGTTGAGGATTACATCAGATCAGTCATGGTCTCATTGAATGGCAAAGCAGACTCAATGGGCCGATTGGCCTACTTCTGCTCCCTTAGTCTTCTGGTCTAGTGATAATGCACATGATGTGCGGCATTGCTCCAAGTACTGGCCATTGAATTAACTCCTAAATACTGTATGTAATAAGTATGATGGTACTGTGAGAATTTGTGATCACTACAAAATGGTTTATATAACTATCCAGGCATAGATTTGAACCTAATTATGAGGCAGTTGTGGTTTGTTTACCAAATCTGTGAGATGACGAAGTCTAGAAAGTTTGATCCTTCACAGGCCTAACCACTGATCCTGATAAGACAGTTCTGGCTAATATCTGACTAGTAGCTTTCATAAATGCATACTCCATTACAATAAAGTTTTTAAAAATGGATTGCCTGGTACATAATGTAGAAAAATATCATGTCCCAGAAGATCCAGATCAGCTCATTTGTTTTCTTGATATCTTTAGAACTGCAAACACTGAACAGATGCATCTGGAACTATAATGTGTTCTGCAATGCTCACAAAAAATGATCCGAGGTTATTAGCTACAGATAACGATATGCAAATTTCTTCACAATCAAACAATATATCTGAGCCATTATACAGTTGCTAATGACAAAAGCTGAATAATCAGCCCCACAAGTGTTATGAAAATTAATTCATTAATTATTTTTTTATTAAGGGGCAATTTAGTGTGGCAAATCCACCTAACCTGCACATCTTTGGGTTGTGGGGGTGAGACCCACGCAGACACAGGGAGAATGTGCAAACTCCACACGGACAGTGATCCAGGACTGGGGTCGAACCTGGGCCCTCGACGCCGTGAGGCAGCAGTGCTAACCACTGTGCCACCATGCCACCCAAGTCGTTCTGAGAAATGTAATGAAAGTATCTTCCATAGGTAACTCTCTTGGAATAAAAAGTTCGAGCAGCGAAACAAATATCAATCTGCTTTTAAATTGGCTGAGCAGTAGCTAATATTGTTTCGGAATTTGGTGTGTTATATTCCCGAGAAACCAATCTCTTTCATGTTTGAGGCCTTGGCCTATTAGGTGAATGTTGGCATTTTTCACATTATGAAAAATAGTACAGAAAAGCAATTTTTCTCCTTCTTGAACCTTAACCAGGGCAAGGAAATACGATGCTTACATTGCAAAGGAAACATTAGCTATCAAGGGAGATTTTCTGGCTTTGCACGTCTGATTGGGAACTTTGCCCAGTCAAAACAAACACCTGAAAGTCAGGGCCGTGCTACACACACTTCCATGATATGTGCCCTCAGATGAGGCTGCCTGACCATAGTGTTACCTGAGAACATTACTCCTACTGTGTTTCCTTCCATTAATGGGTAATTTCCTTGATGCTGTGATTGGAGAACAGCCCCTCTACCAGCTGATCAAAAGGCCTGAACTTCCAACGTGACTGAAGCAAAATAATTCCTTGTTTTGGAAGTCATGCGCTGCCATGGAAACTGTGTGAAAGCATTTTAATTGATTCCACTATTCATTTTCTACTTTTACCCATTGCAGCTCCCAAAGCCTACAAGCTGTTCAAATAGTACTCCAGTATTTACATTTAAGTTGTGTAATTATGATATTTTCGTATTGACTGCTATTTTGACATGTGGATCGTGCAATTGTTTAGTTTCTGTCTTTCTGCAATCCAATGCTCCTATGGAGTTCCAAAGCAGCATTCGAGCTACCACTAATTGTCACTCGCAGCTGCTCAGCACAGATGTTTTGTTTAGCTCACAGGCATCCCACCCACATTATGAACGACTTACTTTCATTTGCAGAAGAATTAAGGTTTTACTAAGTCTGCTCAGTTTTAAGCGCCTGGGTTATCGAAGATTGTGCACGTTCGATGCTTTTTATGTGAGGAGCTGTTGTTTGATGTGCAGCAACGCAGCAGGTACTGAAAGTCATCTGATCAGCCCCATAATTTCTGTATGACTGTGTTAAGATGCTGCAATATTTATGGTGACAATATGGCCATTTTTATCTGTCATAACTTGGCTCCATCAGTTATGAATGAATTGTAAATGTTTAAGCGCAAATTGCCGTAAACATCAATGTGGATGATATAATCGGGATTAGGGAGACGTGGCTGCAGGGTGACCAGGGATGGAAACTGAATGCCCAAGGGTATTCAGTATTTAGGAAGGACAGACAAAAAGGAAAAGGCAGTGGAGTGGCACTGGTGGGTTAAAGAGGAAATTAACACAATAGGAAGGCTATTAGCACTGATAATGCAGAATCTGTATTGGTAGAGCTGAGAAACCCCAAGGAGGAAAAAAAAATCAGTGAGCATCGTATAGACCACCAAACTGCAGTGGTGATGTTAGGACTGGCATTAAACATGAAATTAGAGACATGTGTGACAAAGGAACATCTGTAATTATGGGTGATTTTAATCTGCATATAGATTGGGAAAATCAAATTAGCCACAATACCATAGAGGAGGAATTCCTGGAGTGTTTACAGGTTGGTTTTCTGGACCAATACGTTGAGGAACCAACGAGCGAGTAGACCATCCTAGACTGAGTACTGTGTAATGAGAATGGAATAAATGGCAATCTACTTGTGTGAGACCCCTTGGGGATGAGCGACCAAAATATGTTAGGATTTTTCATGAAGATGGTGAGTGAAGTAGTTCATTCTGAGTCTAGGATCCTGAAACTTAATAAAGGAAACTACAATGGTATGAGGCGCAAGTTGCCGATACTAGATTGGGAAACATTACTGAAAGGGTTGACAGTGGATAGGCAATGGCAAACATTCAAGGAGCGTATGGGGGAACTGCAACAATTCTTTATTCCTGTCTGGCAAAATTAAAATAGGAAAGGTAGCCAATCCATGGCTTCCAAGGGAAATTAGAGATAGTATTCAGTTGAAGAAAGAAGCATACAAATTGGCCAAGAAAAACAACAGGGGCGTGATCCAATGTCCACCCTGCACCTGAAAAGCAGCTCGCCGTGGTGCAACATGGCCAATAAAAGCCAGGAGACCCCGCTCCTGGGATCTACCTGCCTTGCAATGCCTTGCAAGATCTAACGCGATCTCACAAGATGTTGTGATGTAAATCCCGTCCAAGGTGAACGGGAACACTTTTTAGCAAATCTGCATATTAGAGTAAGTCAGCTAGTCTAACTATAAGATGCAGTTTCCTGAGATATTATCCCCTTTGTCTTGGAGACCTCGGGCGGGTGCTGTTCAGCTCTGGTCCCCACTAACAGGGACCAGATGCAACAACACCTGTGGGGGTCTCCAGGGAATTGGAGCCCCCAGGTGCATACCCTTTGGGCAGGGTTGTACCTTGGCACTGCTGGTGCCACCCGGAACATTGACACTGCCAGCCTGACACCCTAGCAGTGCCACCTAGGTGCCAACCTGTCACTGCCAAGGTTGCCAGGTGGCACTGCCAGTTGGCAGGGGTACTGAAATGTTGCCAGGTTGGCACTGCCAGGGTAGGAAGCTGGCATTTTGTTGTGTTTTGTGTGCTGGCAATTGGGCCACGGGTGCCCTGTGAGGGTGTGCGGAGACCCTCCCATGGTGCGTTGGGGCTGGGGGGCTCAGAGGTCACATCATGGGCTTCAGAGATGGGTCTCCATTTAAAAATGGCTACACAGGGGAGGACCGGCGAGCAGAGCTCCTCGGTGTAGAAAGCAGGGCTATCTGGGCCTGGCCGCGTGTTCCCCACTGAGGTCCCTTATTTAATGCGAGTGGCATTGCATAGCAATGTGTTTGTTAGTTCTGCAAGCGCGGGGAAACACATGGCTAAATGCGCTAGCTACAGGACTTTGTTCCCATTTAGTTGAACCGTGACCCAGCTCTGAGGATTGCGAGCAGTTTAGAATTCAGCAAAGAAGGGCCAAAGGATTGATTAAGAAGGGAAAAATAGAGGATAAGGGTAAGCTTACAGGGAACATAAAAAGTGACTGTAAAAGTTTCTGTAGGTACGTGAAGAGAAAAAGATTGGTGAAGACAAATGTAGGTCCCTTACAGTCAGAAACAGGGGAATGTATAATAGCGGACAAAGAAATGGCTGAGGAAACACGTACTTTGATTCTGTCTTCACAAATGAGAACACAAATCAGATACCAGAAATGTTGGGGATCGCAGAGTTTAGTGAGAGGAAGGAACTGAAGGATATCATATTAGTAGAGAAATGGTGTTGAGAAAATTGATGGGATTGAAGACTGACAAATACCCAGGGACTGATAATCTACATCCCACAGTACTTATGGAAGTAACTCTAGAAATAATGGATACATTGTCATCTTCCAGGATTTTATAGACCCTGTAACAGTTCCTGCAGATTAGTGGGTAGGTAATGTAACTCCACAATTTAAAAAGGGAGGTAGAGCGAAACCAGGTAATTATAGACCAGTAAGCCTGACGTTGGTAGTGGGGAAAATTCTAGAATAACATTATCAAAGATTTCAAAACAGAGCACTTAAAAAATTGTGGCAGGATTGGACAGTCAACATGGATTTATGAAAAATCTACTGGAATTCATTGAGGATGTAACAAATAGAGTTGATGAAGGGGACCCAGTGGATGTGGTATATTTGGACTTTCAGAAGGCTTTTGACAAAGTCCTGCGTTACAGGAGGGCATTACACCAACCCATATATAAAGGACACCACACACATGATCTGCCTCTTTCCAGTGGAGACAGTCAGTGAGTAGAGACACAGGGTTGATTCAATATCACTCCCACCACGTGGATTGCAGCAACTGGTTAGTCAGTCTGGGTAGCTATAGTAGGATTAGCAGTAGTGTCGAACCCGAGTAATAGAAGTGTAAATAGTTTAATAAACGTGTTGAAGCTATCTCCACGTCTGAACCTTCCTTTGTCAAGTGCACCACAAGGAAGCTGCTTATGTTACACCTACAACAGAACAAATCACTGGAGTGGGGTGGGATGAGGGGGGTGCGGGGGGGGGGGGGGGGGGGCGGGGCGTCACCCACATCATGGTGGACTGCTGTGTCCTGCACTACATCACGCAGCTCCCCTCGTTCTCAGTCTCGTCCTCATTGCTGGTCGACACATGAAGCTCTGGCTGTGGCTTGGGCCGGGTGACACCAGAAGGGCACAGCCCATCACCAGCAGCTCCTGCAAAACGCAATACAAGATGCATGGTTGCATCGTGGGCTGGGAAGGAGTGGGGTGGTGAGGAGGGGGCATAGGGTTGGTGGTGGGAGGGATTGTGGGGGTAGTCTGGCTGTGGGGATGGTGGTGGGTGCATCGGTGCTTGGTGGGAGTGGTGGTGGGGTGGGGGTGGAAGTGGATGGAGGGGTGGGGGTGGTGACACACCTGCCATGAGGAACCACAATGCAGCGGGCCTCGTTTCTTCGCCCGATGCCGACCTCCGCCCCGGCGGACTGCCCTTCCCTCGAGTCCTCTGACCACGTCTAGTGCTGTCTGCTCTGCTGCGGTGACGAGTCGCCGATCCGGCACTTTCCCTCCAGTCTTCTCCCACTCACGGCAGTTCTGGGCGGCCTTCTTCTGGCGGGCTGGTGGGGAAACAGAAAACATACACTTTGAGACAGTCTGATGCATGCAGCCCAGGGGGTGGGTAGCTGGTGGCTTGAGTGGCCAGGGCATCTAGCCATGGCACCAGGATGGTGCCAGCATGTGGTGCAGGGCAGGCGTTTGGCTGCCTACCGGTTGGGGGGGGGGGGTGGGGGGGGGGGTTACGGGTGTGGGAGGCAGTGGTTCGTGCTAAGGGCACAGTGCTGTCTACTCACCCTGGCTGCCCTCAGGAGGTTGTGCAGTTTCTTCCGGCACTGCTGGCCGGTCTAGATCGTGTTGCCCACGGCACTGATGGCCTCTGCCACCTGTGCCCAGGCCCAGCAAACAGCGGCGACTGGCAGCCTCCTTCCCACCCCTGGGGTACAAGGTCACCTGCCTCTCCTCCATCGCGCCCAGTAGCATCTCCAGTTCAGCATCAGCAAATCTTGGTGCCACTCTTCTTGCACCCATTTTTTTGGCTGGGATGGTGTGGGTGGTGAGTGAAGTGTGTATATGTGGCTGCAGCTTGTCAGCCTCCCGAGTGTCAATCCCGGACACGTGAATCCAGCACCGTTTCTCATTGGAATCGATTATGTTCCACGTAGTGTCGGTGCTAGACCCTGAACGGTCGTTGAATTGGTGCAGGTGCGGTGCCAGTTTTTGCTGCCGCAGAACTCCGCCCATCCTGCTCTGGCATTAACATAAGTCTCAGTAATGGAGAATCCGGCTGGGCATGCTTTCAAGAAGCAGTTATATATGCATCAAGGGATATGGGGGGAAAGAGGGATTCAGCTATTGCGTTGGATGATCAGCCATGATGATAATGAATGGCAGAGCAGGCTCGAAGGGTCAAAAGGCCTCCTCCTGCTCCTATTTTATATGTTTATGAACACAACAATTTCAGATTGATGCAGATTCAATGCTTCCAGTCATGTTAGACGGTTGACCTGTTGTGGCCCATGAAGTAGCCTGCACTGCTGCAATTATTTTACTAATGAGTTTTAAATAAAAATAAGTATTTATTTCTTTTGCTTGACTTCATTCCATTAAAAATATGATTATTTTTGACCTTTCTTTTTCCTCTGTTCACCACTCAGCTTTCTGCACACCTCACTGCTCATCCATATGAGAGTTCAATATGTCTTATGATTTTGACTTGAATAGACGATTGACATGGAATGAAGAGTACCTGCTGAGCATATAACTTCCTTCTAACTTAGTATGTATAGTTTTGTAGTGTCTACAGTAACAGTGTGTTTATTCTATATGTTGATGCCTCCGCTTGATCTATAGAGTGGATTCCCAACAATCTTTAATTTTCCACGCACAGTTATACCCGTGTCTACTCATAATTTCACAACTCCTTAAACAAATGGTGGGGCTCACTAGATTTAAATCAGATTATATTTTCCTCATTTAGAAACTACCGAAGTGGCAATTGAAGTAAGTCCATTGCTGCCAGACACTCAATTCCAAAACCATATTTAACGGTGCAGCTGCGCAGTGGTGTTTATGGTTCGCTGTTTGTATTTTGCATTAGCAGGTGTGAAACTGGGGTCACAGAGATTTGCTGGGCAAGAACAAACTGCTTGATATTGTGGCTGGAATCTGTGACCTATATTCAATTCCACATTATTAATTTCCCAGATTCTAAGAAGTAATTCTGCGGCTGAGTGCCGATGCCTGCGTGAGAACTGTGGCGTTTTATGAAGCCAAAATCGGCGCCAAACCCTCACCGATTCCGGGACCGGTAAGGGGCTAGCAGCGGTGCTGAGTAACACTCCCGGCTCCTGCGCCAAAAATGTCCGGAGAATGGCCTGGTCTGTGGCCATTTATGCGCACGCCGACGACCTGTAGCGGTCGCGCTGTACAACATGCCGCCGGCCGCACGCGGACCCGACCTGCTAGATAGTGCTCTCCGGACACCCCCTCACCACCCCCGGACCACCCCCCACCAGCTTTGCGCAGGTCAAGGAGACACATCCTGAGTGAGTGAGACACATCCAGAGTGGGAATTGGAACTTGGCAATGTGGTGCAGTGAGGTAATTCGGTGCAGAGTGGGTGAAGGTGCTTTTTCCCTACCGTTTTGTTCTCTTTCTTCTGGCCTGTAACTTTTAATCTGCAGGGAGAGAACTAGAGAGCATCCTGGAAAGGGAAGTGATTTTTATTTTTTATTTTTATTACCTTTTCAAATTGTGTGTGTGTGGGGGGGGGGGGGGGGGGGGGGGGAACTGAAGTGACATCACAGTAAAATTGTGACCTGATTGGCTGGTTGGGAATCTACCCTAAATTTAAAAATTAAGCATTGTTAAACTAATTAAACATGATTACTTAATTACTTAATTATAATTTAAGGAGTATCTAAGCCAGAGATCGGAGAGTACTGTATTTAGCTTTCACATTTATAGTATAAATCTAGTGCTAGGAAACATATAGTTAACAGTAACATTTTTTTAAAAATGTTCAAATTTAATTGACTAATTAATTAACGTAATGTCAATTAGAGAGGTGCAGTGCTCTGACTGTGAGATGTAGCAGGTCCGGGAGGGTTCCAGCATCCCGGATGGCTTCATCAGCAGAAAGTGAACCCAACTAGAGCTCCTCACAGACCAAATGGATCAGTTGGAGCAGCAGTTGGATGCACTTAGGAGCATGCAGGTGGCGGAAAGCATCACAGATAGCAGTTATATAAATGTGGTCACACCCAAGGTGCAAGCAGAATAATGGGTGACCACCAGAAGGGGCAGGCAGTCAGTGCAACAATCCCCTGTGGTTGTCCCCCTCTCAAACAGGTATACATACCCCTTTGGATAATGTCGGGGGGTTAGCCTATCAGGGGAAAACAGCAGCAGCCAGAGCAGTGGCTGGCTCTGATGTTCAGCAGGGAGGGTCAAAGCACAGAAGAGCAATAGTCACAGGGGACTCTATAGTCAGGGGCACAGATAGGTGCTTCTGTGGACGTGAAAGAGACTCCAGGATGGTATGTTGCCTCCCTGGTGCCAGGGTCCAGGATGTCTCAGAACGGGAAGCGGGCATCCTGAAGGGGGAGGGCAAACAGGCAGAGGTCATTGTACATATTGGTACTAACGACATAGGCAGGAAGGGGCGTGAGGTCCTGCAGCGGGAGTTCAGAGAGCTAGGCTGAAAGTTAAAAGACAGAACCTCTAGGGTTGTAATCACGGGATTGCCACGTGCCAGTGAGGCTAGAAAGAGGAAGATAGCGCAGCTAAATACGTGGCTAAACAGCTGGCGTAGGGTTTCCGTTATTTGGACCATTGGGAGCTCTTCCAGGGCAGGTGTGACCTGTATAAGAAGGACGGGTTGCATCTAAACTGGAGAGGCATAAATATCCTGGCCGCGAGGTTAGCTAGAGTCACACGGGAGGGTTTAAACTAGTATGGCAGGGGGGTGGGTACCGGAGCAATAGGTCAGATGGTGAAAGCATTGAGGGAGAACTAGGGAATAGGGCCAGTATGGCTCTGAGGAAGAGCAGACAGGGAGATGTTGCTGACAACAGTGGGTCTGGTGGCCTGAAGTGCTTACGTTTTAATGCAAGAAATATTACGGGTAAGGCAGATGAACTTAGAGCTTGGATTAATACTTGGAACTACGATGTTGTTGCTATTACAGAGACCTGGTTGAGGGAAGGACAGGATTGGCAGCTAAAGGTTCCTGGATTTAGATGTTTCAGGCAGGATAGAGAGGGATGTAAAAGGGGTGGCGGAGTTGCGCTACTGGTTAGGGAGAATATCGCAGCTGTACTACGGGAGGACATCTCGGAGGGCAGCGAGGCTATATGGGTAGAGATCAGGAATAAGAAGGGTGCAGTCACAATGTTGGGGGTTACTACAGGCCTCCCAAAAACCAGTGGGAGATAGAGGAGCAGATAGGTAGACAGATTTTTGAAACGAGTAAAAACAACAGGGTTGTTGTGATGGGAGACTTCAACTTCCCCAATATTGACTGGGACTCAGTGCTAAGAGCTTAGACGGGGCAGAGTTTGTAAGGAGCATCCAGGAGAGCTTCTTAAGACAATATGTAGATAGTCCAACTAGGGAAGGGGCTGTACTGGACCTGGTATTGGGGAATGAGCCCGGCCATGTGGTAGAAGTTTCAGTCGGGGAACATTTCGGGAACAGTGACCACAATTCAGTAAGTTTTAAAGTGCTGGTGGACAAGGAAAAGAGTGGTCCTAGGGTGAATGTGCTAAATTGGGGGAAGGCTAATTCTAACAATATTAGGTGGGAACTGAAGAACCTAGATTGGGGGCAGATGTTTGAGGGTAAATCAACATCTGACATGTGTGAGGCTTTCAAATGTCAGTTGAAAGGAATTCAGGACTGGCATGTTCCTGTGCGGAAGAAGGATAAATATGGCAAATTTCAGGAACCTTGGATAGTGAGAGATATTGTAGGCTTCGTCAAAAAGAAAATGGAGGCATTTGTCAGGGCTAGAAGGCTGGGAACAGACGAAGCCTGTGTGGAATATAAGGAATGTAGGAAGGAACTTAAGCAAGGAGTCAGGAGGGCTAGAAGGGGTCACAAACAGTCATTGGCAAATAGGGTTAAGAAAAATCCCAAGGCTTTCTACACGTACATAAAAAGCAAGAGGGTAGCCAGGGAAATGGTTGGCCCACTGAAGGATAGGCAAGGGGATCTATGTGTGGAGCCAGAGGAAATGGGCGAGGTACTAAATGAATACTTTGCATCAGTGTTCACCAAAGAGAAGGAATTGGTGGATGTTGAGTTTGGAGAAGGGTGTGTAGATAGCCTGAGTCACATTAAGATCCAAAAGGATGAGGTGTTGGGCGTCTTGAAAAATATTAAGGTAGATAGGTCCCCAGGGCCTGATGAGATCTGCCCCAGAATACTGAAGGAGGCTGGAGAGGAAATTGCTGAGGCCTTGACAGAAATCTTTGAATCCTCACTGTCTTCAGGTGATGTCCCTGAGGACTGGAGAATAGCCAATGTTGTTCCTTTGTTTAAGAAGGGTAGCGAGGATAATCCAGGGAACTACAGGCCAGTGAGCCTTACATCAGTGGGAGGGAAATTACTGGAGAGAATTCTTCGAGACAGGATCTTCTCCCGTTTGGAAGCAAATGGACGTTTTAGTGAAAGACAGCATGGTTTTGTGAAGGGCAGGTCGTATCTCACTAACTTGACAGAGTTATTCGAAGAGGTCACAAGGATGATTGATGCAGGTGGGGCAGTGGATGTTGTCTATATGGACTTCAGTAAGGCCTTTGACAAGGTCCCTCATGGTAGATTTGTACAAAAGGTGAAGTCACAAACGACCAGCGGTGAGCTGGTAAGATGGATACAGAACTGGCTAAGTCATAGAAGGCAGAGAGTAGCAATGGAAGGGTGCTTTTCTAATTGGAGGGCTGTGACTAGTGGTGTTCCGCAGGGATCAGTGCTGGGACCTTTGCTGTTCGTAGTACATATAAATGATTTGGAGAAAAATGTAACTGGTCTGATCAGTAAGTTTGCGGATTACACAACGGTTGGTGGAATTGCGGATAGCGATGAGGACTGTCAGAGGTTGTAGCAGGATTTAGATCGTTTGGAGACTTAGGCGGAGAGATGGCAGATGGAGTTTAATCCAGACAAATGTGAGGTAATGCATTTTGGAAGGTCTAATGCAGGTAGGGAATATACAGTGAATGGTAGAACCCTCAAGAGTATTGAAAGTCAGAGAGATCTAGGTGTACAGGTCCACAGGTCACTGAAAGGTGCAACACAGGTGGCGAAGGTAGTCAAGGAGGCATACGGCATGCTTGCCTTCATTGGCTGGGACATTGAGTATAAGAATTGGCAAGTCATGTTGCAGCTGTATAGAACCTTAATTAGGCCACACTTGGAGTATAGTGTTCAATTCTGGTCGCCACACTACCAGAAAGATGTGGAGGCTTTAGAGAGGGTGCAGAAGAGATTTACCAGAATGTTGCCTGGTATGGAGGGTATTAGCTATGAGGCGCAGTTGACTAAACTCGGTTTGTTCTCACTGGGACGATGGAGGTTGAGGGGTGACATGATAGAGGTCTACAAAATTATGAGGGGCATAGACAGAGTGGATAGTCAGAGGCTTTTTCCCGAGTAGAGGGGTCAATTAGTAGGGGGCATAGGTTTAAGATGCGAGGGGCAAGGTTTAGAGGAGATGTACGAGGCAAGATTTTTACGCAGAGGGGAGTGGGTGCCTGCAACTCGCTGCTGGAGGAGGGGGTGGAAGCAGCGACGATAGTGAAATTTAAGGGGCATCTTGACAAATAAATGAATAGGATGGGAATAGAGGGATACGGACCCAGGAAGTGTAGAAGATTTTATCTTTTATCGACGGGCAGCATGGTCGGCACAGGCTTGGAGGGCCGAAGGGCCTGTTCCTGTGCTGTACTTTTCTTTGTTCTTTGTTCTAGTGCCGCCAGCCTTCACCAAAGCCACCCCCAGCCAGGGGCACGCCTCCTCCCCCCGACTGTGGCGCCACTGGACACAGTCCTCAATCGCCACGCGAGGTTCACGAAAACTGAGAGCACAAGTGAACCGTGCCGTTGTGAACTCGGCCCATCGGGGGTAGAGCATCGAGGGAGGGCCTTCAGGTTACATCCTGAAGCTGTCCCAATGGCATGCGGCATACTCAGCGATGCTGCTGTTTTGGAGAGGGCGAAGCATCCGAAAACAGGCGCCGCCTCCAGTTCAGTCGTTAAAAAGGATTCACCGATTGTTCGGCGATTATGAAATCGGCGGCGGCAAGCGGAGAATCCCGCCCAGCGTTTTTTGCAGTACCATCAACTTTCCACTAAAGGCTTGTCTTTATCGCAAAATGTGCAGATGATATGCAGTGCTGAACAATTACCCTGTGGCTTTCTTATGATGATGTGCAGTTCCCTGCCTGCCAACTGCAAGATTTTGTTTGTGGGCTCCCATCTGTGCCCATAATGCCCAGGTATAATTTTGAAACCCCAGCCAGGCATTATTACACTTGAGCACGCTACATTGCAAGATTTTAGATATAGGGCATTTTGCAGATATTCAAACCACCAGATATTTAAGTAGATCAGGAGATCCTCTGAAACATGCAGCTTCTAACCTGTGGTAGTCACCACTGGTTGTATAATACGTATATGAGAGGTAATACGGTAAGGCTCCTGTACTACAGATACGGGGGTAGATCCCTGCCTGCTGGCTCCGCCCAGTAGGCGGAGTATAAATGTGTGTGCTCACCGAGCTGCAGCCATTTCGGCGGCAGCTGCAGGAAGCAACACATCTCTGCTTAATAAAGCCTCGATTACTCTCTACTCTTGTCTTGTCATAATTGAAAGTGCATCAATTTATTAAGCAGAGATTTTACAACGATGTATCTACGCACCAAGCCGGGTCGCCTGCAGCTGCACCCTCAAGCAGACAACACCACGTCGGCCTTCGACCAGTGGCTAGGTTGCTTTGAAGCCTACATCGGAGCAGTGACAGTACAACCCTCAGAAGCACAGAAACTCCAGATCCTGTACACACGGTTGAGCTCCGATATTTTTCCCCTTATCCGGGATGCGCCCAACTACACTGAGGCCATGGCGCTTCTGAAAGACAACTACATCCGGCCGACCAACAAACTCTACACCAGGCACCTCCTGTCCACGCGGCAACAACTCCCCGGTGAGTCATTGCATGATTTCTGGCATGTCCTGCACGCCCTGGCGAGGAACTGCAATTGCCAGGCAGTTTCGGCCGTTGAACATACTGAACCCCTAAGCAGGGACGCTTTCGTTACGGGCATAGGGTCGGCGTACATAGAAGGGGGTACGCTCGATCTCGCGGCGATCAAGAAACTCGCGACCTCACTCACAGTAGCCTCCTGTAATGTACAAGCGTACGCCCCCGACTGCACGGCGCCCCCCTCATGGACATCGTGGGCCCCACCAGCGACTGCCCCCAGCCAACCCAAGCCTGCACCGCATGGCAGCCAGCAAACCCCGGGGGGGCCCAAGTGCTATTTCTGCGGGCAGACAAAACATCCCCGGCAGCGCTGCCCGGCGCGGAGTGCAATCTGCAAGACCTGCGGGAAGCAGGGGCATTTTGCTGCGGTGTTCCAGGCCCGGTCGATCGCCGCTGTATCCAGGCTCATTTTTCCTGCAACCCCCACGTGCGACCCGTGGGCGCTGCCATTTTTGTCCCTGCAACCCACGTGCGGCCTGTGGGCACCGCCATTTTCCTCTCAGCAGACCTCGTGCGCCATCTTTAACGCCGCCCACCACGTGCTCCCCGTGGGTGCCGCCATCTTCCGCACCATTTTGGACGGCGCCTCAGGACCCCTGCTCGTCGGGCACCTCACCTGACCGCTCATCATCCGCAACCGCCGCCGACCAGCCCGGGGCCCACCAACACCAGCCGCAGCTCGCCTCCATCACGCTCGACCAGTCCCGGCCACACAACCTCGCAACCGCACAACGACGGTGAAAGTCGATGGCCACAAGACATCTTGCCTTCTCGACTCAGGGAGCACGGAGAGTTTCATCCACCCCACTACGGTAAGGTGCTGCTCCCTCGCGGTATACCCTGTTAACCAAAGAACCTCCCTGGCCTCCGGATCCCACTCCGTGGAGATCCGAGGGTACTGCATCGCCACCCTCACAGTCCAGGGCGTAGAGTTCAGCAACCTCCGGTTCTACGTCCTCCCCAACCTCTGCGCTGTCTTGCTGCTTGGCCTGGACTTCCAGTGCAACCTCCAAAGTCTAACTCTAAAATTCAGCGGACCCCTACCACCCCTCACCGTTTGCGGCCTCACGACCCTTAAAGTCGACCCACCCTCCCTGTTTGCAAACCTGACCCCGGATTGCAAGCCCGTCGCCACCAGGAGCAGATGGTACAGTGCCCAGGATTGGACCTTCATCAGGTTGGAGGTCCAGCGGCTACTGCGGGAAGGCATTATTGAGGCCAGCAACAGCCCCTGGAGAGCCCAAGTGGTAGTTGTAAAGACTGGGGAGAAACACAGGATGGTCATTGACTACAGTCAGACCATCAATTGGTACACGCAGCTCGACGCGTACCCCCTCCCATGCATATCTGATATGGTCAATCAGATTGCACAGCACCGGGTCTTCTCTACAGTGGACCTGAAATCTGCCTACCACCAGCTCCCCAACTGAAAGGAGGACCGCCAATACACTGCGTTTGAAGCAGGCGGCCGCCTTTACCACTTCCTTAGGATTCCCTTCGGCGTCGCTAATGGGGTCTCGGTCTTCCAACGGGAGATGGACCAAATGGTTGACCGGTACGGACTGCGGGCCACATTCCCGTACCTCGATAACGTCACCATCTGTGGCCAAGACCAGCCAGGACAATTACGCTAACCTTTTCAAATTTTTCCACACCGCCAAACTCTTGAACCTCACGTATAACAAGGAGTAGTGCGTGTTCTGCACCAACCGCTTAGCCATCCTTGGCTATGTGGTGCAAAATGGAGTTCTAGGGCCCGACCCCGATCGCATGCGCCCCCTCATGGAACTCCCCCTCCCCCACTGCTCCAAGGCCCTCAAACGATGCCAGGGGCTCTTCTCATACTACGCCCAGTGGGTCCCTAACTATGCGGACAAGTCCCTCCCACTCATTCACTCCACAGTTTTCTCCCTGACAGCTGAGGCCCACGAGGCCTTCAACCGTATTAAGTCCGACATCGCCAAGGCCGCGATGCACGCGGTCGAGGAGACCCTCCCCTTTCAAGTCGAGAGCGATGCACCAGATGTCGCTCTGGCCGCCACCCTCAACCAGGCAGGCAGACCCGTGTCATTCTTTTCCCGCACCCTCCATGCCTCCAAAATTCAGCACTGCTCTGTTGAAAAGGAGGCCCAAGCCATCGTTGAAGCTGTGCGGCATTGGTGGCATTACCTGACCGGCAGTAGATTCACTCTCCTCACTGACCAACGGTCGGTAGCCTTCATGTTCAATAATACGCAGCGGGGCAAGATCGAAAATGATAAAATTTTGAGGTGGAGGATCAAGCTCTCCACCTACAATTATGAGATTTTGTATCGCCCCGGTAAGATCAACGAGCCCCCCGATGCCCTATCCCGAGGTACATGTGCCAGCGCACAAGCAGACCAACTCCGGACCCCACACATTGGTCTCTGTCACCCAGGGGTCACCCGGTTCTTTCACTTCATAAAGGCCCGCAACCTACCCTACTCCATTGAGGAAGTTAGGACGGTCACCAAAGACTGCCAGGTCTGCGCGGAGTGCAAACCGCACTTCTTCCGGCCAGACCGAACGCACCTGGTGAAGGCCTCCCATCCCTTTGAACGCCTCAGCATGGATTTCAAAGGGCCCCTCCCCTCCTCTGACCAAAACACGTACTTCCTTAACGTGGTCGATGAATACTCCAGATTCCCCTTCGCCATCCCATGACATCTGCCACAGTCATCAAAGCCCTCAATCGCATCTTCACTATGTTCGGTTTCCGCGCTTACGTCCACAGCGACTGGGGATCCTCTTTTATGAGTGATGAGCTGCGTCAGTTCCTGCTCAGCAAGGGCATTGCCTTGAGCAGGACGATCAGCTACAACCCCCGGGGAAACGGGCAGGTGGAGAGGGAGAATGGAATGGTCGAGAAAGCCGTCCTGCTGGCCCTACGGTCAAAAAATCTCCCGGTCTCCCGCTGACAGGAAGTCCTCCCCGACGCCCACCACTCCATCCGATCACTACTTTGCACTGCGACTAATGAAACCCCCCATGAACGTCTCTTTGCCTTCCCCAGGAAGTCCACCTCCGGGGTTTCGCTCCCAACGTGGCTGGCAGCCCCAGGACCTGTCCTCCTCCTCAAGCACGTGCGGTTCCACAAGGCGGACCCATTGGTCGAAAGGGCTGCTACATGCGAACCCGCAGTACACCTACGTGACGTACCCCGATGGCCGCCAAGACACAGTCTCCCTCAGGGACCTGGTACCAGCTGGTTCCCCCCCCCCTCCAATTGCCCCGGCGCCACGCACCCTCCCCCCAGCGCACCTCACCACAGCCCCCGTTCCAGGACGATCTGTCCTCCGATTGGTTCCACCCGGGATTGAGGATGAGGACTACACGCTCCCGGAGTCACAGACGACCAAGCCGGCGCCTGCATCACCACCGGGACTGCGGCGCTCACAATGGAGGATCAAGGCACCCGGCCGGCTAAACTTTCACCAAACTGTACTCTTTAAAAATGGTCACATACCATGTAAATAGTTTTTTAAAATGCTCACATACCATGTAAATAGTTTTCAACCACCCCCGCTGGGCTCTTTTTTAACAGGCGGTGAATGTGGTAGTCACCACTGTTTGTATAATACGCATATGAGAGGTAACACGGTAAGGCTCCTGTACTACAGGTACGGGGGTAGATCCCTGCCCGCTTGCTCTGCCCAGTAGGTGGAGTATAAATGTGTGTGCTCACCGAGCTGCAGCCATTTCGGCAGCAGCTGCAGGAGGCAACACATCGCTGCTTCATAAGGCCTCGATTACTCTCTACTCCGTCTCGTTGTAATTGATAGTGCATCATAACCTACCCTGACTTTTCTTTTGCAACACAAGAGAAACATTTGTTTTTATTCTGGGCACTGTGAATTTTGTGCCTGGGTAGGGAAAAAAAGAAATGCAGACTTATTTGTACAAAGCCCTCGAACTGTGAGCCGATTAAGCAAATTTAAACATTACTCTTGACTGAGCATTGTTGTAATAAAATGATTTGCCATTTAGAGCTTTGCCAACCTCAGAGCCATCAGTAGTATCGGGTAAACACTGAACAATTACAGCAATTAAAGAATCAAACACCAATCTCAGTCTGCTCATGGAGCCTCATACATTAAATCTGAAGCAACATGAAAATAAGGACATTGTAAGTACATAATCACCAATAGAAAAAAAATAATTAATATGTAGTCTGCTCTTAATTAAATGATCTGCCAATTTAATAATATTAATATTAATACTTACTTTAGTATCATTTGCGTTCCTTGTTCTAAATGTTTGGTAATTAATAAGTTTATATGTGTAAAAATGATCGAATCATCAGAAGCCGATGACAAGTGAGCATTCCAAAACAAATTTAAATTTGACTTCATCAAAAAATTGTTTTTAAAATTGACATTGGACTAGAATTGGAAATAGAGGTGGCATTCAATAGATAAAATCTATATTAGCAGATTTTGAAAAGAAATTTCTGGAACCCTTATTTGCAAGTTATGAATATGATTTCTTTTGAATAATGTGCATTATTCAGTTGTATAATTGTAATTGTGATGATGTCCCCGTTTTTGCCATTACTTTGTGGGAGACCAGTATTATCCAAGCTCCTAATTAAAGTGTTTATTAATGGGGCTATGATTGTCTCATATAGAAGATAAGTCTTTATACGAACAAGGAACAAGAGTTGGCCATTCAGCCCCTCGAGACAGATTAGGACATTCAGTCCTTCGAGTCTGCTCCACCATTTAATTAGATTATGGCTGATCCGATAGCGACCTTAAATCTACCCAACCTCATTATTCTATCCCCCCTTTGTTTACCAAGAGTCTATCTACTTCTGCCTTAAAAATATTCAAAGACTCTTCTCCCTTTTCTTCACCACCTTTTCAGGAAGAGAGTTATAACTGGACTGCTTTTGATTGCCTGAGGTGCCAAAGAAGTCTGGCAGAATGTTGACTGACAAGGTTGGGGTGACTGGGGTGCATTCTGTTGCAGTTGGGGTTTTCCAGCCCTGGAGAGTGCCAGTGGGTCAACTCGATATGATCTCGCCCACTTCCAAGTTAAACCAGAGCATAATTGAAGGTGATCAGAAAACCCCATGGAGATATTGGGTAGGAAATGTAATATTTAAATAGTTGTGGATTTAACACGGACTTTAACAGAGAGTGAATGAGTTTCATGAATTGTGTGAAACCAGGATCAACAAGATTAAACTGACAGTCTTGAAAGTCTTTAGACAGTGAAACCACATTGATGATATCCTGCCTATGTGAAAGGCTTGTGCTCGTAATCCTTGTTCTGAGAGCCTGATTTTGCTGCTTCATTGGTAATTTACAACTTTCTAAAAGTCATTTAATCTCCTTTGGACATTATCACCTTGACCTAAGCTTCGCTGCTGTCAGCATGGGAACACCTTATGCAGCTATGCTGAGCAACACCCAACAGCAACATGAACAACATCAGGAACAACACCAGGAGGAGCAGGAGCAGCACAAGAAGGTGGCTTTAGAACCAGCATATCCCACACCACAGGGCAGAGACCATGGACACAAAGATTCAGTTCAAAGGAGTCAATACTTTCAACACACGGTCTGTAGGCTGAGGATCAGCTTTCTCAACATGCCTCAACACCTGTCACTCATGGGGCTTAGGATTTCACAGCAGCTCATTGCTGACAGCTGAATCCTGCTTCAGCAAGGGCTCATTCACCATGGGCAAGGTGGGCAAGCATTATCAGTCGCTAGCACTGGAGAGTGCTCCCCTGCAAGGAGAGAACACAGAGAGATTTGAATATGAGTAAAGGATGGTGTGGAGGAGGGAATAAAAGTAATTGTGGAGGGTGACTGTGAGGCATGTGTGTGAGATGCGGGTAGCTTGGCTATTCAGGTGGGAAAGGGAGGAGGAATGAGTGGCGCTGCACAGTGTTTTGCTTAAGAAATGCTGTGCAAGAGAATACTGGGGCAGGCAGAGCTTGGTGTTTGCTGCCTAAAGATGCCACTCACCTCTCTGAACCTTGTGAGGCCATAGAACCACTTGCTGTATTGTATTCAGATTTGAGGGAACACATTCCTGCTGCTCACTTCCTCAGTCACTTCTACCCATGCCTGCTTGGTTTGAGAGGCTGACTTCTTCCTCCCGAGCATAGAACACAGCACTTGATTGTAGTCTCTCAGATCCTGCAGCACAATATCCAGAGAAAAGTCAGAGGTCTGGCAGGCAGTCTTCTCCTTTTCATTCCTGTAGTTGCTGACGCTTCAAGATTTAATGTAGAATTCAGCCACTCTATCCCCTGCCAGGACCCCTCTCAGTCGAAATTCCTCCATTGGCAGTGTGTGGGTCATCATTCCAGCTGAAATCTATGACTGACTGGGAAAACCGGATGTGGGATTAATTAAAGAGCCTCAGCAGAGCTTGTTCAGTCACTCGAGTTACCGGCCCACTGCCTGCTCATCTGCCCCCCTACCGTGGGTGTATTTCTGTTTCTTCTTTCATCTCTGCCTGGAATTACATGACAATAATGGGTGTGTTAGATTTGTTGGTCCAATTGGCCGTTTCCTGCTCATCAATTTTGTATGTCATTAAATGACACGAACAACATCTCTTTTAGACATGGTCACCCGGCAGTTGAAGGAAGTGCAGTCAGAGAGGGAATGGGTGACCACCAGTCAGAGCTGGGTGGGCAGGCAGGTAGTCAGAAAAGCTCCATAGTGCATCTCACTCGCAAACTGTTTTTTCTATCTTGGAAAGAGGTAAGAGTGATGGTTCCTCAGGGGAGGGCAGCCAGAGCCAAGTTCACGGCACTGTGGGTGACTCAGCCGCATAAGGGGGAAGAGTCAGAGTGGAAGAGCAACAGTGGTTGGAGACTGAATAGTGAGAGGTGCAGGCAGGCATTTCTGTGGCCGCGTATGTGACTCCAGAATGGTGTGTTGCTTCCATGGTGCCAGGGTCAAGGATATCACTGAACGGCTGCAGGGCATTCTGAAGGGGTGGGTGAACTGTCAGAGGTCATGGTTCACATTGGCACCAACAGCATTGTTCGAAAGAGGGATGTGGTCCTGCAGCAAAAATTTAGGGAGCTAGGTAGCAGATTGAAAAGTAGGCCCCCAAAGGTTGTAATTTCTAGATTATTACCGGTGCGACGTGCTACTGAGTATAGGAATCGGAGGATACGGCAAATTAATGCGTGGCTGAAGAGATGGTGCAAGAGGGAGGATTTCAGTTTCCTGGATCACTGGATCCGTATCTAGGGAAGGGGGAAGCTGTGCCAGTCAGATGGATTGTACTTGTATCCTTGCAGGGAGTTTTGCTAGTGGGGGTTTAAACTAGCTTGGCAGAGGCATGAGTAACAGTGTGGAGGTACAGTAGGCGGTCATGCACAGACAAATATAGAAGAAAAGCCAAGTCAGTCTGGAAGGTAGTTTAACGGGAGGCATGTTAAGGCACAATGGAATCTAGCAAGGCTGGATGACATTTATTTTAATGCAAGGAGTCTTACAGGTAAAGCTGGTGAATTGAGGGTGTTGATCAACACATGGGAGTATTATATTATTGCTATCACAGAGACATAGTTAGGGAGAGGCAGGACTGGCAGTTAAATATTCTGGGGTATAGAATCTTCAGGTGAGATGGGGCGTAGGTGGGTTGTGTCACAATATTGATCAAGGAATCAATTACTGCAGTGAGAAGGGATGATATCTCAGCAGGCTCCTCAACGGAGGCCAAATGAATGGAACATAAAAACAAAAACGGGGCAATCACATTGTTGAGAGTGCACTATAGGCCCCCAAACAGTCAGGAGAGAAGGAAGAGCAGATATGCACACAAATATCAGAGAAGTGTAAAAATAATAGGGTAATAATAGTTGGGGAATTCAACTTCCCCAATATTAATTGGTACAGGCAAAGTGTGAAAAGCTTCGAGAGGGCAAAATTTTGAAAGTGCATCAGGGAGAGCCTTTTTGATCCAGCACATAGAAAGTCTTACGAGAGGGGGCAGTACTTGACCCAGTTTTGGGGAATGAAGCCAGGCAGGTGGTACAGCTGTCAGCGGGGGAGCATTTTCGTGATCGGGGTGGGGATCAGCTACTTACAGGAAAATCCACATCTGAGCAGTGGGAGTCATTCAAAAAGGAAATAAAGTACATTGCCAACTTGTTCCCATAAAGGTAAAGGGTGGGACCAATAAGCCGAGAGAGCCCTCGATGTCAAGGGATATGCAGCATTAACTAAGGGGAAAAAAAGGAGGTTTATTGAAGATTCGGGGCTCAAAACAGTGGATGTCCTAGAGGATTATAGAAAGTGCAAGGGGGATACGTAAAAATATATTAGGAGGGCAAAGAGGGGGTATGATAAAACACTGGCATGCAAAATAAATGAAAACCCCAAGCTGTTTTATAAGTATATTAAGGGCAAGACCAGAAAGAGTAGGACTCAGTAAGGGACCAAAGTGGTAACCTGTGTGCCGAAGGACATGTGTAAGGTTAAGGAGTATTTTGCATCTGTGTTCACTGTGTGGAAGGATGATGTAGGTGTAGAAAGCAGGGAGGGGGGGTCTATGATATAATCAAACAGGTTAGCATTGAAAGAGAGGAGGTTTTAGCGGACTTAAAAGTGGATCAATCCCCGAGCCCAGGTGAGATGTATCCTAGACTACTGTGTGAGGCAAGGGAGGAAATTGCAGGGGCCCTGACACTAATTTTCAAATTCTCTCTGGTCACAAGAGGGGTGCCAGAGGAGTGGAGGACAGCTAATATAGTACCATTATTCAAGAAGGGAAGTAGGGAGAAACCAAATAATTATAGGACAGTGAGTCCAACTTCAGTGGAAGGGAAACTTTTGAAAAGTATTCTGAGAGACAGAATTAATATCCATTTGGAGACACAAGGTTTAATCAAGGATAGTCAACATGGCTTTGTGAGGGGGAAAACATGTGTAACAAATGTGATAGAACTTTTTGAAGAGGTGACTAAGTGTTTAGATGTGGGTAATACAGTAAAGTAGCCATAGCCCCAGAGGACCATAGGCTGCTTTCCCCTTTGACGGGGGAGCTTACTAGTGGTGGTCTAACCTGAGGATCACCACACCTCAGGCAACGAGCAAGGTTGAGAAGACGCACCTTCATGAGTAACCTGGGTGGTATGGTGGCACTGGGGTTAGCACTGCTGCCTCACAGAGCCTTGGTGACAGTCGGTGTGGACTTTGCACATTCTCTCCCCTTGTCTGCGTGGGTTTCCTCCAGGTGCTCCGGTTTCTTCCCAAGTCCCGAAAGACGTGCTGTTAGGTAATTTGGACATTCTGAATTCTCCCTCTATGTACTCGAACAGGGACCGGAATGTGGCGACTGGGTCTTTGCACAGTAACTCAATTGCAGTGTTAATGTAAGCCGACTTGTGAGAATAAAATTATTATTATATTATAGGGTGGGGTTGCAGGAATAGGGCGGGGGATTGGGCCTAGGTAGGGTGGCCTTACAAAGGATCGGTGCACTGTAGGGATTCTATATTTCTATTAACCTCAACCGGTACGGGAATTGAACCTGTACTGCTGGCCTCTCTCTGTGTCACGAATCAGCTGTCTAGCCAAGTGAACTGAACCAGTGCAGTTGATATAGCCTACATGGACCTCAGTAAGCCAACTGGTAACTGAAGAAATAATCCCCATTCTGGGGAAATTGGCTCCAGAGCAGTAAGCTGAATCATCCTACGCCCACGGAATGGTTCCTGCAGTGGATTCCCCAATACTTGAGGCCAGTCCACCAAAAGACTTGCAGGAAGAATTGGTGGATATATCGTTGTCCAACAAAAGATGAAGCGTGTACATTATATCAGATGAGGATGTGACACCAATCAGTTCTCCAACAAAAGACAAACCATATATCATCATATCAGATGAGGATGAGCCGCTAATTGAGGCTAAAATGTAAAATGAAGAAGCAACAGCTAAAGTTGAGGACATTGATCCAGCCATGATCCCGAAATGCGAGAGTTTGCAGGTCATTCCTGAAGTCGCAGACTTGCCTGCAACTGAGAAAGCATCTAAACGTATGCTGACAGTGGATGCCTCACAGTGTTTAAGCGCCAGCGCCAATAGATCAACCAAAACTCCTCAATCCAGCAAAGGCCCCAGAATCAGCTATTATGGCAGAAGAGTCAGCTTTCACAGCAAAAGATCCAGAAGGAGCCATTGCTACACCCGGCCCAGAAACACCGAATCCTATGGCAGAGTCCAGCAGCAAGAAGGGTGCCTCTAAAGTCAAAAAGAAAAGGAGACGTAAAGAGCGGATCATTCAAATGAAAATGAAGGGGAAGAGAAGAAGAGTGAGGACACAGTTGGTAAACTGGTTAGCACCCGCGACAGGGAAGACCAACATACAAGAAAAAACACGGAGACGGAATAGGAAGCATTGCTTCAAAAAGTCGAAAAAATTGGTGACGTAAAAAAAGACCAGCCAGAAAACCGGTCTTCCGAAAGTTGAAGCAAGGTCGGGTATTCGGTCAAAGTTCAGGAGACCAACGGGACAATGTCGTTCTGAACGTGTCATAAGCTGTGCACAAGGGACACGTTTAAAACTATCAGGGAAATCATGTTTTTTAAAGCACAGTTACATTTGTACATGTGGCCTGTTTAAAATCATTATGCAGATCATATTTTGTAAAGCACAGTTACATTTGCATGTCAATGTGAACACTTCCAAAGGAAGGGGGTGTGATGATATGCCTGTGCACAGTTTTGTACATAGTTGTCCATCAATGTATATAGTTGCCGATGCGACCTCCAACCAGCTGGTTGCGATATCGATCAACCATGTGACTCGAGATATCCGGCAGTTGGTAGTAAGTTGTACTGGAGGACAGTCGCACTAGAAGTAACTCCAGGAAAATTCACTGAATTCAATTATTAGTTACCAATTGTATTATAGTTTGTTAGTTATCTTTCCACGTGTTCATCTGTCAATAAACTACCTGACTAGTCAAAGAATTAGGTGTTCTGTGTAGATCATTACCACGGCCATCGCACAGAACATAACAGGTGAGGCCTTTGGTTGCTGTGCTTGGTTACATAAATACAAATGTGCTTCAAAAGTAAACAGTTGGTTTTAACGTGCTTTTGGATATTCAGGATGTGGAACAGTCCAATTATGGTGAGTTCCATCGAGTTACCACATTGAGAAAGGACATTTGCAACCAATTCATCTATACTGGAGATGTTGCTCCATACATCTCTTCATCTGGCCCTAACAGCTTTTCTCCTGTGCTTTTCTCCCTCATGGGCTTATCTAACTTTCAAATACATTTATGCTCTTTGCCTCAACTATTCCTTGTGACAGCGCATTGCACATTCTTACCGTGCTTTGGCTATCAAAGTCTCCCCTGAATTTCTTATTGGGTTTATTTGTTTATAGCCCCTTGTTTGTGAATCCCTTCCAAGAGGAAGCATCTCCTCTGTGCCCATTCTATCAAAACTCTTCATTATTTTAAAGACATCTATTAGGTCATCTCTCAGTCTTTTCTTTTTGCGAGTAAAGAACCACTGCTGATTCAGTTTTCCCTGATAGTTATAACCTTGTAGTCCTCGTACCATCCATATAAATATTCTTTGCACTTTCTCCATTGCCTCTGTATTATTTTTATAATGTGAAGACCAGACTGCTAACAGAACTCCAAGTGTGGAACAAACAAGGTTCTGTATAAGCCTAACATACGTTTTAACCCTCCTCATGACTTTTCACAGAATCACAAATTTGTTGCAGTGCAGAAAAAGGTCATTCAGTCCGTTGTGCCCTCATTGGCACTCTAAATGAGCAATTCACTTGGTGACATTCACCCGCCTTAACCCTGTGATCCTACACATTCTTCCTTTTCAGATCATCGTTTAATTGCGATAGGAATAAAAACAGAAAACGCTGCAAAAAAACTCAGCAGGTCTGGAGGCATCTGCAGAGAGAGAAACAGAGTTAATGTTTTGAGTCCATCTGACTCTTTTCAGAGCTAAAAGAGGGCGAAGTGGCAGCAAGAGCTGTGTGGGGCTTTGGGGACTGGAGTATGGAGTGAGGCTTTGCAGAGTCTTATCCAGTTCAAAATGGTACACAGGGCCCACATGATGATGTGCAGGATGAGTCAGTTCTTTCTGGGGAGGAGGATAGGTATGGGCGGTGTGCAAGGAGGCCGGCGGACCATGCCCACATGTTTTGGGCTTGTCCAAAGTTGGGAGGTTTTGGACAGGATTTACAGATATAATGTCGAAGATTTTGGGGGTAACTGTAGCTCCAAGTCCGGAGGTTGCAATATTTGGAGTGTCAGGATCTGGAAATGCAGGTGAGGAGGGAGGCGGATATGTTAGCCTATGCCTCCCTGATAGCCCAGAGGCGGATTTTGTTGTGTTGGCGGGACTCGGAGCCGTCGAGCGTAGGGGTGTGGATGTGCAATTTGGCAGAGTTTCTGCACTTAGAGAAAATTAAGTTCATCATCAGAGGTGCGAGGGAGAGGTTCTACTCGAGGTGGAAGCTGTTCATCGACTTCTTTAAGGAATATTGAATCTTCAGTGTGGGGGGTCCGGGAGAAGGGGTGAGTTTATTTTCCACTTTGGGCCGGGGTTAAAAGTTAAAAAAGAGTGGGGTGCAGGCACCCGGGTGGCAGCGGGTAGAGAAGGGGAGATATTTTTGGGGGGTGTACAAGGATGTTGTGGCAGTTGTAGTTGCCGTGGTTGTTTTTTGTGCTTCCTTGTGCCTCAAATTAAAAAAGGCGGCTTTCCTTAATTGTCCAGCATTGTCAACACCATTATTAATTTTGTTCTGAATTATTCCTTCTGCTAGCATTCTTTCTGGGAGTTAAACCTACGTTAAACTGGCTGGCTTGTTGTCTCTGGGCTTATATTTACACTTTTTTTGAAACGTTCCATAGAATTATTTTCTATGTGTATAACATTTGCAATTTGCCAGTCTTCTGGAACCATCCATGAGTCGAAGGAAGATTGGAAATCTATGGCCAATACCTCCGCAATTTCCACTATTACTCCCCTCAATATCCTTGGATACATTTCATCCAATTCAGAAACTCTGGGCGGGATTCTCCCACCGGGAGTCTAAGTGCCGACGCCGGAGTAAAAACCGAAGTGTTTTACTCCGGCGTCGGTGCCCGTTCCCAGACCCCTGTTCTCCCCCCTCCGTGGGGCTAGCAGGGGCGTTGCGTGGTTTATGGGGGCGGGGCCTCGGTGCAGCATCAGAGATCCGGCGCCGGGTAAAAGATTCGGCGCCTTGTGTCCCGCGCATGCGCAGTTGGGCCGGCGTCAACTAGCGCATGCGCGGTGGCCGTCCTCCCCCAGGCCGCCCCACACAAACATGGTGGATGGATCCAGGCATGCCGGCGGAAGAAAGGAGGTCCGTCGACAGAGAGGCCGGCCCGCCGATCAGTTGGTCCCGATCGCGTACCAGGCCACTCCGGAGGACCTCCCCGGGTTTGGGACCCCCCTCCTCCCCCACAGGCCGCTCCCGCCGGTCAGACAGTAGGTTAGAACAGCGCCGGTGGGACTGTCATTTTTTTCACTGGGCTCGGGCCATTCAGGCCAGAGAATCGCCGCTCGCTATTTGCGGCGAGTCTCCGAGCAGCCCACCGTGATTCTTGCGGCGCTGGTTTCGGGGGGGGGTGGAGAATCGGGTGCGGGGTATGGGGCGGTGTGGCACGATTCGCACGGCGCCCTGGCGATTCTCCCACCCGGCCGGGGCGGGGGGGGGGGGGGGAGAGAATACCACCCTATATCAGGTTTCAGAAAAGGTTGCCTATTGAAGGGCAGCACGGCGGCACAGTGGGTTAGCCCTGCTGCCTCACGGCACCGAGGTCCCAGGTTCGATTCTGGGTCACTGTCCGTGTGGAGTTTGCACATTCTCCCCATCCTTGCGTGGGTTTTGCCCCCACAACCCAAAGATGTGCAGTGTAGGTGGGTTTGGCTACGCTAAATTGCCCCTTGGAAAAATTAATTGGGTATTCTAAATTTTCAACAAAAAAAAAAGATTGCTGATTGAATACGTTCGCCTTGTCAATTTTAAATCCTTCTACTGCATTATTACCTCCTCTTTCACCGCAACTTGGGAGCAACTCCTTCCATGGTAAAGACAGGTGCAAAGTACTAATTAATACATCAGCTATTCTTTTGGCCTCCATTAGCAAATCCCCTTTTGTCTCTTTTTGGACCCGCTCCTCTATTTACCACCCACTTATTATTTATTTGCCTAAAGAAGACTTTGGGATTTCTACTCTCTCTTTGTTTCTTATTTGCTTTTTCACTTCCCCTCCCAACCTTATTTATTCAGCTTGGTTCTTCATTTTATTATTCACCTATCATCTGGAAAAAATAAACTTGTTCTGCTTCATCTGAATCTCTATCTGTTTTGTCTTCCAGTGAGCTCAGATGTGTTTGCTCTTTTGCGTGAATGTGCCCTGTTTGTGCCAGAACTCTCTGTACCTGAACTATCTCTTCTTTTCAGGTAACCCATTGTTCAGCTACAATTTTTCTTATCAACCTTTGACTCCAATTCATCGAGACCAGATTCATTCCTATACCATTGAATCTGGCTTTCCCAATTATTTTTACTCTTAATTGTTCTTTGCCCTTTTCTACAACCAACCGAAACATTATGATACAATGATCACTGTTCCCTAAATGTTCTCCAACTGATATTTGATGTACCTCATTCCCAAGAATCAGCTCCAGCAATGCCACACTTCTTGTTCGACTAGAAACATACTGCTGTAGAAAGATTTTAATGAACACACTCTAGGAACTGCCCCTCTGCCCTTTGCATGAGTAGTATCCCAGCCGCTACTCAGATAATTGAAATCCCCCATTATAAATGCTCTATAATTCTTGCACCACTCTGTAATTTCCTTGCAAATTTGTTCCTCAACATTCATTCCAATGGTTGCTGTTAAGTAATGGGTGAAGAGACATTGCAATTAGTTGTCTCATTGATGCTAAGTATCCATTAATTGACACTGATATGTAAAGGGGCTTCAGGTGGCCTCTGTCAGGTGATGTATAGTGAGAGTTTTGTGCAAAGGCTGTTGGAAGGAAATAAATGTGTGTTTGTGAAAAAGGAACAGAACTTTAGACTCTTCATATCACAGCAACTAAAATGTCTAACAATTGGTAGCAGAGGATGGTTGCTGTGTAAATGTGAAGGGTTGAAAGATACAACTTTCCAGATCAAACCAAGGAGTGAGTGAGAAAAGAAAAAAGAGGGATATATGGCTGAACCGACGATAAAGATGGCTGGATATGACTATCCTCCCTTATTTTCTGAAAGGGAATCATGCAACCAATAGAGAAGTGCAGTAGTTATGTGGACTAAGGTAACTGCTTTGGGAAAGAGAAAACAAGGTATGGCATTGGCTATTTCTCTACCATATGGCAGTAAAATCCGAAACAAAGTGCTTTCTGAGCTGGAATTGGAAGAGTTGGACTCAGAAGAAGGTCTGGAAACTTTATTACATTATATGGATAAGATTTATAAGAAAGATGACTTGTTAAGTGCGTATGAAGCATGGTCGGGTTTTGATAAGTTCCGGAAAATGGAGGATATCTCCATGGAAGACTATATAATGGAATTTGGCAGACTATACAAAAGACTGCAGAAACACAACCTGGAATTTCTACAGTCTGTGTTGGCCTTTAAATTACTTGACTGTGCTAGAGTGAGCAACGTGGATAGGTTCCTGGTTTTGACAGGAGTTCAGTTTACTGATAAGGATACCTTATTCGAACAGATGACAAAAGCTTTACAAAAGTTTCTGGGGAAACATTCGATTCCGATGGCTCTGATGACCCAAATAGGTCAGCCTGCAATAAGGCAGAATATGGAAGATACACTACTAATAGGATGGCGAAATCGTATGGCTACGAACAGAGCTCAAGACTATAGAAGGAGACCGAGACAAGGAAATTATGAAGACAGAAACCCAGTTAGAACCTACAATAGGAAGATGAACACCAGAAATGCACGGGGCATGATAAATCGATGTTTGCAATGTGACTCTCAATACCATTATGCTTTCAACTGTCCAACTCGTTATGATAGAGTGTTTGAAGCGACACATGACACGGAAGAGTCAGAAGAGGAAAAAGATAGTGACCAGAAAGAAGGCATTGTCCTATTGACAAGCAGTTTTACGCCGGTAATGAGGGTGTTGGTTGCAGAATCCTTCAACAGTGCTGTATTGGGCAGTGGCTGCACATCTACTGTGTGTGGAATTGACTGGTTAAAATGTTACCTGGACTCTTTGAATGCTGAAAATCGTAACAAGGTTAAGGAATTTGAAAGTTCCACAAGTTTCAGGTTTGGGGATGATAATACTCTAAAGTCACTGAAAAGAGTGGTGATCCCTTGCAATATTGTCGGAGTGAATCATTTCATTAGCACGGATGTTGTATCAAGTGAGATACCTTTGTTTCTGAGCAGACCATCGAAGAAGAAAGCACACATGAAACTGGATATGGAACAGGATAAGGCAATGTTTTTAGAAAGACGGTGGACTTACAATTTACACAGTTGGGACACTATTGTATTCCATTACTGACAAATAATATTTCAAGTAGAGTGGTTAGGGATGTGTTAATGGCAGTTGAAAATGGGACTTTAGCTGATAAAAAGCTTGTGGTATTAAAACTGCACAGGCAATTTGCACATCCATCTCCTCGGAGGCTGAACAATTTATTAAAGGATGCAGGGGTAAGGGAAGACGACTATACTAAACTGATAGAACAGGTTAGTGACTGCTGTGAAGTTCGTAGGAAGTACAGAAGGACACCAGCACGACCGATAGTAACCCTACCTTTAGCCAGGGATTTTAATGACATTGTGGCCATGGACCTTAAGATCTGGGATAAAGCAAATAATATATTTATTTTGCATTTTGTAGATTTAGCAACCAGATTTAGTCAATCAACGATTGTACGAAGTAAAGAAAAGAGAGTAATTCTGGATCAAATCGTGGAAAAATGCACAGGGACAGGAATGGGTCCACCGGCAAAATTCCTTATGGACAATGGGGGAGAATTTGCTAATGATGAGTTTAGGGATATGTGTGAAAACATGAATATCAGAGTTATGAATACGGCTGCAGAAAGCCCATTTAGAATGGTGTCTGTGAAAGAAATCATGCTGTCATCGATGACATGCTTCGGAAAATTTTGGCAGATCGATCAAATTGCAGGCTAAATTCAGCTTTAGCATGGGCAGTACATGCAAAGAATTCATTGCAGATGATTGGGGGCTAAGGCCTTATCAATTAGTGTTTGGTAGAAATCCTAGAATTCCGTCCATTTTGGATGACCAGCCTCCAGCTTGGGAGGGGACGACAATTAGCTCTGGTTTTGCTGAACATTTAAATGCATTACATCGCAGTAGAAAAGCTTTTTTGGAAGCAGAAGTCTCTGAAAGAATTCGCAGAGCTTTAAGACATAACGTACGGCCATCAGATGCCGTTTTTCAGCAAGGAGGCATGTTGTACTATAAGAGAGACAATTCTAATGAATGGAAAGGCTCAGGGAAGATCATAGGCATAGATGGCAAAACAATTATTTTGCAACATGGTAATCAAACTGTTAGGGTACATTCATCAAGGATAATGGGTACAGATTACAAATTTTCAAACTTAGACAGAGCAGACAGACATGACGAGGAACCAGAGTCACCTGGTACGCGTGTGTTACAGAACTATGAGGACCAATTAACTGATATAGACAGGGTTTCTGTGGAGGAACACAACACTTCTGATGAATTAGAACAGGCCATTTTTCCGAAAGGGCAACTGCCAAAAGTTGGTATAAAAGTGACATACTTGCCTGAAGGGCCTAGTCAATGGAGGGATGCAACTGTTATTAGTAGAGCAGGGAAGGCCACTGGAAAGTATAAACATTGGTTGAATGTACAGCATTCAGGGGAAGGAGTCAAGACAATGGATTGGGAAAACGAAATTCAAAAATGGAGGGCACAGAAACACAGTGCCAGTTCAGGTAGTACATCGGATAGTGAACAGGTCCACAGGAAAAGGTCGAGAACTTTTGAATGGACATCCCACAGCAGAAGGGAAAGATCAAGCAGTAGCAGTACAGAACGAGATACCAGGCGGGAGAGGGGACGTAGTTTATCAAGATCTCGGAACATGAGTAAGACTACAAATACTAATAGGAGTAGAAGCCCACATGCACGTGATATTTTGGTGGCTTCAAATAAATTAGATGAAAAAGTTATCAAAGAAGCTAAACAGCAAGAATTGCATAGTTGCAGTGAATCTGGGGTATACACGGAAGTACCGGATAGGGGACAAAGAGCTCTGTCATACAGATGGATTTGCACGGAAAAGGTTCTTCCGGATGGAACTTATAAGGCAAAGGCCAGGCTTGTGGCAAGGGGATTTGAAGAAAACTTAGAAGATCAGGATTTAAGGGTAGATTCACCTACAGCAGGAAAGGTTACTTGAAAGATATTCTTGGCTCTATTAGCCACAAACGCATGGGAATGCAAATCTATAGATATAAAAGCTGCCTTTTTGCAGGGGCATCAGCTCCAGAGAGACATTTTTCTCCGTCCTCCTAAACAAGCAGCTAACACAGAAGGGGTACTCTGGAAGTTGAACAAATGTGTATATGGATTAAATGATGAATCTAGAGTCTGGTATTTTTCGGTAAGGTCAGTTTTATTAAAGTTAGGCTGTTGCCAGTTGAAAGCAGATCCTGCAATGTTTTACTGGCATTATAAAGGAAATCTTTCTGGCATTTTTATGATGCATGTCGATGATTTTTTGTGGGCAATCTTATTTGGAAAGCATCAGCCCAATAGCAATTAGTCGTGGCCGTGTTTCACAAAAAGTCGCAATGGTTTCAAAGATAGAAAAAGTGCAACTGCGAAGTTTAATTGGGCAGGTGAACTGGTTAGGTAGACAGACTAGACCGGACGTGAGTTTTGATGTCTTAGAGTTGAATACAAAAATGAATGATCCCAAAGTGGAAGACATAATATGAGCAAATAAAGCATTGGCCAAACTAAAAATGCAAGAGTGTGTTTTGAAGTTCCTGGTTTTAGGTGACCTTAAGCACTTGAAACTCATAGTTTATAGTGATGCGTCCTATGCAAATTTATGTGATGGGGTTTCAAGCGCAGGAGGTTTTATAATTTTCCTTTTGGGGAACAATGGTAAACATTGCCCACTTGTGTGGGAAACAAAGAAAATAAGGAGAGTGGTAAAAAGCACTTTAGCTGCTGAGACGTTAAGCCTTGTAGAGGCGGTGGATATGGCCTTTTACAAAAGTATGATATTGACAGCAATTTTGGGATTAGGTGATTTGGATAATATACCTATTGACTGTCACATTGACAATAAATCCCTGTGGGAAAATGTGCACTCTACAAAAAGTGTCAATGAAAAGAGGTTACGGATAGACATCGCAAGTTTGAAGCAGATGTTGGACAGAGGGGAAATAACAAAAATTAAATGGGTCGACGGGAGCTATCAACTGTCAGACTGTTTTACGAAAAGAGGGGCGAGTTCACAGAAACTTTTGGATATTGTTAATGAAGGGCGCTTGTTTCTGTGACTGTTTATTTTTTTCTTTCTCGTCCAAACAAAAAAAAGGGGGGGAAATCATGTGTGTGTTTTTGAGTTTCTTGAAATTTTGTTTTCACCTAATTATTTTTGTTTTCTCCAAGGAAGGGGAGACTGTTAAGTAATGGGTTAAGAGACACTGCAATTAGTTGTCTCATTTATGTTAAGTATACATTAATTGACACTGATATGTAAAGGGGCTTCAGGTGGCCTCTGTCAGGTGATGTATAGTGAGAGTTTTGTGCAAAGGCTGTTGGAAGGAAATAAATGTGTGTTTGTGAAAAAGGAACAGAACTTTAGACTCTTCATATCACAGCAACTAAAACGTCTAACAGTTGCGGCCCTTTATATGACGCAATGAAATTGCACATTTTTCATTCCTTAGTTCTAGCCAAATAGATTTTGTCCTTGACCTTTCTGGGGTATCCTCTCTCTCCAAATTTGCAATGCTGTCCTTAATCAGTACATCCACCTCTTCCCCCTTTTCCTCCTTTTTTATCTTTCCTGAACACCTTGTATCCAGGAATATTAAACACCCAATTCAGACCGAGTGGTCCCATGATGATGTGATGACTTGGCTACAAAAAGGGTCATGTGTCAGAAGTGCGTAAGTTCTCCCCGAAAGCACGGGAAGATTACAAGCATGATGTAGCTGCTCTGATGGTGAATTAAGTACTGCTTGTTATAAGCCCTTGTTGTCAACGTTTCAGAAACCCAACACGTTTACACGGTGTCAGGAGTTTGTCATATGGCACAAGAACTTTGTTGCATAAGCGCATTTATCTTTGATGAAAATATTTCAGACAATTGGGAAAAGTTTGAGAAGTAGTAGCATATTTACTGTTGTGCTGCATTACCTGCCAAGTCAAAAAACATACAAGCTTACACCTTATTAACCGTAGCAGGTCCTGAGGCCACTGACAAGTTCGAGTTGTTTGCTTTCCAGATTGAGGAGGAAAAAGAGGACCTGAAAAATTTCAAAAAATGTTTGCGATTATTTGCCTTCTGGTAAAAAATATAATCTTCAGCAGGCACGTCTTTTAAAAAATAAATTTAGAGTAATCAGTTCATGTTTTCCAATTAAGGGGCAATTTAGCATGGCCAATCCACCTACCCTGCACATTTTTGGGATTGTGGGGGCGAAACCCATGCAAACACGGGGAGAATGTGTAAACTCCACACGGACAGTGACCCAGAGCCGGGATTGAACCTGGGACCTCGGTGCCGTGAGGCAGCTGTGATAACAACTGCGCCACCGTGCTGCCTGCAGGCATGTGTTTAATTCATAAACCAACGGCAGCACGGTGGCGAAGTGGTTAGCACTGTGGTCTCATGTCGCCGAGGTCCCAGGTTCGATCCCGGCTCTGGGTCACTGTCCGTGTGGACTTTGCATATTCTCCCCGAGTTTGCATGGGTTCCGTCCCCACAACCTAAAAGATGTGCAGGGTAGGTGGATTGACCATGCTAAATTGCCCCTTAATTGGAAAAAAATGAATTGGGTATTCTAAATTTATATTAAAAAAATTAATCAAACCAAAGAACAGGTGAATCAATACAATTTTATACAGTCACCTTGAAAATATTAGCAAAACAATATGCATTTGGTACCCTCACTGATGAGTTAGTCAGCGATCGAATAGTCTTCGGGGTCCACAGTGATCTGGTCCGCAAGCAGCTGCTGCAAGAGCAGAATTATAAATAGGCATTAGCATCTGCATGTTGAACAAACAATCAGAAAAAGAAGTAGCGGTTTTAGGAGGGAAACAGAAGCATTCACAGTGCAGGGCGCTGCTTGCTCCAACTACAGTGGCCATCACTCTCAGAACAGGACAACTTGTTGCACGTATGGTAAATTAAATGATGCAACAAATGTGGAAAGTGGAAGAATTTTGCGAATTGCTGCAGATCGAATCCACAAAGGTCTTCATCGGCCATCAGCAACATGGCAGTCGCTCAGTCCCCGAGGGGTAGGATTATCAGCAAGGTGAATGAACTGGAGCTCATCCAAAGCAGCAAAGTCCGAGAGCCTCCAACAACATTCTATTGCGAGAGTGCCAACACTGTCACAGAAAAAGGTGAGGTCTTCACTGCCCTCAAATGATGTGCAGCAACGCAAGACTGAAGGTAAAGATTGACACTGGAGCAAAGTGGAACGCATTGTCCAGCTGAATGTTACGTGAACCAGACCTATATGCAGCACCAGACTCCAGTGTCCAGGTGGACCCCATGGCTTATGGCAGACAAACCACCCGCACTGAAGGTGTGGCCACTCTCCACTGCACAGAAGGCAATTTCCTGTTTTATATATTTGACCAGAATGTAAGACCGCTATTAGGACAGCATTACATTGGGGCTCATTCAAATTGGTCCAGAGGTGCATGCTATACATACCAGGCCCCAGAAATGATAGCATACAAAGATCACTTCAACTGTCACTTCATTGGTAAGTTACTAGTAGTGTACCACAAGAGACTAGGTGATTGGATACCACCAAAAGTCTGTGCTCCAAGAAGAATACCAGTGTCCATGAATACCAGTATTCAATGAGCTGCATTGGATGACAGCACTCAGTGTTATAACTCCTATAGTTGAGGCCATGGAATGGGTTCCAGCAATGGCAGCTGCAGTAAAAAAAGATGGCACTGTCAGGATATGAATTGACCCGGTGCACTTGAACGAAGCACTGCACAGGTGAAAGAAAATATGCCAATTGTTAAGGTGTTCAGCATCCCCAATGCAAAATGTAGGTCGAGGCAGATGAAGAATCCTCAAAACTAACCACGTTCATGTCTTAGGTATCATTTTCATCAGATGCCGTATGGGATCTCCACTGGCAGCGAGGCCTTCCAGCAATTCATGGAGCAACTCTTTTTAGGCCAACCTTGCAAAATCATTGTTGATGACCTCTGGTTTGGGATCATAATCTGCAAGAACTTGATGCACGTCTTTATCTTGTCCTCAACAGAATCAGGACCATACAACTGAAGTTTAAATTTGCAAAATGCAGGATCAGGATCAACCAAGTTCCTTACATGGGCCATTTACTCATTGTCGATGGTGTAAAGTCCAATTTAGGCAAGTCAATGGCTACAGGAACATAGCAATTAGGTGCAGAAATAGACAATTCAGCCCTTTGAGCCTGCTCCGCCACTCAATCAGATCATGGCTGATCTCTTCCTAGTCTTAAATCCACCTCCCACCTGTTGCCCATATCCCTTTAGCCCTTTTTAAAAATCAGAAATATATCTATCTCCTTCTTGAAATAATTTAATGATTCAGACTCCACTGCATGACGGGCAGCGAGTTCCATAAATTCACCACCCTCTGCGAGATGTAGTTCCTCCTCATCTCAGTTCTAAATCTATCGCCTCTGAACCTATATCTGCGACCTCGCATATTAGATTGCCTCATAAGGGGGAATATTTGGTCTCTGTTTACTTTATCAATCCCTTTTAGTATTTTACATACCTTGATCAGATCCCCACTCATCCTACTAAACTTCAGCGAGTATAAACCCAAACTGTTTCCTCTCTCCTCATACGTTAACCCTTTCATCCACAGAATCAATCTGGTGAACCTCCTCTGAACTGCCTCCAATGCTACTATATCCTTCCTCAAATAAGGAGACAAAAACTGGACACAATACTCCAGATGTGGTCTCACCAACACCCTATACAATTGCAACAACATTTCTCTACTTTTATACTCCTAGTCCTTTTGCAATAAATGCTAACATTCCATTTGCTTTTTTAATTACATGCTGTATCTGTATATCGACTTTTTGCGATTCGTGAACAAAGACACCCAGATCCCTCTGCCCAGTCGCGTTTTGAATCTGCTTTCTATTCAGATAATAATTTGCCTTTCTAATATTTTGGCCAAAATGGATAACCTCACACTTATCTACATTAAATTCCAACTGCCAAATTTTGGCCCAATCTCCTAGCCTATCTATATCTGTCTGTAAAATCTATATCTCCTCTTCATTGCCTGCTTTCCCACCTATTTTAGTATCATCCACAAATTTTCCTATGTTACACTCTGTCCCTGCATGCAGACCATTTATATCAATTGTAAACAGTTAAGGCCTGAGGACTGACCCTGTGGCACCCCACCAGTTACAGTTTACCAGCCAGAGAAGGACTTTTTTATCATCAGCCAGAGAAGGACTCGTTTATCCTGACCCTCTGTTTCCTGTCAGTCAGCCAATCCTCAATAAAATCCAGTACTCTATCCCCAATACACTGCAATCTTACTTTCTGGATCATTCTTTTATTCAACAGATGGTCAATCCTGTGGACAAGCATACCCTAAAGCAATGTTCTTCAAACTTTTTTTCCGGGGACCCATTTTTACCAAACGGCCAACCTTCGGGACCCAACCGGCCGACCTTCGCGACCCACGCCGGCCGACCTTCGCGACCCACGCCGGCCGACCTGCACGACCCACTATTTTCTCTTACCTTGTTTGCTGCTGACAAAAATGGAGGAAATGGTTTTGGGTCCCTTTGACCCTCGTACACGCTCCTCCAATGGAACCTGTTGGATGTATGTTATTCTCTAATTCTGAATAATGACTGTAGACTTACAGTTAACACAAACACTTTATTCAAAGGGTTCGTTCTGCTTCCAGAGGTCAACTAGATGTCAAACAGACAAGAGGTATCACCAGTGAAACTCAGGTAAACTGCCTATACTAAGCTATCCCTGTGTGCTGCTGCTGACTAGCTCTGTGCTTCTAAAAGAGACGGATCCTGCCTTGGGCTCGACCCTTTATACCCGCCTCTGATGCTCCCTCTAGTGATGCTGTGGCTGTCACATCAAGTGGTGAGAAAAAGCAAAGCTGCACACTGCGAAAATGATAAAGTAATACAGAAACAATTAACAGTGTTATGAGTCCATCGTGAGAAATATGCATATTTGTCTTGGGGGGGTGTTGAAGTGTTGTTACAAATCTAGCGGGTCGGGTGCCTTATGGCTACTGCTGGAGCGTCTTAATGGTGGTGGTGGGGATGATGGTTTGATGTCATCGAGAGTACTGTCTGGCGTTGTGTGGCGAGGAGCGTCCTGTGGACCAATGGACTTGGTCAAGTCCAGTGTGGGAAACACCGGCGTTGTAGGCCGAAGCATTAACAGATCCCGGCGGTTACGGCGAAAGAGTACTCCCGCCGACGACTTGACAATGTAGGACCGCGGTGCCTCCTGCCAGATCACCGTGGCTGGCTCAGACCATCCGCCTTCTGGGTCCCTGATCCTGACGATGTTGCCCATGTTCAGTGGGATCACATGTTGATCGTAGTATTGTTTTTGTTTGGACCGTAGTACCTGCATTTTGTCGAGTACCAGAGCATTATCGGGGTCTCGGAATTGAATTGCCGGGAAGGTTGTCCAGATGTCCCTGCCGAAGAGCTTCTGTGCTGGCGACAGTCCTGAGCTCAATGGGGTTGCTCGGTAGGACAACAGCGCTAGGTTGATGTCCGAGTATGAATCTGTTGCCTTGCTAATAAGTTGTTTAACAATGTGGACACCCTTTTCCACTTTCCCATTTGACTGTGGGTAGCGCGGACTGGATGTTACACGCCGAAAGCTGTAGCGGTCTGAGAACTCTTTTCATTCCCAGCTCGCGAAGCAGGGACCATTATCTGACATCATCACACGCGGGATTCCATGTCGCGCGAATGTCTCCTGGCACGCCTTGATGACAGATGAAGACGAGAGATCATGGAGTTTCAGTACCTGCGGATAGTTTGAGTAATAGTCCATGATCAAGACGTAATCATGCGCTGTGGCATGAAATAGGTCAATGCCCACTTTTGTCCATGGCGCCATTGTGAATTCGTGTTGCTGCAGTGGTTATTTACACTGTGCGGGTTGATGTCTTTGACAGGTGTCACATGTCATGACCATGTCCGTTCTGTCTTGATTCATGCCGGGCCAGTACACAGCCTGTCGTGCTCGCCTTTTGCATTTCTCAATTCTTAGGTGGCCTCCATGAAACTTACATAGCATCTCGGCGCGGAGTGTGGCCGGAATCACAATCTGGGCATTGCGTAGCAGCAGGCCGTCAACTTCAATCAGTTCTGACTTGACATTTTGAAATTGTGGACATTGTCCCCTCGACCAACCGTGCTGGAGTAGGTGCAGCACCCTCCGTAAGGTTGCATCTTTCTGCGTCTCCTGTCGGATTAGGCAAAGCTTCTCATCCGAAGCAGGCAAATTCTCCATGCATAACTGTGTTTGGGCCTCGAGTTCTCTGATAGGGGCTGATGGCGCGTTGTCAGTGCCAATTGATCGGGACAGTGCATCGGCAATGGCAAGATCGCTTCCCGGAGTGTACACTCGGGTGAAATCATACCTTCGCAGCTTCATCATGATGCGCTGCAGATGAGGTGTCATGTCATTTAAATCCTTGTCGATGATATGGACCAACGGTCTGTGGTCGGTTTCCACTATGAACGTGGGCAGGCCGTACACATACTGCTGGAACTTCAGAATCCCAGTGAGGAGTCCGAGACATTCTTTTTCGATTCGTGCATTTCTGCATTTCAGTTGCGGTCATGGCCCTGGACACGTATGCCATCGGGACCCAGTCAGACTGGTCGGCCTGTTGTAGGAGAACGGCACCAATCCCGTCCTGGCTGGCATCAGTGGAGACCTTGGTGGGTCTGGTTGCGTCAAAGAAAGCAAGGGTCGGTGCCCTCGTTAGTTGCTGTTTGAGGTCCACCCATTCATTTTGGTGACGTTGTGACCACTCAAACGCAGTGGTCTTTCGTAGGAGATTGCGTAAAGCTACCGTCCATGTGGACAGGTTTGGGATGAACCTGCCAAGGAAGTTGACGAAGCCCAGAAATCGTAGCACCGCCTTCTTGTCGTGTGGCGTCTTACATAAGAACATAAGAACTAGGAGCAGGAGTAGGCCATCTGGCCCCTCGAGCCTGCTCCGCCATTCAATGAGATCATGGCTGATCTTTTGTGGACTCAGCTCCACTTTCCGGCCCGAACACCATAACCCTTAATCCCTTTATTCTTCAAAAAACTATCTATCTTTCTCTTAAAAACATTTAATGAAGGAGCCTCTACTGCTTCACTGGGCAAGGAATTCCATAGATTCACAACCCTTTGGGTGAAGAAGTTCCTCCTAAACTCAGTCCTAAATCTACTTCCCCTTATTTTGAGGCTATGCCCCCTAGTTCTGCTTTCACCCGCCAGTGGAAACAACCTGCCCGCATCTATCCTATCGATTCCCTTCATAATTTTATATGTTTCTATAAGATCCCCCCTCATCCTTCTAAATTCCAATGAGTACAGTCCCAGTCTACTCAACCTCTCCTCGTAATCCAACCCCTTCAGCTCTGGGATTAACCTAGTGAATCTCCTCTGCGCACCGTCCAGTGCCAGTACGTCCTTTCTCAAGTAAGGAGACCATATTGCATGGTCCATATTGCAGCGATTTTCGCCTCATCAGGGCTGACACCCTGAGATGATATGGTGTCACCCAAAAAGGTTACAGACTCCTTCGCAAATGTCCATTTTGCCTGGTTCAGTTTCAAACCCTATTTATGAATCCTCTGAAACACCTGCTTCAGACGACAGAGGTGTGCTTCTTCATCCACATAGGCTCTGACACCCTCGATGCCCTCGGCCATTTGCTCCAGTATCCTGTGGAAGATCTCTGACGCAGAGATAATGCCAAAGGACATGCGATAGAAGCAGAAACGTCCGAATAGCGTGTTGAACGTACACAGTAATCTGCTTGAGTCATCGAGCTGTATCTGCCAAAATCCCTGCGAGGCGTCGAGTTTGGTGAAGGTACGAGCATTCTCCATCTCACATGTGATCTCTTCACGCTTGGGGATGGGGTAGTGTTCCTGGCGAATGTTCTGGTTCAGGTCCTTCGGGTCTATGCATATGCGAAGATCTCCAGAAGGTTTCTTAACACAGACAATGGAGCTAACCCAGTCAGTCGGCTGTGTGACTCGCGATATTGCACCTTGTGACTGCAGTCTGTTGAGTTCCGCTTTCAACTTCTCCCGCAGTGGAGTTGGAACTCTCCGGGGCGGTTGAATGACAGGTTTGGCGTCTGTCTTCAGCATGATTTTGTATTGGCAGGGTAGGGTACCCATGCCTTTAAATACATCGGGGTATTCTTGTAGCATGCTGTCGATTTTAGCTTCCAGGCTTGATGGATCCTGGGTGTGCATGTAAATGCGTTGCACCAGCCGCAAGTCTTTGCAGGCCTGAGCGCCTAACAGTGATGATTTATTGTCGTCTACAATCTTGAATCGTAGCTGCTTGCGTATCGTCTTGTTGTCCACCCGGCGATGGCACGATCCCTTTGAGGCGATCTGATTGCCGTTGTAGTCCTTCAGCCGACATGCAACGGGTATTATTTCATGGTCTCCTGGAATCGAATGGAGATCTTTACTAGTGAGGAAGTTAGCTGAGGCCCCAGTGTCAAGCTTGAAGACTAATGGAAAGTCATTGATTTGCACAGTCACAGTCCACTCACTGCTGGAATCAATGCTGTTGACCGGGTGAGGCGTGACGATTGTTGCGTCATGTTCCTCAATTGTCTCGATCGTGTCTATGACAAACGGGTTGTCGCAAGCGAGGTTGTCCTCATCCGAGGAATACTCATCATTGGGTTTTTTGTGCTCCGTTGAATCTATGCTTTTTACGTTGAAGTTCATGTGTTTCTGTCTTGTCTTCATTTGCAGTGCAGCTCTGCACTGTGAGGCAAAGTGGTTGTATTTGCCACACTTTAAACATTGTTTTCCAGAAGCTGCCCTTTTAAATGGGCGTGTCCGCAGTGGGGACACGTCATGATGCTGTCCCTCCACGCTCGCGCATGTGCAGTAGGCCTTTCTTCCATGTCAAATCTTCGGGAGAACTGCGCATGCGTGTGGCCTGCATCCAGGTTCGAGAGCGCGGGATTGCCCTTCAAGGAGCTCCTTCTGGAAGCCTGGGCCACCATTTTGACGGGCTCGACCTCGTGGTGAAGGCTTTGGCCCCGGTTAGTAAACTCCTCATATTCTTCTTTACTTTTTTCATAAGTAGAGCATCTTTGTCTGGCTGTTTCTAGGGTTAGGTCTTTTCGTTTTAATAAGGATTTTCTAAGTCCCTCATCAGATATACCATTGACTATCTGGTGTCTGATGAGGGAGTCACGGAGGTTTTCAAAGTTGCAGGATTGAGCTAGTAATTTTAAATCAGTTACAAAACTGCTGAAAGATTCTCCCGGTTTTTGTAAATGCCTGGTGAACTTGAATCTTTCAAATATCTCATTGACTTCAGATTGACAGTGGGTTTCAAATTTTTTGATGATTATTTCCAGCTTGCCCTTGTCCACCCCTTCTAGGTAGGTAAAGGAATTATATATTTCTAATGCCTGTGGACCTGCCAGGGATAAGAGCAAGGCTATCTTCCTGGCATCAGACGCTGAGGTTAGATCCTTAGCTTCTAGATATATTTTGAACTGTTGTATAAAAAGTTTCCAATTAGAATGCATATTACCAGTGGTCTTGAGCAGGCGTGGAGGTTGGATTGGGTCCATCGTGCCGATTGGTATCTGAAGGGTCCGAATGCTGCGAGGCCTTCCTTGGTCGAATGTCTGGTTTAAGTTCTCTTCTCTTGCTGGTATCTGGCTGGCTTGCTGAAACCACTTCTGGTACTATATGTTATTCTCTAATTCTGAATAATGGTTGTCGATTTACAGTTAACACAAACACTTTATTCAGAGCTCAACTAGATGTCAAACAGTCAAGAGGTACCACCAGTGAAACTAAGATAAACTGCCTATGCTAAGCTATCCCTGTGTGCTGCTGCTCACTAGCTCTGTGCTGCTAAAAGAGGCGGATCCTGCCTCAGGCTCGACCCTTTGTACCCGTCTCTGATGCTCCCTCTAGTGATACTGTGGCTCTCACATCTGTGCTGCAGACCCTGGTGTATGTGCAGATGTAAGTACAGATGTACAGATCACTACAGGATGAAAGTGAAGCCTTCTGGTGTCGGAAAGTATGGAGTCTCCATCTGTCCAAAGTTGTGAATATTTTTCCTGTAAAATTTTATCAAATAAACCCCCCCCCCCGAACTTGTAAAAAAAAATGAATAAAATAAATGAAAAAAATAAAAATCAAATGAATAAAATAAATGAATAAAAACCACTACAGAACTTGTAAATTAAAAGCTGCAACCATTTTTTAAAATGCGCATGCGCGCCGATCACCGTGCGTGCATGCGCAATGCAGCTAAAATGTTCGCAGCCGCTTGCAGCCGGCGTTATGAAAAGCCGGCTGCTGCGCGGGGATTTGCGCGATTGGGAGCGCCGCGGACAACGGCTCCGCGACCCTCCCGACACCCGTCCGCGACCCACCTGTGAGTTGCGCCCCCGACTTTGAAGAACACTGCCCTATAGCACCTCCTTGGTATGGCAGATTATCTTTCTAAATTAATTCCGTATTCTAGAAAGTTCACTCAACCTCTTCGTTAATTTCTCTACCAGAATATCGGATGGTGCTGGTAAGAGCACCACACAGCAGTCTTAAACAGATGCAAACAGACACTCACAGCCCCACTGATGCTTCAATACTTTACCATTCGAGCATCTGTATTTATATCAGCAGACACCACCCAGCATTTACTTGGCACCGTCTGCATCCAGAATGCAGACTAATTCAGGGGCTGTTTTAGCACAGGGCTAAATCACTGGCTTTTAAAGCAGACCAAAGCAGGCCAGCAGCATGGTTCAATTCCCGTACCAGCCTCCCCGAACAGGCGCCGGAATGTGGCGACTAGGGGCTTTTCACAGTAACTTCATTTGAAGCCTACTTGTGACAATAAGCGATTTTCATTTCATTTCATTAATAGCCTTTGCTTCAAGGACCCTCAGTGACACTGAGAGTTGTTATACATAAATTCAAAAGGGCCTCCTTGCTTTAGTTTTATGATGAATATAAGAAATTATCATACTTCATATCTTTCATTATATATTTTTTGCAGTAATGTTATTAAAATCTGGGTTAAGATGCAAACAGACAGTATGATTGCTAGATCTGTGATTAAGGTGTTGTAAAAGTGAGGCAAGCATTGGTTTTTAGGTGAAGTGCTCTGCTAATAGGTCTTAAGAACCATTTACTTGTTTACAGATAGCTAGCTGATGGAATATTGTCTACGTTTGAAGGTCCTGGCTAAACAAGTCTCGTACTCTATCCACAATCCCCTGCAATCTTACTTTCAAAATCAGTCTTTTATTCAACAGATAGTCAATCCTGTGGACAAGCATACCCTAAAGCGCCTTCTTGGTATGGCATTAATTCCGTATTATATTGTGTTTGGTCCTGGCTAAACAAGTCAAGGAACATCTTGCAAGAAGATTAAAAAGAATGCCTTACACTTTGAGTGCAGATGATGCAGTTAATGGGAGGACCCAGGTCTGACTGAAATGTCAGTTGGTCCAAGAACTCTAAACCGAACAGAAGTGTTTCAATATGGTCCTGAAAGATTCACTCTCCAAAGGTTCTACAGGAGAAAAGCAAGTAGAAACCTGATTGTTAACTTTATTCATGAGTGGTATTTGAAATATATTGGTTTGCTTAATTGGAATATAGTGGCAGGTTTAGGAAGTAAGTTAAAGTTTTCTCTTTTACCTAACAACTGTTGGAACTGTTAACTGTAAAGCTATTTCTTTGTTTCGTTTGTGGTTAATTCTGTGTTTAAAGTTTGTTTTTAACATAAAATATACCTATGGGTCAGTGTTCTCACTCCTGTGGTGCAGTACTAATTCCTCACAGTTTTACAAATTGCAAATAATTGGGTTCTCATCCAGAATCCTAACTGTCTTCACCAGTCATAAATTTCATGACTCCCCATGCGGTCGGCTGTCTTGCAACTACTGAAGTGGAGCATGAGTCACTTGTAGCTATCTTAAAGAAGCCTCTTCAAGCGACAACACATGATGCGAAAGCTGCAACGCTACAATCTCAGAGTGGTCTGGAAATGTGGTAAGGAGCTGTACTTGGGCTAATGCCCTCTCCAGAGCCTTCTAACTTCAAACCAGGCAGATCATGGGGAAGCCATAGACTCATGACAGTAAAGGTGCTGTCTTCTCACCAAATTTAGGAACTCAAAGATGTCTTACAGCCAAATATCACATGCAACCAAATGTATGTTATCATCATAAGAGGCTGGCTAGAATTCTCAAGGGAATTTCCACATGAGCTACGCACGTTTTCATCCTCCGAGATGAACTTACTGTACAGGATGGACTGAAACTGTCTCTCCTATTGCTCCGATCTATCTTTCAACTTTGTACAAGGTGGTCAACTCACATTATTTAAATTCTCGGTTACGAATGTAAAGGACACGAGCTAAATACCTTAATATTGTATCTCTTATTACTTCTCCTTCTCCACACATCGACTGCCTCCTGCTCCATGGTGAGCATCCTCCGTGTCCGCCCATAAATTAACTGTGTTCTTTTGTGAGCTAATTTTATTAGACACTTCCAAGCCCAACTAGTCCGTTTGTTATTCTTAGGGGTTTACAGTTCAAAGAAGTTTGACATCAATGACCACAAGCAAAACACGCAGATGTCCCCAATAATTATGCAACAGATGAACCAAGGGAAAGAGACAAGTCCTCAAAGGCTATCATGAATTTTATGCTTCCTTGCTTTCTCAGCTCTCACAATGTTCAAGAGCAACTGAACAAGCGTCCACTTTCTGACATTATGAGAAAAATGTGATTAAATTAAATATCATGAGAAACTGTGTGGTAAATGCAGCTCAAAGTTTCTTGTTTTTATGGAAACAGTTTTTAGGAGCTTTTCCAACGGCTTATTTCCCGAAGAAGCTTTTCTTTGGACTTTTTGTAAGATTTGTTTATCAAACTTAAAAGCCAGCACTACAAATGAATGGTGAAAATGTGGCGAGTCTCTGGCCTCCAACGATGCTCGGCCTCTGCCAGGCAGAAGTGATACTGACATGGTTCACTTGTGATATTTTAAATGGCAGCCGCCACCGGGGGACGAATCAGCGATGCCCCCTCTCCCCACTGTTGTTTGCGCTGGCTGTCGAGCTGTTGGCAATTGCCCTGAGAGCCTCGAGGGGCTGGAGAGGACTGGTCCGGGGGTGGGTTGGAGCACAGGGTTTCGCTGTATGTGGATGACCTGCTTCTGTACATTTCAGACCCATTAGAGGGGATGGAAGAAATCATGAGGATTCTAGGGGAATTTGGCCGGTTTTCGGGGTATAAACTTAATATGGGAAAGAGTGAGATGTTTGCGGTCCAGGCGAGGAGACAGGCGAGGCGACTGGGAGAGCTGCTGTTTAGGTTAGTAGGGGGAAGCTTTAGGTTCCTAGGCATCCAAGTGGTGCGGGAATGGGAGCGGCTGCATAAATTGAATCTGGCCCGGCTAGTGGACCAAATGAAGGACGATTTCCGGAGATGGGACGCGCTTCCGTTGTCTCTGGCTGGGAGGGTGCAAACGGTGAAGATGACCGTCCTCCCGAGATTCCTATTTGTATTTCAGTGTCTCCCCATCTTTATTCCGCGGTCCTTTTTTAAGCGGGTCAACAGAGTGATCACGGGCTTCGTCTGGGCGGGCAGGACCCCGTGAGTAAGGAAGGTAATGCTTGAGCAGAGTTGGGGAGAGGGCGGGCTGGCGCTGCCACATTTTAGCAACTATTACTGGGCGGCTAACATAGCCATGATCAGGAAGTGGGTGGTGGGGGAGGGGTCGGCATTGGTGCGTATGGAGGCGGCTACATGTAAGGGCACCAGTTTGGGGGCATTGGTAACTGCGCCTCTACCATTCCCGCCGGCACGGTACTCCACCAGTCCAGTGGTGGTGGTGGCGCTGAGAGTTTGGGGCCAATGGAGGCGGCATGTGGGAGCAGTGGGAGCATCGGTCTGGGCCCCAATCTGTAATAATCACCGGTTTGCCCTGGGGAGTATGGACGGGGGGGATGTTCCGGTTATGGCGGAGAAAGGGGATTGAGAGGATGGGGGATATGTTCATAGAGGGAAGCTTTCCGAGTATGAGGGCGTTGGAGCAAAAGTTTGGGTTGGCGAGGGAAACAAATTCAGGTATCTGCAGGTGCGGGACTTCCTTCGTAAACAGGTGTCAACCTTCCCGCTCCTATCCGAAGGGGAGGCAGAGAGCACAGAGTCTCACTCTGTGCAGATGACCTGTTCCTCTACATTTCGGATCCACAGAGCAGCATGGACGGAATCATCGCGCTCGTGAAAGAGGTTGGCGCCTTCTCGGGCTACAAACTCAACATGAGCAAAAGCGAGATCTTCCCGGTACACCCACAAGGAGGTGGGGCAGCCCTAACGGGACTGCTGCTTAAACAAACCCGACACAAATTCCGCTGCCTGGGGATCCAAATAGCCCATGACTGGAAAGGGATCCACAAATGGAATCTCACCAGTCTGATAGAGGAAGGATGGAACACACTCCCACTCTCCCTTGCGGGGAGAGTCCAGACGATCAAAATGAACATGCTGCCCAGGTACCTCTTCCTATTCAGAGCCATCCCGATCTACATCCCCAAGGCCTTTTTCCAAGCAGTAGACAAACTAATCATGGCATTTGTATGGGTGGGGGGGGGAGAGAGAGAGAATGCTAGGATCACAAAGAAGGTCTTACGAAAAACAAAATCAAGGGGAGGGCTCGCCCCCCCAAACCTACAATTCTACCCACAGGGCGGCGACGGCCGAGCGAGTAAGGGAATGGATCAAGGAGCCAGAAGCCGAGCGGGTGCGCACGGAGGAGGCCTCCTGTAAGGGGGCCTCCCTCTGGGCCCTCGCCATGGCGGCACTCCCATCCCCACCCAAAAAACACTCCAGCAGCCCGGTGGTGATAGCCACCCTCCAGTCCTGGAACCAACTACTGCAACAATTTGGCTTGACCAAAATGTCAGAGAAATCTCCCATCTGTAACAACTATCGGTTCACACCAGCGCTGACTGACGCCAGCTTCAAAAGGTGGAGACAGGACGAGGGGACACAGGGACCTATACACCGACGGCAGGGTTGCGACACTGGATGAACTGACGGAGAAATTCCAGCTGACCAGGGGGAATGAGCTAAGGTACCTGCAGCACAGAAACTTCCTACGAAAGGAGACAAGGACTTACCCACAACCACCATGACAGCCATGTGGTGAACCACTGTAATAGGAGATGTAAGGTAGGACCTGCACTACAGGTTCGCCGGTAGCTCCTGCCGGCTGGCTCCGCCCACGGAGAACTGTATAAATATGTATGACCTCCAGTGCCCTGCCATTTCGCCAGCTGCAGCAGGAGGCCACACATCGGACTGTAATAAAGCCACAGTTGTACCCAACTTTAGTCTTTGTACAATTGATCGTGCATCAATTTATTTCAGTCAGATTTTCCACAGAATGGATATCCGAATTAAGCCCAATCGTCTGCAGCTGGATCCGCACTCGCCCGACGCCAGGAAAGTCTTTACTCACTGGCTATCATGTTTCGAGGCTTACATCAACGCGGCGGACCCCGCGCCAACGGAGGCTCAGAAGGTAAATGTCCTGTACTTCAGACTGAGCTCCAGCATGTTCCCGTTGATCCAAAACGCCACGAATTACACAAAAGCAATGGAACTCCTCAAAGAACACTACGCGCAGAAGATGAACACGCTCTTCACCAGGCATGTACTTGCCACCCGCTCGCAACTACCGGTGAGTCCATCAAAGACTTTGGGCGGGCCCTAATTCCACTCATCCGGGACTGTGACTGTCAGGCTGTCATGGCCGCCGAACACTCAAATCTCCTCATGCGCGATGCCTTTGTGACAGGGATTGCGTCGGACCGCATCCGAGAACAATTGCTGGAAGGGGCCACGCTCGAACTGGCAGAGACGAAAACCTTGGCGCTCTCCATGACGGTCGCATCCCGTAACATACAATCGTACCTCTCCCGCCGCGCTGCCCACCCTTCTACTCCTTCCTACCCCTCCTAGACCCCGCCGCCGACCTCCTCAGCCGGGGCCCTGTCTTCCCAATACGCCTGCGCCGCATGCCGATCCGCGCACCCCGGGGGTCCCCGCTGCTACTTCTGTGGTCAGCAGAAGCACCCCCGCCAACACTACCCAGCCCGCAATGCCATTTGTAAAGCATGCAGTAAAAAGGGCCACTTCGCGGCTGTGTGCCAGGCCCACGCAGTCGCTGCGATCGCACCCGTTATCACCCCCTCCCCCACACCAGACGCACAATGGGAGTCGCCATCTTCTCCTCCCGGGTCCATGTGCGACCAATGGGCGCCGCCATCTTATCCCGACCCCGCAGTGTGCACACCATGGGTGCCGTCATCTTGTCCCGACCCCGCAATCTGCACACCATGGGTGCCGCCATCTTATCCCGACCCCGCAATGTGCACACCATGGGTGCCGCCATCTTATCCCGACCCCGCAATGTGCGCACCATGGGCGCCGCAATCTTGTCCCCCACAGGGTCTCCGGACATCCCGACATCGGAACCGCACACGCTCGCCACCCGAAGCATCCGATGGCTACCCGCAGCTCGCTTCGATGACGCTGGACCAATCTCGCCCGCACAATCTGCCCACTGCGTCGACGACGGTTAAAATTAACGGCCACGCGACCTCGTGCCTGCTGGACTCCGGGAGCACCGAAAGCTTTGTTCACCCAGATACGTTAAGGCGCTGCTCCCTCGCGGTACACCCTGCCAATCAAAGGATCTCCCTAGCCTCCAGATCCCACTCCGTCCCGATCCGAGGCTTTGGTACAGTCACCCTCACGGTCCAGGGCGTAGAATTTAGTAACTTCCGCCTCTATGTTCTTCCTAATCTCTGCGCTGCACTCCTGTTGGGCCTGGACAGTTGGCGAAATCCGGCCGGGAGAAGCAAGGGCAACACCGGCACCAGACCCACTCGAGGATTGCCCTCCGGAAGTGCCTCGCCGGCACGAACGGATGCCTACTTACATATATATAGATATATCATATCCTGTGTACATAACAGCTAAATATACTCTGCGCAAAAATCCAATAAAAAACATTTTTTTTAAAAAACCTTCCCGCTCCTACTGCAAAGGGGGATTCAGGACAGGGTAGTTTCCAGAGGGTGGGCAGGAGAAGGGAGCACCTCGGACATTTATGAGGAACTTATGGGGTCGGAGGAGACGCAGACCGAGGAGCTGAAGTGCAAGTAGGAGGAGGAGCTGGGAGGTGAGATAGAGGATGGTCTATGGGCAGACGCGTTGAGTAGAGTCAACGCGTCCTCAACATGTGCCAGGCGCAGCCTGATACAATTTAAGGTTGTTCACTGAGCTCACATGACAGTGGCCCGGATGAGCAGATTCTTTGGGGTGGAGGACAGATGCGCAAAATGTGCAGGAGGACCGGCGAACCATGTCCACATGTTGTGGGCATGCCCGAAGCTTAGGGGATTCTGGCAGGGGTTTGCGGACGTTATGTCCACGGTGTTAAAAACAAGGGTGGCGCTGAGTCCAGAGGTGGTGATTTTCGGGGTGTCGGAAGACCCGGGAATCCAGGAGGAGAAAGAGGCAGACGTTCTGGCCTTTGCCTCCCTGGTAGCCCGGAGACGGATACTATTAGCTTGGAGGGACTCAAAGCCCCTGAAGTCAGAGACCTGGCTTACTGACATGGCTGGCTTTCTCTGTCTGGAGAAAATCAAGTTTGGCTTGAGAGGGTCACTGCTCGGGTTCACCCGGAGGTGGCAACCATTGGCCGACTTCTTTGCGGAAATTAATCGTCAGCAGACGAGGGGGGGGGGGGGGGAGTAGTTTAGATTAGAGTAGGGGGTTAATAAGGGTGGGACCTGTACGAAAGGTAAATGGCTTCTGCACTATGTTTATGGTTTCATGTATATTGTTTATTTTGTTGTTGTTACTATACCAAAAATACCGCAATAAAATGTTTATTAAAAAAAAGAAATGGCAGCTGCAAGTCAGCCATCTGGCTGTGCATTCCACCGATTGCCCACTATGTCCAATGCAGAGCGCCACTGTCGTATGGATGCCCCCCCCCCGTCCAGGTCACCCACTATGAACGCTCAGACCTCAGCTGCCCCACCAACGGGATGGGCATGGTCCAGCACAGCTAGTGGACCATCTGGTGCTTTCACCCCTCCATGCACCCATCCGTGGGGCTGCCTCACTGCAGGAGGAGCAAGAAATGAGCAGAGCACATCCTGAAAAGCAGACACATGCACCATGGCCTTTGCCACCCACCCTGGCACACTGCCCTCCCAGGGCGGATGCCCCACCAGTGGCACTATCAGCTAACCTATTTCACAGGACCACCAGCCGTCACCAATCATCAATCCTGCCTGTGCACTGCGCCCCAGCTCCCATCTATCCTACTACCAGACAGGTAGGCAGAACCCGTGCATCACACACAGGACCAACAGCACACAGTAGCTACGGCGCCCAGTGGGTGCCCATCCCCATCACCCAGCCCCATCATTTGCCCTGCCCCTACGCATGCCACCAAGCATCGCGTTGGTCAGTGACACATGGTGCCCCCCTACACCCACCCCATAACCAGGTGACACACCCTGCTGGTGGAGTAACCCACATCCGACCCAAGGAGGACATCCATAGTAGACCCCACATGAGGGCGCAGGACAGGGACTGCAGAGCGTATTGCTGGCATGGGTAGCGCCAACCACTGGTACCCCTACCGGCAGGGATGGGTGGGGGTGTTAGAAGCCTCCGAAGCCAGACACCGACGGGGCAAGGGGTGTGGTGCATAGGGCAGAGTGTTGGAGCAAACGGTTGGGGGTGAATGTTGGAAGGAGAAGGGTGCATGTTGGGGCAGGTACTGCAGTGCAGGCTAGGGCCACCATGTAGCCGGTTGGACCTGCTTGGACACAGGGGTACGCACCAAGCTAACGTGCCTGCCCTTTACACACTGCAGACAATGGATTTATTTTGAAGTCCAGCCAGGAATGATTGGCATATGTCTGGCCACGGCGGCCCTTGCGGACACATTGACGCTGTACGAGCAGGTGCTGCTCAGGGACAACCCTGCAGGACATGAGCCTGTCCCAGAGGAGCAGGAGCCAGCCAGTGAGGCTGGAGAGCTGGCCGTTCAACAGGTTGAGGAGGAGGTGGAAGGAGGTGCATCAGACTCCGTGTATACTGGCAGCGCCAGTCCTTCAAGGACTTGCAGGACCAGATGTGTCACCGATGACTTAGGCCGAGCAGGGAGAGCGTGCGACATCTCTGCCAGATGATGGCACACTTGGAACCGTGAGGGTATGGTGGCGGATACCCACTCCCAATGGCCGTCAATGTGACGATCTACCTGAACGTTTACGTCATGAAATCTTTCCAGGCGCCGAGTGGGAACTTGTCTAGGATATCTCAGATGTCAGTTCATAGATGCATCCGTGCTGTCATTGATGCCCTGACACAATGTTTCAACTTCAGTGTGGAGCGAGCTCAGCAGGAAGTGCGGGCAGCGGGATTTGCCTCCATCGCAGGCATGCCACAGGTCCCCTTCTCCGGTTTCTTCCCACCTACATCTGCGACTCTTCCTACAGCCTCCACCACTTCAACGATTTCCAATTTCCTGGTCCAATTGTCACATCTTCACGATGGATGTTCAAACCCTCCACACATACACCATCCCCCAGGATGATCTGAGGACTCTCCACTTCTTCCTTGAAGGAAGGCCGACTGATTCCCATCTATCTTCACCTTCCTCCATCTGGCTGAATGTGTACTTGCATTGAACAACTTCCCTTTCAACTCCTCTCATTTACTCCAAATAAAAGGTGTTGTTATTGGGAACTCCAATGGGATCTTGCCATGCCTGCCTTTTGGTGGGATAGGCCCCCTTGAACAGAGTGGTTTGCCCGGCCATTCAGAGGGCATTTAAGAGTCAACCACATTGCTCCGGCCTAGAGCAACAGACCAGGTAGAGAGGCAGAGTCTGCCTTTAAAAAGGTCCCCCTGAACTTGGGATACTCAGCATTGTTGGCTCTTTCCAGCCTGGTCATGCCAGCGTAATGGTATGGGCAACATCTGCATTTTATTTTTGCACCAAGTGCTGGATTATCGCACGATGACGTGGCGAGAAAAAACAGCTGTGCAGCCGGTGAGAAAACCACTCTTTGACTATTTTTCTTCTCCCCTCAGATGCTGCCAGACGTGTTGAGTTTTGTCCAGGATTTTCTGGGGGGTTTTCAGAATTTCAGCATCTACGGTATTTGACTTTTATTTTAGAGCACATGGAATTGCGGGGAATATGCTGGCATGGATCAAGAACTGGTTAACAGACATAAAACAGAGAGTTGGGTCATTTTCAGGTTGACAGGCTGTGACTAGTGGGGTACCGCAAGAATTTGGTTGTTGGGATTAAATGTAATATTTCCTAGTTTGCAGATGACACAAATCTAGGCGGAAGTGTGAGATGTGAGGAAGATCCAATGATGCTTCAAGAGATTCTGGAGATACTAAGTGAGTGGGCCAAACATTGGCAAATGGAATACAGTGTGAAGAAATGTGAGGTTATCCACTTTGGAAAAACTCTAATACAGGGTATTTCTTAGGGCAACACGGTAGCTAATGTGGCTAGCACTGTGACTTCACACCCCCAGGGTCCCAGGTTCGATTCCCCGCTGGGTCACTGTCTGTGCGGAGTCTGCAAGTTCTCCCCGTGTCTCTGTGTGTTTCCTCCGGGTGCTCCGGTTTCCTCCCACAGTCCAAAGACGTGCAGGTTAGGTGGATTGGCCATGATAAATTGCCCTTAGTGGCCAAAAAGGTTAGGAGGGGTTATTGGGTTGCGGGGATAGGGTGGAAGTGAGGCTTAAGTAGGTTGTTGCAGATGGGCCAAATGGCCTTCTTCCTTGCAGATGTTGCCCATACCATCACGCTGGCGTGACCAGGCTCGAAAAAGCCAACAATGCTGATGCTGAGTATCCCAAGTTCAGGGGAACATAGAATATGTTCTATGTTCTATGTTGACAGGCTGCAAAGTGTCAAACTTCAAAGGAACTCGCATATCCTTGTTCCGGGGTCACTGAAAGCCAAGATGCATATACAGCGAGCAATTATGAAGGCAAATGATACGTTAATTTTTATTGTACGAAGATTTGACTATCGGAGAAAATTTACCTCAATTATATCAAGCCTTGGTAAGAGCACACCTGGAGAATTGTGTGCAGGTTTGGTCTCTGTTATAACCTGTCTGCTTACCACTGGATGGGGACTAATGGCAATCTTACAATCCAGAGGGAGTGTGAGCTTCCCCAATGAGGGGGGCGGAGAAATCATTAGCGGGCCCCTGCATAAATAAAGCTGGCCAGTATGGAACCAGCTAGAGAGGAGTGAGTAGCAAGGGAGTTACTGCTGCTGTTGTATGTATATATATGTTATTGTAAATAAAGTTTTCTCTCTCTTCTACAAACTCGTGCTGGATTCTTCATGGCCCTCACAAAAGTCTCCTTATCTAAGGAAAGATCTACTTGCCATAGAGGGAGTGAAACAAAGGTTCACCAAATCAATTCTTGGGATGGAAGAATTGTTCTGTGAGGAAAGAATAAATTGAGTGGGCCTTTATTCTCTGCAGTTCAGAAGAATGCGAGATGATCATCCAAATTTACAAAATTCTTACAGGGCTCAACAGGGTAAATGCAGGAAGGGCGTATCTCCTGGCTGGGCGGTCTAGACCTAGGGTACACTGTCACAGAATAAGGCCAGGCCATTTAGAACTGAAATGAAGAGGAATTTCTTCACTCGGGATAGGAAAGCTACGGAATTCTCTACCCTCGAGGATGTGAAGGCTCAGTCGTTGGGATTATTTAAGACTGAGATTGATGGATTGCTGCATATTCAAAACATCATTGGGTTTTTGGGGATAGTGCAGGAAAATGGTATTGAAGTAGAAAATCAGCCATGATCTCATTGAATGGCGGAGCACGTACGAATGGCTAAATAGTCTACTCCCCCTCCTATCTCTAATGCACCTTCTGGGGCTGGTGGGGGGGGGACGCGGGGGGGATGGCATTGGCAGGTTGTTCACTGAACCCAATAGCAGGAAAAAAGATAACCAGAAGGTGAAACCCAGAAGAATATACCACGTCCAGAGGGCAGGAAGAAGTCTATAATACTATTAGATCCTACCTAGAGTATTATATAAGATTCTGTTCATCATGCTACAAAAGGATATTCAGGCATTGGAGATAGCACGGCAAGGGCAGGTAGAATGAAACAAGTACAGTGAAGCGGCACAATGGTGCAGTGGTTAGCACTGCTGCCTCACAGCGTCAGGGACCCAGGGGCAATTCCTGCCTTGGGCGACTGTCTGTGTAGAATTTGCACATTCTCCCCTTGTATGGGTGGGTTTCCTCCGGGTGCTCTGGTTTCCTCCCAAAGTCCAAAGCTGTGCAGGTTAGGTGATATGGCCATGTTAAAATTGCCCCTTAGTGTCCAAAGATGTGAAGGTTAGGTAGGGTTACATTCTTCGGGCCGAGGCATGGAATAGGCAGGATGCTATTTCAAAGGGTCGGTGCAGACTCGATGAGCCGAATGGCCTCCTTCTCCACTGTCGAGATTCTACGATTCTACATTTGATTAATGCATGTGTGCTGTTTGAAAAAATTGAAGAGCCTGCAATTGATTATGCTGGAGATAGCACGGTAGCACAGTGGGTAGCACTGTTGCTTCACAGCTCCAGGGTCCCAGGTTCGATTCCCGACTTGGGTCACTGTCTGTGTGGAATCTGCACCTTCGCCCCGTGTCTGCGCGGGTTTACTCCGGGTGCTCTGGTTTCGCTGTTCGGTCATTTGGACATTCTGAATTCTCCCTCGGTGTACCCAAACAGGCGCCGGAATGTGGCGACTAAGGGCTTTTCACAGTAACTTCATTGCAGTGTTAATGTAAGCCTACTTGTGACAATAAAGATTATTATTATTATTAAATAATGTTCAAGGTTATTAAGATAATAAATATGTTGGGCCCTGATAATATGCTCATGATTGCAGTAAAGTCTTACTTGACATCCGGTTTAGAAAAGGAAGGATGCATTGCCAGTTTAGATCTAACTCCTTAACAAAGATGAACGGGTAGAATGGAATGCCCAAGCAAGCAGTGAAGGAGAATGGGTAGAAGATGGAGGAATAATCAGGAGATATTTGGAGAAGCAATTGATTTTCTCTGGAACCAAACAGCTGAACAGTAGCAGTTTACTAGCACGTTTTCCATGTTTTTAAGTACGGACTCAATAATGCTTTCTAAAGATTATTATTTCTTCAGACTCCAAATGGATTTGTTTATTCACTTTAGCATCCAATTTTCCTTGCAATTACTGCTATGTATCATAATGGTATCATTTGGTTAGCCATCAGATTCATTTGTTCCACTGCCTTATCCTCATTAACAAACCTTGCAGCATCATTAAAGAATTCCAAACAATTTATTAGGGATGATGATTGGATTTTTTTTCCTATTGTTATTTTCTGTATTAAAGTCTCAGATCCACATATTTCTAATCAGTCGATCAAAAGGATGTTTGATCCTAAGTTCAATGTATTTCATTTCAATAATCGATTGAGTACTTGATGGAAATCTCTTGTGACACCGACCGAATCAATTTATTTTTCTGGAGCATATGACAGATCTTTGAGTTGAGCACAGATTTACTGTTCAGAAGGTGTACATTTTGTTGTAACTTACAGATGACAATTGTTTAAGATTTAAAATGATGTTGCTTGAAAATGCAGCGAGAAACAACTTTCAGCAAAATTATTTCGCAGAGTTATTGAACCTGGCAGCTGAATTGAGAAGAACAAAGTTGCCAAAATCATTCAGATCGTGTTGGGGATTGTCGGCAGAATTTTCCAATTTACACACTAAATGCCCTGGCGGGCGTGAAAGATGATGGGTTTCCCGTGAGCCGCAATGGCGGGTTTTCGCACCGTACCGTCTGCGTCAAAGCTCGTTAAATATTCATGTACGGGAAACATGCCAGAATGGTGGTGGGTGACCTCCGATTCACCCACCATGCCCTCGCCTCACCCCTGTCTCAGCCTGGTCACCATACTTAAAGCACAATCGCGCACACCAGGACTGCGGTGATGCTCGCCAAACCGAAGAAGACAGCCGCCCCAAGGTCAGTGAAACCTCCCTGGACCGCCTGCCAGATCCGGTTGAGGTTCGCCACGATGACCTCTACACTTGCTTCGGCCACAGGTCCACCAACCTCACTGTGGTAGTCTCCACTGATGTATATATTAGGTGTTTTGTGGTAAGGCCCTGTACTACAGGTACGGGGGTAGTTCGCTGCCTGCTGGCTCCGCCCAGTAGGCAGAGTATAAATATGTGTGCTCCTCGTACAGCAACCATTTCGCCAGCTGCTGTAGGAGGCCACACATCTTAGTGTAATAAAGCCTCGATTGCATCCAACTCTTGTCTTGTGTAATTGATCGTGCATCAATTTATTACACTAAAGTTTTCAGAAGATGGACCTCCGCAACAAGCCGGATCGCCTGCAGCTGGTTCCGTAATCAGGCAACGCCAAAAAGGACTTTGAACACTGGCTAGCCTCTTTCGAAGCATATATCGGGTCTGCACCAGACCCAATTCCAGAAGCTCAGAAGATTCAGATCCTCTACACGCGGCTGAGCTCCAACGTCTTTCCACTTATCCAGGACGCGACGACCTACGAAGACGCCATGACGCTACTGAAGGAAAACTATGCTCAGTGGACTAACACGCTCTACGCCAGACATATCCTCTCCACTCGTAGCCAACTTCCTGGTGAGTCAGTGGAAGATTTCTGGCGTGCTTTAATTCCCCTAGACAGAGACTACGACTGTCAGACCGTCACGGCCACGGGACACTCGAACTTGCTCATGAGAGACGCTTTTGTTACGGGGATAGGGTCGGATTACATCCGCCAGCGCCTCTTAGAAGGGAACGCGCTCGACCTCGTGGCAACCAAAAAGCTAGCGCTCTTGCTGACGGTCGCTTCGAGCAACATCCAGGCCTACACCCCCGGCCGCGCGGCCCACCCCTCCTACGCATCGTGGACTCCGCAGATGACCGCCCCATCGGGGACCCCACTCAGCTAAACCCACGCCTGTGCCGCGTGGCAGCCAACCAATTGTTACTTCTGTGGGAAGCCAAAATACCCCTGACAACGCTGCCCGGCCCAGAGTGCCCTTTGCAAGGCTTGCGGAAAGAAGGGACACTTCGCTGCGTTGCGCCAGGCCTGCGCAGTCGCCGCTATTGTTCCGACCCCCCCCATGTACGGCCAGTGGGCGCTGCCATCTTCCCCTCCCCGGACCACGTGCGGCCCATGGGCGCCACCATCTTCTTCGACCCCCACCACATGCAGCCCATGGGCGCCGCCATCTTGTTCGACCCCCACCATGTGCGGCCCGTGGGCGCTGCCATCTTGTCCTCCCCAGGGTCATCAGGTGCCGCCATCTTGTTTCCCCCATGACACGTGCGGCCCGTGGGCGCTGCCATCGTACCAGGACACATATCCCCCGGGCACGCTATCGTCTGCCACCATCAACGACCAGCCGCGTCTCGCCTCAGTCACGATTGACCAGTCCCGCCACGCAACCTAGCAACGGCCTCTACTAGCGTGAAAATCGATGGGCATGAGACGTCCTTCCTGCTGGACTCCAGGAGCACCGAGAGCTTCATCCATCCCGATATGGTAAGGCGCTGCTCCCTCGCGGTACACCCCGCCAACCAGAGTACCTCCCTGGCCTCCGGGTCCCACTCCATGGCGATCCGGTGGTACTGCATAGCTACTCTCACTGTCCAGGGCCTGGAGTTCAGCGGCTTCCGCCTCTACGCCCTCCCAAACCTCTGCGCTGCCTTGCTACACGGCCTGGACTTCCAGTGCAACCACCAGAGCCTAACATTGAAATTCGGCCTCGCAACCCTAAAGGTCGACCCACCTTCCCTATTTGCAAACTTAACCCCAGATTGAAAACCCGTTGCCACCAGGAGCAGATGGTACAGCGCCCAGGACAGGACCTTCATCAGGTCTGAGGTCCAGCGGCTGCTGCGGGAAGGCACCATCGAGGCCAGCAACAGCCCTTGGAGAGCCCAAGTGGTAGTTGTGAAAACTGGGGAGAAACACAGAATGGTTGTGGACTACAGTCAGACCATCAATCGGTACACGCAGCTCGACGCGTACCCCCTCCCATGCATATCTGATATGGTCAATCAGATTGCACAGCACCGGGTCTTCTCTACAGTGGACCTGAAATCCGCCTACCACCAGCTCCGCATCCGTAAGGCGGACCGCCCATACACTGCCTTCGAGGCAGATGGCTGCCTTTACCACTTTCTTTGGGTTCCCTTTGGCGTCACCAACGGGGTCTCGGTTTTCCGGGAAATGGACCGAAAGGTTGACTGGTACGGGCTGCGGGCCACTTTCCCGTACCTAGACAATTTCACCATCTGCAGCCATGATCAGCAGGACCATGACGCCAACCTTGCCAAATTTCTCCACACCGCCACTCTCCTCAACCTAACTTATAACAAGGAGAAGTGCGTGTTCAGCACAAACCGATTAGCCATCCTTGGCTATGTGGTCCAGAACGGAGTTCTGGGGCCCGATCTCGACCGCATGCGCCCCCTCATGGAACTCCCCCTCCGCCACTGCCCCAAGGCCCTCAAACGTTGCCTGGGGTTCTTTTTTTACTATGCCCAGTGGGTCCCAAATTATGCGGACAAGGCCCGCCCACTCATTCAATCCACTCTTTTTCTCCTAACGGCCGAGGCTCACCAGGCCTTCAACCGTATTAAGGCTAACATCGCCACGGCCGTGATGCACGCAGTCGACGAGACGTTACCATTTCAAGTCGAGAGCGACGCATTAGACGTCGCTCTCGCCGCCACCCTCAACCAGGCAGGCAGGCCCGTGGCATTCTTTTCACGAACCGTTCATGCCTCCAAAATTCGGCATTCCTCCGTCGAAAAAGAGTCCCAAGCCATCGTTGAAGCTGTGCGGCATTGGAGGCATTACCTGGCCGGCAGGAGATTCACTCTCCTCATTGACCAACGGTCGGTAGCCTTCATGTTTAACAACACATAGCGGGGCAAGATCAAGAATGATAAAATCTTGAGGTGGAGGATCGAGCTCTCCACCTACAACTATGAGATTTTGTATCGCCCCGGTAAGCTCAACGAGCCCCCCGCTGCCCTATCCCGAGGTACATGTGCCAGCGCACAGGTGGACTGACTCCGGAATCTGCACGACAACCTTTGTCACCCGGGAGTCACACGTTTGTACCACTTCATCAAGGCCCGCAATCTGCCCTACTCCGTCGAGGAAGTCAGGGCAATCACCAGAGACTTCCAGACCGCAAACCGCACTTCTACCAGCCAGACCGCGTGCGCCTGGTGAAGGCTTCCCGCCCCTTTGAACGACTCAGCGTGGACTTCAAAGGGCCCCTCCCCTCCACCGGCCGTAACACGTACTTCCTCAGTGTGGTCGATGAATATTCCAGATTCCCCTTCGCCATCCCATGCCCCGATATGACGTCTGCCACCGTCACCAAGGCCCTCAACACCAACTTCGCTCTGTTCGGCTTCCCCGCCTACATCCACAGCGACAGGGGATCCTCATTCATGAGCGATGAGCTGCGTCAGTTCCTGCTCAACAAGGGTATCACCTCGAGCAGGACGACCAGCTATAACCCCCGGGGAAACGGGCAGGTGGAGAGGGAGAATGGGACGGTTTGGAGGGCCGCCCAGCTACGGTCCAGAAATCTCCCAGCCTCCCGCTGGCAGGAGGTCCTCCCCGATGCACTGCACTCCATTCGGTTGCTCCTATGCACTGCGACTAATGACACACCCCATGAACATTTCTTTGCCTTCCCCAGGAAGTCCACATCCGGGGTGTCGCTCCCGACTTGGCTCGCAGCTCCAGGAGCCGTACTCCTCCGTAAGCACGTACGACTCCACAAGGTGGACCCATTGGTTGAGAGGGTACAGATACTCCACGCCAACCCACAGTGTGCCTACGTAGCGTACCCCGACGCCGCCAAGATACTGACTCCCTCAGGGACCTGGCACCAGCTGGTTCCACACACACACACCCCTCTGGCCCGGCGCCACCCTCCCTCCCCCGGCGCTCCCAGCCGCAACCCCCGCCCCAGGACAATCCGTCCTCCGTCTGCCCACGGCCGAGGATGAAGAGGATTTTGGCACGCTCCCGAAGTCACCGAAGACCAGACCGACACCGGAATCGCCGCCATCACTGTGGCGCTCCCAACGGCAGATCAAGGCTCCGGACCGACTGAACCTGTAACTTGATCGCGACACTTAAAAAAAAACCATCATCCTTCTGTATAACTCTCCTCCACCCCCGCTGGACTCAATTTTTTTTCTGTACTTTAAAACATCTACTTGTATATAGTTCTCCACCACCCCCGCCGGACTCAATTTTAACAGGGGTGAATGTGGTAGTCACCACTGATGTATATATTAGGTGCTTTGTGGTAAGGCCCTGTGCTACAGGTACAGGGGTAGTTCCCTGTCTGCTGGCTCCGCCCAGTAGGTGGAGTATAAATATGTGTGCTCCTCGTACAGCAGCCATTTCGCCAGCTGCTGTAGGAGGCCACACATCTTAGTTTAATGAAGCCTCGATTGCGTCCAACTCTCGTCTTTGCGTAATTGATCGTGCATCAATCACCACGTGGGCAACACACACCAAATTGAAGATCTTGCACCAGCTCATCCCACAGGCAATGGCACTATGAGTGCTTTGTTCTCTTTTCACATCCTCTGCCAAGCACAAATTCTCCCGTTCATAGGTATATCTTGAACGTTCCCTTGAAGACCCACAGGTCTGCCCCTCATCTCCAGCTCTGAGGATGAGGAAATTGAAATAGCAGCCTTGAAGACCCATCACGGTGCACAATCATACCCTCCATAAGCTCAGATAAAAACACCTCGGTGGGACCTAAATCTAGAGCAGGGGCACACACATCTACCCCAGAGCATGCAGAGGCAGGGACATCACAGGTCGCCAGCACTGTTCAGATTCAATTTTCTGCAGCTGCAGTGGTAGTTAAGGGAACATCAGGAAGGAGCATCAGCTGCACTCATCAGACTGCAGTGAATGATGGAGGAGGCCGTCATGTTCAGTCCGAGATGACAGCGTCGGCATGCCAACACACTGGGGTCAACACTGGTAGGCTGGTGGACATTATGGAGACCAATGTCCAGGACATTGGTTCTGCACTGTTGCAAGGAATCAGCCAGGAACCTTCATGCACCCATAGTGAGGAGGATAAGCAGGTGCATTGCCTGGGGCCATCCAACCAGGTAACACCTGCAGTGTCCATTCAATCCCAATCCCCTCAGCTTCAGATGCACAGGTCACAGCAGGGCACCCAAAGCAGGTCGGATCCCTCCAGCTCTCAGCCCACTGGAGAACACCCACCAAAGTTATCACAGACAACAGGGTGTAGCAGGCAGCAGGCTACCTCCACCTCCATTCTGGATGTTGGAGAAGAACCAAGATGTAACGCTAGGCTTAGGAAATCTTCGTAATACTTGGAGCAGTACTCTGGCATGGGTTCACCAATGTAAATGTAATGCAACACATTTCCTGGGCTGGATTCTGCGATTTTGAAACTAAGTGCTGATGCTGGTGTGGGAACTGTGGTGTTTTACCAGCAAAAACGGCGCAACGGGTGCACCGATTCAGCAACACGAAATGGGCTACCACCAACGCCACGTGAAATGCAACCGGTTCCAAGCGAAACAGCGCCAGATCCAGCAGGTCCGTGATTGGCGCACATGAGGCTCAAGTGCCACAGCCGCCCTTAAATGATCCATCCCACACACGCACATCATCCCAGTCAACAAGATGGCTGGAAGGAGAGAGGCGCCACGGTTCAGGGACGCTGGGCTGGCGACCTTCATGGACGCCATGGAGGAGAGAAAGGTGACCATGTACCCCGGCCATGGATGAAGGCCACCAGTCGCCACCATTCGCCGTGCCTGGGCACAGATGGCAGAGGTGGTCAATGCTGTGAGCAATATTGCCTGGACTGGCGTGCAGTGCTGGAAGAAACTGCACAACCTCCTCAAGACAGCCAGGGTGAGTAGGCAGCGCTGTGCCCCTGGCACTAAGCCCGCCCCTCTACACACCCGTAACGCAGCCCCTCACCCCCGGAGGCGGCCGAACCCCCACCCTGCCCCACATGCCAGCATCCATGCCAGCCCCAATGGCCAGGTACCCACGCAATTGATGCCATCATCTACCCAACCCCTGGGCTGCATACGTCGGACTGTCTAACAGTGTTGTTTGTGTTTCTCCACCCACTCCCCCGCAGGCGAAGGCTGCGCACAACCGCCAGGAGTGGGAGATGACCGGAGGGGGACCACCAGACCTTTAGCCCCTCACCGTGCCCGAGCAGAAGGCACTGAACATGGTCGGCAGCTCGGAGGGAAGGGAGGTCACCGAGGTGGAGGTCTGGAGGTCAGCAGCGAGCGAGCAAGTGAGACCCAGCTAAGTTGCGCACTCTCATGACACATGATGTGCCTACTGTATTTTCAGCCCGTGCAGTGAGCGACGCATTTACGCCATTTTCGGGCTGCCGTAGCGTCCTGATTTGAAGTTCAACCGGTGCCTTCCACGATTTTGGCATTGGAAGCTATTCACCGCCCAATCGCGTTTCACAATTTTGGCGTCGGCAAACGATGAATCCCGCCCCCTATCTTTTGTGTGCCTCCACTTTATGGTAAGCTATCAAACAAGAGTACCCCATGGTCCCTCGCCACACTTATCACAGATGTCACTATCAGGCACCTCCCATCAATATGCACTGCTTATATCACACAACAGCCCATTCACAAATCATTTCCGACACCAATGATGCATTAGAGCAAACTCTGGAAGTGCATATGGTGGATTGCACGTATGCTAAGGGAAGTCATTGGATAGGGGCGAGGTGGTGTGATTCCGACTTGTGCTCTTTATTATGATGTGAAGGCAACCTGGAGGGGTTCATAATGTCTGAGCCTTCTGCAGATCCCCGGGGACAGCCAATATGGTGGACTATCTTTGCCCAAGAGGCGGAATTGTAACATGTGGCAGGAAACATTTACTAAGCCATCATCCTCAGGATGCCCACATCCATCGAAAGATCAACATTCCTAACTGTGAGTGCCAGTTGACAATGTAATTGATAACAGAGAGACATGGAGGAAGCAGACATGCCTAAATGGTTCTCTGGAAACTTTCATTCCAGCCTTGGCCCGAGAGGTGTCGCTCAGTAGGATCCGCGATGTGGCACAGACCGTGTTACACATTTGCTGCTGTTGGGCCTCATGGTGACATTAGAAGTGTGAAGTGATGGGTCCAGCAAGGATAGTAGACCAGCTTCTGCCACCTGTTGGCTGTTGTAGTTACTGGAATACATGAGAGATGCTCGAAGAGGCAGCACCTTTAGATGTGTGACTTTGGGACATCATGGGCGGGATTCTATGTTGCCCGACGCCGATATCGTAATTGCCGATCAGGCGACCGAATCGGGGGCAGCGCCTGTTTTCGGATGCTCCACCCCCTCCAAAACAGCGTCAACGAGGAGTATGCCGCACGCCGTTGGGACGGCCTCAGGACGTTAGCTGAAGACCCTCCCCCGATGCTCCGCCCCCAGTGGGCCGAGTTCCCGATGGCACGGGGGACGTGTGCTCTCAGTTTCCGTGAATCCGGCGAATTGTAAACTCAATGGGGTTTACAATTGTGCGCACCCCATGCCGTCGGGAAATCCGTGGGCATGAGTGCAAGCTGGTGAAACGGAGGATCCCGTCAACACAGAATCCAGTCCAAGGTGTTTGGCATTTAACAATTAAAAATATAATTCAGCTCCTTGATTAATATATTGGTTACTTATTCCAAGCATGCCACAAGAACATATCCAAGGGAAGCACGGAATCAGTATAATCTCTGACACAATGCACAATAATGGAAGATGAAAGGGAGTTCACCTCTTTAATACATCATAAATTGGATCTGGCTTTAAGAGCAATTTATTAAGCCACAAGTGTTCAATATTCAAGTCTGAATACCTATATTTATGAATTAGTTTATTATGTATTGCAGTCAATGCATGTCTCATGGGCTTTGCCGTTTAGTCTCCCCCACGTAGAGATATGTAGTAGTGTAATAGGATCAAACGTCAATTAATTTTAGTAAATAAAGATGAAAATTGATACATATTATTGAATTCTTTACTTTTGTTCATATATTTCAAGCTAAAGTACAAAATCAAATAAAACAGGAACAAAAAGGCAGTGCCAAAAATTCCAAAATTGAGGGCACTCAATAAAGTATCCAATCGCGAACCAAAAACTGAATAACTATTGAATTGAATGGAAAAAACAACATCGGAACAGGAATTCACCCTGAACGGACCATGTTGCTGGTTGTCTTTGATATGAGGAATGGAGGGGATATGAAAATGATGGGCATTGATGCTGACAGCTGGGAAACAGTGATCAATGGTTCTGACCTCTGGAGGCTGACAGTTTGGAGGGGCATTGGAAGAGTGATATACCTTCAATTCACCGAGAGGCAGAGAGAGATAGTGAACATTAGGCTTTATTAGTCATGAACTTGCCTAGCCAGAGTTGGTTGTGCAGATGAATGCCGCCCACAGGCGGCCGGCCGGTCTATATATGGCCCTGGTGAGGGCGGAGCCAGAGGCGGAGCCCACTGGGGTTACAGTACAGTACCTGGAAGCAGCTTGTATTACCACTTCCCGGTCATAGGTCGTAGGTTACAGTATCATGCATGCATTAGGTGAATACATTCACCACAAAGAGGCAAAGAGATATGGAAAGCTCAATAGGCTAAGAAGAGGGTGCAGAAGAAAAAAAGACTGACAAATCCTGCACCTTCTCATCCTACTGTCTTCCTCTGCAAACAATGTGTGTGGTAGTCACCACTGTTGTATTATATTGTATATACTGCACAGCATACAAGGGTATTATGGTAAGGCCCCTGTACTACATGTACGGGGGTAGATCCCTGCCTGCTGGTTCCACCCAGTAGGCGGAATATAAATGTGTGGGCTCTCCGAGCTGCAGCCATTTTGGCAGCAGCTGTAGGAGGCCACACATCTCTGTGTAATAAAGCCTCGATTACTCTCTACTCTTGGCTCGCCGTAATTCATAGTGCATCAATTTATTACACAGAGATTTTACAAAGATGGACCTCCGCATCAAGCCGGATCACCTGCAGCTGCATCCTCAAGCAGACAACGCCAAAAAGGACTTCGCAGATTGGCTAGCTTGCTTTGAAGCCTACATCGGATCTGTGAGAGAACCACCCCCAGAGGCACAGAAGCTCCAGATTCTGTACACGCAGCTGAGCTCCAATGTCTTTCCCCTCATCCAGAATGCGCCTACCCACGCAGAGGCCATGGCGCTACTGAAGGAGAGCTACACTCAGCAGAACAACAAGGTCTACGCCAGGCATCTCCTGTCCACGCGGCAGCAACTTCCCGCAGAGTCTGCGGAAGATTTCTGGCGTGCCCTGCTCGCCCTGGTGAGAGACTGTGATTGCCAGGCCGTTTCGGCCGCTGAACATTCTAACCTGCTAATGAGAGATGCGTTCATTACGGGCACAAGGTCGGCCTACATCCGCCAGCGCCTCTTAGAAGGGGCTACGCTTGACCTCGCGGCGACCAAGAAACTAGCGCTCTCGCTCACAGTCGCCTCACACAATGTACAGGCGTATGCCCCCGACCGCACGTCTCATCCCTCCTGGGCATCGTGGACCCCGCCAGCGATCACCCCACCGTGGGCCCCATCAGCGACCACCCTCAGCCAACCCCACCCCTGCGCCGCGCGGCAGCCAACCAATCAAGTGCTACTTCTGCGGACAGACATAACACCCCCGGCAGCGCTGCCCGGCGCGGAGTGTGCTCTGCAAGGCCTGCGGCAAGAAAGGAAATTTTGCTGCAGTGGGCCAGGCCCGCTCAATCACCGCTATTGTACCTGCACCCCCCGCATGCGGCCAGTGGGCGCTGCCACTTTCCTCGCCTCAGACCACGTGCGGCCCATGGGAGCCACCACCTTGCTCCCCTCACAACATGTGCGGCCTGTGGGCGCAGCCATCTAGCCTGCTCCAGGACACGTGCGGCCCGAGGGCACTGCCATCTTGCCTGCCTCAAGACACGTGCGGCCCGTGGGCGCCACCATCTTCCCTGCCTCAGGACCCCTACCCGTCCGGCACCTCATCGGGCCGCTCATCGCCTGCAACCGCCGGCGACCAGCCGCGTCTCGCCTCCGTCACGATCGCCCAGTCCCGACCGCACAACCTCGCGACCGCGTCGACAAAGGTGAAGGTCGACGGGCATGAGATATCCTGCCTTCTGGACTTCGGGAGCACTGAGAGCTTCATCCACTCCGATACGGTAAGGTGCTGCTCCCTCGCGGTACACCCCATTGACCAAAAAATCTCCCTGGCCTCCGGATCCCACTCCGTGGCGATCCGGGGGTACTGCACCGCCACCCTCACCATCCAGGGCGTAGAGTTCAGCGGCTTCCAGCTCTACGTCCTCCCCAACCTCTGCGCTGCCTTGCTACTCGGCCTGGACATCCAATGCAACTTACAGAGCCTAAACCTGAAATTTGGCGGGCCCCTACCACCCCTTAAGGTCAACCCGCCTGCTCTGTTTGCAAACCTCACCCCGGATTGCAAACCCATCGCCACCAGGAGCAGATGGTACAGCGCCCAGGACAGGACCTTCATCAGGTCTGAGGTTCAGCGGCTGCTGCGGGAAGGTATCATCGAGGCCCCTGGAGAGCCCAAGTGGTAGTGGTGAAAACGGGTGAGAAAAACAGGATGGTCGTTGACTACAGTCAGACCATCAATCGGTACATGCAGCTCGACGCGTACCCACTCCCACGCATATCTGATATGGTCAATCAAATTGCACAGTACCAGGTCTTCTCGACAGTGGACCTGAAATCTGCCTACCACCAGCTCCCCATTCGCAAGGCGGACCGCCCGTACACCGCGTTTGAAGCGGACGGCTGCCTCTACCATTTCCTTAGGGTTCCCTTCGGCGTCACTAACGGGGTCTCAGTCTTCCAATGGGAGATGGACCAAATGGTTGACCGGTACGGACTGCAGGCCACTTTCCCGTACCTGGTTAACGTCACCATCTGCGCCCACGACCAGCAGGATCACGACGCTAACCTTTCCAAATTTCTCCACACCGCCAAACTCCTCAACCTAACCTACAACAAGGAGAAGTGTGTGTTCAGCACAAACCGATTAGCCATCCTCAGCTATGTGGTTCAGAACGGAGTTCTAGGGCCCGACCCCGATCGCATGTGCCCCCTCATGGATCTCCCCCTTCCCCATTGCCCCAAGGCCCTTAAACGATGCCTGGGGTTCTTTTCGTACTATGCCCAGTGGGTCCCTAACTATGCGGACAAGGCCCACCCACTTATCCACTCCACCGCTTTCGCACTGACGGCCGAGGCTCACCAGGCCTTCAACCGTATCAAGGCCGACATCGCCAAGGCCACGATGCACGCTGTCGACGAGACGTTCCCCTTCCAAGTCGAGAGCGATGCATCAGACGTCGCTCTGGCTGCCACCCTCAACCAGGCAGGCAGGCCCATGGCTTTCTTTTCCCGCAACCTCCATGCCTCCGAAATTCGGCACTCTTCCGTTGAAAAGAAGGCCCAAGCTATCGTTGAAGCTGTGCGTCACTGGAGGCATTAACTGGCCGGCAGGAAATTCACTCTCCTCACAGACCAACGGTCGGTTGCCTTCATGTTTAACAACACACAGCGGGGTAAGATCAGAAATGATAAGATCTTGAGGTGGAGGATCAAGCTCTCCACGTACAATTACAAGATTTTGTATTGTCCCGGTAAGCTCAACGAGCCTCCTGATGGCCTGTCCCGAGGTACATGTCCCAGCGCACAAGTGGACCGACTCCGGACCCTGCACGACAATCTCTGTCACCTGGGAGTCACACGCTTTTACCACTTCATTAAGGCCCGCAATCTGCCCTACTCCATGGAGGAAGTCAGGGCTATCACCAAACTGTCAGGTCTGCGCGGAGTGTAAACCGCACTTCTACCGGCCAGGCCTCCCGCCCCCTTGAACGCCTCAGCATGGACTTCAAAGGGCCCCTCCCCTGCACCGACAGCAACACGTATTTTCTCAATGTCGTTGACGAATATTGCAGATTCCCCTTCGCCGTCCCATGCCCCGATATGACGTCTACCACCGTCATCAAAGCCCTCAACACCATCTTCCCTCTGTTCAGTTTCCCCGCCTACGTCCACAGCGACCGGGAATCCTCATTTATGAGCGATGAGCTGCGCCGGTACCTGCTCAACAGGGGCATTGTCTCGAGCAGGACGACCAGCTATAACCCCCGGGGAAACGGGCAGGTGGAGCGGGGGAATGGGACGGTCTGGAAGGCCGTCCAGCTGGCCCTACGGTCCAGAAATCTTCCGGCCTCCCGCTGGCAGGAGCTCCTCCCCTACGCACTTCACTCCATTTGGTCGCTCCTGTGCACGGCGACTAACGAAACCCCCGATGAACGTCTTTTTGCCTTCCCCAGGAAGTCCACCTCCGGGGTTTCGCTCCCAACATGGTTGGCATTTCCAGGACCCGTTCTCCTCCGCAAGCACGTGCGACTCCACAAGGCGGACCCGTTGGTTGAGAGGGTACAGCTACTCCACGCAAACCCGCAGTACACCTACGTAGCGTACCCCAACAGCTGCCAAGACACAGTCTCTCTCAGGGACCTGGCACCAGCCGGGTCCCCACACACCCCTCCTCTGCCACGGCACCACCCTCCCTTCCCCCAGCGCACCCCACCACAGCCACCGCTCCAGGACAATCCGTCCTCCCCTTAGACCCACCCGGGGATGAAGAGGATGTCCACATGCTCCCGGGGTCACCCACGACTGAGCCAACGAGGGTATTATGGTAAGGCCCCTGTACTACAGGTACGGGGGTAGATCGCTACCTGCTGTCTCCGCCCAGTAGGCGGAGTATAAATGTGTGTGCTCTCCAAACTGCAGCCATTTCGGCAGCAGCTGTAGGAGACCACACATCTCTGTGTAATAAAGCCTCGATTACTCTCTACTCTCGTCTCGTCGTAATTGATAGTGCAGCAATGTAGAAGAGACAGACATGTCCGAATGGGCCTCTTGAGCCACGCCAGGCAATGTTTAACGAGAGAATTGACCACCCACCACGGCACAAACTAGCATTTCACAAAACAGAGGCAGTTGTCGACCTAGATCTATATACCTGACCTGCTGCTATATTCCTCTTTCTGTCTTTCTTTCAACCAGCTCATGATCAAATTTGTAAAGGTTGCCATGGTGTTTGTTTTGATTTCCTCCAATAGTGTATTTCGCAGCTTCAGAACCTTCTCATAACAACAATTCACCAGGTTCCTGTCATAAATCTCCCCTCAACCCCTAAGAACATGAAACAAGTCCCCCACTAGAACAAGTTGTGGTAAGGCCAGATCAAAATTGTGTCTTAATTAAATAAGACAAGAGAGCGATCCCCTGCTGTCTATCCTGAGGCAGCTTGAAGGCAAATTGGACATCTAGGTTGGGTGACTGCATTAGCCTGGGAGGCAGGTTCGATGGAATTGCATTTGGGAGAGTCAAAATTCTGATTACCTGATTGATCATCTTTCCTCTGAAGTTGAAACAAAATTATACTTCATATTAAATTCTGCTCCACAATCAATAAGTTTTCCTTAAATAACCTTCCTTTACCCTGAAAGAAATTTGAAGAATATTTAATTAAGTTTGAAAGCTGGTTTAGAACACTGAGCTAAATCGCTGGCTTTTAAAGCAGACCAAGGCAGGCCAGCAGCACAGTTCAATTCCCGTACCAGCCTCCCCGAACAGGCGCCGGAATGTGGCAACTAGGGGCTTTTCACAGTAACTTCATTGAAGCCTACTCGTGACAATAAGCGATTTTCATTTCAAGATAACACTGAACCCAGCTTACTTTAATGTTGAAACTAAAAGATTGCCAGGTGAACAAATAAATAGAGTAAAATAGGAGAGCTATTTAATTTTTTTATGATGTATCAATTTTTAGTTGTATTCTTCTTAATAAATCTGTAAAGGAAAGTGGTTTATCAGCAAGAATCCTGATTAAATTCAAAGATAGATTAGATTGTATGTGTGCTGCATTATTTCCTGTATAATCGTTTAATATCAAGAGGGCTAAATTAATTTAGTTTTCAGTTTTAATGCCCTTTCTTAAAGTAGAAAGGTAACATTTGTGCTACTATCTTTGATCATTGTGGCCATGTGATATAATTTACATTCTGAAATTTGTTTACATCATAAAATTAGTGTTTAAAGCTTCTGTGCAATGTAACTGAAAATATTTCTGACATTTAGCAACCACATTAAAAAAATAATTTGGTCTAAACAACTAAACAATATGATCATTCCCGGCAGCGGCTTATTCCAGTCCTGCCAACTACGACACTCTGGCGCAGGTTCCCCAGCGGCACAGGATGTGCACAAGGGGAGATCTTGGCAGCAGCAGGACCGGATGTTCCCGCCACCAGCCAGAGGTGGGCCGCCTTCATGGGGGGCTGAAAGGCCTGCCCATTGTGCATCACAAAATTTCTCCTTTGGGTTTTCCGGGAAATATGACAATGGAAGACTAGAACTTGATCAATCCTTAATGGCAGGCACAGCATCCAAAACATGAACCAATCAGTGAAAAATATTCTAAGGTGTTGCTGATGATTCTCAGGAAGCAAAGAACATTCCAGTATCCTGGAGTGCAGGATCTGTCAGTTAGGACTGGCATTTTCCAAATCCTTAATTTCCGTAGGTCAGATGGTCATAGCTAGGCATGAAACAGGGACCTTATGTATATTCTCTGCTTGTAAACTACAATAGTTCAGTTGGGTTAAGCTCCAATGCGATTGCTGGGTCCACTTGGGGCTCCTTGAGCCTTGCCTCAGGCGAGTTGTCACCTGCGCTGCCTACAGTGAGGTAAAGGGTTTACTACAAAGGGTGCAAATGGGAACTACATTTATATATATTCTCAGTAATTTGCTTTTGTACTTGAACATGGGTGATAGATTTGCATGTGTGTCAGACACTCAGCTTACTAAAAGAAATCCTGACTAATAAAAAAGTGCCTGAAAAATAAGGAGATAGTTAAGGTAAATTTTACTCCCCTGAAATGGACGATTCTGGATCAGATGGGAAATAAAAATCTTTAAAATATCAAAAACGTCAAACATGAATCCACCCTCTTTTAATTTTAATAGAGATGGGATGAGGAACGCATGAGCAATCTCATGGTTAATGAAACCATTTAAGGAAGACCTTAAGTGTATATATTTTTAAACAGGTTTCTATTTTTAACTGCGGTCAGCTGGATTTCTTGAGCTTTGGAAAACATAACAGATGAAAGCGGGTAATGAGCTTACCCAGTAAACACCATCACCCCAATCCTTGGCCCACCTACGATCCCTCCCTGTGATACGTCATCATCCCCCACAGTGATCACCGACACCCCAATCTATCCTCCCAAAATCTTCAACCCATCAAGTATGCTATACTCATCTCGGGCGGGATTCTCCGCAAACTGCCGCGATGTCCGCTACCCGGTGCCAAAGATGGCGTGGATCACTCCGGCGTCGGGCCGTCCCAAAGGTGCAGAAGTCTCCGCACCTTTAGCGGCCAAGCCCTCACCTTGAGGGGCTAGGCCTGCGCTGGAGTGGTTTCCGCTCTGCCGGCTGGTGGGAAAGGCCTTTGGCACCATGCCAGCCATCGCCGAAAAGACTTCGCCGGGCGACGCATGCGCAGGAGCGTCAGCGGCTGCTGACATCATCCCCGCGTATGCGCAGGGGAGGGGGTCTCTTCCGCCTCCACCATAGTGAAGACCATGGCGAAGGTGGAAGAAAAAGAGTGCCCCCACGGCACAGGCCCGCCCGTGGAACGGTGGGCCCCGATCGCGGGCCAGGCCACCGTGGGGGCACCCCCCGGGGCCAGATCACCCCGCGTCCCCCCCCAGGACCCTGGTGCCCGCCCGCGCCGCCTTGTCCCGCCGTTCACAAGGTGGTATAATCCACGCAGGCTGGAGAGGGTTGACAGCGGCGGGATTTCGGCCCATCCCGGGCCGGAGAATGGCCGGGGGTGGGCCCGCCGACCGGCGCGATTCCCGCCGACCAGCGCGGCGCGATTCCCGCCCCCGCGGAATATCTGGTGGCGGAGAATTCAGGACACTGCGGGGGCGGGATTCACGCCAGCCCCTGGCGATTCTCCGACCCGGTGGGGGGGTCAGAGAATCGCGCCCCTCCTCTCCCACGCCCCCCCCCCCCCCAACCCCCCCCTCCTTCAATGATCACTTCTCCCACCACCACAAAACTTGCTTGCTCCGAGTGTATGCACTTGTGCCGTAACCTTCCACATTTGCTCGGCATCCTCAGGCAAGGGTAAGGAATTACAATTAAAGAGAGACTCAGAAAGTCAATGGTTTATACTTTTCCTAATTGCAAGAAGGTAAAATAATGATCTGATGGATATCTTCAAGGTTATGATTGGCTGCAAAATATTAAAATGCAATAGATTGTTTCTACTAATCAGAAATATGGTTAATGAGGGCACACAAACTTAAGAAAACCATTAAAATAATTTATGAGAGGTTTGAAAAAGAATTTTTACAGAGAAGGTGGGTATAACAAAATGTTTCCTCCAACAAACCTGTTGGTATTGTCATCCATATTGAGGGCAGCACGGTAGCATAGTGGTTAGCACAGTTGTTTCACAGCTCCAGGGTCCCAGGCTTGGGTCACTGTCTGTGTGGAGTTTGCACGTTCTCCCCGTGTGTGCATGGGTTTCCTCCGGGTGCTCCGGTTTCCTCCCACAGTCCAAAGATGTGCAGGTTAGGTGGATTGGCCATGCTAAATTGCCCTTAGTCTCCAAAAAAGGTTAAGTTGAGTTACGGGGATGAAGGGGATAGGGTGGAGGTGTGGGGCTTAAGTAGGGTGCTCTTTCCAAAGGCTGGTGCAGACTCGATGGGCTAAATGGCCTCCTTCTGCACTGTAAATTCTATGATAAATTCCTTTTCAACGCAATTCAAGAAATAAATGGTTTAGAGTACAAGGAATGAGCCAGACAATGAAAACAGGGCGAACGGTTCACATACAGACAACAGCAGCCGACACATTGGGCCAAATGGCCTGTTTCAATTATTCTAACTTCCTTTTAAAGCGCTTGTGTTCCACGTTATTAGTGTTAGTATTAATCTCACTTTTAAAATTGTGACTGTCATTGACTTGGTGTTGCAATATGATGAACATGCACTTTTTACATTACTGGCTTAGACAGAAATATTAGAAGGTGAATTAAACATCATTTTCTTTCCTGAAATCCAATTCAGCAAAAGGTCACGCCATTAGTCACCCCCTGCGACACTTTCTATGGGGTTCTGTTGAGAACGCGGTCTGACATTCGGGCAAATCTGACCTACTGCGACAATGCTCAAAAGTGGAAAATGTCAGCTGATACAAAGGCGCAGCAGGAGGTAGGTTAGTGATATAATTGAGTTCCTGAATGGAGGTAGTTTGACTTTGCTCATGCGTATGACACCATTGATTTACACACATAGTTTAATGGTTTGGAATTTTGGTGGGAGTCTCGCTTTAGCAGATCTTTACAGATTCCTGCTGGTACAAGCCAGGCAGGTTCTTTACTTTTAGGAACAATGGGGTTTTCAGAATGATTACCTTAATGTCAACCATTGCACGGCATTTAGATATTCCCTGAGGCTGTTGGCCACCTCTATATCAGACTCATAAAAACACTGAATGTTTAACGGAGCGTTCTTTGAGATCCATAACATAACTTCATGAAATGTTGACCCTGACTTTACTGAAAATGTTGACCTGTTGCTGCCTCATAGATGCTGTGCACCATTATTACCAAACAATAATAGCTTCACTTGCCCCATCAAAATTAATAGAGATTGCAAATTTACTGGATTAACGTTGGTTTGACCTGCCACTGAAAGGCTGTTACTGAATAACACTGATGGATCACAGGCTGGCACTAGTCGACACAGAGGCAACAACATTATTCCTCAATGGGTTGTTTATGTCTGAGGCAGGGCTTTATTTTATAATGAAGTTCAATGTGGTTTTCGTCCTGAAGGAATTCTTGAGGATGCCATTTGTCCTGACATGTTCTCGGAACATCACTGAAATTCTAAGCCTTGGTTAAAGGGATAAACTAAACGTTTTGACAGCTGGGCACGTTCCAGCGGCATGGAAAAGAATCATTGCTTCAACTTTATCAAAATAACTGGCATGGCCTTTGAAACTGACCACTGTAACAGATCCATGTAAGGCAGACATACAGAATAATCTGATTGTAAACTCAGTGTTCAGGCAGACACTTACATGTCTCCCTCTGTATTTACTTGATTAAAGCAAAGCCGGATCTGGATAAATTGCTTACTGGAGGGAAGACTGTTTGGTGTTTTAGAGTCCATCACAGTTTATCTTCTAATATATAGTTTTATTTGGCTCAGAAGAAACCATTTCAAAACACAAACTTAGCTGGGCCTGTTTCGAATCCTGCTTGTCGTGAGGAAAATCTAGCTTTTCGAGTCCTTTGATTTGCACATTCATTATTAAAATAGCATAGCCGTGTGAACTATATAGTCAAATGCCAACAAGTAAATAATGCTGAGGCCCGTGACTGCCTGTCCATCACCCCCCCCACCCACCGCCCTCTGTGCTAGGGTCCAGGCTGGTCCAGAAGGGATACGAGGGTACGAGACTCACATTGTTTCTTTGTCCAGGTCCCTGGTTCCACCAGTCCTGGGCCAAGAGAGCTTCTGGCCATTAATTGGCTGACAGCTCTCAAAGGCAGGACTTGCTTTTGCATGCAGTTGGAAGACCCACCACGAGCCAGTTAAAGGCCTGATGGCCATTGAATGGTTTCAGGGCAAGCAGTCAGCAGGCTGGTGGGATTCCTGCATTTTTGGCCAGGTCAGCCCCAGACATAAAATTTAGTTCAACATTTCAGGTCTGCGAGCTTTCATCAGAACTGTTGGAAATGTAATAGATTTTGAGCATGTGAAAGTGAGGGTGGAAAAAAGAACAGGTGTAGGTCTGTGACTGAATGGAGGGAAAATGATTGAATGCACATGGCCAAAGGGAGTGGTAATAGGATAAGTAAAGCAACAAAAGCTGTGTCTTGAGGAGGAGGTGTGAATAGCAGAATTCTGAAAGGCGATCACCTGAAGGTAGCAGGGAAGTTGAGCAGGCCCTCAGTGTCCCGGCTCATGGTTTCCAATTTCAGAGTGGAGCCAGATGTCAGGTCCCGCCCACTGGGTGACATTTCCTGCAGAGCACTACATTCTTGCCAGCAGAAGTTGGCGGTTAGATGGATGCTGGGTTGGGAATTTGGTCAGCTCTGGGCCAAAGTCTTTGGTAAATGGTCGGCAGAGCCTAAACCCATAGTGTTGGTGGAAAAGACCTGGAGATGGGGCTTGAGCTAGAAGCTTGGGATGGAAACGAAGGAGACACCAGAAGCCTTGTGGATCTGAGAGAGAGAACGAGCAGGGAAGCAGCAAGGAACTGGAGCAGCAGTTCAAGATTGGCAAGTGACTGTGTTGAGGAGCTGTGGCCATCAACAGGAAGGCCATTTTCCATGTGTTTACCTGTATGGGTAACTGTCTTTAATCTCTATTTCCTGTTTCCTTCTTGGGAGCCAGTTTATGAACCGTTCTGCTCCTTTTTCAAATCCATACTGACTACTTGTAATTGTATTTTCAGTTCAATGGCCCATATCTACAGGTCAGTGTCAATGCTGCAGCATCGCTGATGACTGTGAAGGTTTCTGTGAACTAATCTTCTGGTGATTTTTCAGCCAGGACTTGATAAGTCCGGCTGCATCTGCAATGGGTCAGCTCAGCTGTCCCCACAGAAGACCGGTAAGCGTAGGAGAAGACAAGCGATGGGAGGATACACCCTCTTTTTACCACGTTAATCTTATCCTATTAAGGTAAGTTTATAAAGGTCTCAAGTCTTTCAGTGGGTGAGTGCATGGATGAGTAGATGAGAGAGGTGGTGGGTGAGCGATTGGGTGGGTGCATCAGTGGATGTGAGTGGGTGGGTGGCTGAACAGCTGAGTGGGTGAATGGATGGGTGAATGGGGGTGAATGAGAGGGTGAGTGAATGGATGAGTGTGTGTGTGAGTGAATGTGTGGGCAGGTGAGACAGTGAGTGTGTGTGAGTGGGTAGGTGAGTGAGTGAAGAGGTGAGTGTGTGGGTGGGTGAGAGTGTGGATAGGTGAGTGTGTGGGTAGGTGAGTTTGTGGGTAGGTGAGTGTGTGAGTAGATGACTTTTGGTAGGTGAATGTGTGGGTAGATGAGTGTTTGGGTGAGTGAGTGTGTGGTTGGTGAGTGAGTCGGTGAGTACTGCAGAGTAGACTCATGACTAAGATCAGGGCAAGTGATGTTCAGGACTACAGCACAATGGATCGCATATTGGCTGCTAAGAAGGAAACAGAGAATAAAGATTCAAGACAGTGGGCATAATTCAGCCAAAATATTTCCAAATTGGCATTTGGGGTGGGCTTTGGCATTTTTTTTCATGTCGACTGCAACGGCAAGATCGCAGCCTGTATTCACCCGCACTTAGTTCTAAAACTGAGCCCCAATGTGAATCTTGCCATTACTGGCTCCCTCGCCAGTCTGATTTGCCCAACTCATGTCACTGCTGCTTGCCACTTACAAGAGGGAGCTGCTTTTAAACTCTCCCTCACTCCCAGTCCATACATGAGGTTGGAAGCACAGAGACCAACGCCTCACTTTGGGGATACCGATCTGACCAGGCTTCTCGACCACATGGATGAGAGGCGGGCCACCCTGTTCTCCCGAGGGATCGAAGCACCAGCAGTAGGATCAGCAATGCCACCTGGAAGGGAGTGGTAGCTGTAGTCAGTGCGGGCACCATGACCAGGAGGTCCGCCATCCAATGTAGGAAGAAGCCAAATGACCTCTAATAAGCGGCAAGGGTAAATTACCACCTTCCTCCTGGCATCATACCCGCTTGTCACTCCTCAATTTACAAGACCCCCCTCCAAGGGTGGCACAGTGGTTAGCACTGCTGCTGCACAATGTGAGGGAGCTGGGTTTGATTCAAACCTTGGCTCGAAGGTCTGTGGAGTTTGCACTTTCTCCCCCTGTCTGCCTGATTTCCTTTGGGTGCTCCGGTTCCCTCGCGCAATCCAAAGATGTGTAGGGAGGTGGATTGGCCATGCTAAAGTTGCCCATGAGTGTCCAAGGACACACTGTGATTGGGTGGGGTGGGCTGGGTGTTGACCTCGGTCAAGTGTTTTTTCAGAGGGTTGGTGCAGACTCGATGGGCTGAACGGCCTCCTTCTGCCCTGTAGATATTCTATGATTCTTCCCCCAATCCACTGGCTGACACCTTGAACCCTCCAAACATCTGATTTTCAAGCTTGTTCCGCAGAACCCCCTTGCACGCACCAACACTACCCTTTTAGGACTAGGTGCGTTCGCCACACACAACCTGTTATAGGGTCGCCCTGACTCACCAAGCGTGTGGCTCACTATTCCCTCCCTTTGCCCCGGAGGAGAAGATAGCCCATAGTAAAAGAGAAAGAGCCAGCACTGGAGCAGCAGGTCCGGTGCCCTTGAGCTGCATGCCAGTAAATGGAAAGAGCGACTCACCTCCTCACTTCCCCTTTTTTGTAAAGGAGTTCGAAACCGCATCTGTATGACTTCTCACTGGAGAGTCAGGTGACTCCTGGAGGCTGCTGCATCTGACTTTAATCTCGCCAATGAGATTGAAATGAACGTAAATTGGGCTTAATGACCTTCTCGCCATTTTTGGGAGAAATCCGGAATTTGACATTGGGAACAGGCCGAGTGAATTTCAAAGTGATTCACGCCTTTCCAGCTATTCACCCAGCAGGTCCGGATCCATTCCGGGTGCAACGAGGTGGCTGAATTGCACCCAGTTGCTCAGTGCTTGGGCTTATTGGTTGGGGATTCGTTGGGTGAGGCTTATTAGAGACAGATTTGGTTATAATTTGGTGAGGGGATAGTCAGGTTGGGTCGATCAGGGGGCTATTGGGATGGAAGTGGTCTGCTGGGGTTAGTTAGAAGGGTCATGGGTAGCACAGTGGTGCAGTGGTTAGCATTGCTGCTTCATGGCGCCGAGGCCCCAGGTTTGATCCCAGCTCTGGGTTACTGTCCGTGTGGAGTTTGCACGTTCTCCCCGTGTTTGCATGGGTTTCACCCCTACAACCCAAAGATGTGCAGGTTAGGTGGATTGGCCACAGTAAACTGCCCCTTAATTGAAAGAAATTAATTGGGTACACTAAATTTGTAAAAAAAAAAAGAATGGTGATGGGATGGGATGGGGGGGGGGGTGGTTGGTTCAGGTCAGTACAGGTCGCTGGGCAGGGTCGGAGGGGTACACTGAGTTGACAGTAGTAGTGCTTAGTTCAGTTACCATGGTTAATCACTGACTTAGACCAAGTATTTACCAGTGCAATATTTCTTAGGAATGTGCATCAGGGCTTCCCTGAGGTCCCACATGGATCTCCCAATTTAAGAGCCATCTCTGATGACCCAGATACTGGAAGATTACAGCCTAAATGTTTTTCTTTTACATTTTTGAGGAAATGTTCTATTATCTTTCCTATCATTGTTATTGAGCTAATTGGCCTGTTCCTGTAATGATATGTATAATCTAAGGATGTTCATGTAGGTCAACACTAGATGACATCACGGAGTAGTCTTATAAAAGGTTGTGTCTCTAGGCATGCTGGGAGAAGCTGTTGAGGAAGTTGAATTCGAAAGATAGTGTGAAGTTGAGTTAGAGTGTAGGTTATATATTTGAGAGATAATTAATTACTGTATAATAGATCCAATACTATTATTTTGTTAACTGTTACTCAGTAGAGTGTGCAAACCAATTTAAGTAGTGTAAAATAAACTACTTTTGATTTAAACATATAGCTTTATATTCTTTGTCAACACTACCACTTTGGCTATTTTGGAGAACAATATAAGGAACATAACAGCTCCCTGTACTTCTTCTTTCTTCCTTTTTAAATATAGAAATTGCTTCAACTGTCTCAGCTAACACAGACATGATAGGTAAAATGATCTTTTTCTGTTCTATAAATATCCAGGATATAACTATCGATCCCCTCTCCATGTTAAATGTCTGTATATATTTTTGATCTCATAAATGCATAAGACAGGTAGTTTGGTAAAATTCCCCATGTGATGACAATAGTCAGAATGAGTGGGGACTTGGATTTCCTCTCTGACTGGATTCCCACAGGGTATGGGGCACAATTAGTTACATACAAGTAAAAATGCAAACAACCCCTGAGCAACCAGGAGCTCCTACTTTCACAAACTGCCTTTATTGTCCATCCCTCACTTCCCTTGAGAAGGTGGTGGGCGTGCACACACTTCCAACATTTAACTCAACAGCTCGCTTGGCTCTTTAAGGACAATTAAGAATGATCATATTGCCATGGGTTCAGAGTTAAATACAGGCCAGACCAGGCAAGGAGGGCAGAGTTTCTGGATAAAGGCTATTTGTAAACCAGATGGACTTTTTACAACAATCTGATAGTATCACAGTCACTATTACTGATTCTAGCTTTTTATTTCACCTTTTATTTAATTTGACTCTAGATTCCACAGCTACTTTCATGCAATTTGAGCTCATGACTTCAAATCATTAGGCTTTTTGCTTACTGGTCCAGTAAAATAAACGTTATACTACCGTACCCCTTGCGCATCAAGTTCCCTAAGAGATGTACAGGCTAATTCGCCACGGGTGCAAATCCCATTCTGGCCACTAACTCTTGTGAGATAGAGTTGTTCAGAATCATGAGGGGTATGGATAGAGCACACAGGGAGATACTTTTCCCACTTGTGAAAGAGAGGGCACAGATTTAAAGTAATTAGCAAAAGAAGCAAAAAGGGATATGAGGAAAAGATTTTCCATGCAGATCTGGAATGTGCTGCCTGACGTTATGGTGGATGCAGGTCTATTCGAAGCATTCAACAGAGAATTAGTTACCTGAAATAAATGGATGTGCAGGATTTCGGGGAGATGGTGGGATGGGGGGAGAATGGCATGAAGTCGATTGCTCATTCAAGGAGCCAGTAGTCACAATGGGCTGAATGGCATCCTTCAGTGCTCTAACAGTTTTCTGTGATCCTGCAGCCATACTAAGAAAATCCACTGGAGACCTTTTTGTTTTCCTTGTGGAAAAAGGTGGTGCATTGGTAGTGACCATTTAACAGGCCCAAGATGTCCGCTTCCTCATTTGTCCCCATTTAGGCCACCAATTGTGCCTTTATGCTGGCATGGGAGGCTACAGCCTTGACCGCTGTCCATCCCTACCTCGAGAAAAATCCCACCAACTGGCATTGCCGGGTAGGAACCTGGACCGTGTCATTAGGAAATTTCTCACGTTCCAATTTTCACGAAAATCCAGCCCATTAAGTCTGTGTCCCGTGTCTGTGTAGGTTTCACACACACAAGCCAAAGATGTGAAGTTTAGGTGGATTGGCCACGCTAAATTGCCCCTTGATGGGAAAAAAATAATTGGGGACTCTAAATTTATCACAAAAAAAAGTTCTGTGTCTCACTCCGCAGGTGGCACGGTAGCACAACGGTTAGCACTGTTGCTTCACAGCGCCAGTGTCCCTGGCTTGGGTCGCTGTCTGTGTGGAGTCTGCACGTTCTCTCTGTATCTGCATGGGTTTCCTCCGTGTGCTCCGGTTTCCCCCCACAAGTCCCGAAAGATGGGTTGTTATGTAATTTGGACATTCTCAATTCTCCCTCTGTGTACCCGAGGGGCTTTTCACAGTAACTTCATTGCAGTGTTAATGTAAGCCTACTTGTGCCACTAATAAAGATTATTATTAGATGCTGCCAGACAATTTCTATTTTTACTCCTCCATGTCTTGTCGGGCTCGCTTGTTGTATTGGCTGAAAAGGTCCTTCTGAAGAGGTTTTTCCTCTCTATGTCTTTTCCATCAACTTTCTCCCAGTTAATGCTCGGCTAATTTCAATCCCCAGCTCTTCCTCCACAATTGCTTCTGCACGTCTCAGCAATTTGCCGATAAACATGCTTTTCGATCTCCCGTTGACTGTTTTGGACTAAAGAATACATTCCAGCAGTGTGATTGTTCCTTTTTTATTCTTCGGTACAATCCATATTTCCAGACTTTTTCAGTCATTATGTACAGAGCTATTTCTTTATCTAAAATATAAAGTGGTATTTAAAATACCACATCTAAATTCATGTGTCACACTTAAAAAGAAAGTATAAAAGAACAAAGATCGTCAGAAACCTAAGTGTCTACCCTGTTAGTGATTTTGTAAAATTAATTTACGGGATGTGTGTGTCACTGGTTAGGCCAGCATTTATTGCCCATCCCTAGTTGTCATTCAGAAGGTGGTGGTAAGCTGCCTCCTTGAACTGCTGCCATCCTTGAGGTGTAGGTAAACCCATTGTGCTGTTAGGGAAGGAGTTACAGGTTGTTGCCCCAGTGACTGTGAAGATAGGTCTAATGCGACAGCGATATATTTCCAAGTCAGGGTGGTGAGTGACTTGGAGGGGAGCCTCCAGGTGCTGGGATTCCCAGGTATTGCTGTTCTTGACCTTCTAGATGGTAGTAGTCATGGGTTTGGAAGGTGCTGTCTGAGGAACCTTGGGGAGTAACTGCAGTGCATCTTATAGATGGTGCACATGGCTGCCACTGTTCATCGGTGGTGGAGGGTTTGAATGTTTGTGGAAGTGGGGGGGGCAATCAAGCGGGCTGCTTTGTCCTGGATGGTGTTGAGCTTCTTGAGTGTTGTTGGAGCTGCACTCATCCAGGCAAGTGGAGAGCATTCCATTACACTCCTGCCTTGTGCCTTGTAGATAGTGGACAGGCGTTGAGGGGGTCAGGAGGTTAGTTACTCGCCGTAGGATTCCTAGCCTTTGACCTGCCCTGGTAGCCACAGTTTAATATGGATAGTCCAGTTCAGTTTCTGATCAATGTAACCCCCAGGATGTTGATTGTGGGCTTTCAGTGATGGTAATGCATTTGATTGTCAAGGGGTGATGGTTAGATGGTGACCAACTCTTGTAGGAGTTGGTCATTGCCTGGAACTTGTGTGGTGCGAATATAACTTGCCACTTGTCAGCCCAAGCCTGGATATTGTCTAGGTCTTGCTGCATTTGGACATGGACTGCTTCACTATCTGAGGAGTCGCAAATGGTGCTGATCACTGTGCAGTCATCCGCAAATATCCCCTTTTATGACGTTATGATGGAAGGGAGGCCATTGGTGAAGCAGCTGAAGATGGTTGGGCCCAGGACACCACCGTGAGGAACTCCTGCGTGATGTCCTGGAGCTGAGGTGATTGAGCTCACACCACCACAAACATCTTCCTTTGTGCCAGGTATGACTCCAACCAGCATAGAGTTTTCCCCGATTCCCATTGACTCCAGTTTAGTTCCTTGGGCTCCTTGATGCCATACTCAGTCAAATTCTGCCTGAATGTCAAGGGCAGTAACTCTCACCTCACCTCTGGCATTTAGCTCTTTTGTCCATGTTTGAACCAAGGCTGCAATGAGGTCAGGAGCTGAGTGACCCTGGCGGAATCCAAACTGAGCGTCCGTGAGTAGGTTATTGCTGAGTAAGTTCCGCTTCATAGCGGCACATACTCTTACCATAAAAAAGATCCTTAGCTGTGGACCCCTTCAACCGAATTCCCACTTACCATTTCCTGGGAAATCTGCTCTTTCTGTCAAGGTGCACATCTCAAGATCTTGGCTGGGATTCTCCGCCGGCATGATTCTCCATTATGCCGGCGCCGGGGGCTGCCCTACAATGGGAAACCCCATTGACCGGCTGGCGTAACGGATAATCCCACCGGCCGATCGGGGCAGAAATGTGGCGCGGTGGGGCGGAGAATCCCGCCCCTTGCCTGTCCTTAACCACAGCACATAATGATAATCTTTATTATTGTCACAAGTAGGCTTACATTAACACAATAATTAAGTTACTGTGAAAATCCCCTTATCGCCACATTCGGGCGCCTGTTCGGGTACTCAGAGGGAGAATTCAGAATATCCAAATGACCTAACATCTGGGGCGTCATTCTCCGACCCCCCGCCGGGTCGGAGAATGGCCGTTGGCCGCCGTGAATCCCGCCCCCGCCCCCGCCGAAGTCTCCGCTCCCGGAGATTGGGCGGGGGCGGGAATCGGGCCGCGCCGGTTGGCGGGACCCCCTGCTGGATTCTCCGGCCCGGTGGGCCGAAGTCCCGCCCAGGAATTGCCTGTCCCGCCGACGTAAATCAAACCTGGTATTTACCGGCCGGACCAGGCGGCGTGGGCGGGCTCCGGGGTCCTGGGGGGGGGCGCGGGGCGATCTGGCCCCGGGGGTTGCCCCCACGGTGGCCTGGCCCGCGATCGGGGCCCACCGATCCGCGGGCAGGCCTGTGCCGTGGGGGCACTCTTTCCCTTCCGCCTCCGCTACGGCCTCCACCATGGCGGAGGCGGAAGAGACTCTCCCCATTGCGCATGCGCGGGAAACTGACAGCGGCTGCTGACGCTCCCGCGCATGCGCCGCATATCCGCGCCAGCTGGCGGGGAAACAAACGCCATTTCCGCCAGCTGGCGGGGCGGAAATCCCTCCGGCGTCGGCCTAGCCCCTCAATGTTGGGGCTAGGCCGCCAAAGATGCGGAGCCTTCCGCACCTTTGGGCCGGCGCGATGCCCGTCTGATTGGCGCTGGCTTTGGCGCCAGTCGGCGGACATCCCGCCGTTGGGGGAGAATTTCGCCCCACGTCTTTCGGGACTTGTGGGAAGAAACCAGTGCACCCGGAGAAAACCCACGCAGACACGGGGAGAACGTGCAGACTCCGCACAGACAGTGACCCAAGCAGGAATCAAACCCTGTACCCTGGAGTTGTGAAACAACCGTGCTAACCACTGTGCTATTTAGCTGATGCTGTGATAGTTTTTTGCTCCAACCCAAATTTTCCTTTGTCATTCCTCGTAGGCTGTTCTCATTTTATTTTGGCCTTCAAGGCTGGATTTAGCTGTCTGAACGATGGTCAAATCATTCTTAGGCAGCTGTAAATGGAGGTGGAGGGACCATAAGTTCAAATTCCCCAGCCATTTTGACTGGCACAGGAAATCTTGGCAAGTCGTGATCTTATGCACACTCAAAGTGATGCTGGGTTGGGTACTTTAATGCTTGTCTCAATTTTAAATTTCTCATGAATGTGAGATCATCAGTGAGGTGGGTGAGTTCATGAAGCCTATGTGAAATACATATGCTTAGACAGTTTGAGAACCTGAGGGTAAGTCAGGAACCTTTTGACAGGTGGGTTTAAAAAGTGTTGTCAAAAGCAAATGTAATAACTAGATGCTGCATTATAACTTATCTATCTTTTTAATTGATTTGTTGATCATAGGGGCCCCCTCCTTAAAAGGAAAGTGAACATTAAATTGAGCAGCATTGTATGTGTTCAGTTTGTGGTGATATGCATGCATAGTAATGTATATAGTTTCGATATAGGACCTCGGACCAGCTTGTGAGGACAGAGGTCCACCATGTGACTCCAGAGATTGGGCAGTGGGTAGTAAGTCATACTAGAGGATAGTCGCATTGGACGTAGCTGCAGGAGAATTCACTTATCGTTACCGTTTGTATCACAGTTGTTTTAGTTATCTTTCCACGTGTTCATTTTTGTCAATAACTATCTTAGTAGTAAAGACAAAAGATGTTTGTGCGCATCTTTACCACGGCCAAAACACAGAACATAACACAGATGCATTTGAGTACTTTCTCCATAGCCCCGAGGGCTCTTATGCATTCAACAGTTTTGAAAATCAGATATTAATGTGGTATCTTGATTCTGTGGTTTGATTTTTGCATTGATTTAATGTCCAATCTTTGATTGAGCCTTTGAAAAAAAATGAACAGATTCCTGTCTTTGTTGATTGAAAGTACTTCTGTTGAGCCTTTGAAAAAAACGACTACATCAATGGTCGACTTTTTAGTCAACATCAAAGGCTCTATTTTGGTCAGCTCTTGGGGATTTACTTTGACAGCTGTGCAATGGAATGTCATTATAAATTCTAAACCCCATTAATTTGTTTACCTCAACAGACTTTGTTAACACAGCTAGCAAAGAAGTATGATCTTTTTTTGATTGATAGTTTTATGAGCATTTAGTACAATTATGTTTTTTTGAAGTTGTTTTTGACAGATTTATATGCTTTTCATGGGATTTTTCCAAATAAAGTTTGAATGGTTGTGTGCTTGATTGGCAGTTGTATGACATTCTAAGAGGAACAATCTTTTTAAGTTCAGTCTCAATGAATATTTGTTTATTTTGATAGTTTCATGAACATTTCGCAGATGTAAAGTATTAATCCAGCATTATTATTCCTCTGCATAGAGGGACCATGTGGGATATTAGGGGCCTTTTAGGGTAGTGGGGGCATGTAAGAACATGGGGGCTTGGAGGGGCATATCGGATGCATAGGTGTTAGGAGTGGCATGGAGGGACATGGGTGAAAGAATGAGACATTGGGGTATGTGTGCATGGAGAATGCATGAGTGGTATGGAGGGGTATGAGGGTCGTCAGAGGTGAAGAGGATGAGGTTTGAGGGCTAAGGGACATAATAATCATGAATAGAAAGGTGTTGATGTCCCAGAAAACAGACTGAGACTTTCTAACCTTCCTATCTTGGCATCAGCCTGCACGTATTGGTACCTCGGGCCTGATTCAGGCAGTTCCTTTTCTAGCCTTTCCACGACTCACTGTCAAAAATGGCAACCCAGCCCATCAACCCTGCAAAGTACTCTTGTGCCAAAATTGGGAGAGCTACCTCAGAGACTAGTCAAGGAGCAGCTTTACACAATCATATATAAAGAAGCATACCTTATACATGCTGTCCCATAAACCACTGTCACCATTCCTGGGTATTTCCTACATCATGGGCATGACAGACCCAACAGAGGTGGCAGCACAGTGGGTCACGTTGCTCATTTTCGATCCCAAAAGCGTCGCCATTACTGTTGCGAATATTAATGATGTTGGTGAACCACAAGCCATCCCTTATATCGATCAAATGACCACAAAACCAGTTAGTTAGTTCAAAAGATGGTTTATTTACATACACAAGAGTTACCTCGACATGCAAACACAATATCTACTACGAGTTAAACTACACCTATCAGCTACAATAACCTACACTTAACTTCAGGGCAACCAGCACTGTGCAAATGGATAAGGCCTTTATCTGGATTTCACTTGGCTGGTTCGAAGAAAGTGGTTCTGTCTCTGCTGGGCTCATCTGTCAGGTAGCGATCGTTGGCCTTGAACTTGGCTGGCTGTTCCTGCTACAGTTGGGTTGGCACAGGCCGGGTCCAAAAGAGACAGAACACATGGCTGTGTCCTCTTTTATCCCTCTGGGATTTCGCGCTCTCTGGGGCGGTCCTTAACCTTGGACCCAATAGTTCGACAGGGCTCTGATCACTGTCTTCGATTTCGGCCAATAAAGAGGCGGGTGCCTTGGTAGCTGGGCCGGTCCTGAGCGGTCATTGACCTTGGCAGTTGGGCTTTCTGAATAAAGGGAGTGGCGCCGATCAGTCTGTGGCTGTACCGGTTTCTTGATTGGAGTTCTATTGTCCTGGGAAAATGGGCCATTGAAATATAAACGAGTGGGGGTTTCGATCAGGCTTGGTTACCTGCGTTTCAAATACACATAGGCTCTGTATCTGTCTGAGTCCTGGGTTGGCCATAATTCCCATGGTCCTTTGCAGGTGGCCATCTTAGGTGGCGACAGTCAATCAGGAAGGAGTTGGCCTCAGAGTCCTCAACACTGTCCCTGTACCCCATGACCTCTCAAGGCACCAGCTCAAACAAGGGAAAGGAAACCTCCTGTTGATTGGCACATGCTGTCCCCCATCAGCTAATAAATCAGTAATCCTCCATGTTGAGCACCACTTGGAGGCAGTATTAATGGTGGGACGGGTGCAGAATGTATTCTGGGTGGGGGGTTTGAAGTTTAGCAGAGTGAGAGGGGATCTCATAAAAACATACAAAATTCTAACAGGATTAGGCAGAGTAGATTCAGAAGGAATGTTCCCGATGGAAAGGGAGTCCAGAAGTAGGGGTCATTGTTTGAGGATAAGGGTAAACCTTTTATGACTGAGGTGAGATGAAATTTCTTCACCCAGAGAGTGGTGAATCTGTGGACTTCGCTACCACAGAAAGTAGTTCAGGTCAAAACGTGTAATTTCAAGCAGGAATTAGATGTAGCTCTTGGGGCTAAAGGGATCTTGGGGGAAAGGCCGGATCAGGTTATCGAACTTGCTAATCAGCCATGATCATGAATGGTGGAGCAGGCTCAAAGGGTCGAAGGACTTCTCCTGCTTCGAGTTTCAATGTCCATCACCAAGAGTGACTCGGTAGTACCACCACAGACCGAGCTGGCTGGATCCTAATGGACATAGTTGCAAATTGGGTTTTCTGCAGGCGGTGAGGGAACCAAAAAGATTGAAAAACATACTTGAACCAGGGTTGATCTCCTGGCTTGGTCTCCACAAAGTCCCATCTTCACATTGAGGATACCCTCCATCATATTGTGTGGCACTGCACAGTGCTGCTAAATGGGATAGACTTCAAATAGATCAAGCAACTTAAGACTGGGCATCCATGAGGTTTTGTGAGCCAACAGCAGCAGCAAAATTGTACTCAACCAAAATCTGTAACCTCATGGCCCAGCATATCCCCCACTCTACCTTTACCACCAAGCCAGGGGATCAACCCTGGTTCAATAAACAGTGCAGGAAGGCATGCCAGGTGCAATACCAGGGATGTATAATAATGAAGTGTCAACCTTATGAAGCTACAAAACAGAAGTACTGGCATGACAAAAAAAGGGACAGCACAGTAGCACAGTGGGTAGCACGGTTGCTTCACAGCACCAGGTTCCCAGGTTTGATTCCTGGCTTGGGTCGCTGTCTGTGCGGAGTCTGCACATTCTCCCCATGTCTGTGTGGGTTTCCTCCGTGTGCTCCGATTTCCTCCCACAAGTCCCGAAAGACGCGCTGTTAGGTAATTTGGACATTCTGAATTCTCCCTCTGTGTACCCGAACAGGTACCGGAATGTGGCGACTAAGGGACTTTTCACAGTAACTTGATTGCAGTGTTAATGTAAGCCTACTTGTGACCACAAAGATTATTAAAAAATATTTTAAAAACATAAACAGCAAGTAATAGCAGAGATAAGCGAACCAACGTATCAGATTTAAGCTGTGCAGTGCTGCTGCATTCTGTGGTGAATGATAGTGGACCGTTAACAACTCATTGGAGAAGGAATTCCCACAACTTTCTCCTTCCTCAATGATTTTAAAAATAAAAAAATTCCAATTAAGGGGCCATATAGCATGGCTAATCCACCTACCATGCACATCTTTGGATTGTGGGGGTGAGACCCATGCAAACGCCAGGAGAATGTGCAAAATCCACCAAGACAGTGACCCGGGGCCAGGATTGAACCTGGGTTTTGGCGCCATGAGGCAGCAGTGCCAACCACTGCGCCACCATGCCACCCTATCCTTCCACAATTATAGAGAAGGCAGCACATCAGTGCAAAAGACAAGGATGAAGCATTCGCAACAATCTTCAGCCAGAAATGCCGAGTTGATGATCCATCTCAGCATCTTCCAGAGGTCCCCAGCATCACAGATGCCAGTCTTCAGCCAATTTGATTCACTCCACGTGACATCAAGAAATGCCTGAATGTATTGGATACTGCAAAGGCTATAGGCCCTGATAATATTCCAATAATAGTACTGAAGACTTGTGCTCCAGAGTTTGTCGCGTTCTAGCAAAGATATTCCAGTGCATCAACAACACTGGCATCTACCCGGCAATTTGGAAAGTTGCCCAGGTATGCCCTATATACAAGAAACAGGACAAATCCAACACGGCCGTTCCATTTGCCTACTCTCAATCATCAGTAAAATCATCGAAGGGATCATCAGCGGTGCCATCAACTGGCACTTTTTTTTAGCAATAACCTGCTCACTGCCATGGCTATTCAGCTCCTGACCACATTACAACCTTGGTTCAAATAAGGACAAAAGAGCTGAATTCCAGGGGTGAGGTGACAATCAAGGAGCCCCAGCAAAACTGGAGTTAATGAGAATCAGGGGGAAACCGTCCATCATATCTGCTGGTTGGAGGTCAATCATCTCAGATCCAGCTCATCATTGCAGGAATTCCTCGGGATAATGTCCTAGACCCAACCATCTTCAGTTGATTCATCAGTGAGCTTCCTTACATCAGAAATGGGGATCTTCGCTGATGACTGCACAATGTTCGGCATCATTCGTGACTCCTCAGAAACTGACGCAGTCCATGTCCAAATGCAGCAAGACCTGGATAATATCTAGGATTGGGCTGACAAGTGGCAAGTAACATTCATGTCACACAAGTACCAGACAATGACCATCTCCAAGCAGGGAGAATCTAACCATTATCCCTTAACATTCAATGGTATTACGACTCTTTAACCTCTTTCCCTTGCCGCTCAAATTGCCTATCCATCTGCCTTCCAAACTTCTCCAACACCTGCGCCATCTCTAACGTGATGGATGTGGCCGCCTCTACCATCTTTCCTCCTCCAGTCTCCTTTGTCGGCTACCAGCCGGGGTTTTCTTTCCCAGGGTCTTTTCGCGACGGCTTTTGACATTCTTCTGTAACTATCCATTTCCCACTCCAACCTACTGGGTTGGACCACAAAATCTGCCAAAAGAACTGGCAAAAGGACACAAAATATAAGCTCTCACAGGTTGTCTATGGACGTCCCTCAGTATCCAAAGATGTGTAGGTTAGGTAGGCTCGTGGGGATAGGGTCTACGTAGGCTGCTCTTTCAGGGGGTCGGTGCAGACTCAATGGGTCGAATGCTTCCTTCTGCATTGTAGGGATTCTATCGTTGAATTACCCACTCTCAACATCTTGGGGTTTACCATTGATCAGAAACTAAACTGGTCTAACCATATAAATACAATGGCTACAAGAGCATCACAAAGGCCAGGAAGCCAGCAGTGAGTATCTTACCTCCTGACTCCCCAAAGCCTGTCCACCATCTACAAGGCACAAGTCAGGGTGTGATGGAGTACTCTCCACTCTCTTGGATGAATGCAGTTCCTACAACGCTCAAAGCTCGCACCCTCTAGGAAAAGCAGCCCACTTGATTGGTACCCCATTCGACAAACATTCTCTCCCTCCACCACCGTCAAACAGTGGCAGCCGTGTATACCACCTACAAGATGCACTGCAGTAACTCACCAAGGTTACTTAGGCAGCACCTTCCAAGCCCACGACCACTACCTTCTAGATGGACAAGGGTAGCAGATACATGGAAACACCACCACCTTAAGGTTGCCCTGCAAGTCACTCACCATCTTGATCTGGAAATCTATTGCTGTTTCTCACTGTCATTGGATACCACATGGACAGCAGTGGTTCAAGAAGGCAACTACCTACCATTGTTTCAAGGGCAACTAGGGATGGGTAATAAATGTTGGTCTAGCCAGTAAAGCTCACATCCCGTAAATGAATTTTTAAAAATCTGTTGATTTATTCACGAAACAGGGATGTGACATCGGGAAAGTGCAGCCCCTGCTCTTAATTTCCCTTCCCTAGCTTCATAGTTTTTCATTTTTCTAAATTAAACACCATCTGCTATTTTCAACGCAATTGCCTAATCTATCCCGTTCTTTTTGCAATTGATTTGCTTGTTACCAAATATTTATGTATTTATCTTTCTAATTTGGTGGAGTATGTAAACGGCAGGTCATGGGTGGGATTTTCTCAACACCCCGCTCTGATACCGGAAATTCCTGCCCGAGGTCAACGGAACCCCCATCCGGTGGGTGGAACAGGAAAATTTACTCCCTTGTCACTGTTCCTTCCTCTAAGTCACCAACAAGAATTGAGAACAACCAAGGAAGTAAAATCGGTTGCTATGGTAGCCGATCGTTACATCTTTACATGTTGATGCTGCTCTGTTAACTATCACCCAGGGCTTACTTTAGCTAAACCACTTATCTATTTAAAACAGTGTTGTGACTCGAGACATATACTAGAGGCTACCCATAGTTAACAAACGGGTTTATTGATGAAAGATAAGGCGGGTTAATAACAGGCAATGAACACCAGGCAACAGTTCTTTTTTTTTAAATGTTTTTATTAAAGTTTTTCAATTTTATAAAATTTTACAAATATTACAAATTTTTATAAACCCCCCGGAACATCCATGAAGAAAAAATACGAAACCGAAAACATTCCCTTTTTTTTTTACAGAACACGTTCCCACATACCACTTCCCCCCGCCCCCCCCACACCCTTCCCATATCCCCCCAGCAACTGATGGTGATTAGTTCCTTGAAGTAAGAAATAAAAGATTGACAACTCCGGTGGAATCCCTTGAACGATCCCCTCATGGCGTACTTAACCTTCTCTAGTATAAAAACTCCATTAGATCCCCTAACCATGCCGAGGCGCTGGATGGTGTTTGAGGCCTCCACCCTAGTCGGATTCGCCTTCAGGCGATCAATGAGGTGAAGGCAAGGATATCTTCCTCTGCTTCCACCTACAGCCCCGGCGAGAACAGCGCCCCAAATATGGCAAGCAAAGGGCAAGGCTCCAATTCGATATTACGAATCGCCAACATGGTGCTAAAGAAGGAGACCTCGGGGCAGCACGGTGGCACAGTGGTTAGCATTGATGCCTCACGGCACCGAGGTCCCAGGTTCGATCCCGGCTCTAGGTCACTGTCCATGTGGAGTTTGCACATTCTACAAAGATGTGTAGGGTAGGAGGATTGGGCACGCTAAATTGCTCCTTAATTGGAAAAATGAATTGGGTACTCTAAATTTTTTTAAAAAGGAGAACTAAAAGCTCACGAGTTTGGGACAGGGCCAGAACATGTACATGTTGTTGGCCATGCACCCAGAACACTGCTCACACCTCCGGGAAACAAAATCCTCATCCTCACCTTGGTTAGATGCGCCCTAAACATTACCTTAAACTGTATCAAGCCCAGTCTTGCACACAAGGATGTGGAGTTCATTCTGTGGAGGGTCTCACTTCACACCTCCTCACCTACTACGACCCAGCTCCCCCTCCCACTTCGCTTTCATTCCATCCACTGTGCTTACTTCTTCTGAAAGGATCTGCCCATAGATTCCAGACATGTTACCCTCCTTCGACCCCGGAAGTAAAGGGATCCTTTCCATTAGAGATGTCAGCGGTGCCTGTGGGAAAGTCGGGAAAGTCTTCTGTACTACATTCCGGACCTGGAGATATCTAAATAAGTTCCACCCTGAGAGCCCATACTTTCCCATCAGATCTTCTAAGCTGGCAAATCACCCCTCCAAAAACAAGTCTCATCTTCTCTCTAACCCCTTCCTTCCCCATAAACATGGCGTCCACCCTCTCCGGCTCAAACTGGTGGTTGGTATAAATAGGGGCCAACTTCAACAAACACTCAAGCCTAAAATGCTGTCTGAACTGCCTCCATAGCCTTAAAGTGAACACGACCACCGGACTCGGAAAATATTTTGTCAGCAAAAACGAGAGTGTGTCTAATCCACACCCCTTACATGACCTCATCGCTACCTGTACCCAAGCAGCCTTTGGGTCACCGCTCCACCCCAGTACCCCCCAATAATAAAAAAGCAACTCGGGCAGCACATGGCTCCCAGACTATCTGTCCCTCTGTAAAACTGTCCTATAAATTCTCGGAGTCTTGCCGCCCAAATAAAATATATTATTAACCTCTTTACCCTCCCAAAAAAGGATTTAGGGAGGAAGACAGGAAGACATTGGAAAACCCCCCAGAAAATGCAGTAGAATAATCTTTTTGATAGACTGGACCATGCTCACTAAGGACAAAGGCAGGTTAACCCACCTTTGCAGATCAGACTTGACCTTACTCACCAAGCTAGTGTAATTCAATTTATGGAGCTGTGCCAGCCCTGGGCCACCTGGATACCCAAATACCTGAAGCTTGAGCTGGAAAGATGAAAGGGAAGATTCCCGGGTTGGCTTCCCTCCCCGTGGGGTCCACCGGAAAATACTCACTTACTCAGATTCAACTTATACCCCGAAAAAGAACTAAAGCTCTTCATAAACTCCGTTATATTCCCCCATAGTGGGGATTGGGTCCGTCACATAAAGTAGTAGGTTGTTGGCTTATAGGGACATCCTATGCGCCCCCCCCGCCCCCCCCCCCCCCTCAATTATCAGCTTCCATTTTCCAGAAGCCCTCGAGCCCTGGAAGGGCTAATACAAATAAGAGGGGAGACATTGAACACTCTCTCATTCCCCTACCCAATTGAAAGTACCCAAACTCAAACTGTTGGTGCATTCAACCGTCGCCGGACGTAAGATGACAAGTGCTGGCCCTTAACAAACCCTGACTGATCTTCACCTATAACCCTGGGAAGACAAGGCTCTAACCGCATCTCTAGCACCATAGCCAATAGCTTGGCATCTACATTCAACAATAGGATAAGACAGTACGACCCACATTACGCAGATCCTTATCTTTTTTCAACAGAAGGGAAGTCGATACCTTCACCAGTGTCACTGGGAGGAAGGTTTGGGCCAAAGAATCCTGAAATATGTCCACCAGCAATGGGACTAACTGTCCAGAAAACCTCTTATAAAACTCCATTGGAAAAGCATCCTGTCCTGCAGACTTACCTGTTTGCATCCATCCTATAGCTGCTAAGACTTCCTCAGGATCTAACGGTGCCTCCAACTCTTCACACTCCTCCTTCCCCACCACCCGGAACTCCAGGCCCTTCAGAAATGGCGACATCCTCAACCCTCTTTCTGGTGACTCCGACCTATAAAGATTCTTATAGAAAGCATCAAAAGCGCCATTTACCCTATCCGAGCAGATGTCAGCCTGCCGCTCGAGTCCCTGACCTGAATGATTTCCTGGGAGGCCACCTGCCGCCACAACTGGTGAGACAAGAACTAGTTGACCTTTTCCCCATATTCACAAATGACTCGCTCAAATGCCGCAACTAGTGCATTGCCTTACCAGTAGGCAACAGATCGAACTTCATCTGCCGTTTCTTACTATTTGCCTGGAGCCCCGGGGTTGGGTCACTCAAATATCTGCGGTCCCACCTCCAGAATATCGTCCACTAACTTTCGGCACTCTTCTCTTACCTCCCTAATCATAGTAAGATGTCTTACAACACCAGGTTAAAGCCCAACAGGTTTGTTTCAAATCATTAGCTTTCGGAGCACTGCTCCTTCCTCAGGATTCATCTGAGGAAAGAGCAGTGCTCCGAAAGTTAGTGATTTGAAACAAACCTGTTGGACTTTAACCTGGTGGTGTAAGATTTCTTACTGTGCTCACCCCAGTCCAACGCCGGCATCTCCATATCATGGAGACAGACCTGTTCTCATTAAACCTTACATACTCTATAGCCTTAGAAATGCATCCACAAAACCCTATATCCGCCAGTAGCCTTACGTCCAGGCTGTGTACCAGATATTGAATATGGCCCACCTCTACAATCAAGTCCACAAAATGTGGAGCATGGTCTGAAAAGACTGTAGTCGAATATTCTGCCTCCCTCACCCTGGTAAGGAGAGACCTATCCTTAAAAAAGAAGTCTATCCTGGGGAGCACCATGGTGCAGTGGTTAGCACTGCAGTCTCATGGTGCTGAGGTCCCAGGTTCGATCCCGGCTCTGGGTCACTGTCCGTGTGGAGTTTGCACATTCTCCCCGTGTTTGCGTGAGTTTCACCCCCACAACCCAAAGATGTGCAGGTTAGGTAGATTGGCCACACTAAATTGCCCCTTAATTGTAAAAATTGGATTGGGTACACTAAATTTATTTTTAAAAAAGAAGTCTATCCTGGAGTATACTTTACGGACTGGGGAAAAGAACAAGAACTCTTTGCCTCCCGGTTACATGAACCGCCGCAGGTCCACTCCCCCATCTCTTCCATAAGCATTAACAGCACCTTCGCCACCCCCGAACGGGCTACCAACTTCGGCCTAGAGCGGTCTAACCTCGGCTCCAGCACAAGTTAAAGTCTCCCCCCAAGATCAGCTGATGTGTGTCCAAATCCGGGATGGAGGCCAACAACTTCCTTATAAATGCCACATCATCCCAATTCGGGACATATATATTTACCAACACTACCAACTTGCAATTTTGTCTCTCAATTTGAGTTTTAATTGAAATAGTTCCCAGACTATTTCCATTTGCCCTTGAGAAGGAACACCCTGCAGCATGTAACCCAACAATAAATCCAATGATCCCTGAGCTGATGTTGTAAATTCACATCAGCAGCATCCAGTTTTTTATTATGCTTCAACAACTAGAGGGCATTATGAGACAAAGACTGGAAGTGTTGATGATCTAATGGGATCATTTTGACATTTGGCTATAACGGTATTGATTCCGCCACCTGTTTTATAAAGGGCAATTTAGCATGGCCAATCCACCTACCCTGCACATCTTTGGGTTGTGGGCATGGGACCCACTCAGACACAAGGAGAATGTGCAACTCAACACGGACAATGACCCGGGGCCAGGATCGAACCCGTGTCCTCGGTGCATGAGGCAGCAGTGCTAACCACTGGGCCACTATGCCGCCTGATTCTGCCACCTGTTATGCATGTCTCCTGTCTGTGATTTTCAAATGTAAGTTGGAAGATAAGAATAAAGTACCTGTTGATTGAATGCAAGATTCCACAAAGTGGAACAGTAAGTTCAGGAAGGAGGACTGATCAGGAATGTGAGTACTTTATACTAATGTATATATGTGCAATAAAGAACGCATTGTTTATGAGAGATGTAAAATATTTGTTCATGATAAATTAGGATTAGGAATTTATTTTGATGAAACAAGTCTAAAGAACTGACTTGTTTCTGGCAAGAAATAACTTGTATTTAAAATAATGTGCGCCATGGAATTGTTGGCCAGCAGATTGACATTATATTTGTTGCCTTTGATTGTTTTTTGGTGGTGCAAATTTGGATGAAAATGTGAAAAAGGAGGAGAATAAAAATATTTATTAAAAAAAAGTTTTAAAAATAATGTGTGCCTGCCCAATTTAACTCCGAACCCCAAAACACAATGTGATATTACTTAATTGGTTTTTGCAGAAATATAACACGGTCTTTTCCACATCTTACAAACATAATCATGATTAATATTCACTCTGGGGAGAAGTTAGTAAAAATAAAGATAGAATGTTGCAATTAATTTGGAAATGTTTGGTGTAAATATGAAAATATATCAGCCTTGATCCTTGCGTGATGAATGTGCGCAGTGGCGGCTGAAAGAGAATATTTCAGACAGTGCTTCCCAAACTGTGGGACTCAACCCCGAAGGGAGGGCTCCAGGGAGTCACTGGGGGCGTCATGAAGGTAGATGTCCAATCTATAATCTTTCAGAGTTCCCTGGATTCAGGTGTAGTCATATCACTCCACTTTTTAAGAAGGCTGAAAAGGGGAAACCAGGGAATTCCAGACCATTTAGCCGAACATCTGTGGTAGAGAAATTGCTGAAGTCTATAATCAGGGATGGGGCAACTAAACACCTTGAAAAATGTTGGTCGATCTGGAATAACCAGCATGGATTTGTGAAGGGAAGGTCATGCCTGGCTAATCTTATTGAATTTTATGAAGAAGTGACCAAGATAGTGGGCAGGGGAAAGCCTATGCATGTTCTTTATATGGATTTCCTGAAGACATTTGACAAAGTCCCACAGAAGAGACTGTTAAAAAAGGTGTAAGGCCACAGAGTTCAGGACAAATTATTGACATGGTTAGGAAATTGGTTGAGTGGCAGGTGACAGAGAGTGGAGATAATGGGTAATTACTCGAATTGGCAGGAGGTGACTAGTGATGTATCACAGGGATCTGTGCTGGGGCCTTAATTATTCACATTGCACACTAATGGCTTGGACTGTGGCATAGAAAATCATATATCCAGGATTTCTGATGATGCAAAGTTAGGTGGCATTGTAGACAGTCTAGATTCTAGCATAAAATTACAGGAGATATTGACAGACCAGGTGAATGGGCACATTTGTGGCAGATGGAATTCAATGTAAGCAAGTGTGAGGATATCCATTTTGGACCAAAAATGGATAGAGCAAAGTACTTCCTAAATGGAAAGAGGTTGGGTACAGTGGATTTCCAAAGAGACAGAGGGTTCAGGTGCATAGATCCTCAAAATACCACACGCAACTTCAGAAAATAATCAAAAAAGCAGAACGATGGAATGCTAGAATTTATATCAAGAGACACAAATGTTATGCTGCAGCTATCCAACATCCTGGTTAGACCCCACCTGGAGTACTGTGAGCAGTTCTGGGCACCACATCTTAAGAAGGATATTTCAGCCTTGGAGGAAGTGCAATGTAGGTTTACTAAAATGATACCTGTACTATGGGAGTTAAGTTATGAGGAAAGATTACACAAGTTAGGCCTGTTTTCTCTAGAATTTATAAGGTTAAGGGTGACCTAATCTAAGTATTTAAGATATTAGTAGAGAAAGACAGGGCCGATAAAGATAAACTTTTCCACAGGTTGGAGATTTTAAAATTAGGGGCATTGTCTAACGATTAGGGCTAGACCATTCAGGAGAGATGTTAGGAAGCACTTCTTCACTCAAAGGGTGGTAATGGTTTGGAATTCTCTCCCACAAACAGCAGTTGAAGCTAGAACAGTTGTTAAATTAAACTCCGAGACAGATAGATTTTTGTTTAGCAAAGATTTAAGGGATATGGGCCAAAGGCAGATATATGGAGTTAGAAAACAGATCAGCAATGATCTCATTAAATGGCAGGACAGGCTCGAGGGGCTGAATGGTCTACTCTTGTTTTTATGTTCCTACATAACTAATTGCTTGAAAGTGGTAGAGGCAGAAACTCTCATTACATTTTTTTAAATACTTCTGGTGATTGATGATTGTCCCTTAAAGGGCAACACAGCAGAGTAAGGGACAATCATCACAGATGTGCACCAGAACATGCTGTGGATGTAGAACGCAAAAGTAGGATTAAGCTGGATAGGCCTTTTATGGTCTTTTTGCTGGTTTGACTACCTATAGAACAGTTAATTGAACACAGAAATGACATCAAAATTGTAACTTGCTTGGTTCATATTAAACAGCTACTCCCTGGGTAAATGTGCTGAGACACTGAATATGATTATTGGGCATTGAATGAAAGCATCTAATTAAAGTCAAACTGATCATGTGGTGAAATGAGCCTTGCAGTCATTCTGTTCAATATAAAATGGATTATTTTAATCCTGTAAATTCATTGATGAAGTTCTATTCAAAATAGAGTCTGCAGCATTCAACACCCTCTCCACAATAGGGCTTTGATGCATTAGGTAGTGGCTTGGAGAATAAGAGAATAAAAATTGCGGAACACAGAATTTGAGGGTTTTGACAGAAAGTTCATGAAAAAAATGTTTATCATTGAGAAAAGCAACTGAGAGATGACATTATTCCGATCTTAAAAATGGCAAGAGGCATGAATCATGTTGATGCTTCAAACAGGTTATTTAACCAAGTTTAATCACACAACTACAACCTACCATGTTTGGTACATGTTTGTATCAAATGGCAATTTTAGTAATGAAATGAAGTTTTTTAAATTTTGAATGAGTTAACCTCTCTGCCAAGCCTGTTAATAGTGCACAACGCACTGCACAGACCCAGAATTTACACGGGTACAAAATTAATTACATTCAAACATGGCAATAAATGCGAATGTACTTCCACCAACAGACCAGTGAATATGGGAAATAAACAGAAAAATCAATAGAAATATGACAGTCCATTATTGTGAAAATCAAATGAGAATGTTCAATGCTACGCAAGCCATTTCTCTTTGCTTGTAGCTTTAAACATCTGAAATGTTTCCTATGCATCATAATGCTCCATCCACATATTACAGTGAACAGAATATTGCCTGCGGAAAGGACTTTAGGCTTCCTTTATTCATAATTCTGTTGCATAATACTTATTTTAAAGTTTGTGTGTGCAGTAATTGCTCTCTGTTCCCCTTAAGAATCTATTTACTCCATCAAGCCCATCATAATCATGCACCACGCCAGATGCTTCCAATCTCCTCCAAAAGGCTTTCTTTCCACAACTTCCCTGGATCCTTCGGATCTCTTGGCATCCTCTAACCTGCCTCAGGCCTTTGATCTCCCCTCGCCTCTACACTCACCTCAGCCTATGATCTGCTTCTTGCCTCTTAATCTCTCCTGACTTCACACTCCCCATTGTTGCCTGGCTCTTTTTATGTATCTAGAAATACATTCCTGCTGGTTATGTGACATGTGATGTGGAGTGATGTCAGCAGAGTGTTTGTGCCAGCTTTGAGCAGATCATTGTTTTGTTTTTTTGAGCAACACCCTTAATAAACCTCTCATCGTCTTTTACAAGAATCCAAAATGTGGGCATCTGCATACATTTCCTCTTTGTGGCAAGAAGGAAATATATCAGGAGAGAAAACTGGCGACGAGGACTGCGGCAGAAAAAGCACTGGAAAGAATATTTTTATCGACTAATTGTGGGACGACATTGGGAGCAATGGAAGATTCTTGGGACCAGACTTGCACACACACAGAGGTCGGGCAACACGCGTCCACTGATGTGAAGTTTTAACAAATTTTCAACAGCAACTGTAAGAGGTCCGACAATCGGGGAAGACTTGCTTGCCTTGAAGTGAGTGGGTTTAGGCTGCAGGACCCGCACATGTGATGAAGCTACACGGGCTGTGGGTGACAGGGATTTGCTTGTTGAGGGGATTGTTTGTGCCATAGTTTCCAACACGGTCAGAAGGGAGAATGTGTACACCCTAGGAGCCGAGATCCCAAAATGGTGGAAAAACATGTGCCATGGATGTGTTTGATAAGAATTATGAAACATGGAATTCACATGAGGAAAGATACTAATTGTTTTTAATAACTAATCAGAGGACCTAAAGATCGTTGACCGTAAAACGTTTATGTTGCTACAGAATCTAGTTCACCCAGCAAAACCAGGAGAATAGTCCTATATTGAATTAATGAAAATTTAGAGGGACATTTCTCTCCTAAATTGTTACTCATTGCGGAAATATTTCTGTTCCACCGTTGTAGTCAGGAAGAAGGTGAAATCATTTTACAGTTGGCAGCGTCTTGAAGAAGATTAGCTAGATATTGTGAATTTGGTACAGCCTGTGACGATACTCTTCGAGACAGGCTGGTTTGTGGATTCCGCAGTGAACCTATTCAGAGGAAGCTGCTTACTGTAAGTAATTTATTGCTCAAACCTGCTTTGGGAGCTGCCTCATCTATGGAGCTTGCAACAAGAGAAGCTTTGCAGATAGGGCTGGACTGAAGAGCCACAAAATGGATTCTTCAGGGGACAAGGCTGCAAAGTTGCAACCATGTTACCTTTGTATGCAGGTTGGACACTAGGTGGGGAGATGCTGGAGTAAATCAAACACATAGAACATAGAACATAGAAAATACAGCACAGAACAGGCCCTTCGGCCCACGATGTTGTGCCGAACCTTTGTCCTAGATTAATCATAGATTATCATTGAATCTACAGTGCAGAAGGAGGCCATTCGGCCCCCTGAGTCTGCACCAGCTCTTGGAAAGAGCACCCTACCCAAACTCAACACCTCCACCCAACACCAAGGGTAATTTGGACATTAAGGGCAATTTATCATTGGCCAATTCACCTAACCCGCACATCTTTGGACTGTGGGAGGAAACCGGAGCACCCGGAGGAAACCCACGCAGACACGGGGAGGACGTGCAGACTCCGCACAGACAATGACCCAAGCCGGAATCGAACCTGGGACCATGGATCTGTGAAGCAATTGTGCTATCCACAATGCTACCGTGCTGCCCTTAAGAACAAATAAATCTACACTATATCATTTTCCCGTAATCCATGTACCTATCCAACAGCTGCTTGAAGGTCACTAATGTTTCCGACTCAACTACTTCCACAGGCAGTGCATTCCATGCCCCCACTACTCTCTGGGTAAAGAACCTACCTCTGATATCCCTCCTATATCTTCCACCTTTCACCTTAAATTTATGTCCCCTTGTAATGGTGTGTTCCACCTGGGGAAAAAGTCTCTGACTGTCTACTCTATCTATTCCCCTGATCATCTTATAAACCTCTATCAAGTCGCCCCTCATCCTTCTCCGCTCTAATGAGAAAAGGCCTAGCACCCTCAACCTTTCCTCGTAAGACCTACTCTCCATTCCAGGCAACATCCTGGTAAATCTTCTTTGCACCTTTTCCAGAGCTTCCACATCCTTCCTAAAATGAGGCGACCAGAACTGTACACAGTACTCCAAATGTGGCCTTACCAAAGTTTTGTACAGCTGTATCATCTGCAAGGACAGTGGCAAGAAGGGCCATACTGCCAAGGCACGTTGGGTTCAAAACATTTCACCTATACCAAGAAGGCACAAGAAGAAAAATACAATTAAACAATATAGTAATGTGTACAAATTAATGGATGAAGCTCAAGATCACTCAAAAGACAGTGAATTTGAGTTATTGCACACCCAAATGTCTCAAAGCTAGAACCATACCAAACACCAGCAGGCATGAAGTTGAAGAAGAACTAGATAGATTAGTAAGGACAGGAGTCATTGAACCTATTGCTACAAGTGATTGGACAACACCAATAAAACAGGATGCCTCAATGAGAATTTGTAGAGATTTTAAGACGTCTATAAACCCAGTTTTGAGCATGAATCATTATCCACTGCCCTTGATTCAATAGTTGATTGGTGGACTTTCTGGAGGGCAGAAATCCAGTAAAATCAATCTTTTATAGGCACATCGGCAGATGAATGTGGCTGCTGAATCACTGCCAATACTTAACATCGTAAAGCATAAAGGTCTGTTTTGTTGCAGAAGACTTACTTTTGGAATTCACATCTGGACCTGCTCTTTTAAAAAAATCCACGGATCAAATTCTAAGTGGATTGAATGGAGTGCAAAATTATTGAGATGATATACTCATCACCGGTTCAAGTGAACAGGAAAAGCTGGAGAATTTGGAAGCTACCCTGAAGTGGTTACAGAGCTACAACCTGAGAGTTAAAAAGGAAAAGTACAACTTTTTCAAGTCATCCATAAATTACCCTGGTCATATTATCAACAAAAATGGCTTACACAAAGAGCTGAAGAAAATGTGCAATCATCAAAGCATTCTATCAAAGCACAGAGGGACGAGGGAATATTATCAAGAAGAGAAAACAAATTTCTCATATCTTATCGAAACATTGTACATACTACCACTCAAATAATAATAATAAATAACCAAAGAGAAAATGCTGGAAAATCTCAGCAGGTCTGGCAGCATCTGTTGGGAGAGAAAAGAGCCAACATTTTGAGTCCAGATGACCCATTGTCCAATCAACCACTCAAAATTCCCCAGCAATGTGCTGCTGTTCAAGAGGAAACTACGAATACTGTTTGATTTGTTAACTCCATCTGATATTTCAGAGATTGTCAAACGACAACAACAAACACAAATTGTTAGGTGGAGAAAATCTCTAAAAAGCCAGTATTCTACCAGGGAGAGAGAGTGTTAACTCTAGCTATGATCCGAGCGAAGACAGGTGCAATATCATACACTGTACAGATGGATGATGAAAGAGTTTGGTGACGCCATGTTGATAAGTTACTTGCTGCATGAAGTGAACTTGCAGGAATTTCTCAAGGAGTTCTACCTTTAGAACATCCAGAGAGCTATACTTTAGAATGGAGACTAGAGACATTGACAAGTCCAGATTCTGTTTCTGATGACTTTCCAATGCCTATAGTGAGAGACATTGAAATGACTACTTAAGAAGCACCATCTACAGAAAGGAATGAGGACACTTCTGAGGTTGCAAGTACCCAAGTTCAAGAATGCCAAATTCTACCAAAAAGGAATAGACAACCACCACAGAGACTGCCTTATTGAATTGTACGTATGTATATAAATCATATATAAAGAGATCTGTTGAATAAATGTTAATTGTTGTCGTTGCACTAATTAAGTAAAGGGAGGAGTGTTGTTATGTACCTGGGAATACATTCCTGCTGGCTATGCATCATGCGATGTGTAGTGATGTCAGCAGTGTGTTTGCGTGGGCTTTAAGCAGATCACCATTTTGATTGTATGAGCAACACCCTTAAAAAAACTCTCATCTTGTTTTACAAGAATCCAGAGTGTGGGCATCTCCATACCCTTTCTCTTTGCGGCAACAAAGTAATAAACAGCTCTGAACCTTGGATTTTGTTTATTGTCACATGTACAGAGGTACAGTGAAAAGTACTTTTCTGTGAACAGCTCAACAGATCATTAAGTGCATGAAAATAAAATAAAATAAAATACATAATAGGGCAACACAAGGTATACAATATAACTACATCACACTGGCATTGGGTGAAGCATACAAGGGTGTAGTGTTATCAGGCCAGTCCATAAGAGGATCGTTTAGGAGTCTGGTAACAGCAGGAAAAAAGCTGTTTTTGAGTCTGTTCGTGCGTGTTCTCAGACTTTTGAATGGAAGAAGTCGTAAGAGTGAGTAAGCCAGATGGGAGGGATCTTTGATTATTCTGCCCGCTTTTCCCAGGCAGCGGGAGGTGTAGATGGAGTCAATGGATGGGAGGCAGGTTCGTGTGATGGACTGGGTGATGTTCACGACTCTCTGAAGTTTTTTGGGCTGAGCAGTTGCCATACCAGGCTGTGATGCAACCAGATAGGATGCTTTCTATGGTGCATCTGTAAAAGTTGGTAAGAGTTAATGTGGACATGCTGAATTTCCTTAGTTTCTTGAGGAAATGTAGGCGCTGTTGTGCTTTCGTGGCATCGACGTGGGTGGACCAGGACAGATTTTTGGAGGAGTTTACCCCTAGGAATTTGAACCTGCTAACCATCTCCACCTTGGCCCTGTTGATGCTGACAGTGGTGTGTAGTACTTTGCTTCCTGAAGTCAATGACCAGCTCTTTAGTTTTGTTGGCATTGAGGGATAGATTGTTGTCCCTGCACCACTCCAATAGGTTCTCTATCTCCCTCCTCTATTCTTACTCATCGTTATTCAAGATCCGGCCCACTATGGTCATATCGTCAGCAAACTTGTAGATGGAGTTGGAACCAAATTTTGCCACACAGTCGTGTGTGTACAGGGAGTATGGTAGGGGGCTAAGTATGCAGCCTTGCGTGGCCCGTTATTGAGGTCTATTGTGGAGGAGGTGTTGTTTATTCTTACTGATTGTGGTCTGTGGGTCAGAAAGTCGAGGATCCAGTTGCAGAGTGAGGAGCCAAGTCTTAGGTTTTAGAGCTTTGATGTGAGCTTGGCTGGGTTTATGGTGTCGAAGGCAGAGCTGTAGTCAATAAATAGAAGTCTGATGTTGGAATCCTTGTTGTCGAGATGCTCTAGGGATGAGTGTAGGGCCAGGGAGATGGCATCTGCTGTGGACCGGTTGTGGCGGTATGCGAATTGCAGTGGATCAAGGCGTTCTGAGTATCAAGGGAGTATGGAGGTGATACGCTTCATGACCAACCTCTCGAAGCACTACATTAAGACTGAAGTCAGGGCCACCGGACGGTAGTCATTGAGGCATATTGTCTATTCATACCCCGTTTTGGCCTCCCCAATCTTCCCCATTTCTGAGCTCTAATTTTCCTCCCCCTGACCTTCTGATCTTCCCTGGATGTCGATTCCAACCATCTCCCTACCAACTACTCCCACCTCAAGCCCCAGTTTCCCGAATCTGCATTGGTTCCAGACTCTTCTTTCCCCCACCCCGACCGACTCTGATCACCCCAATTTCCGCCCCTCCATTTTAAATTTTTCTCTCAATGTTGACACTCCCTCCCTGCCTCCAACTTCTTATTCAGGCCTAAAAATCCTTAAATTATACAGCAAAAGGTTAGAACAAATAAATTGTGGAGCATGTTAGCAGCAGACCACCGGACTAAGCTTGACAAATGTGTTCAATTTTATTATTTATTATCCTTGCATAACAATACATTTAGCTTCAACCATACTTTATTTCCTTGACTCCTTTTCGTTATACTTAAATGTAGGTATTGTCCATGAGCAGTAACAAAGACCAAAACCAAACACTTTCAGCTTCTATGACATTTCTAAAATGATTGGATAATTGTAAGTGTCTGGTAATATGTGGTGATTTAATGTCCTACAAATTATTAGCATTGTCCGGTTTTTAAAAAAATGGCATTTAATCAAAAAAGAGGAGTTCAATATGGTGAAATCACATGTGTTTCAAGGAAAAGATGGCTTGGACAATGAGAAATCTGAATGGCGGAACCTCTTTCTGGCACTAATTAGGACACCGTGTGATAGCAGTTTAGTCGAGTCAAGCGAATGAATGTAACTTGCAATAAGCAGGAATTGATCAACGTGGGCAGCACGGTAGCATTGTGGATAGCACAATTGCTTCACAGCTCCAGGGCCCCACGTTCGATTCCGGCTTGGGTCGGTGTGTGCGTGGGTTTCCTCCGGGTGCTCCGGTTTCCTCCCACTGTCCAAAGATGTGCAGGTTAGGTGGATTGGCCATGCTAAATTGCCCTTAGTGTCCAAAGTTGCCCTTAGTGTTGGGTGGGGTTACTGGGTTCTGGGGATAGGGTGGAGGTGTTGACCTTGGGTAGGGTGCTCTTTCCAAGAGCCGGTGCAGACTCGATGGGCCGAATGGCCTCCTTCTGCACTGTAAATTCTATGTAAATCTATGTAAAACTGGCTGATAATGCAGTGACTTAATAAAATACTGGATGTTATAAAGTGGAATAGGGAGGCATATCATTCTCTGTCTTTAATTTTAATAAAACGTTTGTGCTGTGAAAGCAGTAATATAGTATTCCTGGCAAATGAATCATCCCTGCCTAGTATTGCTGGTGAAAAGTAAAATAACTAAAAACAAGCTTTCTGCTTATTAAGGCCTTGGTAAATAACAAAGCTGAATGACTCACAAAGAATTGCAGGCCAGTTAACTTAACCCATGATAGGAAACAAAAATAGAAACTTTAAATCAAAGTAAATTACTAAACAGCTGCATATAAGGGAAGATAATAAGAAAGTCAATGTTGATTTCAAAGAAAGATTGCGCTTGACAAACCTAAAAATGTACCATGAAAACAGAAATTGTCGGAGAAACATAACAGGTCTGGCAGCATCTGTAAAGAGAGAAGTGGAGTCAACGGGTGGGATTTCCCTGTCCCGCCAGCCTCGGGACTGGAAATTCCCATCCAAAGTAAATGGACATCTTCCCGATCTGTCAAATTTTCCATCCCGCCAGAGACGATTCCTGCAGCAGATGGGACCTTAAAATCCTGCCCAACATTTTGAGTCCAATATGACTCTCCTTCAGAGGTGATACATTTTGATTTTGGTTAGAAAGTATACGTTTGAATCGACGGAAATTAATGTGGGAGAGGGATTAGCGAATTCAGGTTTACAAGATTTTAAAAGCAACAGTTCACTTGCCATAAAAGATCAAATGGTATCCTGGGGATAGAGGTAGCTGGGGGGATGAGGGGGGTTAATGAAACTGGGCAATATCAGATTGGTCAACTTTTATACACTGCTCCTGATTTTTGCTTCCATAATAGGAAGATGTACGACAACTGATCTATCCAATTTTTCTCTACTTACAATGTCAGCAAAAGTTAGAATTACCACCACTAAGTTCTACAGCAAGAGTTATGAATATGAAAATAGAGATATAAGGGTGAATTTATCGAAAACGCCAGCCAGATCAGAGCTGAAATATTGCGTGCCATTTTGGACTTCATGCTGCAGGAATAGAACAAAGAACAAAGAACAAAGAAATGTACTGCACAGGAACAGGCCCTTCGGCCCTCCAAGCCCGTGCCGGCCATGCTGCCCGACTAAACTACAATCTTCTACACTTCCTTGGTCCGTATCCCTCTATTCCCATCCTATTCATGTATTTGTCAAGATGCCCCTTAAATGTTACTATCGTCCCTGCTTCCACCACCTCCTCCGGTAGCGAGTTCCAGGCACCCACTACCCACTGTGTAAAAAACTTGCCTCGTACATCTACTCTAAACCTTGCCCCTCTCACCTTAAACCTATGCTCCCTAGTAACTCTACACTGGGGAAAAGCCTCTGACTATCCACTCTGTCTATGCCCCTCATAATTTTGTAGACCTCTATCAGGTCGCCCCTCAACCTCCTTCATTCCAGTGAGAACAAACCAAGTTTATTCAACCGCTCCTCATAGCTAATGCCCTCCATACCAGGCAACATTCTGGTAAATCTCTTCTGCACCCTCTCTAAAGCCTCCACATCCTTCTGGTAGTGTGGCGACCAGAATTGAACACTATACTCCAAGTGCGGCCTAACTAAGGTTCTATACAGCTGCAACATGACTTGCCAATTCTTATACTCAATGCCCCGGCCAAAGAAGGCAAGCATGCCGCATGCCTTCTTGACTACCTTCTCCACCTGTGTTGCCCCTTTCAGTGACCTGTGAACCTGTACTCCTAGATCTCTCTGACTTTCAATACTCTTGAGGGTTCTACCATTCACTGTATATTCCCTACCTGCATTAGACCTTCCAAAATGCATTACCTCACATTTGTCTGGATTAAACGCCATCTGCCATCTCTCCGCCCAAGTCTCCAAACAATCTAAATCCTGCTGTATCCTCTGACAGTCCTCATCGCTATCCGCAATTCCACCAACCTTTGGGTCGTCTGCAAACTTACTAATCAGACCAGTTACATTTTCCTCCAAATCATTTATATATACTACAAACAGCAAAGGTCCCAGCACTGATCCCTGTGGAACACCACTGGTCACAGCCCTCCAATTAGAAAAGCATCCTTCCATTGCTACTCTCTGCCTTCTGTGACCTAGCCAATTCTGTATCCACCTTGCCAGTTCACCCCTGATCCCGTGTGACTTCACCTTTTGTACTAGTCTACCATGAGGGACCTTGTCAAAGGCCTTACTGAAGTCCATATAGACAACATCCACTGCCCTACCTGCATCAATCATCTTAGTGACCGCCTCGAAAAACTCTATCAAGCTAGTGAGACACGACCTCTGTCGTGCTGCCTCTCACTAATACGTCCATTTGCTTCCAAATGGGAGTAGATCCTGTCTCGAAGAATTCTCTCCAGTAATTTCCCTATCACTGACGTAAGGCTCACCGGCCTGTAGTTCCCTGGATTATCCTTGCTACCCTTCTTAAACAGAGGAACAACATTGGCTATTCTCCAGTCCTCCGGGACATCACCTGAAGACAGTGAAGATCCAAAAATTTCTGTCAAGGCCTCAGCAATTTCCTCTCCAGCCTCCTTCAGTATTCTGGGGTAGATCCCATCAGGCCCTGGGGACTTATCTACCTTAATATTTTTTTCAGACAACCAACACCTCGTCTTTTTGGATCTCAATGTGACCCAGGCTATCTACACACCCTTCTCCAGACCCAACATCTACCAATTCCTTTTCTTTGGTGAATACTGATGCAAAGTATTCATTTAGTACCTCACCCATTTCCTCTGGCTCCACACATAGATTCTAGGGAATTAAAACATATGCACTTCAGGCCACCAGACCTGCTGTGTTCAGCAACTTCTCCCTGTCTGCTCTACCTCAGAGCCACATTGTCCCTATTCCCTAGTTCTCCCTCAATGCTCTCACCTTCTGACCTATTGCTCCCGTGCCCACCCCCCTGCCATACTAATTTAAACCCTCCCGTGTGACACTAGCAAACCTCGCGGCCAGGATATTTATGCCTCTCCAGTTTAGATGCAACCCGTCCTTATATAGGTCACACCTGCCCCGGAAGAGCTCCCAGTGGTCCAGATAACGGAAACCATCCCTCCTACACCAGCTGTTTAGCCACGTGTTTAGTTGCTCTATCTTCCTATTTCTAGTCTCACTGGCACGTGGCACAGGGAGTAATCCCGAGATTACAACCCTAGAGGTCCTGTCTTTTAACTTTCTGCCTAGCTCCCTGAACTCCTGCTGCAAGACCTCATGCCCCTTCCTGCCTATGTCGTTAGTACCAATATGTACAACAACCTCTACCTGTTTGCCCTCCCCCTTCAGGATGTTGAAGCTTTTGCAGGGGTCATCAAAAATTCACAAAGATGCTCTTTGGTATAAGGTGTGATGAACATAGGAAATTGTGAATTTTTAAAAAATATTTAGTTTTATAAATGTTAAAAAAAAACAGGGGTTCAAAAATATACGGGTAGTATGTCTGCTAAAGCTGTGATTAAGGGATGTAATTGCGAGGTAATAATTGATTTTAACCATTTACTTGTTTAAATATACATGGCCAAGAGAATATTTTTTATGTTTAGGAAGTTCCCTGGAGTGTAAATAATTTATAAGTGATTGTGTTTAGTCCTAGCAGGTCATGGGACATCTTAGTGGGATGAGTCTGGAGAATGCCTTATAGTTAGAATACAGAAGATGTACTTAATGGGAGGAGCCAGGTTTGTCTGTAGTCTTGCAGTTTGCCATGGGATTTCAGTCTGACGAAATAGAAGAATTTTCAAGTTGTTCCTGAAAGGGTCTATCTCCAAAGGTATACACAGAGAAGCAAGTAGCCTTGATAAACTTTATTTATAAGTGGCATTTGAACTGTATCAGATTGCATAATTTGAATATGCAGTGTCAAATAAATGAACCCTTTGAGTTCATCCTATCTGGTTTAGTTCAGTGGGCTACACAGCTGGTTTGTGATGCAGAACAAGGCCAGCAGCACGGGTTCAATTCCTGTATCAGCTGACCTGAACAGGTGACAGAATGTGGCAACTAGGGGCTTTTCACAGTAACGTCATACTTGTGACAATAAAAGGTTATTATTATTAGACGTAGATGGTCAGTTAAAGTTTTTTTTTCCTTTTATTTAAGAAATGTTTTAACTGTTAATTTTAACGCTATTTATTTGCTGTTAATATGGTTAATCCTGTGTTTGAATGAAAGTTTGTTTTACCTATTGCTCAGTGTTGTCACTCCTATGGTTTTGTCATCTTCACTCGCAGTCTTACAAATTGAAAATTGTTGGGATGCTCACAGTCCTAAGAAAGAAAATACAAACACAAAATTGATATTTTTGCCTGTTTTCATCAGAACAGAACAGGTTACAGGATGATACAAGGAAGATGCTTTAAGTTATGAAGTGATGAAACAGAATAGATGGAAACAGAGTAAACATAATTTTGCCTTTGGTCAATTATGTTGTAGATTGTGCTGGACCAGGATTCTAGCAAGGATGAACTGTAGGATATCTATTTAAAAATGAGTTGATTTACCCTGTTTACATTATGTACATAGTGAGTTACAGGGAAGGCACATCTTCCCTCAGGGCTTTCCATCCACTCCTTTTGGTAACTTGCACACAACTGCCTGAAGTCAGTGCCTCATCATCATGTGGCCAATAGTTAGCATAACTATTTTTTAACCCTTTATACTACGAATAATGCCAAATAGACAACATTGTTCAGCCGCCCATTATATAGCTCTTCCAATTTCATTGATTATGGGATGGATACTCCAAAATGATTAAAAGGATCAGAACAGTAGTTTGCAAATGTTTTCATCTGGCACCACTTGGGCAGGGCAAAATACCCTGCAGACCAACTATCCGTCCTACCCACCTGGTTCCACTGCAAGAAAACTCATCAAAATTAATGGGGAGAATGGAGCTCCTTATGATGAGGCACTAAGCAGGTGATGTCCGGATCCAAGCTGGAGAGCTTCAGCCTCATGTTGGGCTCCTGGTTCAGCCAGTTCCACTTCCACAAGTGTTGAAAATCCAATCCCTCAACTGTATGTTGTAACAGCAACATGGGGCGTCATTCTCCGACCCCCCAGCGGGTCGGAGAATGGCCGTTTGCCGCCATGAATCCCGCCCCCGCTGGTTGCCGAAGTCTCCGGTACCGGAGATTGGGTGGGGGCGGAAATCGGGCCGAGCCGGTTGGCGGGCCCCCCCGCTCGATTCTCCGGCCCGGATGGGCCGAAGTCCCGCAGAGAAATTGCCTGTCCCGCCGGCGTAAATTAAAGTAGCTATTTACCGGCGGGACAAGGCGGCGTGGGCGGGCTCCGGGGTCCTGGGGGGGGCGCAGGGCGATCTGACCCCGGGGTGTGCCCCCACGGTAGCCTGGCCCGTGATCAGGGCCCACCGATCCGCGGGCGGGCCTGTGCTGTGGGGGTACTCTTTCCCTTCTGCCTCCGCAACGGTCTCCACCATGGCGGAGGTGGAAGAGACTCTCCCCACTGCGCATGCGCGGGAAACTGTCAGCGGCTGCTTACGCTCCCGCGCATGCACCGCCCCTAATGTCATTTCCGCGCCAGCTGGCGGGGCAACAAAGGCCGTTTCCGCCAGCTGGCGGGGCGGAAATCCCTCCGGCGTCGGCCTAGACCCTCAATGTCGGGGCTCGGCCCCCAAAGATGCGGAGCATTCCGCACCTTTGGGGCGGCGCGATGCCCGTCTGATTGGCGCCGTTTTGGGCGCCAGTCGGCGGACATCGCGCCTTTGGGGGAGAATTCCGCCCCTGAATCTTACATTGTTGTTGCTCTACACTTATGATGATTTGTGCTGTGCATACTGGAATCAGTCTGATTGTGTGGCGTCACATGAGTTATGGAGACGAGCGTTGTGGCTGGGCCAAGGTAATGCCTGTTGGTGACTTGCATTCTACACCAGCCTCCCGTACCACACGGAGAACCCTTGCAGAATCACAGGTTTAGAAACAAGGGGAAATAGATTCTCCCCTACCTGGCAGGGAGGGGGGTTCCGGCATAATCGAGTGGCGGGAACCACTCCGATGTCGGGCCGCCCCAAAGGTGCGGAAGTCTCCGCACCTTTAGGGGCCAAGCCCTCACCTTGAGGGGCGAGGCCAGCGCCGGAGTGGTTTTCGGTCCGCCGGCTGGTGGGAAAGGCCTTTGGCGCCACGCCAGCCAGCACCGAAAGGTCTTCATAGGGCGACGCATGCGTGGGAACGTCAGCGGCTGCTGACGTCATCCCCGCGCATGCGCAGGGGAAGGGGTCTCTTCCGCCTCCGCCATAGTGAAGACCATGGCGAAGGCGGAAGAAAAAGAGTGCCATCATGGCCCAGGCCCGCCCGCCGACTGGCGCAGCGCGATTCCCGCCCCCGCCGAATCTCTGGTGGCGGAGAATTCGGGAAACGGTGCGGGCGGGATTCATGCCAGCCCCCGGCGATTCTCCGACCTGGTAGGTGGTCGGAGAATCACGCCAAACGAAAGGTTTAAAACGGAGAGCGGGCGAAACCTGTTTTTTTTAAAGAGAGTTGCAAAGTTTTGAAATGCATTACTGAAGTTTGTGATTGAAGTAGAAGTCATTGTAACATTTAAAAGTGGTTCAAATATTGTATAGAAGAAATTGGGGGCGAGAGAAATACTGGAATATGAAAGAATATGGGGGGCGTCATTCACCGACCCCCCGCCGGGTCGGAGAATGGCCGTTGGCCGCCGTGAATCCCGCCCCCGCCGAAGTCTCCGAAGGGAGAAAAGTCGGCGGGGCGTTAATGGCGCCGCTGCCGCGGAGAATGTCACGGGTCTGCGCAAGGCAGCCGATTTTCGGCCTGCCGATATTCTCCCTTCCGGATGGGCCGAAGTCCCGTCGACGTGATGACCGTTCACGTCGACGTGAATTAAACCTCCTTTTCATCGGCGTGACCCGGTGCTCCAGGCTCACGCCGACCAGCGAGGAGGTGAGTGACGGCCTGGGGGGTTGGCTCTGGGCAGGAAATGGCGTGGCCGCAGACTGATTGCGTGAGGAGAGGTGTGTATCGGCTTGTGTGTGTGTGTGTGCGGCGGGGGGGGGGGGGGGGGGGGGGGGTGGTTAGAGTAGGCTGGGCTCCGGGGGAGTGCCGGGAGGGGGTCCGTGCTGGGGTGGAGGTTGGGGGGGGGGTCCGTGCTGGGGTGGAGGTTGGGGGGGGGGGTCCGTGCTGGGGTGGAGGTTGGGGGTTGGGGGGGTCCGTGCTGGGGTGGAGGTTGGGGGGGGGGTCCGTGCTGGGGTGGAGGTTGGGGGGGGGTCCGTGCTGGGGTGGAGGTTGGGGGTTGGGGAGGGGGTCCGTGCTGGGGTGGAGGTTGGGGGTGGGGTCCGTGCCGGGGTGGAGGTTGAGGGGGGGTCTGTGCTGGGGTGGAGGTTGGGGGGGGGGTCCGTGCTGGGGTGGAGGTTGGGGGTTGGGGGGGGTCCGTGCTGGGGTGGAGGTTGGGGGTGGGGATCCGTGCTGGGGTGGAGGTTGGGGGGGGGTACGTGCTGGGGTGGAGGTTGGGGGGGGGGTCCGTGCTGGGGTGGAGGTTGGGGGTGGGGGTCCGTGCTGGGGTGGAGGTTGGTGGGGGGGTCCGTGCTGGGGTGGAGGTTGGGGGGGGTCCGTGCCGGGGAGGAGGTTGGGGGGGGGTCCGTGCTGGGATGGAGGTTGGGGGTGGGGTCCGTGCTGGGGTGGAGGTTGGGGGTTGGGGAGGGGGTCCGTGCCGGGGTGGAGGTTGGGGGGGGGTCCGTGCTGGGGTGGAGGTTGGGGGGGGGTCCGTGCTGGGGTGGAGGTTGGGGGGGGTCCGTGCTGGGGTGGAGGTTGGGGGTTGGGGGGGTCTGTGCTGGGGTGGAGGTTGGGGGTTGGGGTCCATGCTGGGGTGGAGGTTGGGGGTGGGGGTCTGTGCTGGGGTGGAGGTTGGGGGGGGGGGTCCGTGCTGGGGTGGAGGTTGGGGGGGGGTCCGTGCCGGGGTGGAGGTTGGGGGGGGGGGTCCGTGCTGGGGTGGAGGTTGGGGGTGGGGTCCGTGCTGGGGTGGAGGTTGGGGGTTGGGTCGGGGGTCCGTGCCGGGGTGGAGGTTGGGGGGGGGTCCGTGCTGGGGTGGAGGTTGGGGGCGGGGGTCCGTGCTGGGGTGGAGGTTGGGGGTTGGGGAGGGGGTCCGTGCCGGGGTGGAGGTTGGGGGTTGGGGAGGGGGTCCGTGCCAGGGTGGAGGTTGGGGGGTGGAGGTTGGGGGGTGGGTTCCGAGCCGGGGTGGAGGTTGGGGGTGGGGGTCCGTGCTGGGGTGGAGGTTGGGGGGGGGTCCGTGCCGGGGTGGAGGTTGTGGGGGGTCCGTGCTGGGGTGGAGGTTGGGGGTGGGGGTCCGTGCTGGGGTGGAGGTTGGGGGGGGGGTCCGTGCTGGGGTGGAGGTTGGGGGGGAGTCCGTGCCGGGGTGGAGGTTGGGTGGGGGGTCCGTGCTGGGGTGGAGGTTGGGGGTGGGGGAGGGGGTCCGTGCTGGGGTGGAGGTTGGGGTTTGGGGAGGGGGTCCGTGCCGGGGTGGAGGTTGCGGGGTGGAGGTTGGGGGGTGGGGTCCGTGCCGGGGTGGAGGTTGGGGGGGGGGTCCGTGCTGGGGTGGAGGTTGGGGGTTGGGGAGGGGGATCCGTGCCGAGGTAGAGGTTGGGGGAGGGGGGTCCGTGCCGGGGTGGAGGTTGGGGGGGGATCCGTGCCGGGGTGGGTGATGGGAGGGCAAATGAGTTGGTCCACCTGGCCAGGTGCCAGCCTCCAACAGTTGGACCCGTGCGGTCCATGCCACCTGGCTGGGGGAGGAGGGGATATGGGCAATGATGACATGTCGTTGTTCCCCTCCCCCCCCACCAGGCCGTCATGTTTTCAGACCATCCAGCGATGTTGGCCGCCGTGGTGGCAGCCGCTCATGTCTATGTTGCCCTGGATGAGGAGGAGGAGGAGCGTGCCAGAGAGGCGGCGCAGGCTGCCGCAGAGGGGCAGGCGGCAGCCGCCCAGGCTGGAGGGACACCTGACCGACAGGACGAGGAGGGGGAGGAGGACGTCGCGGCCCCACGGCAACGGAGGCACCCGAGGGCGCCCCGTGTGTACTGGCCCCGGCAGTCATACCAGGACCTCACGGACCGGGAATGCAGGAGGAGACTCCGGATGAGCCGGGAAACCGTGGCACACATCTGCCACCTGCTAGCACACCTGTCACCGCGTGGCACTGGCGGGGGACACCCTCTCCCCGTGTCCGTCAAGGTTACGGTGGCCCTGAACTTTTATGCAACGGGGTCATTCCAGGCACCGAGTGGGGACCTGTCCGGCATATCGCAGACATCGGTGCATCGGTGCATCCGGGCAGTGACAGATGCCCTTTATGCCATGGCGCACCGCTACATCCGCTTCCCCGTGGACCGGGCCAGCCAAGATGCCAGGGCCGTGGGCTTCTCTGCCGTTGCCGGGTTCCCCATGGTCCAGGGCGCGATCGATGGGATGCACGTCGCGGTGCGGCCACCTGCAGAGAACAGGGCCGTCTTCACTAATAGGAAGGGGACCTATTCGATGAACGTACAGGTGGTCTGCGACCACCGCATGATGATCCTGCACGTCTGCGCCCGTCACCCAGGCAGTGTACACGACTCATTCGTGTTGTCGCGGTCATCCATCCCCGGCATGTACGAGGGACGCCATCCCCGGCTGAGGGGCTGGTTGCTGGGCGACAGGGGCTACCCATTGCGATCGTGGCTGATGACGCCTATACGGAGGCCACGCAATGAGGCGGAGAACCGCTACAATGATGCCCATGTAGCGACAAGGGGAGTGATCGAGAGGTGCGTTGGCGTGCTGAAGATGCGTTTCAGGTGCCTGGACCTCTCTGGGGGCGCCCTCCAGTATCGGTCAGATAGGGTCGGCCGCATCATTGTGGTGTGCTGCGTCCTGCACAACATAGCCCAGCAGAGGGGCGATGTGCCGCAGGCAGAGGAGGGCGGAGTGGAGGAGCAGCAGGAAGAGGCGCAGTCCTCCTCAGATGAGGGGGATGGGGGCAATGGTCAGGGCAGACGGGGTAGACACAGGCGGGTGGCTGTCCACCGTTACCGGCTGGCCCAGCGGGCACGGGACAGACTGATAGACGCCCGCTTCACTGACTAGATGGGCGTGGGAATCGGGTAGTATGGCCACAGACCGCACACCATGGCAACAGCCAACCACCCACACCCCCCACCCATCCACCCACCCAGCACAATCACCCCCCTCCCCAACCCCACACACCCCACACGCATGCACACCACCCCCCCCCCACCAATTGCCGATCCACCGGCGGCACAACGGGCCGGGCTCACCCAGTTGCGGGTGGACGCGTGTCTATCGCAGGCCATGGAGGATGATGACAACCCGCCTCCGATGAGCTCCTGGCTCTACATCGTTGGACTATGTCTGACCCATGGCCACAGTACCACCATCCACCCGGACCATCCCTGCATGCGGCTGTGACACTGCAGCGCACGGTCCCGTCCTCTGCCCGGGGGATGTTGAGGGCGGCACCGGGGGAAGGGGGCAGACTCACCTGGGGCTGAGGTAAGACCACCCGTCACACACACACTTGCGCTCAACGTACATGACACGCCCGCACACTTTGGACAGAGCACAAAGGCAGCTTCGGTAGGTGTAACATTGACTTTAATAACCAAAGGAGTTCATGCACGTGCCCTAGCCCCTAAAACTCATCTGTGCCCTGCACCCGTGCCAACTTACTCAGTGTCTAATTGTTTGGCCTTACGGGCCCTTTGACTACGTCTACGTGGTTCCCCAGACGGTACAGCAGAACTGGAGGTGGACTCCTGTGATTCCTGCCCTCTGACACTGGATCCCTTTGGCGGCCGTTTCCTGGGGCGTCCTGGCCTAGATGGGCCAGGCTGCGGCCCAGGCGACGGGATGGCGAGCTGCCAGCCTGTCCTGCCCGTTGCCCACCCGATGCACCTGGGACGGAAGGGGGGGAGTCCGAGGTGTCGCGGTGTACCGGGACCTCCCCTACAGAGGGAGCCGGGACGGACCACACCACCTCCTCCTCCATCGGGGTGCCCGATGGCCCCCAGGCCTCTACATGGGTGGGGGATGCGAACGGACTGGCCATCCGACGCGCCCCCAACATCTGGCGCTGCCAGTCCTGGAGGCCCGTGCTGGTATCGACAGGGGTCTGCAGGTTTGCAGCCATGGAGCCCAGGGGGTTGTCAAACCCTGTCTGTGACAGTGCGACGCCGGCTCGCACATGGCCACTGGCGCCGATGCCCTCAGCGATGGCCTGCTGAGACTGGGCCATGGCCTGCTGAGACTGGGCCATGGCCTGCAGCGACTGGGCCATGGCCTGCAGAGACTGGGCTATGGCCTGCTGAGACTGGGCCATGGCCTGCTGAGACTGGGCTATGGCCTGCAGAGACTGGGCCATGGCCTGCAGAGACTGGGCTATGGCCTGCTGAGACTGGGCCATGGCCTTCTGAGACTGGGCTATGGCGTTGAGCGCCTCTGCCATCTGGCGCTGGCACTGGCTCATGGCCTCCTGTGAGAGGGCAGCCATTTCCTGGGCCACAGACACCGCCTGCACGGAAGGCCCCAGGCCTCGCAAACCGTTCCCCATGTCTGACACCGTCGCACCCATTGCCTCCACCGCGGACGCCACCCGTGCGGTGTCAGCCTGGGTGGCACGCATGACCGGGACCACTCCCAGCTCCTGGACACGGGTGGACTCCTCCACCTGCGACCGCAGCCGCCGCAAGCCACCCGTCACCCTATTCGATCGTCTCCGTGTCGGTGGTTGCATCGGATCTATGTGTGGGTGTGGTAACTGCAGGAACCCGGGATCCATCTGGGCGGCAGATGTTCGCTTGGCCTGGGCTGCCCTCCGACCACCCGGTCCCTCTGCTGCTCCTACCTCCACCTGCTGTACCGGGACGGCTGTGTTGTGCGCACCAGTGAGTGTACCAGACGCCTCATCACTAAAGTTCCCAACCGTGGTGAGTGTTTCTGCGATGGTGGAGCGTGTTGGTGACAGCAGTGGCGTTGTGTCGTGCTCTTCGTCCCACTCTGACTCCATGGCACTTTGGGGTGGGGGTTCGTCTCCACCCATCCACTCTGAGTCACTGTCCGGTATTTCGTCTTCCCGGGTAGGGGTTTCCTGGGTAGTGCTGTCCCGGGTAGGGTTGTCCTGGGTAGTGGTGTCCCGGGTAGGGGTGTCCTGGGTAGTGGTGTCCCGGGTAGGGGTGTCCTGGATAGTGGTGTCCTGGGTAGTGGTGTCCTGGCTCGGATGTGACGGGGGCCTGTGGCTGCCCCCCTCATCGCCGGGTGGTCGCTCCCGCACGTGACGGGGGTGTCGTCTCCCTGTTGCTCCAGGTCTCTCCGTCTCCCGTGGTGTGCAAGGGGCATCCTGCGGGCGTCGCATGCTGGAGGGTGCGGGTCTCTCCGTCTCCTGTGGTCTCCGAGGGGCATCCTGCGGGCGTCGCATGCTGGAGGGTGCGGGTCTCTCCGTCTCCTGTGGTCTCCGAGGGGCATCCTGCGGGCGTCGCATGCTGGAGGGTCCGGGTCTCTCCGTCTCCCGTGGTGTGCGAGGGGCATCCATGCGGGCGTCGCATGCTGGAGGGTCCGGGTCTCTCCGTCTCCCGTGGTGTGCGAGGGGCATCCTGCGGGCGTCGCATACTGGAGGGTCCAGGTCTCTCCGTCTCCCGTGGTGTGCGAGGGGCATCCTGCGGGCGTCGCATGCTGGAGGGTGCGGGTCTCTCCGTCTCCTGTGGTCTCCGAGGGGCATCCTGAGGGCGGTGTGCATCTGCGGGGATGGGTGCCTGGACGTTTGGTCCTGCGATACACAATGAAGCATGCATGGTTAGACATCAGGGAGTGATCAGGTGATACGGGGGAGGGGGATATAGGGGAGGGGGGATATGGGGACGGACTGTTGATGGCTCACTTGCTCGTGGGCCCCCGACCTCTGCATCAGCAACCTCCCGGTCCTCAGGTCCGCCAGCCAGTTCCAGGGCCCTTTCCTCGTGTACGGTCAGTGGCCTCTCATCAGCGGGCCCTCCTCCAGTCCTCACATGCTCCGTATTGTTGTGTGCGCGCTTCTCCTGTGGGGGGGGGGCGGTGGTGGCAGGGGTAAAAGGCAACAGTGTTAGGCAGGTATATGAATGCACGCCATCGGTTGCGCGTGCATTGCAGAGGTTAAGGTTAGGGCTGGATTCACTTGGGGATATGGGGGATATGGGGGAGGGGGGATATGGGGGAGGGGGGATATGGGGGAGGGGGTTATATGGGGGAGGGGGGATATGGGGGAGGGGGGATATGGGGGAGGGGGGGATATGGGGGAGGGGGAATATGGGGGAGGGGGGGAATTGGGGAGGGGGGGATATGGGGGAGGGGGGATATGAGGGAGGGGGGATATGGGGGAGGGGGGATATGGGGGAGGGGGGATATGGGGGAGGGGGGATATGGGGGAGGGGGGATATGGGGGAGGGGGGATATGGGGAGGGGGGATATGGGGGAGGGGGGATATGGGGGAGGGGGGATATGGGTGAGGCTCACCCTGCCTGCTCTGACGAGGTCGTTCACCTTCTTGTGGCACTGGGTGCCTGTCCGTGGTGTCAGGGCCACAGCGGTGACGGCCTCTGCCACTTCCCTCCACAGACGCCGGCTGTGGCATGGGGCAACTCTGCGGCCGTGCCCGGGATACATGGCGTCCCTCCTCTGCTCCACCGCGTCCAGGAGCGCCTCCACATCCCGTGACTCGAACCTCGGGGCTGAGCGACGGCCAGCCATCAAGTCGGGTGTTGCGGTCGGCTGTTCCGGTCGGGTGGGGGGGAGCTGCGCGGCCTTATGAGCCGTCACGCCGTGCAGCGCTGCACGGCGTGAACCACTGCGCAAACGCGGATCCCGTTACGTCGCTGCTAGCCCATTTCGGGCCGCAGACTATCGGCCCATTTTTAGGACGTGACGCAAGTGGGATTTGCGCCGTTTTTTGCGCCGATTGGCGGACGTTCCGCCGATAATGGAGAATTTCGCCCGGGAACTATACTTTGCAAGGAGGACAAACACCAGGGATGATCTGTGTTGTGTAATTCTATTCCAAACAATAACATGGGGACAGGATGAATTGAAATTAAATTCAAGCTCAGATTTACATTAGAAGTTTAATGAACAAGAAGATTTGAAATTGCCTTCACAACAGGCGCTGAAATGAATCCAAGCACTTTGAAAGTAAAAGCAATCTATTTCCATGGAACCCATAGAATCCCTACAGCGTAGGAGGAGGCCATTCAGCCCATTGAGTCTGTACTGACTCCCTGAAAGATCACACTGGGCTGGATTCTCCAAAAATGGGGTTATGTCCCCACACCGGTGTTTTTGCGCTGGCGTTTCACTCTGGACTTTCCTTAAGAATGTCCTGAGCGATTCGCCTACCTGCAGGGGGCTAGCAGGGCCCTGGGGTGCAGCTCGCAACACTGGCTGCGGATACGGGGCCCCGCACTTCCGGTCGGGAGTCTGCACATGAACACGGCGGCGGCACCCCCCCCCCCCCCCAGAGATCGCACGCGCCCGCGGGTCCATACTGCCCGATCGCTCCCCTGGCCATCCATGAAACTCCTCCACTGATTGATCCCCTTGCCTCCCACCAGGGCGGTTGCGGACTCACCCGCGGTTTCCGATGGCCGATACGTGGTCAGAACCACGCCCTCTGGAACTCGGCCAGTTTTGCGCAGAGAATCACGGGGGGAGGGGGGGGGGGCTCTGTCAATGGCCCCCTACCCGCACCACGTAGATCGCGTGCGAGCGATTCCCGGGGACCGGAGAATCGCTTCAGCGGCGAGTTCGTGATTTCCGGGTAAATGAGTATTCTCCGCCCCCACGCCGAACGCGATTTTGGTGCGGCGGCTCGGAGAATCCAGTCCCCTACCTAGATCCACTCCACGCCCTATCCCTAAAACCCCTAAGCTGCACATCTTTGGATGATGTCTTGTCCAGTCATTTGCTGCAGGCTACTCTCCACTCTGTAAATTGTAGATAATTAATATCATGCAGAGCATTTGTAACTGGAGTTTAAAATTTTTCTTTAAAAAAAGGCAGCATTGGCCATAATCAAGGAGCTTAGGAGACTGGTATCCAGACACAGTCAGGTAGAAGGAGCCACCATCGAGCGAAATGTGGAACGTGACTTAAAAAAGCATTGCTTCATTTTGAACTGAGGTGATATATCACAGATTTGTGCATCAGCATAAAGGTTGATAGATTAGTTGTGTGAATTTGGAATGTTGGGATGTCTGAAAGCAAAAGTCAAGGTGTGAATCATAGAAACAAGTACGGAGTAATACTGGAGACTCATGCTTGTACTCCCCACAGTGAGTATGAAAGCCAAATGTTCAGACAAGGTGAATCAAGTGGATAATCGGGAATTCGCCTATTTTCCAGGTGCTACACCACCTCCCAAATAAGGGCCCAAACTGAAAGGTGAGGAGCCTGCCTAAACCGGATGTTTCAGGGAAAACCAACACTGAGTGCAATTTTTAAAAATGTTTAAAACTCACCACAGTAACCGTTATTCCCAATCCCAGAATACAGACCTTGGACAACTGGACCAACATAAACTTATTCCAGAGTTCCTCGCGCCAACCTCCAGAACTCTGGACCTCCCGCCTGCTGCACTGGTAAGTGTCCCGAATATGGACCACTTGATGTTGCCTTGAGCAACAATGACAGCTTCCTTATGATGGACTCTGATGTCCAGTATTCGGAGCACCTCAGACCTCACACCCCTGTGATGGAGTGACATTGTACTAGGCTGGGGGCACCCAAAAGTTGCCACTCCAAAACTTAATCTGAGTATGACATGAAAAGTGTAATAATTCCAGGAGGTGCAGAGTGAAAGGTCAAACTGATTTATTTTAAACTGAAAATAAAGCCGCTACTATGGCACACAAAACCAACGTCCCATCCCAGGACTATTGGGAACTGCTGGTCCGGGTCTGGGAGCTACATTGAAAGATGCTGCTCATGAGCCGCTGCTGAGTAGGCCTCCACCTGCTCACCATGGGAACTAGGAAGCCCGCGGAGTGATCAATCAGCAATCCCCCATGGTCCTCATGAGGGTTATCACAAAAAGACAAGGGAAACAAAAGCTTCTTCAGTCTTTTTGTGAGTCACACTGCAGGAGAGCAATGGCTGCAAATCTAACTTCAACGTTTTCCTTCTGCAGTTTTAACCATTCAAGCAAAAATGACTGGGGGTTTTCAGGACCGTTGTGCTGGGACCCGCCCTGGGAGACTCAAATGCCCACCCAATAGTCCATTGAATTTCGGTGGGACCAATAAACCTCGGCGCTGGGCGGGACCAGAAAACTTCACTCAATGCGAAGCAGGGGACGGTGTAAGCAGACTCAGATATATGGGGCGGGATTCTCCGTTGGCCGAGCTGGAATCGGGAAATGCGATTGGGCAGAGAATGGCGTGTGAGGCGGAAATCATGGCCGGTGCCGGGCACCCGACAAAACGTCATGCTCCGGTGCCTCGATAGCGACGTCAGTGGAGTATAGTAAACGCCATTGGCATATTATTAGTGGGCCTGACATGGCATTCTCCGGGGCCTCCGCCATGAGGAATTACCAATGGCGAGTTTCACTTGTGGTTTGAAAAGTGTCCATCATCGCCATAGTGTGCTGACCATTGTGTCGCTGTCTGGGGGCTTCTGCCAAGGCTGACTGCCCACTGTGAGCTTAGTTCCATGGGTCATATGGATTGCCCCCCAGGCCACACTCCTAAGTGTCCTTTGGCCCTAGCCGACCTATCAACAGGATGGACGTGCTCCAGCGCAACCAGTGCCATCTTTTTTGCTGGTAAGAGTTTGTGTGGGGAGTGGGCCTCTCGAATGCCAATCCCGACCCCAGCGAACCTGGCACCGTTTTTCATTGGGATCGCTCATGTTCCACATGGTGCCGGTGCTAGCCCAGTTCCGGTTCCGGAATTGATCCTTGACCACCGCCAATGTTTCTGTCTTGGAAGTTCACCGATTCTGTCCCAGCATCAGCACTTAGGGCATGATTCTCCGGCCTCGTTATGTTCTCACTGAAGTGAAACGAGGCCGGTAAATAGCGCGAGGGGCCAAAACTGAGAACCGTGCCAGGTTTGCGATGTAACCCGCTTCCATCGGCAAAAACGGGATCTACCCATAGCATGGCGAAAAACCAATTATCACCACTTAAGCTCCATTCCCATACAATTAACGAAAGCCATCCCATATCCAATGGCCTCCCGTCATTTAGCGGCCTCCCCAGCAATGGTCACGCTGGCGCTGATTAGTACTCCTTTTGAAAAACGTAAACCTGGCGGAAGGGCTCCCGTGGGGAGCCGAGGTGGTGAGTAGCCACCTTTGCTCGCAGGCAAAGAGACCGGGGGCACTCGACTTGCCACCCAGCCCTCGACGGGGGGTGGGGGACCCTCGGCTCATGATCGGGGACCCTCGGATGTGGGTGGGGAATCCTCTGCAGGGGTGGGCTGCCATGGGATTGTGGGGGGACGTGACGGGGGGGCAACCGGAGGAAATCACTTGCAGGGCAACACCATGCCAACCTCTGGATCGGGGGCAAGCCTTGTCCCTGCCCGTCTGCCCCACCGACCACCCATAACCACCATCGATTGATGAGGCCTCTGGACATGCGGCTGAAGGCTATTGCTAATAGGGAATTGGCAATGATGGTTAAAGGAGCACTTCTCACCACTCAAGTGGATTCCCATGGATGGGTGGGCCATGTAGCGTGTGGGAGTCATTGCCTATCACACCTTGATGCATGGACACTGTGCCTGAACACTGCGGGAGGCAACACCAAACACGCAGCAGCCAACATCTGAACACCCAGGGGATGGGACACAACTCTGGGGACATATCCATGGCCAGATTGTGGTTGAGTGGGGAGGGGAAGATGCCTGGAGAGATGGGCCAATGGTTCGGAGGTCGGCCCACATTGGGGAAGAATGTGATAGAGGCATCATACTGGTTGTGCACAAGGGTCTTTATTGTGTGTAACAATTCCACACTCTCCCATTGGTGCTGTGCCCCCTCCTGCCCCCAACCCCCCCCCTCACCCCTACCTACCCACCCCTTTCCACCCCATTCCCCCTCCCACAGGTGCTCTCAGTATTCCTTGATGTGCTTGGCCCTCCTAGCTCTACCACTACATCTAGGTGTGTCCTCAGGATGCACATCAGAGGTGGAGAAAGCCAGCTGCTAACGTCATCCCATGGTCTTTGATGCCCCTGGCGGGCATCCTCTGTGGGCTCTGGGGTCAGAGGGCCCGGCTCTCTTGTCGGCAACAGCCCAGCCATGCTGCCCTGTCCCGTGTGCTGCCTGCGACATGCAGCCTCATCAGAGGGGTCGAACTCAGGGGAGCTGGTAACAATTGTCGCCACTCCATGTGATGGGTCTGGGTTGGCACACAACGACCCTCAGGTATGGCCGTCACCGAATGCGCAATGCCTTGGACGCCTCCACTCATGGTGCTGACATCGTGCACCAGGCCCTCCACTGTTGCTACCATCCTAGCAGTGTTGGCCTCAGTTCCATTGCCAGCGACATCTCCTCCATAGCCTCTGGGCTTCCTCCAAGCGACTATGGTCCTGCTGGAGTATCGTTGACACTCCCTCTGATTGTCCCGGCCGCTCCCTTCTGGCTCCATCAGCTCCGGGATAGCCTGTACCACTGGCTCAGCATCAGGACGGGACCCAGCTGGGTCCTGGGATCCAGCAGACCTCTGACTGCTGTCTTGCCCAGGGGTTCCTGCTGTAGAGGGTGCCATCTCTGCTACTCCACTACTGGGCCGATATCTGGGGTTTGAGTATCTGTGTGTGTCTCTCTCCAGCTGGCACTGAAACTTCAGAGGCCAGGGGATGTCGCACTGGGACACTTCCACTGAAGAGAGCACTGAATCAAGCCTGCCGTTTATTCCTAACCGGCAGCCTGAGGCTTATATCACACAGATCTCCAGACCCCTACCAATACCCAGGTGATTCTCTCTCTTGCCGGTGGTGCAACACCCACCCGGTTCCTACTTCGCTAGAGTAGCTTTCCCAAGAGAGAGAATAGGACACTGCTGTTTATTTCCTAACCAGCAGTCTGTCCTGAGTGAATCGCTCAAGATGACCCTCGATTCTTGGACCCGGAATTAAGGTGAGGAATATTTTAACAATGACTTGGTCAGAGATCGCTGGTGAAAGATTGAAGAATTTAAACGACTCCAATTATCATCAAATCAAGGTTTATTGCAAAACCCAGGTCAAAATCATCAACAGAAGAAAATATAATAAAATCTTATGCTCTAACACAAACTAAGTCTATTCAAAAGTAATATAACGGACACAACGAAAATTCTTATGATTACACAGTTTTTAGCAATAGCACAAAGCACAAAACAAGTTCCCTTCCCCAAAGCCTCAACCACTATTAAAGTCAAGGGAGTTTCGCAAGCTGCTGCAGGGTACTTACGGTCACAGGCTGCAGAGGTCAAGTCAGGGGTGCAGAGGTCGAGCCAAGAACGAAGAGACCCCCAATCGAAAACACAGCCCCTTTTATATTGTTTTACTTGGCTTTGTCCTGTGTTCGGCCAGCCCCTTTTGCATTGACAAGGTAAGGTTTAAAGTTCCCGCTGGTCCCGCCCCCTTTGAGCCGGTCAGAGCTGTATGTTTCCGGGTATTCCTCGCAGGTCCGCTCCTTCCAGCTAGGCAGACCTGCGCGATTTGAATTTGGCGCTGGCTCCGCCCCCTCCTTCCAGTGAGTTTCTGCCGGTAGCTTCTGTCAAGATTGGAGTACCTCCCCTAGGTCCGCCTCCAACTTGGTTTTTTCTACCGTCTGCGATTTGAATTTGGCGCTGGCTCCGCCCCCCTCCTCCCAGTGAGTTTCTGCCGGTAGCTTCTGTCAAGATTGGAGTACCTCCCCCAGGTCCGCCTCCAACTTGGTTTTTTCTACCGTTTATCTTCAAGGGGCTTTTCCAGCGCAATATACTGAGCCCAGACAGTCTGTTTTCTAGGATAACGAGGTTAAGCTCTCTTGTGAAGAATTTCAGTGTCTTCCAGCTGCTCCGGAGATGGCTGCTATTCTCACCTCGCTATGTTGATGGGGTGTTAATTGGATTCTGCTCTGGTGGAGGCCAGGTCATTTACATTTGCATGGGGCTATGACCATCCCATTGTCCTGCTTGCAGGCAGGCCTCCTGTGTATTCCCGTGCCCCTTTGTCTGTGTTTTGATGTTATCTCGTTGTCTGGCTCCTTCTTCCTTGTAGCTCCTAGGGGGGGGTTTGTAAATACTTATGTACTTATGTCCCTACTCAGCTCAGCGGACCAAGCCTGCTGGGAAAACTGGTTCCGTTCTCTTGGCTGAAAAGTCAGTTTACAGTCTCTGAGTTTTTATTCTTGGGCAGTTCCAAAAAGGCCGAATTGCCCGAAAACCTTACAGATGCCCCTTCGATACGTCCCTACCTGCTTGGACCGTATCGACACAGGTGAAGGGCAATTATTTCCTTTTGTGTGGACCGTAGGCCCCCCCTCAACAACATGCGAAACTACAAGTCCCAAGACAGTTCCCTTAATCTAGGCTACCCCTGATTTCAATGAAAGGGAAAGACAAGACCATACTTAATTCAAACAGACAGTAACATATACACATTTCACCGGAACCCCAAACGTAAGGGTCCCTGTACATATATCACAATCAAGTACACATTTCACCGGAACCCCAAACGTAAGGGTCCCTGTACATATATCACAATCAAGTAACTGAAACCCGCGAATCCATACAACTATTTACAATTGCATCTCTTTATTTCACCAAGGATCCTCCTTTCTTGGCTGCACTTCGCTTCTTCCCGTTGAAGGCTCTTCATTTATCCTCCATCGTCGATACCTGCAGCTGAGAGGTTTAGTCCAACTGAGGCGACAGCATAATGTACCCCCTGTACAACATTTCCTTTGTGGGGGCAAACACTAAACCATTCTCAGGCCCCCCCCTGGTGGTGATCGGACAGTTGTGAGGGTCGATCGGTTGGGCTGTGGGCAGGGGTCGCTTTACCTGAACCAGCAGTTCGGTAGCTTCTACAGTCATCCCTTCCCTGGGCGTTACACATCCCTCCCCACTGCGGTCAATTTATCCCGTTCCCTGGGTTCTGCCACCACCTTACAAAAGTGATTAATGCCCCTTGTGGACATGCCTTGGTAGATCCCCATGAACACAAATAAATGCCCTGGTCAGAAGCCCCCCACTTATCCCAGCAAATGGTGATCCTACCCGGTGACCCCGTGATGGTCCGGTAGGTGTTGGTGTCCGGGCGTTCCCAGTCCGAGGACCGATCCCTCATGTCCAGCCTCAGCTTCCTGGGCCACCACCATCTCCCCAAAGGAACGTCCCCCTCACAGGTTAAACACACCCGCCTGCCCTCAGTCACCCTAACCCGGTCAGTCGAAGGACTCTTCTGTCTCGCCTCTGGTCCCACCATCGCCAAGATCATCAAACTCCACATCGTCGGGTGCCCCATCTGTAAAAACAAAACACATCCTTGCCTCCACAGAACTACCTACCTTAAAGCGCATGGGTTCTATCCAGCGGCAGCAGCAGCTCCCGCTTTGAAGTTGCCGCAGCCTGTCTGTGATTCTGTGTTTACAGACCGGCTCCCCAGGGTCCTAGTGCCTGCTGCTATCCAGCGGCAGCAGCAGCTCCCGCTTTGAAGTTGCCGCAGCCTGTCTGTGATTCTGTGTTTACAGCCCGGCTGCACCAGGGTCCTAGTGCCTGGTGCTTCATCATTTTACCATTGCACCAGGCGCTTCTGTGTTCCCACGATCCTAAATACTTCACACACAACTACACACTAATTAGAACTAACAGGGGGGGAAATGCTATATACAATGCCACCCGTCTCCGGGTGGCCAAATTAAAACTGTGCCCCACTAAACTGGGGCAGTTCACCTGTTTGGTCCAACGGCTCGGGCCAGACCGTCCCCTCCCGGGGGTTCGGGCTGCCCCTTGCCTCTCCTTCCCCAACAGGGTTCGGGGATCCCTCAGCGTTCCCTTCTACTCGGGCCCCCTTACTGCGGGACCGGGTTCTAGGGAGGTGTGATGGGGACCATCTTAGAGGGGGCTTGGAGACCCGATTGCTCCTTCGTCCCCTGACTGGTTCCCAAACCCAAGGTGATACCTCCACTTCCTCCGCCTCCTTAGCCTCTATACTAAGGCAGGCCACCTGACCCACAGGTAAGGGCTTGGGAATCGTTACTGTCCCTGGGCTGGGTGCTTGCAGCACTGTCGGTTTCTTTGGGACTGCCCCTTCGGGACAGCACCTTGTCACCGGTTGTGTGACCGTGGAGTCAGGGACCTCCCCCACCGTCGTTAATTCTACGGGGGGTTTCTCCACTACCACCCCCAGTCTTCCCCTCACCTTGCTCTTTCTTGCCCTTATGGGGTGGAACAATTTAAATTGACTGATGTGGCGTTCGCATGGGTCCCACCTTAAGGGATTTAAACTGCAAATAGCCGCTGAGGCAGCCTCCAGAATGGGACCCTGCACCTGGACCGGACCAGGGTCTGGGGCTAGAACTACCCCTACGCTCCCTTTTTCCTGAGGCTGCTCCCTGGGTAGTCATACGGGTTCTTGTGGTGTGGGTGTGGGCAGGCCCTGGCCCGTTGCCATTGCCACCTGTCCCGACCCAGCTGCTAGGCTCTGCAAAAAGGCTAAAAGTTTCTTTACCTCGAAGGTTTCCGGGGCAGCTGCTCCTGCCGCCGGGGTCTGACTCTCTACTGCGGGAGCCCTCTCCTCCTTGCTAGGGTTTTTACATTCCCTCTTGAAATGCCCGGCTTTCCCACACCCGTAGCATACCGGTTTCTTGTCGGAGGTCCGGGTGCCCTCATGTTTCCACTCTCTCTTAGGGGCTGCTGGCACGATTTCGTGCACTTTACCCTTAAGGGGCTTGTCCTCACCCCTCTCCCCGTTACGATATGCGAGGGTAAGTTTCCTAAGGACCTCTTCCTCATTAAGGGCCGGGGTCTGCGGGTCGAACCAGTGTTCGGCTTTTGCCCTAACGTTAGGGAGACAGTTGGCAACTAGGGTCTTCAGCCAGTGGGCGGTTCTTTCCCTTAAATTCCGTCTATCCGCGGGAACCCCGCATGCCTCCATATAGACAGTCCACAGTCTGTCTGCGAACATGGTGGGAGATTCCCCTGGTTGCTGCTTGGTTTCCCCCACCCTCATGAAAGGGCTCCCCAGATTCAAGCCCATCGCCTCCAGAACAGCAGTCTGTGCGGCCGCCCATGTGTCAGGTCTTCCCCCATTCCCAGAGGTCACTGTCCTGCATAGCTGTGCATCTAGGGTCATCAGGAGCATCCTTATTTGCTCCCCCTCGTCGCAGTCATTAATGCTGGCTGCCTGCTCCACCTCCATAAAATGAAGCGACGGATCCCCCTTTGGAGTTAGCCTGGGAACGTGGGCCACCATCCCCCTGAGCGCGGATGCCCCATGAGGAATGATAATGTCGCCCTCAACCGGTCCCCTATTCGCCAGCCCCGCCGGGGGACCATACCTTCTTTGTCTGACAGGGCACATCCGCCCTACCTGGGGTTCCTGCTCCTCCTCCCCACTGTCCAGCTCTCCTGCCCCGTTGGGTAGCCCCCCTGTCCCCGGGCTAACTACCCATATAGGAGACGCCGCTATCTGGGGATACACCACTGACCCCCCTTGGACCTGCCCCTGACCGGGCGGTCCAAACCCTACCTGCTGACCCGGCCCCATCACCGGCATCCCAGGCAGCGGTCTGTCCCCATCCCATGGGGACCCACATACGAAACCAGGCGGACACGCCGCCAGCTGGGGGTACCCTGCCGACCCCCCTTGGACTTGCCCCTGAACGTGCAGTCCGATCCCCCCCTGCCGGCCCGGACACAATCCCGGTGCCTCAGGAGGCGGTCTATTCCCCTTGGCCTTTGGGGAATCATCCGCTGCGAGGAGCACCTTGCCCCTAGGGAACCCCCCCGGACCTACCAGGTGTATCTGTCCCCTGAACCTGGACAAGGTCTCCTCCAACTCCGTTATTCGTGCCTGGCACGGCCCGTGGGCACAGTCCCCTACTTCCTCGCGAGCCACTCGGTACGCTGCCTGGATGTCCCGGAACTTCCCCTCCAGCTTCCTACACTGCTCTGTACTCCGAGCATAGAGTTCCTGGAGCCTCCGTTCCTTTTCTTTACCCTCCACTATCTGGCAGTGGAGATAGTCCTTCTCACACCGGTTAGACTCGCTTTCCTGTTTAATTTCTGCCAATTCCTCCCGCAGTCGTTCCGCTGCGCTAGCGCTGTCCCCTGCGCTGGCCTTCACTTCTCTCAACTCCTGCTCTAACTCTTCGACCCTTTGCTCTGTTTTGACTACCTGCTCGGACAGGCAAACCAGCCAAACTGCCTTCTCCAAGTGCTTTTTGTGCGCCTTACTTTCTGTCCATGCAGCCGCTGCCATTACCGGTTGCTCCGCATTGATTAGTTCTGAGACCCAAGGTTTGGTGAGGTTGACCTTTTGCCACAAATACGAGGAGATTCTCTCCTCCATTTTACTTTGTTCCCTCACCCCCTCTGCCAAGTCACATACTCCAAACCACCGGGGTCCTGCCGCGGTCGCCATTGTAGAGGGTGCCATCTCTGCTACTCCACTACTGGGCCGATATCTGGGGTTTGAGTATCTGTGTGTGTCTCTCTCCAGCTGGCACTGAAACTTCAGAGGCCAGGGGATGTCGCACTGGGACACTTCCACTGAAGAGAGCACTGAATCAAGCCTGCCGTTTATTCCTAACCGGCAGCCTGAGGCTTATATCACACAGATCTCCAGACCCCTACCAATACCCAGGTGATTCTCTCTCTTGCCGGTGGTGCAACACCCACCCGGTTCCTACTTCGCTAGAGTAGCTTTCCCAAGAGAGAGAATAGGACACTGCTGTTTATTTCCTAACCAGCAGTCTGTCCTGAGTGAATCGCTCAAGATGACCCTCGATTCTTGGACCCGGAATTAAGGTGAGGAATATTTTAACAATGACTTGGTCAGAGATCGCTGGTGAAAGATTGAAGAATTTAAACGACTTCAATTATCATCAAATCAAGGTTTATTGCAAAACCCAGGTCAAAATCATCAACAGAAGAAAATATAATAAAATCTTATGCTCTAACACAAACTAAGTCTATTCAAAAGTAATATAACGGACACAACGAAAATTCTTATGATTACACAGTTTTTAGCAATAGCACAAAGCACAAAACAAGTTCCCTTCCCCAAAGCCTCAACCACTATTAAAGTCAAGGGAGTTTCGCAAGCTGCTGCAGGGTACTTACGGTCACAGGCTGCAGAGGTCAAGTCAGGGGTGCAGAGGTCGAGCCAAGAACGAAGAGACCCCCAATCGAAAACACAGCCCCTTTTATATTGTTTTACCTGGCTTTGTCCTGTGTTCGGCCAGCCCCTTTTGCATTGACAAGGTAAGGTTTAAAGTTCCCGCTGGTCCCGCCCCCTTTGAGCCGGTCAGAGCTGTATGTTTCCGGGTATTCCTCGCAGGTCCGCTCCTTCCAGCTAGGCAGACCTGCGCGATTTGAATTTGGCGCTGGCTCCGCCCCCTCTTTCCAGTGAGTTTCTGCCGGTAGCTTCTGTCAAGATTGGAGTACCTCCCCTAGGTCCGCCTCCAACTTGGTTTTTTCTACCGTCCGCGATTTGAATTTGGCGCTGGCTCCGCCCCCCTCCTCCCAGTGAGTTTCTGCCGGTAGCTTCTGTCAAGATTGGAGTACCTCCCCCAGGTCCGCCTCCAACTTGGTTTTTTCTACCGTTTATCTTCAAGGGGCTTTTCCAGCGCAATATACTGAGCCCAGACAGTCTGTTTTCTAGGATAACGAGGTTAAGCTCTCTTGTGAAGAATTTCAGTGTCTTCCAGCTGCTCCGGAGATGGCTGCTATTCTCACCTCGCTATGTTGATGGGGTGTTAATTGGATTCTGCTCTGGTGGAGGCCAGGTCATTTACATTTGCATGGGGCTATGACCATCCCATTGTCCTGCTTGCAGGCAGGCCTCCTGTGTATTCCCGTGCCCCTTTGTCTGTGTTTTGATGTTATCTCGTTGTCTGGCTCCTTCTTCCTTGTAGCTCCTAGGGGGGGGTTTGTAAATACTTATGTACTTATGTCCCTACTCAGCTCAGCGGACCAAGCCTGCTGGGAAAACTGGTTCCGTTCTCTTGGCTGAAAAGTCAGTTTACAGTCTCTGAGTTTTTATTCTTGGGCAGTTCCAAAAAGGCCGAATTGCCCGAAAACCTTACACTGCCTCCACCTGATGTCCATCAGCAAAAGTGTATTGCTCACCAGATTATGCCCCAGAAGCCTGACAATTAACATGTCCCACCGAGGTGCGTGCACCTGCGCTGGTGGAGCGTGGGGTTGCAGCTGTGATGCCTCGACTGTGTCCTCTGGGATGGGCCAGTGCCGTCGCCTGGAGGACCTGTGGAAGAATGGACATGTGGTCAGTAGGAGGGTTGGGCCAGTCAGTAAGGCAATCACTACTCACACTTGACAGGTCCTCCGGGTGGGACCTGGTGGTTCCTCACCTCTGCGGCATCCGCCAGCCTCTGCGTTGGTGACCACCCTGTCCTCGGTCACCCCAGTCACCTCCAGGGCACCCTCCTTGAAGGTGGTGATGATTCATATGTCCAATACACCACCTCTGGTCTGGGTCTTCTCCTGGCGATTGTGGGAGAGCATCAGAATTCCCGCTCATTTTCGAGATGCAGCCTCCTACAAGGACAGAGCTTACAGCTTACAGCACAGATCCTCACCATGTGCTGAGTGCATAGACTGGTTCGGACAGGCATAGGTCTTTAGTTTAATCTAACATCGTGTTAGCTCACAGTGAAAGTATGTTCAACAGTTTCTAACTTAATAAAATAGTGTTGCACTATTTTAAGTGTTGGTTGGCTGTATGTGTTCCATGGATCCAGAACACCCAACACATCAGTGGGAGGGGGGTGTGTAGGATGTCTTTTGGGAGTGGGTGGTTTGGGGGAGAGGGGTGGTGTGAATGAAGGATTGGGAGATTTTAAGGGAGAGTGGGAGTGGAGTGAGGGTTAGGGTCGCATGGAGAGTTAGGGGGTGGATGCTCGCAGGGGAGGTGCGTAAAACCTAGGGGGGGGGGGGTAGCCGTTGGTGTCTGCTCACTCATGCTGCCTGGTGTAGGTCGTTGACCTATTTCCTGTACTGGAGGCCAGTCCTCTTCGTCATACTCCCGGCACTCACAGTCGCCGCCAGCTCATCCCAGACAGCATGGGCTGCCCTGCAGCTCACCTCCGGGTCCATCTGGGGAACAGGACATCCCTCCTGGCCTCCACTACGTCCAGCAGCCTCCCAGGTCAGCGTACTCGAATCTTGGGGTGCCAGCGAAACAGCTGGCGAGATTTCATTTGCAGTGTGAAGCCTGTAGGGCCTCATTAAATGGACCAATTAATGTTAATGGCATTGCCGGCTTCACTGGGCCGAGCGCCGGGTAGCTTGCGAAGGTTCCTGCTCACTACAACACTTCAAAATCTTTCCGGAGAATCGCGCTCTTCGTGTCTGAAACGGAGAATCCCGCCCATGGTCTTTCAGAATGCTTCAAATATAGTCTAAACAGGTACAGAACTGAGGAACCAACTTACTGTTTAATTCATAAGTTATTTCACTGGTTGTATAATCATGTAAATGTATTGTGCACACGATGAACGATTGTCAAATAACTGGAAGCTGTGCAATCAAAAGTGGACATTCATTTGACATGGCACAGACATTTAATTCATTCAGAGAAGACATGTTTCTTTTTTTGTCTCTATTTGATTGCCACCTCCTCAAGTGTGCAAAGATTGTACTTTGTACGACAATTTTAAGTGATGGATACTCCTGTCACTTTGACGAATGGATGGGTGTTAAACAAGGAGATGAGCCTTTCATCATTTAGGTTTGTGTTGTCTCATAGGTAATGTTAAGCCAAATCTTGATTTGCAGATCTGATTGCAAATATTATATAAGAAGTCACTGGTTTTACAGCATGTTCAATTTTCCTCTAATATTCAAATTGTATTATTACAGAGACTTGTCCATTTGGATTTGTCCAAGGTCGTTACATCAGTTGTAGTGGGATCCAACTACCAGACACTGTGCGCGTGATTCTCCGGCCTCGTTACGCTGTCGCTCAAGCAAAATGAGGCCAGTGAGTAGCCGGAGGGGCAGAAAACGAGAACCACACCAGGCACCAGTTTGCGATGCAACCAGCCCGCTCCAGTAGGTGAAATCAGGATCTCGCCATAGCGTGGCGAGAAATCAATTATCAACACTAAAGCCCCATTTCCATACACTTAGTTGGAGCCACTCCTTATCATACGGCCTCCCGTCATCCATCGGCCTCCCCAGCAAGTGGTCACGCTGCCGCCGATTGGTACTCCTCTTGAAAAACCTGAACCTGGCAGAAGGGCTTCTGTCGGGAGCTTAGGAGGTGAGTAGCCATCTTTGTTCACAAACAAAGAGCTGTGGGGTGCTGGGCATGACACCCCAGTGCTCAGCTGGGTTGCGGACCCTCGGCTGGGGGTGGGGGACCCTTGGCTGAGGGTGAGCCGCTATGGGAGGGTGGGGGTGGCGAGGCACTGGACGGCAACCGGGGTGGAGGAAACCACTCGCAGCACCACCACGCCAACTGCTGGATCGTGTGTACCCATCCCGGGAGCAACGCTTGTCCCTGCCCGTCTGCCTCAATGACCACGCATAACCCCCACCAACTGCCGAGGCCTCTGCCCATGTGGTTAAGGCTATTGCTAATAGGGAATTGGCAGTCGAGGTAAAGTGAGCATTTCACACAACCCAAGTGGATTCTCCTGGGTAGGCAGGCCATGTAGCTGTGGGAGACATTACCTAGCATCCCAATCAGACATGGAATGCCCGGATACTGTGCTTGAACACTGCGTGAGGCAACACCACACACGCAGTAGCCAACATCCGAACGCCCAGGGGATGGGACACAGCTCCGGGGACATGACCATGGCCAGAGGGTGGGTGAGTACCATGGGGAGGGGACCATCACCCGGTCCAGTGGACGTTATGAGCAGTTGTCCTGGGTACAGGATCTGGGTCCGCTGAGGGGAATCGCTGCGTCCGGGTGTGCGTGGGCAGGGTGAGAGGTAGGGGGATGGATCAATGGGGGAATGGAGTGCCCCGGGGTAGGAGCCACACCTGTTTGTCAGTCTAACACCCTCTCCCAAATCCTTATAAATATTGAAGGCTATGGCAGGGATATTGGACGCAGAATTTGCCCTAGTGGTGCTGCTGCTAGGCCGGGCAGCCAGGTGCTGGAGACGGTGGCTGCAGCAGCACCTGCAGATGCTCAAGGCGGCAGCTCATATGCTGGACCCCGTCCCACACCCTGAGGTCTCGGACACCCATTAGGCCAGGGAGGGACCTAAAGGTGGCCCAGGGTGTCGGTAGTCATTCGAACAGATGATGGACAACGCATGCCGCAGGAGGCTCAACCTCAACAAGGGGACGGTGCAGAAGGAGAAGGCGGAGGACACAGGCTCCCAGTGGCCATCAAGGTCACCCAGCCCTGAACGTTTCCACCTCGGCATCATTCCAGGGCTCGCGTCGGGACCTGTGTGGTATCTCACAGGCCACAGACCACAGGTGCATCTGGCAGGTCATGATTGCCCTGTATGCCCAGGCGAAAAACTACATCATCTTTGACATGGACCAAACCCAACAGGATGCCCGGGCAGTCGGTTTTCTCCACTGTTACCGGGATGGCCCAGGCCCAGGAGGGTCATGGATGCCACACATGTCACCCTGCTCCATGGCCCTCTGGGGGTGCCCTATGTTACCAGAAATGGGGTCCACTCCCTCAACATACAGCTCGTGTGCGACCACCACATGAAGATCACGCTTCCCAAGGAGTGTGCATCACAGATACATCCTGGGACAGTTGGTCATCCCCGGCCTCTTCGAGGATCACCCAGGATAGGTGGCTGACTCTTGAGGGTAAGGGGTACCCGTTGAGGACCTGGCTAATGACACCAGTACGCAGGCTGGTGGCCAAAACGGATACCCAGTACAATGAGGCCTATGTGGTCACTCAGGCTGTGATTGAGAGGTGCATCGGACTTCTCAAGATGCGGTTTCGATCCCTCGACCACTCCGGTCGCCTGCTTTGTGGTGGTCTGCTGTGCCCTCCAGAAACGGGCACAGCAGCATGGCAAAGTGCTGGAGTTTGGCGATGAGAAGCATGTGGCCACCTCCGAGAAGGAGGAGAATGAGGATGATGAGGTGGCACTGGACCATCAGGGTCTGGAGGACGCCGCCGGGGAGAAACCTGAGGACCAGTCGGAGGCTGCTGTAAAGGCAGCAGCGGCGAGGATCCGGCAAGCCCAGAGGGCCAGGGAAGCACCTCATACTTGCCCGATTCACTTAGGACGTGGCTTGGTCCGTGACCCCCCACTCCCATTTCCCACCCTTCCAAGGTCTCTATTACATCACTCCAGGGTGCTGGGCCTGCGTCAGCACTGTCAGCAGGTCACTGTGGGGGGCAGGATGGGTGATGATAAATTGCAGAGAGCTGGGCACCAGTGCTCCTCAATCTATGCCATAGTCTGCCCCCTACCTGTCTACTGAGAGCTCGCTCAGACCCATCTCCTGTACGCAGTGTGCCTGGGAGGGCCCTCCCAAAAGCCCTTAGTTTTGCCAAAGTGTGTGTTTTGTTGGATGTTGTGTGGCTTTTCTTGCTCATGTTCTTTTGTGAGATTTACAAGTCTGTGATCGTGGTGCACATCATGTAGTTGCTTGACCATATCTTGTTTTTTCTTGTCAAAACAATTTTGGTGTTTCTGTTTGACAAATTCAAGACCCTTGGATGCCGTGCAAGGATTAACACCCCTTAACTTCTTCCAAGAACCTTAAAGGTCTGCGATATCTTCTGGGATATTGGCAAGTTCCACAGTTAATTTTTGTTCTAGTTCCTTTCTAGTGGCCAAGTCTTTTAGAACACAGGGACAGCAGAATTAAGAGCACTGTAGCACAGTAGGTAGCACTGTTGCTTCACAGCACCAGGGTCCCAGATTTGATTCCTGGCTTGGGTCACTGTCAGTGCGGAGTCTGCATACTCTCCCTGACTCTGCGTGGGTTTCCTTCGGGTGCTCCCGTTTCCTCCCACAAGTCCCGAAAGACGTGCTGTTAGGTGGATTGGACATTCTGAATTCTCCCTCTGTGTACCCGAACTGGCACCGGAATGTGGCGGCTGGGGGCTTTTCACAGTAACCTCATTGCAGTGTTAATGTAAGCCTACTTATGACAATAAAGATTATTATTATTATCATTAGAGCAGAGGAGGATATTTGGCCCCATGGGCCGCCTTCACTGTAACTGTATAATAAGATCATGGCTTTATTGATTGTGGTCTCAACTTTACTTTGCTGTCTGCTCCCCATAAACTCTTGATTCCTTTGTCTATCAAAACATCTATCTAATTCGGCCTTGAACATATTCAATGACCCAGCCTCCACTGTTCTCCGGGGAAGAGAATTCCACAGGCTAACAACCTTCAGGATAGTTATGTAAAGCTTCCTTTGTGGTTTGTCTCTTTGCTGTAATATCTCAGGTGTTATCTTCAAGGACATGATTCTCCTGACAAACCGATGGTCTAACCAGCATTCAGCACCTCGAAAGCAGTGGGCAGAGGGCAGGTCCTTGAGGTTTCTCTGACTTACAATAAGGTAGTTGAGCATGTGCCAGCGTTTAGATTTGGGGTGCTTTCATGTTGTCTTCAGTTTATCAACTGGGAGATTGTGTTTGTGATGGTGAGGTAAAAGCCGCTGAACTTAGATGGAAGAAGCTGGGCATTCGCGTTTACCCTATCATTGCCACCATGTCTCAACACGCTACTCCGTGTATTACTTTATATATTAACACCGGTACTGAAATGACCAAGGACCATGGACTAGTGCCGGAAGCCATTCCTCTGAGGATCCTGGTCGCCTACTGCAAGATTTATTTTCGATACATGAGTCGGTCATTGACACATTGACAACTGAGTCAGGCTTGCGTGCCAATCATGATCGAATGGCAAAGTCCACACCTGACTCTCAAGGCTGGTCCTTGGACTTGCCAATCCAATAGAATATGTAACATGTGCCTATTCCTCAAGATGAGATCCCGCTGTAAAACTTATTTCACTTTGAGTTGTTATGTCAGTACTATGCCTGCCCAGCATTCTGGCTGTGAGGGCTGTTCCATTCTCAGGTCTCATATTATCGTCTGAACGTGTTTTGATATTCTTTGAGTTTTCTTAACGTTTCGACCGCAGTGATTGGTGACCAGGCAGGAATGGTGACCTGGCAGGGTCAAGAGGGATGGTTTATATTCTTTCCCTTGCCCAGATTGGCCGGAGCAGCACTGTATTTCAAAAGGTCTGTTCTGTTACCTTGGTAGGGTATCTGCCACAAACGGAGGATAGTGACTATCACCCTGAGGCTGCCAGTAACATCCTCTACCTATCCCCATCGCCACTTCGCAGTTGCAACAGGGCTTAGTAGTTTGACCTGTTGGTTGATGCTTGTTGAGAACTTACACACTGGGTATGTTTAAGTGGGTGAGGTTTGTGCAAAGCTGCTCCCATTCTATCGTCCCAGGTGGCTAATGCTTCACTGGCGCAACGTCAATTTCCTTCTGCTAGGTAGGCTGCCAACTAAGGCTGATGAGTCCCACATGCCCAGAGCCATCTGGGTTTGTGAAGTAGATGCTGATGTATTGGGTGTTCTGGATCACATACAGCTCACCAACACTTGAAATAGTGCAACACTATTTTAGTGAATCAGTAACTGTTTAAACATACTCAGACTGTGGGTTAATCCGATGCTAGCTTTAACTAAAGACCTTTGCCTTGTCCTAGCCTGTCAATGCACTCAGCACATGGTGAATGTCTGTGTTACAGGCTGTGAGCTCTGTCCTCCTAGCTAGCTGCAACTCGAATGAGCGGGAGCTCTGATGCCCCCTGTCTTTATAGTGCGTGTGCTCTCACTGGTGATTGGCTGCGGTGTTGTGTGTGTTGATTGGTCCCACTGTGTGTCCATCAGTGTGTGTCTGCACCATGGTATACTGGTGTATATTATGACAGACGCTTGCTTTCACACCTTTCCACAGTTTTAAACAGGTATTAGCACATTTAATAATAATCACTTATTGTCACAAGTAGGCTTCAATGAAGTTACTGTGAAAAGCCCCTAGTTGCCACATTCCGGTGCCTGTTCAGGGAGGCCGGTACGGTAATTGAACCCGCTCTGCTGGCCTTGTTCTGCATTACAAGCCAGCTGTTTAGCCCACTGTGCTAAACCAGCCTGTAAAGCCAGGCGGGAGGAGCCTGTTTAAGTGAAATTGCTTGAGGCACTGGTCATACGGGAGTTTTTGTGGATGAAGAGCATCTCAACTCTCTCCAACTCTCTCCTTCCTAACCCTTGCAACGAAAAGCACAGGGAATAGAAATAGAAATGAAACAACGTTTTTTCTAAATGTAATGCAGGTGTTAATGTTTACAGGCTGTTACTTAGTGTTTGGGGGAATATGGCTCCCCTCATGGCAAAGAAGACAATGGGACAAATTCTGGCCTTATTCTTAAGGACAAAGGTGAAACGTGATGAAGGGTCAAAGTAGAAGAAGTGAAAAGAGCCAGAAAAGTAAGTTAGTTGAGTGCAGTAAGGTGTGCTGGCTTCCGGCAGGGCTACACGGACTCAAACCATCGAGTAGCCAGCATCGCCAGTGAGAAATAATTTTTAATTAAAATCCTGGATCAACCTCATTACTGAGAGGTTGATCAAAAAAGTGTCAGCGTTGGGGATGGATCCCAAGCTGTGCAATGCCCCATCCACACAGGGAGGTAGGTTTGTGGTACATGGGGCAGGCAGGTGACAAATACCAATGTGAAGGAACACTGGTGCCCACCTGCCCCCTGTAAATGAGGTGGCCTCTCAGTGACTTCTGGTGGGGATCATTGTTCGAGGACATCATTGGGCACGATGAAGATCAAGCGTGTAGCTGCATCTTCCAGCTTTGTGAATTCTATTAGAGCATATGAAAATTACACTGAAGTATAACTTTTGCTTGTTTGGTAAGGTTCATGACACACCTCATGGAAAATATTTTAGCAGAACAGCTTTAACTAACTTAGGGCAAATACAGGGCAAGGTCTGAAAAGGAGTCTTGGGGACCGCAATGCAAGACTATCTACCAGCCCCATCCTATTCGTAGTAATGCAGACAGCACATAAACTCTGTGTTGCAAGCTTCAGACACACATCTCACACTTAACACACTGTTAGCTATTTAACAATGGTTGAACATCACCCAAATAAATTCATTGATACAATTCCCTCCGCCTTGCAGGATAAGGTGTCAGGAGCACCCAATAGAAGTGATGGTGCTCGCGATCATTGGAGCAACAATGACAGGCTATGACCAGTGGAAAGGATGAAAGGATTGTATATTTTAACATATTCCTACCTAACCCTACTCTCCATCCCACTTCAGGTCTCTTCAGATTGTCAATGATGCAAGGATGCTTCCAATGCTTTTTCCACCCTTCTCTCATCACAACCCCTCTCCCTATGACTTTCTTCTTTCAGATACCCAAGAACTGCCATTGGCCAGGCAGTGGTGTTGGAGCTTGAAGAGCAGGGGGAAGAAGAGATCAATGATGGAGCAACATTGTCAGTCGCTCTCACGCTCACAACCACCTGGTGCACTTGACCTGGCATGGCATTCAGTTATAGAGTACTATAGAAGTGGGATCTGGATATGGTGAGTCACCGGGCATGAGTGACCTGCAGCCAGAGCAGGGGAGAAGTTTGCACAGGTGGCAGCTGCTCGTAGAGTAAGGTTCATATCCGTTCGCTCAAGAGAACTCAGATGAAGATCTTGATGGGTGTTCTACAGGCAAAAAGCTGATGGGTGTGTACAATGAAATGCCTGTTATGTTGACAGGCCTGCCAGAGGGCCTGCTGGCACTCATGCCAAGTTGGTACAATCTGAAACCTGACATTCTGGAACTAGTTCTGCTCGAGGTCATCCTGCAAGGCCGCAGTTCACAGACTGCATGCCCAAAGAGGGTTTGTTGTGTTATGGATGGGGAGGTACAGGGGGTTAATTTAAACAGCTCTATTTTTTCCTCTCACCATCCATCTGTAAACAGAAAGGTGTTTCCCTCTTAATAAGTAGTGGCATATTTCCCAGCCTCTCGATTTTTGTGCATCCAATTTTCTCGTAATAACCCCATGTCAGATTTGAGATGATAATAACAGCACGGGGTAGCACGGTAGCACTGTGGCTTCACAGCGTCAGGGTCCCAGGTTCAATTCCCTGCTGGGTCACTGTCTGTGCGGAGTCTGCACGTTCTTCCCGTGTCTGCGTGGGTTTCCTCCGGGTGCTCTGGTTTCCTCCCACAGTCCAAAGACGTGCAGGTTAGGTGGATTGGCCATGATAAATTGCCCTTAGTGACCATAAAAGGTTCGGTGGGGTTATTGGGTTACGGGGATAGGGTGGAAGTGAGGGCTTAACTGGTTCGATGCAGACTCGATAGGCCGAATGGCCTCCTTCTGCACTGTAAGTTCTATGTTCTATAATAATAACCTTTTACTGTCACAAGAATGAAGTTACTGTGAATAGCCTGTAGTCGCCACATTCCGGCGCCTGTTCAGGTAAGTTGGGACGGGAATTGAACCCGTGCTGCTGGCCTTGTTCTGTATCACAAACCAGCTGTCTAGCCAACTGAGCTAAATGAGCTAAACCAGATAGGATGAACTCAAAGCGTTAGTTTATTTATACACATTCATCCCATCTGCATATATTTGGCAGAAGAGGGTCGCAACAACGCTTCCACACTCAGACAGTCAAGAGAGGGACAAAACAAAGAAGGTACAGAGACCATAGAGGAAACCAATATTGATTACACATGGGTTCCAGAGTCCAGAATCAAAATCCAATGAGGTATCCCTTCACGGAGGTCAGTGGGATGAAAATTGATGTTGTAGAAGTTACTTTTCTGGTGGTGTTAACTTCACACGACGAGATAGGCATGCAGAGATAAATCAGTCTTGTAGGCGACAGTACAGAGGTTCCAACAAAAGCAGTGCAGATGCGGCCAGATGTTCAACTGGGCTCATTTTCCCTGAGGTTGCCAGTTAGATTCCATTTGATCTGTAAACAGCAGATTGGGTTAATCAACCCAGCAGAACAATATTAATTGTTCAACAAGCCAGAGGCCTAGATCATGTGACTTTACCTCTCCACGATGTCTCCAACAAAGGATGTTTATCCATGGTTTGGAAATTGGCTTTGTGTTCCAAGGTGATAATGGCTTCACCATTATGGGTTAAAGGGAATGTTTGAGAGGCCATTGACTTAGTAGACATTCTGTCTCTGCTGGCCATTCTGGGTTATCAAATAGAAAAGACCTTCAAAGGAACTCTCTTTGAAGTTGAGCTGTGCAGCCCCCAGATGGTTATTAGTATCTCCTCAGAGATAACGACGTTTCAGATTTCCAAAACTGCAAAGTAGTTTTTTTGTTCTGGTGTCTGGGGGTGATACAATTTCAGACATTTTAAGGATCTTTGTTTTTTTAATTTAAATTCAAGAACAAAAAAATGACAACGCTGAAATAAAATCAGCATTACACACTGACTGACGTTGTATATATCTAGCACACACTCCTGACACTGGCACTACGCACTCACCAAAATGATAAAGGTTGCACCGTTGTGTGCATGCGTGTGAATGCGTGCGTATGTGCATATGAGTGCATGCATGTGCGCTTGTGTGTGTGCATGTGTGTCGAAAACTTCTTATATGCTAGCAACAGGGATACAGGCTACAGGCACTACACAGTCGAATTTTGTAGCCTCAGTTTCTTAGAATGTTGGTAACTGGTCCTGCCCAAGAATTCAGCTCTTCAGCTGAGCTGAGAGATCTGCAGTCCTGTGATTCCATGTGTGCACCAAACTGTGTTCCAGCCCAATACATTTTAAATGTATAGACAGCACAAAAGGGACTGTCCAACTACCTAAATGGTTAATCAGCTGTGCTTAAGTTAGTAAAGTGGCCATAAAGACCAACCGACCATTGCACACTCAAACAAGGCTCGACAGTGCACTGGAATTATACTCCCACAGGACATCAAGCCAAACCTGTGTGAGACAGTTTCTTGTAGATGCTCTTGCACCAGATCATTTTAAAGTCAGCACAGCAGCCATCGCTCTTGCATCATTGCACAGAAAGAACCCTAAATGGTTGAGTGGCCTTAGTCATTTCATCGCAGTAACAAACTCGACAAATTATATTCCACAATGTTCAGCATTTTTGTTTAAAAGCTTTTTTCAAACTTTCTAAGTACAGTAGGGGTGATTTTTGGCTTATCCCGCTGAGGGGTTGGCCAGAAATTACATCCAATATGTTTTCCAATTGATTGTGATATTTGTATTTAATTAATGTTGTTTACATTTTTGGAGATTGTAATGGTCTTCCTCTTTCTTTGTTCCAGTTGTTTTCCCTGTTGATTCCTTTATTTTCCCAATCTTTTATTTTTGTCATTACATTTTTGATCCATGGATGTTAATGGACCTGTGACTTTAAGGCAAAGCAGCCTGTAAGCAGCCTTTCATTCAAACAAGCAGATTCCAGAGGGCTGTGCTGATTTAGACTGCTGATTGCAGATTGACTGATACCCGTACTGACTCGGTTTGATTGACCTAGCTGGTAGCCAATGAATGGGGCCAAAAGGCTGCACTCTGCCCGGTAACAGATGGTGATTGGATCAGATCCCACGGGAATGTTTTCAGCGTCATGAGGTTCCAGTTTGGTTTCACTTTTGATTCTGCAGCTTGCACGGAGAGTTCTAATTAATCCTCTCCCAAAAGTTCCAACTAAACTCTTTCCATTTAGGCCACTGTGAGGGAGGATTCTCTTTCACTGCAGCAAGACTGGGTATCATTCTCCTGAGACTGCAGAGGATTGAAGTTAAACAATGAGCTGAAAGCAGGGTTTGACATGAGACAAAGTGTCTCAGGAAAGAAATAAGCCTGAGTGTGAGCCTCGAGTTAAAGGCCCAGGATTTCCTTCCCAATTATCACCAACTGCTGCCAGGATGCTTTTGGTTGGCTGGCTTCCGGGTCATTGACTCACCTTTCTTCCTTGAAGACCTGATTGGTTGTAGAGCTCACCCGTTGTTTATGAAATAGTAACTTAAAGACATCTGTGGATACTGTTCCAATTATACCCTACTCTCTAAACTATTTAAAGACTACAGGCTCGATTCAACTAATTGGGAACACATTCCCAGAGTGAGCGTGTTTAGCTGCGTGTTTCCCGGCACTCACGGTGCTGAGAAACATATGACTATACAACGCAGTCGCGTTGTACAGGGGCCTCAACAGCAATGCATGGTCGAGGCTGCACATAGTTCCGTTTTGTACACTGAGGAGCTCCACTTGTCGGAACTCCCCAGTGTAGCGCGGGAGCAGGACGCTATTTAAAAATGAGATCCTGATCTCCAAGGCATCCGAAGCGACCTCCGACACCCCAACCCGAACACACTATGGAGGGTCCCCGTCATCCCCACGCAGGGCACGCCAGCTCAGTTGCACTCCTGCAGAAAATGCCATCTTGGCACCTTGATAGTGCCAACCTGGCACCCGGGCAGTACCCATGGCAGCTGGCAGTGCCAGGCTGGCACCCAGGTGGAACTGCAATGGTGCCAGGCTGGCACTACAGGGGTATCCAGGTGGCACCAGCAGTGCCAGGTCACCGCCCTGCCCAGAGGACATGCATCTTGGGGTCTCCGAACCCCTGGGAGTCCTCCATGAGTGCCCTTCTGTCTGGTCCACGTTTGTGAGGACCAGTGCTGAATGGCAGTTGTCCAAGGCAAATGGGATGAATCCCAAAGCCTCTGATACCTTGGGAATCTGCACATTTGAGTGAGACTAACTGTCTTGCTCTAATATGCAGATTTTTAAAAAGAAAATTCCAATAAAAGGGCAATTTAGCATGGTCAATGCACTTACGCTGCACATCTTTTTTGGGTTGTGGGGGTTGAGACCCACGGAGACACGTGGAGAATGTGCAGACTCCACACAGACAGTGATCCGGGGCCGGGATCGAACCCGGGTCCGCAGCACGTGAGACAGCAACGCTAACCACCGCGCCACCGTGCCACCCTTCTAATATGCAGATTTGCCAAAATGGGTCCACAATGGGCAAGCCAGATGGATCCTGGGAGCGGGGTCTTCCCGTCCCAGCCTCCCTGAACAGGTGCCGGGATGTGGCGACTAGGGCCTTTTCACAGTAACTTCAGTTGAAGCCTACTTGTGAAAATAAGCGGTTTTCATTTCATTTCATTTCCCCGCTTTTATCTGCCACGCTGTGATGTGGAAAACTGCTTTTCAGGTTAGCGTGGCCACTGGATCGCACCCTACATGTTGTCTTGTGTCTGCATCTATATCACCATGATAACTGACTACTGTTGAATAATGACTCAATATTAGCTATAGAGTTAAAGATGCTAAATTAGGTGACATTTATCAGTGCACTCTCTGCAATTAGCACGGGACTTCTGGAAAGGAGAGTTTAAATATAGCAATGAATTCTCAGATTATCCTGTGATATGATAATAATCTTTATTGTCACAAGTAGGCTTACATTAACACTGCAATGAAGTTACTATGAAAAGCCCCTAGCCGCCATACTCCAGCACTTCTTTGGGTTCACAGAGGGAGAATTCTAAATTTCCAATTCACCTAACAGCACGTCTTTCGGAACTTGTGAGAGGAAACCGGAGCACACGGAGGAAACCCACACCGACACGGGGAGAACGTGCAGACTCCGCACAGACAGTGGCCCAAGCCGGGAATCGAACCTGGAACCCTGGCACTGTGAAGCCGTAGTGCTAACCACTATGCTACCATGCTGATGGACAGTCTATTGGATTAATTTCATAACATAAAAGTAGGCAACGTTTAATATCCTTTGCTATCCTTTCTAGTTTTACATCCTGGGCGATATCACTTCCAGTGTTGGAGTGTTAAAGAACTGCAAAGCATTTAGGGATGTTTCTGCCACGTGTAAATAAAATCTGTTTCTTCTCTCAAGGGGAATAACCTTGTTCAGTGGATATCTTGGGTATATCAACATTAAGGATGTATTGATTGATCTTTTAAAATGTAATAAGGGTCTACTGACATCGCGTATGGGAACACGTTGTTATGTCTTTACATCAAGAATGGAAAACGCAATGAATACTATTAGTTTAAAAATATTCAGTGTCAGTACTGGCATGTACAGCGATCAATACATGACACTAGCCTCAGAAATTGTGAAATCTATCCTACTCTATGTCTTATGGTTGCGTTCATAAGGAGACTGCAAAATCCAGTCTTCTTGTCACAGGTTTTTGGACCAACTTTTTACCTGTCATCACAATGTCCCTCTGCATGCCAATGGACAAATAGTGACAACAGGTCCGTGTAGCCTGTCCCACACAATTACAGCACATTTTGCATTGTAGTATATATACATAACTCCGCACCCCACCAGAAATCATGGAATTTTCTAGGAGAGGTTAAACAACCCAGGAGAGTCATACAGAAAGAATTCTGGGAAATTTCTGTCCCATCTTTGGTGGTCTCTTAAGGTCAGCTGCCACCATATATTTTGAGGGTCTCTATGTCGACCACTAGGGATCTTTCTCTAATCTAGTTCTGCTAAGCAACATAATGAGAATGACAAGGATTATAGTTGAACACAATTAAATTAAGTTTATTATAAGTGATAAGTTTATTATCAACTAACTACTACATGCAGTTCCTCATAGGCCTTGATCTAGCCTGAGTCCTAATCGGTTGATTACTTGGCTATATGCCTGACATTTCTTCTTTCACTCAAGACCCTCTTGTCCTCAATTTTCACCCCACCAGCCTCCACATTAAAAGGATCGTCCTCCGTCACTTCCACCAACAATATTCCAGCATGATAGCACCACATCTTGCCCATACATTGCCCCGCCCCCCTCCCCAACCATCAGCATTCCACAGGGACCACTCCCTCTGTGACACCCTGATCCATTCCTTTAGTGCCCAAAACCATTCATCCCCTTCCCACCACATCTCCCTGTGCAATCGTAGAAGGTGCACCACCTGCACTTTACCACCCCCCTCCTCACTGTCCATGGCCCCACGCACTCCTTTCAGGTGAAGCAGCATTTCACTTTGCCATTGGTGCTGAAGAGGTAGAGCATGCATTTGGCAAACTGGAGCCCGCCCTCCACATCCACATCATAAGGCTCAAGCTTACCAAACAAGGGCATTTCCGGGTTGTAGTTTTGCTTTGCTTCTTACTGCAGTTATCATTGAAGATTTTGAAAAGGCTGCTCAGAATTTTGTGCTTGCTCCTCATCGCCAATGTAATAATTCTGGGAACTGTGGAATGAAAGGCCAAGCTAGTTTGTTTTAAGCTGAAAATAAAGCCTCCACCATGACACACAAAACAAACGTCCCAGCTCAGGACTTTCACAACTGCTGGTCGGGGTCTGGGCGCTACATTGACGAACCCCAACTGGGTGGGCCTCCACCCGCTCACCATGGGAACTCATATTCTAAGAAGCCCACAGGAAGGTCAATCAGTGATCCCTGTGGTCCTTGTGAGGGTTATCACAAAGATGTTTGTGGCTCTCTTATTTTTTCCACCTTCTTTACTGCTCTTCCGTGACAGGTGTTTACATGTGGAGCGGTTGCCCTGCCCACATGCATAACTATTTATGCCAGTGAAACATAGTCTAACACGGTGGAAGCTGTCTCCAGGCATATTTAGAACAAATTAACATGAGAAAAGGAAAGTTCTATTTTTTTTAGCTGTAAGATTGAAGGTTTTACAGTAATATTACACACAGGGTGATTTATTTAAGTAATCTCTCTGACACATTTAAGAAGCAGGTGTAAATGCTTACATGTCTAATGACAGGGCATTGCAGCATGAGAATCATGTGTCAGAAACTGACATAAGTCATGCATATTGTTTTTTTATTCCATGAGATGTGGGCCAGTAAGGCCATCATTTATTTATTGCCCAATATTGTTGCCTTTGTGAAGGGGAACATCCTTACTGAACCATTGCAGTCCATGTGGTGAATACTTTCATGGTGGAATTCCAAGATTTGACCCTGCGATTCGGCAGAAAATGGTGTAACTGGAGCACCTCTGTGACGAAAAGTGGGTCAAGCCGTGGGGCGAAAGGAAAAGAGCCAGTGATACATTTCCAAGTCTGAGTGGCCTGTGATTTGGAGAGGACCTTCCTTTGTGATGGAGCTCACGTGCTTGGGAAGTGATGATAAATGTACCTCCGTGAGTTGCTGCAGTGCATCGTGTAGATGGTGTACATTGCAGACATGGTGTGCCAGTGGTTGAGCGAGTGAATGTTCAAGGTGTTCGGTGAGGTGCCAACAAGCAGGATGCTTTGTTTTAAATGGAGTTGAATTTCTTGTGTTGTGGGAGCTGCACTCACTCAGGTGAATGGAGAGCATTTCTGACTTGTGCCTTTTAGATGTTTGAAAGTCTTTGAGGAATCAGGAGGTGAGTTAGTCACCTTGTAATCCCCAGCCTCCGACCTGTTAGCACCACTGTCTGTTTCCTAAAAATCAGCCAATTTCTTCTTCAAGTGTCCACTTTTCCTTTTATTCCATGAGCGAGAATTTTGCTCACAAGTCTGTTGTGTGGCTCTGTGTCAAATGCCTTTTCTAAAATCTATATACGCTACATTAACAGTGTTGCCCTTATCAACCTTCTATGTTACATCCTAAAATAAATCCAGCAAGTTAATTAAACATGAGTTTCGCTTAATGAATCCATGCCGGCTTTCCATAATTATTCACACTTGTCTAAGTGACTATTAGTTCAATCTTGAACCAGTTTGCAGAGGTTTCCCTGACACTGAGGTCAAACTGACTGCTCTGCACTCCCTTTTGAACAAGGGTGTAATGTTCACAACTCTCCAGTCCTCTGGCACCACTCCTGTGTCTCAGGAAGACTGGAAGATTATCACGAGCGCCTCTGCAATTTCCATTCTCACTTCCCTCAGTGTCCTTGGATGAATCTCATCTAGTCCTGCTACCCTATCAATTTTAAATAAAGATAACTTTCCAACACCTCCTGCTCAATTGTAAATTCTTCTAGATGTACCTTTACCACCTCTTTCACCTCAGCCTGGGTAGCTTCAATCTTTCTAAAAACAGATGAAAAATACTCATTTAATTCCTCTGCTATTTCTTCTGATTCTTCATGTAAGTCCCCTTTTTTCATATTTAATCGCCCTTACTCTTTGTTTTACCGTCCTTTTATCATTTAAATGCAAAAGGAAGACTTTGGGATTCCCTTTCATGTTAGCTGTCAGTCTTTTTTCATGCTCTCTCCTTGACTTTCTTAGGAGTCTGTTTACTTCTTCTCTGGTCCTTCTACATTCAACCTGATTCTCTAATGTATTTTCTACCTGATATCTGTCATATGCAGACTTCTTCCTTTTCATCTTCACCTTTATCTCTCCTATCAATCAATGTATTGTAGATTTATTTGCCCTATCTTTCTCCTTCAAGGGAATATATCTTGAGATTGTCGGCAATAATTTTTCTTCAAAGGTGTCCATTGTTCAGCCACTGACTTTTCTGCCAACATTTGATTCCAACTCACTCCACTCAGATGCATCCTCATCCCATCAAAGTCGGCTTACCCCCAATTAATTGCTCCTGTTTTGAATTGTTCCTTGTCCCTATCCATGGATAACGTAAACCTTTTGATACAATTGTCACTCTCCCCTCTGGTATTATCATAACTGTAAAAATTGCAAGGGTTAATGAAGTGTTGAGAGTAGCCACTAGAGGGAGCTACAGTTACAAGTATATAAGGCAGTAATGCTGAGACTTGTGGGGGAGTGTGTGCAGGAGTTAGCCAGAGAGAGTCAGAAGTAAAAATAGTGTAAGTGAGAGAAGATCATAGTTTATATCAGTATTAAGATTAGCTGTAGATGAGTGTAGTTTAAATGTTAATAATCAACTTGTATTCTTTAGGAGGACGTGTTGAATCCAAATTAGTAGTGTTAATAAATTTATAGCTTTGTTTAAGTTCAAGCTATTTTGTGGTCTTTGTGAACACTACGCCAACTATCCTGAAATAGGCAACACAGAGAACACCACACCCCCTACAAGTTCTCGCTCTTCTTGTCCCTTTGAGCCTCTTGCTGAGCCCTCAGGCAGCCAGCAGTGCAGGTACATCTGTGACCAATTCTACAATCAGGTAGTGCTGAGGACAAGTGGCATCAAGGGTATATTGCTGGCTTCCTTGATGTCATCAGGGCCAGGCAGGTCACAGCTCATGACCTCTAACCTCTATTCCCAAAATAGGGCTGCATTGAATTTTTTAGTCCCTCATGTTACATTCAATTAATTATTTGGTGCATTCAGCATCATTCATGACTCTTCCAACATTCAAAAAACATTTTTTTGTGTGTGATCACATGAACAGTCATTCACAACTTGCACAAACAAAAAAAAATTCAAAATATACTTATTTTTCAGTTGAAGATTTGAAGGCTTATTTGTGATCAACTGAATAAAGCTGAAATAGGTAATGCCCCACTTCATGTGAGTGGTGTTGTCATGGTTACAGTTTTAGCTGTTCCCTGCAGATACATTAGCTGCTCGGGATAAATACTCAAACAGATTGATGCAAGTGCAATTAACATTCTGTTGACAATAGACAGCATATCGAACATTAACTGTGCAACCTAAAGGAAATGGCTTCCTGCCGAACAGCAGACCCCCAAGAAATGTGGATGCATAACCAGAAAATCATCTGAAATTAAGTGCACACCTCAAACAGACTTAAAATTCAGATGCACCAGATGAGCTTCATCTACAGATGCCAACTGTCTCCATTGTGATAAATAATGTAAGACAGCAAGACGATATTACACATCGCAGACATGTTGTCCCTGGTGATGCAATGCCATCTGCCATTCTGTAAAAGCGGGTGATGTTAATTGAACGCAAAGAAGTCTGCACTGGGCAACATTCAAGGCTTTGTGAAGAGACTTAAAATGGGCAAATTAAATTAGAAGGAGGTCCGAGTTTAATCAGCACATTGAATGGGGAAGGGAGAGAGGAATGTTGTTCTGATTTGCTTGGAATTCTTGATCACTGCTTACTTAAATATCTCAGTAAGAAGCCTTACAACGCCAGGTTAAAGTCCAACAGGTTTGTTTCGATGTCACTAGCTTTCGGAGCGCAGCTCCTTCCTCAGGTGAATGAAGAGGTCTGTTCCAGAAACATATATATAGACAGATTCAAAGATGCCAGACAATGCTTGGAATGCGAGCATTAGCAGGTGATTAAATCTTTACAGATCCAGAGATGGGGTGACCCCAGGTTAAAGAGGTGTGAATTGTATCAAGCCAGGACAGGCCAGCTCTACAGCAGACAACGCAACCTGGAAACCAAGATAGAGGCCATATTCTCGACTTGCACTCAGGACGCAGCAGACCAGCTGCGGAACACCGCCAAACAGATGAGACAACAATACTATGCCACCTATAAGCATACCAAGAACAGGAAGCTTGAGAAACTCGGCATCACCACCAGCAGCAACCAAGCCACCCCTGGTACCACAGTAGAAAACAATACAGGGAAATCTATTGTCAACTTGTCAGACTACAGCCTTCAACCAGATGAAATCGAAGTCCTCAGCAGAGGGCTCAATTTCTGCACCACCACCAAAATGGACCCCATCAGTCTCGCGGCAGACACGGAGGAATTCATCAGACGAATGAGGCTCTGGGAATTCTTCCACAGGCCCCAAGAGGCCAACAGCGAACCCAAGCAGACTACCAATGAACCGGAACAGCAGACCGAGAGATCTGCGGTGTGGCAACCGAAGAGGAAAGAGTCGCATTGGACCCCTCCGGAAGGCTGCTGCCTTAGACTCGACATGTATGCTCAAGCCGTCAGGAGTCACGTCAATGTCAGATTCATCAGTCGCATTCACAAGACAGCCCCGAACGTCACCCAAGCACAACGCAATGCCATCCGCGCTCTCAAGACCAACCGCAGCATCGTCATCAAACCAGCAGACAAAGGAGGGGCCACTGTCATACTGAACAGAACGGACTACTGCAAAGAAGTATACCGACAACTGAACAACCAAGAACACGACAGACAGTTACCCGCAGATCCGACCAAGGAACACATCCGCCAACTTAACAGACTGATCAAGACCTTGGATCCAGATCTTCAGAGCATCCTACGTGCTCTCATCCCACGTACTCCCTGCATTGTAGATCTCTACTGCCTCCCGAAAATACATAAGGCCAACACACCAGGCCGCCCTATCGTTTCAGGCAATGGGACCCTGTGTGAGAACCTCTCTGGCTACATCGAGGGCATCTTGGAACCCATCGTACAAGGTACACCCAGCTTCTGTCGCGACACGACGGACTTCCTACAGAAACTCAGCACCCATGGACCAGTTGAACCAGGAACATTCCTCATGACAATGGACGTCTCGGCACTCTACACCAGCATCCCCCATGATGACGGCATTGCTGCAACAGCCTCAGTACTCAACACCGACAACTGCCAATTTCCAGACGCAATTCTGCAACTCATCCGCTTCATTCTGGATCACAACGTCTTCACCTTCGACAACAAATTCTTCATCCAGACGCACGGAACAGCCATGGGGACCAAATTCGCACCCCAATACGCTAACATCTTCATGCACAAGTTTGAACAAGACCTACTCACCGCACAGGACCTTCAACCGACGTTATATACCAGATACATCGATTACATTTTTTTCCTTTGGACCCACGGCGAAGAATCACTGAAACAACTACACGATGACATCAATAAGTTCCATCCAACCACCATGGACTACTCTCCAAAATCAGTTGCATTCTTGGACACACTCGTCTCCATCAAGGACGGTCACCTCAGCACTTCGCTTTACCGCAAACCCACGGATAACCTCATGATGCTCCACTTCTTCAGCTTCCACCCTAAACACATTAAAGAAGCCATCCCCTATGGACAAGCTCTCCGTATACACAGGATCTGCTCCGACGAGGAGGAGCGTAACAGACATCTACAGACGTTGAAAGATGCCCTTGTACGAACGGGATATGGCGCTCGACTCATCGATCGACAGTTCCAACGCGCCACAGCAAAACACCGCACCGACCTCCTCAGAAGACAAACATGGGACACAACGGACAGAATACCCTTCGTCGTCCAGTACTTTCCCGGAACGGAGAAACTATGACATCTTCTTCACAGCCTTCAACACGTCATCGATGAAGATGAACATTTTGCCAAGGTCATCCCCACACCCCCACTACTTGCCTTCAAACAACCACGCAACCTCAAACAAACCATTGTTTGCAGCAAACTACCCAGCCTTCAGAACAGTGACCACGACACCACACAACCCTGCCATGGCAATCTCTGCAAGACGTGCCAGATCATTGACATAGATACCACCATTACACGTGAGAACACCACCCACCAGGTACACGGTACATACTCGTGCGACTCGACCAACGTTGTCTACCTCATACGCTGCAGGAAAGGATGTCCCGAAGCGTGGTACATTGGCGAGACCATGCAGACGCTGCGACAACGAATGAACGGACATCGCACAACAATCACCAGGCAGGAATGTTCCCTTCCAGTCGGGGAACACTTCAGCAGTCAAGAGCATTCAGCCTCTGATCTCCGGGTAAGCGTTCTCCAAGGCGGCCTTCAGGACGCACGACAACGCAGAATTGCCGAGCAGAAGCTTATAGCCAAGTTCCGCACACATGAGTGCGGCCTCAACCGGGACCTGGGATTCATGTCGCATTACATTCACCCCCCACCATCTGGCCTGCGAAATCCTACCAACTGTCCTGGCTTGACACAATTCACACCTCTTTAACCTGGGGTTACCCCATCTCTGAATCTGTAAAGATTTAATCACCTGCTAATGCTTGCATTCCAAGTATTGTCTGGCATCTTTGAATCTGTCTATATATATGTTTCTGGAACGTACCTCTTCATTCACCTGAGGAAGGAGCAGTGCTCTGAAAGCTAGTGACATCGAAACAAACCTGTTGGACTTTAACCTGGTGTTGTAAGACTTCTTACTGTGCTCACCCCAGTCCAACGCCGGCATCTCCACATCTTAAATATCTCAAGTGAGTTTGGACTTGACTGCAAAAGATACTTGATTGTACCTCTCATATCTTTATGCTTTTGGCAATACGAACAGCCATTTTGTTTTATGTGGGCGTTGCTGGCAAGGCCAGCATTTGTTGCCCATCACTTATTGAGCATCTTGCTTTCAGAGGGCAGTTAAGAGTCCACCATAGTGCTGTTGGTCTGGATCCACATGTCGGCCAGACTTGGTAAGAATGACAGATTTCCTTCCCCAGAGGACGTTAGTGAACCAGTTTTTACAACAACCGACAATGGTTTCATGTTTCCAGATTTTTATTGAATTCAAATTCCACCACCTGCTGTGGTGGGATTCCACCCTGTGTCCCCCGAGCATTACCCTGGTTCTACGACTCGTGCACTGATGGGGCTGTTTTCCCTCAAGGCAGCACCACAGGGGAGCTCTCTTTCTGCCTGCTGCAGAATCCCTCAACAGTACAATTCGAGGATACCTAAGGGCCCATGACAAAGAGTTAGCTCACCTACTGTCCGCCCACAACTGGGGAAGCATCGAGAGTAGGGCAGTTTCCATCCTAAGAGGCTTATGATTGCAGCAGCTGCTTCATCTCAGACCTTGGCCCCTCAAGTGGCACATCAAAGATGGGGGGGTGGGATTCTCCACTACAGCGCCGAAGTGGCCACACGGTCGTGAATGCCGTTGAGGTTCACGACGGTGCGAAACAGCCCCGATCCCGACCGATTCAGGCCCTGACAATGGGCTAGGATCTGGGCCGCGTCATCTACACGCGCCAGGCCTTGTCGCCCGCATAAAGGCGGTGCCGCATAGATGATGTGGCCGGCGCCGCATAACTGGCGTCATCCGCACATGCGAGAGTTGGCCCCGCAAGAAGATGGCGGACGGATCTTGCGGGGCCGCGGAAGGAAGGAGGTCCTCCTTCAGAGAGGATGGCCCGACGATCGGTGGGCACCGATCACGGGCCACCCCACATTTGAGGTACCCCCCGGTGCAGGATCCGACCTCCCCCCCCCGAAGGCCGTCCCCCCCCAGCGTTCGCGCACTGTTCCCGACGGCAGTGACCAGGGGCGTCATTCTCCGACCCCCCAGAGGGTCGGAGAATGGCCGTTGGCCACCGTGAATCCCGCCCCCGCCGGTTGCCGAAGTCTCCGAAGGGAGAAAAGTCGGCGGGGCGTTAATGGCGCCGCTGCCGCGGAGAATGGCACGGGTCTGCGCAAGGCAGCCGATTTTCGGCATGCCGATATTCTCCCTTCCGGATGGGCCGAAGTCCCGTCGACGTGATGACCGTTCACGTCGACGTGAATCAAACCTCCTTTTCATCGGCGTGACCCAGTGCTCCAGGCTCACGCCGACCAGCGTGGAGGTGAGTGACGGCCTGGGGGGTTGGCTCTGGGCAGGCGATGGCGTGGCCGCAGTCTGATTGCGTGAGGAGAGGTGTGTCTCGGGTTGTGTGTGAGTGTGTGCGGCGGGGGTGGGGGTGGTTAGAGTAGGCTGGGCTCCGGGGGAGTGCCGGGAGGGGGTCCCTGCCGGGGTGGAGGTTGGGGGGGGGGTCCGTGCCGGGGTGGAGGTTGGGGGTTGGGGGGGGGTCCATGCTGGGGTGGAGGTTGGGGGGGGGGGGGTCCGTGCTGGGGTGGAGGTTGGGGGTTGGAGGGGTGTCCGTGCTGGGGTGGAGGTTGGGGGGGGGGGGTCCGTGCTGGGGTGGAGGTTGGGGGGGGGGGGTCCGTGCTGGGGTGGAGGTTGGGGGGGGGTCCGTGCCGTGCCGGGGTGGAGGTTGGGGGTTTGGGGGGGGGTCCGTGCTGGGGTGGAGGTTGGGGGGAGGTCCGTGCCGTGCCGGGGTGGAGGTTGGGGGGGGGTCCGTGCTGGGGTGGAGGTTGGGGGGGGGGTCCGTGCTGGGGTGGAGGTTGGGGGGGTCCGTGCTGGGGTGGAGGTTGGGGGGGGTCCGTGCCGTGCCGGGGTGGGGGTTGGGGGTTGGGGGTTGGGGGGGGTCCGTGCTGAGGTGGAGGTTGGGGGGGGGTCCGTGCTGGGGTGGAGGTTGGGGGGTGGTCCGTGCCGTGCCGGGGTGGAGGTTGGGGGGGGTCCGTTCCGTGCCGGGGTGGAGGTTGGGGGTTGGGGGGGGGGGCCGTGCTGGGATGGAGGTTGGGGGGGGGGTCCGTGCTGGGGTGGAGGTTGGGGGGGGACCGTGCCGTGCCGGGGTGGAGGTTGGGGGGGTCCGTGCCGTGCCGGGGTGGAGGTTGGGGGGGTCCGTGCCGTGCCGGGGTGGAGGTTGGGGGTTGGGGGGGGTCCGTGCTGGGGTGGAGGTTGGGGGGGGTGGTCCGTGCCGAGGAGGGGGATGGGAGGGCAAGTGAGTAGGTCCACCTGGCCAGGTGCCAGCCTCCAACAGTTGGACCCATGCGGTCCATGCCACCTGGCTGGGGGGAGGAGGGGATATGGGCAATGATGACATGTCGTCGTTCCCCTCGCCCCCACCAGGCCGTCATGTTTTCAGATCATCCAGCGATGTTGGCCGCCGTGGTGGCAGCCGCTCATGTCTATGTTGCCCTGGATGAGGAGCAGGAGGAGGAGGAGGAGGAGGAGCGTGCCAGAGAGGCGGCGCAGGCTGCCGCAGAGGGGCAGGCGGCAGCCGCCCAGGCTGGAGGGACACCTGACCGACAGGACGAGGAGGGGGAGGAGGACGTCGCGGCCCCAGGGTAACGGAGGCACCCGAGGGCGCCCCGTGTGTGCCGGCCCCGGCAGTCATACCAGGACCTCACGGACCGGGAATGCAGGAGGAGACTACGGATGAGCCGGGAAACCGTGGCACACATCTGCCACCTGCTGGCACACCTGTCACCGCGTGGCACTGGCGGGGGACACCCTCTCCCCGTGACTGTCAAGGTTACGGTGGCCCTGAACTTTTATGCAACGGGGTCATTCCAGGCACCGAGTGGGCACCTGTCCGGCATATCGCAGACATCGGTGCACCGGTGCATCCGGGCAGGCGGAGGGCGGAGTGGAGGAGCAGCAGGAAGAGGCCCAGTCCTCCCCAGATGAGGGGGATGGGGGCAATGGTCAGGGCAGACATGGTAGACACAGGCGGGTGGCTGTCCACTGTTACCGGCTGGCCCAGCGGGCACGGGACAGACTGATAGACGCCCGCTTCACTGACTAGATGGGCGTGGGAATCGGGTAGTATGGCAACAGACTGCACACCATGGCAACAGCCGACCACCCACACCCCCCACCCATCCACCCACCCAGCACCCTCACCCCCCTCCCAAACCCCACCCACCCCACCCGCATGCACACCACCCCCCTCCCCCCCCCCATTGCCGATCCACCTGCGGCACAACGGGCCGGGCTCACACAGTTGCAGGTGGACGCGTGTCTATCGCAGGCCATGGAGGATGATGACAACCCGCCCTGCGATGAGCTCCTGCCTCTACATCGTTGGACTATGTCTGACCCATGGCCACAGTACCACCATCCACCCGGACCATCCCTGCATGCGGCTGTGACACTGCAGTGCACGGTCCCGTCCTCTGCCCGGGGGATGTTGATGGCGGCCCAGGGGGAAGGGGGCAGACTCACCTGGGGCTGAGGTAAGACCACCCCTCACACACACACTTGCGCTCAACGTACATGACACGCCCGCACACTTTGGACAGAGCACAAAGGCAGCTTCGGTAGGTGTAACATTGACTTTAATAACCAAAGGAGATCATGCACGTGCCCTAGCACTTAAAACTCATCTGTGCCCTGCACCCGTGCCAACTTACTCAGTGTCTAATTGTTTGGCCTTACGGGCCATTTGACTACGTCTACGTGGTTCCCCAGACGGTACAGCAGAACTGGAGGTGGACTCCTGTGATTCCTGCCCTCTGACACTGGATCCCTTTGGCGGCCGTTTCCTGGGGCGTCCTGGCCTAGATGGGCCAGGCTGCGGCCCGGGCGACTGGGATGGCGAGCTGCCAGCCTGTCCTGCCCGTTGCCCACCCGATGCACCTGGGACGGAAGGGGGGGAGTCCGAGGTGTCGCGGTGTACCGGGACCTCCCCTACAGAGGGAGCCGGGACGGACCACACCACCTCCTCCTCCCTCGGGGTGCCCGATGGCCCCCAGGCCTCTACATGGGTGGGGGATGCGAACGGACTGGCCATCCGACGCCCCCCCGACATCTGGCGCTGCCAGTCCTGGAGGCCCGTGCTGGTATCGACAGGGGTCTGCAGGTTTGCAGCCATGGAGCCCAGGGGGTTGGCAAACCCTGTCTGTGCTCCGGCTCGCACATGGCCACTGGCGCCGATGCCCTCAGCGATGGCCTGCAGAGACTGGGCCATGGCCTGCTGAGACTGGGCCATGGCCTGCAGAGACTGGGCTATGGCGTTGAGCGCCTCTGCCACTTGGCGCTGGCACTGGCTCATGGCCTCCTGTGAGAGGGCAGCCATGTCCTGGGCCACAGACGCCGCCAGCACGGAAGGCCCCAGGCCTCGCAAACCGTTCCCCATGTCTGACACCGTCGCACCCATTGCCTCCACCACGGACGCCACCCGTGCGGTGTCAGCCTGGGTGGCACGCATGACCGGCACCACTCCCAGCTCCTGGACGCGGGTGGACTCATCCACCTGCGACCGCAGCCGCCGCAAGCCGCCCATCACCCTCCTCGCTCGTCTCCGGGTCGGTGGTTGCATCGGATCTATGTGTGGGTGTGGTAACTGCAGGAACCCAGGATCTATCTGGGCAGCAGATGTTCGTTTGGGCTGGGCAGCCCTCCGACCGCCCGGTCCCTCTGCTGCTCCTACCTCCACCTGCTGTACCGGGACGGCTGTGTTGTGCGCACCAGTGAGTGTACCAGACGCATCATCACTAAAGTGCCCAACCGTGGCGAGTGTTTCTGCGATGGTGGAGGGTGTTGGTGACACCAGTGGCGTTGTGTCGTGCTCTTCGTCCCACTCTGAGTCCATGGCACTTTGGGGTGGAGGTTCGTCTCCACCCATCCACTCTGAGTCACTGTCCGGTATTTTGTCTTCCTGGGTAGTGCTGGCCGGGTAGGGGTGTCCTGGGTAGTGGTGTCCTGGGTAGTGGTGTCCTGGGTAGTGGTGTCCTGGGTAGTGGTGTCCTGGCTCGGATGTGACGGGGGCCTGTGGCTGCCCCCCTCGTCGCTGGGTGGTCGCTCCCGCACGTGACGGGGGTGTCGTCTCCCTGTTGCTCCAGGTCTCTCCATCTCCCGTGGTGTGCGAGGGGCATCCTGCGGGCGTCGCATGCTGGAGGGTCCTGGTCTCTCCGTCTCCCGTGGTCTCCGAGGGGCATCCTGCGGGCGTCGCATGCTGGAGGGTCCGGGTCTCTCCGTCTCCCGTGGTCTCCGAGGGGCATCCTGCGGGCGTCGCATGCTGGAGGGTCCGGGTCTCTCCGTCTCCCGTGGTCTCCGAGGGGCATCCTGCGGGCGTCGCATGCTGGAGGGTCCGGGTCTCTCCGTCTCCTGTGGTCTCCGAGGGGCATCCTGCCGGCGTCGCATGCTGGAGGGTGCGGGTCTCTCCGTCTCCTGTGGTCTCCGAGGGGCATCCTGCGGGCGTCGCATGCTGGAGGGTGCGGGTCTCTCCGTCTCCTGTGGTCTCCGAGGGGCATCCTGCGGGCGTCGCATGCTGGAGGGTGCGGGTCTCTCCGTCTCCTGTGGTCTCCGAGGGGCATCCTGCGGGCGGTCTGCATCTGCGGGGATGGGTGCCTGGACGTTTGGTCCTGCGATACACAATGAAGCATGCATGGTTAGACATCAGGCAGTGATCAGGTGATACGGGGAAGGGGGATATAGGGGAGGGGGGATATGGGGACGGGCTGTCGGTGGCTCACTCGCTAGTACGCCCCCGACCTCTGCATCAGCAACCTCCAGGTCCGCCAGCCAGTTCCAGGGCCCTTTCCTCGTGTACGGTCAGTGGCCTCTCATCAGCGGGCCCTCCTCCAGTCCTCACATGCTCCCTATTGTTGTGTGCGCGCTTCTCCTGTGGGGGGGGGGGGGTGGGGGTGGTGGCAGGGGGAAAGGGCAACAGTGTTAGGCAGGTATATGAATGCACGCCATCGGTTGCGCGTGCATTGCAGAGGTTAAGGTTCGGGCTGGATTCACTTGGGGATATGGGGGATATGGGGGAGGGGGGATATGGGGGAGGGGGGTTATGGGGGATATGGGGGAGGGGGGATATGGGGGATATGGGGGATGGGGGGATATGGGGGAGGGGGATATGGGGGATATGGGGAGGGGGGATATGGGGGAGAGGGGATATGGGGGATATGGGGGATGTGGGGAGGGGGGATATGGGGGAGTGGGGGATATGGGGGAGGGGGGATATGGGGGAGTGGGGATATAGGGGATATGGGGAGGGGGGATATGGGGAAGGGGGGATATGGGAGATTTGGGGGAGGGGGGATATGGGGGAGGGGGGATATGGGGGAGGGGGGATATGGGGGATATGGGGAGGGGGGATATGGGGTAGGGGGGATATGGGGGAGGGGGGGATATGGGGGATATGGGGAGGGGTGATATGGGGGAGGGGGATATGGGGGAGGGGGGATATGGGGGAGGGGGTATATGGGGGATGGGGGATATGGGGTGGGGGGATATGGGGGAGGGGGGATATGGGGGAGGGGGGTATGGGGAGGGGGTATATGGGAAGGGGGGATACTGGGGATATGGGGGAGGGGGTGATATGGGGATATGGGGGAGGGGGGGATACGGGGGATATGGGGAGGTTAGATATGGGGGAGGGGGGAAATGGGGGAGGGGGATATGGGGGATATGGGGAGGGGGGATATGGGGAGGGGGATATGGGGGAGGGGGTTATGGGGGAGGGGGTATATGGGGGATATGGGGAGGGGGGATATGGGGGAGGTGGGATATGGGGGAGGCGGGATATGGGGGATATGGGGAGGGGGGATATGGGGTAGGGGGGTTATGGGGGATATGGGGGAGGGAGGGTTATGGGGATATGGGGAGGGGGATATGGGGGATATGGGGGAGGGGGGATATGGGGGAGGGGGATATGGGGGATATGGGGGAGGGGGGATATGGGGGAGGTGGGATATGGGGGATGGGGGGATATGGGGGATATGGGGGATGGGGGATATGGGGGAGGGGGGGATTTGGGGGAGGCGGGGATATGGGGGATATGGGGGAGGGGGGATATGGGGGAGGGGGGATATGGGGGATATGGGGGAGGGGGGATATGGGGGATATGGGGGAGGGGGGATATGGGGGAGGGGGGATATGGGGAGGGGGGATATGGGGGATATGGGGAGGATATTGGGAGGTGGATATGGGGGATATGGGGGAGGCGGGATATGGGGGATATGGGGGGGATATGGGGGAGAGGGAATATGGGGGAGGGGGCATATGGGGGATATGGGGGAGGGGGATATGGGGGATATGGGGAGGGAGGATATGCGGGATATGGGGAGGGGGGGATATGAGGGATATGGGGGAGGGGGGATATGGGGGAGGGCGGGATATGGGGGAGGGGAGGATATGGGGGAGGGGGGATATGGGGGAGGGGGGGATATGGGGGAGGGGGGATATGGGGGAGGGGGGATATGGGGAGGGGGGGATATGCGGGAGGCTCACCCTGCCTGCTCTGACGAGGTCGTTCACCTTCTTGTGGCACTGGGTGCCTGTCCATGGTGTCAGGGCCACAGCGGTGACGGCCTCTGCCACTTCCCTCCACAGACGCCGGATGTGGCGTGAGGCAACTCTGCGGCCGTGCCCGGGATACAGGGCGTCCCTCCTCTGCTCCACCGCGTCCAGGAGCGCCTCCACATCACGTGACTCGAACCTCGGGGCTGAGCGACGGCCAGCCATCCAGTCGGGTGTTGCGGTCGGGTGTTCCGGTCGGGTGGGGGGGAGCAGCGCGGCCTTATGAGCCGTCACGCCGTGCAGTGCGTATGACGCTGAACGGCGTGAACCACTGCGCAAGCGCGGATCCCGTTACGTCGCTGCTAGCCCATTTCGGGCCGGAGACTATCGACCCATTTTTCCGACGTGTCGCAAGTCGGATTTGCGCCGTTTTTTGCGCCGATCGGCGGACTTTCCGCCGATAACGGAGAATTTCGCCCCAGATGTGGACGGCGCCGGGGGGCACCCGGCGTTTTGGCCTGGCCGCTCGGCCCTTCCGCACCTGAGAATAGCGTGGGTGCCGGAGAATCGCCATTTTGGGTGTCTCCGCCGATTCTCCGGCCTGCGGCCCGCGGAACTCGACCGGGCCGTTCCCTCCGCTTGGGAAAATCGCGGGAGGGCGTCGGACCGGCGTCCCGGGAAATTTTGGCGGCACAGGCGATTCTCCCAACCGGCGCGGGAGTGGAGAATCTCGCCCGTGATTTACCTCACACAGCAGTGCACGGCAAATCATTTAACCAGATATTACCTATCACAGTCAGACACAATGTGCATTTCAGATCATAGCTGGAGATTTGGCTGTAGCAAAAACCGAGGCTTGTTCATAGAAATTTACAGCATGGAGGAAGGCTATTTTACCTATTATGTCTGAAGCTGACGCTTCTCAAACTTCAGGATTGAAGCATAACTCCCCAGAGACAAAACTCACATGAGATGTCTTGGAAAGTATGCCCGGGTTGGTACATCCTGTTCACTTTTGATGCATTTGATTAATCTGGCTTCCTTCTGTGCTCCTGCCACACCTTTTCCTCCAACATATTTACGATGGCTTTAATCATCGGGTCTGAAAGGAAGTGGCTGCCGAGATCGTGGATGAATTGGTTATCATCTTCCAAAGTTCCCAAGATTCTGGAAAGGTCCCAGCGGATTGGAAAATCGTTAATGTAACACTCTTGCAAGAAAGGAGGGAGACAGAAAGCTGGAGACTTTAGGACTGTTAGCCTTACGTCTATCATAGGGAATCCATTATTAAGGAGGTCTTAGCAAAACATTTAGAAAATCATTATACAATCCGGCATCCCATATTCCAAAGGTGTGCAGGTCAGGTGGATTACATGATCAATGCATGGGCTATGCGGATAGGACGGGGGAGTGGGCCTAGGATTAATCCTCATTTGGAGGATTAGTGCAGACACAGAGCTGGATTCTCCACAGCCCCTCGCTGAAATGGCGTTCGGCGCGGGGGAGGAGACTCAAATTTCCCGACGGAATCAGGCCTGGCGCCGCTCTGGCGATTCTCCGGGCCCCGAATATCCGTGCGTTCGCGAATTACGCCATGCGGCTGGGGGGCCATTGCCAGAGGCCTGCTCAGCAAACCTCCGCTCCCAGCCGGCCGAGTTCTCGATGGCATGGAACTAACATGGTATGGCCGGTCGGGACTCTCATGTAGCGGCTGCGGACTCAGCCCGCGGCCGCATTGGAGGGGAGTGGGGAGATCTGGTACCAGGGGGTCCTTATGAGCGGCCGGGGGTGAGATTGGGCCGGATGGATCCTTGGGCGGGCGGCCGATCAGGGGGGGCCTGATCAGGGGCACTCCGGGTCCCTGCTAGCCCCCTGAAGGTAAGTGAATTGGTTGATATTTTTATCAGGAAACTCGGGAATGCAACGCCTGCGTTTTTACGCTGGCATGGGGACGCTATTTTGGGAGAATCTAGCCCCTGATGGGCCAAATGGCTTCTTTCTGCATTGTAGGGATTCTATGGATTCTCTCCAGTCCCTGCAGTGACAAAACCGCAGTGGCCTGAAGAGGAATTACGTGAGATACCTGAGACTAAATCCGGCCGTGGAAACCAAGGCAGCAAGGACGGGGAGGAGTAGCGAAGATGGTGGGAGGGGGGGATGCAGTGAGGGGACCGCACAAAGCGGGCAGTCAGGGTCTCAGGCAAAGGCTGAGGTTGGGGGGGGGGGGGGGGGGTGGGGGGCAGGTGAGCGAATGGCAGTGGAGGAGGTCAAGATCTTACCCAACTTCAGAAGGCACTTTTGATGGAGACCCCTTCCCCACACCTTCCTGCCGAAAATCTACGCCGAAGATTTTCGGACTCCTTCCATGCAAGGTCAATCCTCTCGGCAGATGGGAACAGCCCTTAAGCGACAACTAATTTGTCACTTAAGGGCCTCAGTCCTCTGCCTTGCTTGTCTCAGTGGTTTTGGAACAGGCAAGGAGCTGGATTAGGGGTTTGCCTCTGTCCACACTCTGAGCTCTGGCTTTGTAACTCTGATAAAGTAATAATAAAATAAAAATTGCTGCATATTCGGAGCGGATGGGAACCCCAAAGGAATCGCGTTTGTTCAACTTTACACTGTCCACCCACGTAAAAACACGTCGGCAGGGGAGGCGTGAAATTCTGGCCATGGTTCAGCAAAAGTGAAACCATATTTCATTATTCTGTTAGAATTCTTTGAGGAAGTAACAAACAACATGGATAAAGGGGAACCTGCAGATGTGGTGGGCTTCCAAAAGGTAGTCGACAAGGTGCCATCTCAAATGTTACTTCACAAAACAAGAGCTCATGTTGTAGAGGGTCACTTATTAGTTTGGATAGAGGATTGGTTAGCTAACAGGAGGCAGAAAGTGGGGATAAATGGTCATTTTTTTGGGTTGGCCAATTGTCACTGGTGGAGTGCCACAGAGATCGGTGTTGGGACTTCAACAATTTACAATCTATATCAATTATGTGAATGAAGGGACTAAATATATGGTAGCTAAATTGGTTGATGACACAGAGATAGGTAAGAAACTAAGTTGTGAAGAGGACAGAGGGTGGAATTTTCCCATCCCGTAAGTGGTGGGCGGTAACAGAGAATTCAGCAGGACCCAAAGTGTCAGAAACGCGCCACTTTCCAACTCTCCCAATGGCGGGTTGATTTTTCTGCCGGCTGGTGGCGTGTACGCCATTTGCACTCAGCTGCAGTTCATGAATGCTCATTAAAACAGCTGCCTGCCAGAATCTCGTCAGGCCTTCCAATCTTGCATCACGGCAGTGGGAAATTACGTCTGTCAGAAAGCTGATTGATAAAGAGTGGCATGCACAAGGTGGCCCTAAGTTCACAAGAGACTTTGAGGTGAGTGCAAAGACATCAGCCGGCCATCGTGCTGCACTGCTCCTGATATGCTGGATTCGGAGATATGCTGGATTCTGCCCTCCATCTCATTGTCGAGCTGATCTCATGGATATCACCATGCTGCCGGAATCATGGAACCTCCTGTGTCAACAGCTCGGATCAGTACTGCGCCTGGGCTTGGGGGGGTACAGAGGTCTCATGTTAGTATGGTATATTAGGCATGGTTTGCACGAACATTAAACAGATTGGGGCTGCAGTGCTTTATGAAGGTTACTGTTGTCCATAGTCCTCTTTGGAAATACAAACAATGCCGAAGCTCCCCTTTAAATTTCAGGGGCTGGCAGACAGGAGTTAGAGCGTGCAGGTATTCCTGCTGCGAAATGCAAAGTCATCACAGATGATATGATGTGGAGATGCCGGCATTGGACTGGGCTGGGCACAGTAAGAAGTCTTACAACACCAGGTTAAAGTCCAACAGGTTTGTTTCAAATCACCAGCTTTCGAAGCACTGCTCCTTCCTCAGGTTAATGAAGAGGTAGGTTCCATAAACATATATATAGACAAAGTCAAAGATGCCAGACGATATTTTGAATGCGAGCATTTTCAGGTAATTAAGTCTTTACAGATCCAGAGAGAGGGGTAACCCAGGTTAAAGAGGTGTGAATTGTCTCAAGCCAGGACAGTTGGTAGGATTTCGCAAGCCCACGCCAGATGGCAGGGGGTGAATGTAATGCGACATGAATCCAAGGTTCCTGTACTCATGTGTGCGGAACTCGGCTATAAATTTCTGCTCGGCGACAGATGATAGGCAGTCCATGGGATACGTGGACCACAGTCTGAAGTCAGAGATAGGAGACAGTGCAGAAGAGCAGCGGCCATGCAGCAGGAGCATACATTGGGAGAATGGTGTGCCCCAACTGCAGGGAGAGGCAAGGGCTGTATGCTCCGCAGAAACAATTCACAGCTTGGTGAGCAGTGCTGTGCTACAGTCACAATCCTTGGGTGTGGCAAGCTCAGTACTCGGCTGCAGAAAGTATTGTGATGGTCGTGGGGCAATTGCCATTAGATAGGGAACACATAATACGAGTTAGGTTTGTGAAGCTCTCATAGGGGAGGGAATCCCTGTAAGTGATGGTGCACATCGCTTCCAGATGGGCTGGGTGCCTCACTGATGATGGGCTTCTTGGGGAGAGTGTCAATGTCCACACCAATGTGTTGTTGAAGTTGTACAAGACATTGGTAAGACCACACATGGAATACTGTGTTCAGTTCTGGTCACCCTATAATAGGAAGGATATTGTTAAACTAAAAAGAGTGCAGAAGAGATTTACGAGGATACTACCAGGATTTGATGGTTTGAGTTATAAGGAGAGGCTGGATAGGCTGGGACTTTTTTCCTTGGAGCGTAGGAGACATGGGCTGATCTTGTAGAGATCTATAAAATAATGAGGAGCATAGACAAGGTCGATAGTCAACATCTTTTCCCAAAGGTAGAGGAGTCTAGAACTAGAGGGCATAGGTTTAAGGTGAGAGGGGAGAGATACAAAAGAGACTAGAGGGGAAATTTCTTCACACAGAGGGTGGTGAACATCTGTAACAGGCTGCCAGAGGCAGTGGTAGAGGCGGGTACAATTTTTTCCTTTAAAAAACAGTTAGACAGTTACATGGGCAGGGTGGGTATAGAGGGATATGGGCCAAATGCAGGCAAGTGGGACTAGCTTAGTGATAGAAACTGGGCAGCATGGACAAGCTGGGCCGAAGGGCCTGTTTCCATGCTGTAAACATCTATGACTGTGCTCTGCGAAGACCTGCGCCACGTGGGTTTGGAGGTTTTGTCCTGAAGGTGATGGCAGCATCAATTTGTTTGCCACTGGGCGTTTCCAGGGAACAACTGGGGACCTTTGCAGAATTTCTCAGTCAGCAACACATCCAATGCATTCAGGAGGTGACCCATGTTCCTTACAGGAGGGCCCATCATTATGTCATCTTTGCTCTGGGACGAGGACAGCCAGGCTCAGAGATTCAGGGCTCAGCTATCTCGGTGCTCCCAAGAGTGCAGTGAGTAATATACAGCATTCATGTGGCTCTACGGGCTCCCTGGTAGCAGACCCTACTGTTTATAAACCGCAAGAGTTACCATTCTATCAACATGCAATTGGTGTGTGACCATCAAAAGCAAATCTTGCATTTGTGTGCACATTTCCCTGTAAGTTGCTATGACACCCACATTCTCAGTTATCCCAGGTGCCTGGGATCTTCATGGGGCAAAAATGTTTGCAGGGACAGCCATTAGGGGATAAAGGCTACCCCTGTAAACAGTGGCTAATGACTCCAGTGCATTGCCCTCAGACTCCAGCCGAGGAAAGGTACAGTACTGCTGATGCCACCAGACGCAGCCTCATAGACCTGACCGTAGGACAGTCAGGGGATGCGAGGTTTATGTGCAGACCTGCAATCCATCACATTGACACTGAGCTCAAGCAGGTAATGCCAATGTGAGAAGGCACAAGTGTCTGGAGTCTCTAGAAGTGCTTGTCAGGTGAATAATAAAGATTATTATTATTACCAGGTCCTCATGCATCTCAAGTAAGCAGGGAAGTACAAATGGACCTCACAACAATGGATGAGCTTCACCAGACTCCTTTCAGAATGTTCCTGATAGTGTCAGTGTCTCCTCTGTTCCTCTGCCAGTCACACCAGTGCCTCAGAGGAGACTCCTGCCAAGGTCACCCAGGCCGACGTGGTCTGGATCCTCTTCTGAGTAATCCTTAGATTCTTCATCTGGGGTAGCTTACTGGTTTACAACGTCCTCATCTGTCAATCTTTCCCCCCTCTTGTTCAGCCAAGTTGTGAAGCGTGCAGCAAATGACAACAATCATGGAGACCTGAGGCAACATGAACAGTTGGACCAGCAGATCAGTCGAGGCACCCGGAATCTCATTTTTCGAAGGCAAATGGTCCTCTCGATGGACCTCTGCCCTCTATCTCAGAATGTGGATTCCTGCCTGGTATCATGAGTCAACTTTTTAATGGATAATCCTGGTCTCCAAGTGCCTAACCATGCCGTTGCACTACTGGTGCAATGAGCGGTGGAACCTGAGGGTGCTTGAGGACATAAGCATCATGGTTACACATCTGAAGGATCTGCACATTAACTAAATAAAGTGCCTTTCAATTGACAAATGCCCCTGTCTGGCCTGTGGGTGCCATGACAGCCACCTGCATACAATCAGTTGCCCCTTGCACTATTGGCCCCAAAGCCTCTTGATTTCTTAGCTTATACTCAGCAGTGGCGAGGTTGTCCACCTTGCTGAACAATGCATCAGTAACAAGCCGGATGCAATGACAGCCTGCTGATTGTGACATGATATTGGAAATTCATTAATCGATTTGAATGCTGAGAATCACTTTTCCGAAAACTAAGAATAGTTGCTGAATTTGATCATTTTTGGTGATAGCATTCAATGAATCAAATTGCAGGTTGAGGCAATACCATTGAGACCAAAGCAAATCAATTGGTGAAAAATGATTTGGGTCTTGCAGGAGAATGTGTATCACAAGCTTTCCTTCTGTGTTGAATTCAAAAGACAAATGTTGGCCCAGAAATTCCAAAGGATTGGGAAAAGTGCACCGCTTCCATCTATCAGGGAACATCTTCACTGTTGGGATTGCCACAAAGGCTGAACTGGTGGGACTGTTATGTTGTCAGTCTTGTCTCTTTAGTGATATTAGGGATGGGCACACACATTTATGTTGGGAGGGAGAATGTGACAAAGATCTGGCTCAAAAATAAAATAGTTGCCTTTGAATCTGGAGCGGGAAGTTCTAACAATGTACAATTTCTCGGTTTTGTTTATTATTTTTTCAGTTCTCAACAGGCCTGTGAGGTTTTTCAATGCAGCCAAAATACAGTTTACTGCAGAAAAAAGCACCGCTGCAGTAGTTGAGGCAGATACATGCATAGATATTTCTGCCCTCAGGGAGGGTCATTAAAATTCATAACTTGCTGGGAAATGTATGCGCTGATATTTCCTGTCATCGGGATAATTCTGTCTGAAGGATTAAAGGGTTTTTCAATACAGACGACGAAGCAGTGAATCAATTCATGGATTGTCTTATGTGTGTAATATTTAAACAGGGTCCATGGGCTGCATATGGCCAACATGCCTTTGCTCCTTAATACATGCCCCTGGGCTGCAACCTATTCTGATTGGGGTTGTGAGTTCCTCCCCGTCCAAGGCAACAATGATAAATATGGAATGGAGACCCTGGCAGGAGAGCCCTGAGATTGACTCTGAGAACCTATGACATGTATGTATCCTTGCCCAGGTTTGCAGCATTAGCTCGAAGAAACCAATTCTACCTGCTCTCCCCTGCTGATCCCTCAGGGGGGATTCTCTGGTCTCCGACGGCAAAACTGCGTTCCGCGATCAGCCGGAGAATCCACGTTGGCGCTGAAATTGGGGCGGCGGCGCTTTTGCGATGCTCCGTCCCCTCAAAAATGGCATACTCCAGGAGTACGGCGCACGCCATCGGGCTGGCCTCAGGACATTACCTAAGGCCCTCCCCCGATGCTCCGCCCCCGATGGGCCGAGTTCCCGACGGCGTCAGTCGTGTGTGGTATTTATTTTCGGGAACTCGGCGTGGTGGCTGCGGTCTAAGTCCAGCGCCACCACAGTTGGGGGCGGGGAGGGAGCTGGTCTGCGGACAAGGGGGGGCTTTGGCGGGGGCTGGGGGTACTGGTGTGGGGTGGTCCGGGGGTGGAGAGCCGGGCCAAAGGGAGTCACTATTTGGCAGGCCGTGTCCGTGCGCGGCCGGCATCATGTTGCACGGCTCTGATCATGTTGCAATCCTCGGGACGTATCTGCAGCTAGAGCTAGGTGCTCTATGCTGTGTGCCTGTTAGCCCCCCCCCCCCACCAGGCGGGGGACCAGTGCCCATTTTGCACCGTTTCTTCGGTCATAAAACATCACCATTCCCATGCCGGCGTCAGCACTTAGTCTCAGAATCGGAGAATCCAGCCACTCATCTCCCTCTAGCTCCTCCCATTGCCTCACAATTCTTTACTATCTCTATTCCCCCACAATTTCCTGCCTGCTCGCTCTGGCACCCCTACTCTCCACCCCCAACTCACAACTCCCGTTGGCCCCACACTCTCCCGATTCCTGTCCACTCTCCATTCACCCGATCCTACTCTCTGAACTCCCACCGCCCTCTCCCCTCCCACCACTTGTCCTCCCCTCCCACTTCCCTGCCTTCTTTCCACCTCCCACTCTCCCATCCTATATCCCTGTTTCCCCCCACCACCCCCCCACATTCAGATCTCGCCCGTCCCCGCTCTCCAAACTCCCTCCCTGCACTCTCTGAGCTCCCACCTGCTCTACCCTCCCATCTCTCACTCTTCCCTCCCACCTCCTATTTCTCCCCACCCCAACTCTCCGAACACCCTCCACGCTCCCCCCGCCCCCCCCGCAACCATCCTGCTTTCTTCCTGCTTCCCACTCTCCCCACCACTCCAGCTTTCAAAGCTCGCAGTCCAGTATAAAATTTCCAATTCCCAAATTAGTCCATGAAATTGAAACACTGATTATTGTGCACATTCCGGATAATTTTTGTTTTGCAATAATAAGGTGATGCTTTGGAACTGAAAACATTTCTACAGAATACAAATCAGCAAGGAAGTGAAAGGGTTGCAGTGGCTCTCTTTGCTTGTCTACTCTCCCAGTCAGTAGTTTTCTCTCGAAAATGCTGCCTCTCATCTGGCCCCATTTTTCATGCTATTTAAATCCTATTCTGCTTTGTGGAGTGAAATGATAAGAGCTATTTAAACCATAGGCAGCGCCTTGTGTTCTCAACTGTCGAATGACTTTGGCCAACTCAGTTTCTCAAAATCGCAGCTTATTCCATCACAATCCCAGCGGAATCCTCTTGGATACACATTTCTGAAATGCATCTAAACTAATTTCCTAACCGAAGAAACATGAAAGGAACCCAATTGTCACATCATAAAAATAACTTAAAATAAACACTATCTCTTTCTTCGCTATCCCCTGCGCAATTCTTCAAAGGGTCTTGTTGTGGAACTTAATTAATATTCATGAAGTTAAAAATGGAAAGGTTGAGTCAACCACTTTTTGGTTGGCATGTTTGCAAATACTCTGCTGTTTGAAAAAGAGAGCTAGTCAATGACATTTTATTTAAATTTAAAATTATAGAGTTTATTTTTTAAAATTGCCAGTAATGGTGCTTTATGGATATTGGGTGAATCTTTTTATAACATGGTTCACAATTTACATTAAAATATAGGACAGTTTGCTCAGGATATTTACCGTTGAAGTGAAACTCCGGGAATTAATTATTTGACAAATGCCTTGTGAATAAATGAACAATTGGCAAAGTTCACAAGTGACATTTAATGTGGTTATACTACATTTCAACATCAAACTACAACATGCAAGAAAATAATACAAGACCACTAATAACCTGGACATGGACATCACCGATATGGAATTTGTACCCTTGTTCTGTTTAAGTAGATTTATACAGTTCTGTGTATTTATTCAGAACATCAAAACAGATGGGGCAATATCTGACAGTCAGATTGCAGAACTTCTAATGGTCTAATGAATATTTTACAACCTGCATCTTGTGCCACACAATTTTGGGTCAGAAAGGCAGGAAGTGGCATTGATTCGTCTGAGTGCGTAACAACAGTATGGTAGTAAAATCCGCTTTCATCTTCAGTGGTTTAGCAGACCATGAAAACTTCTTTATAATTGTGTTTGTCTTTGCACAATCAGCAATAGATATCAGATAGATAAATAAATAAATAATGCAGGTTATTGTTGTCCTCCTTTCTGCACAAACAAAAATTGTTTTCCTATTTTCATATATACCCTCTAGCTATTTTTGTTCAGGCAAAATACCAATCATTATAGATTATCTCTACAGAGTTGAAGTAAATGAATGCCTTTAAGAAGCCAGTTGATATCATACTCTCCTTCCATTCATGTGCTAGTATCTAACCTACGATTCATAATTATCATCTGCAGCTTAGCATTTGGTCTCTTAAAAACTACTGTTGTTGCACAGTGCCAGGTTCAATTTCTGGCTTGGGTCACTGTCTGTGCGGAGACTGCACATTCTCCCCGTGTCTGCGTGGGTTTCCTCCGGGCGCTCGGTTTCCCCCACAAGTCCCGAAAGATGTGCTTGTTAGCTGAATTGGATGTTCTGAATTCTCCCTCTGTGTACCGGAACAGCCGCCGGAGTGTGGCGACTAGGTGATTTTCACAGTAAATCATTAAAATTGCAGTGCTAATGTACACCTACTTGTGACTCTAATAAAGATTAATATTATTATTACTTGAGGTTCTGTCTTTCTAGTATAATCATTTCTTTTGTATTTTCCGAATAATTTCACTCCTCAGCATTTCTCTCAAATCATCTCCTATTGGGGTTCTAGTCTTTATATAAAAAAATAGTATTTTGTTTTTTCCTGTCTTTTTATATTCAGCCTCTTGGTCTTTTCTGAATTTGATTTTGCTTCTCTGTCCTTGAAACGCTGCAGTTCCTTTATTCTCGTCAGGCACTCCTTTGATTATTTCACTCACTTATCTTTCATCAGTCAGACGCTCTGTGCTTTGCTATTCTCAAGTGCTGTCACATGATTACAGCCTCTTCTCTCGTTGAATTGTCACAAATTCTTTTGGTTTTGACCATTTCTTTGGCTCTGATAAGTCTTGTCACTTTCAAAGGCTTTTCTATATATTCTGAAGCTTTTCTTTTTATTGAGTATTGATGGTTTCGATTCATTTTTCTGTTTGTGAATTTGAGTTAGGCAGCTGTATCCTCATAGGAAGACATTAATTACACAACACAAAAACACACCATTCAGCTGAACACGTCCATTCCAGTGTTTTCTACCACATAAATTTCCTTCCAGTTTAATTGTCTATTATAATGCTGCTCCCATACCTGTCTATTCCCTTCTTCTTTCATGTATATGTTAAGCTTTCCACTCTATGTGGCAACAAGTTCCGCATTCTCAATAATTGTTTGCAAGGAAATTCCCCCTAAATTCTTCTATTGCTTTGTTTGTGGCTGCACTATATTTGAGCCCAGTTGTCTGGACCAATCCCGGGTGGAAGCTGTTTCTCCATGTCTATCCCATCAAACCCCTTCATAATCTGCTGGCCTTTATCCAATGTCATCTTGGTCTTGTGCTAATCTGAGAAGAAGTCCATTCTGCTCAAATTCCTCATAGTTGCATCCTCTCAATTCTGGTAACGTCCTTGTAAATCTTCTGTGCATCTTCCCCAGATTTTCAATATTGCCCTGATCAAGACAGGGATGGATCATAAATGCATATCCCCATCACCCTGACTTCATAATATTGCATTCTCTGTTTTTCAAAATAGACAATTTCTGGGCTGGTAAAGTGTCTCCAGCTGACCAGATGCCAGCTTCTGGAACTTACTGGGCAGTTTGAAAGTGAACAAAAGGCGAACACCTCAATCACCCTGGAATGTAACACTCCTTGCATCGTATAAACATTCTAGCAAAACTAAAACAATTGTTTCAGGTGAGATGTATGCCCCAACCAGCTATGAAAAAGGCAGCTGTTTGCATCTCATAGTCCCTAATCTGGTCTTCATGGCATCACCTGTTCCAACACTGAATGGCTTTCAACCAGGGGCCTCGCTTAATCAACCTGAAACCAATGTCTCCACGAACCAATGGAATCCTGACTCTTTTTAAACCAACCCTGGGAAAATACATCCTGCATCCAACATCCAGGAGAAGAGGTGAGAGGTTAGGTCTCTTGACGTCCCCCATGCTCCCAGAATTTGTAATATTTCCCTGTGGACCTGAACTCAGGCAGTTTTGGGGTGCAATTCTGTGGCCGCTTTGTGCCCGATGCAAATCCCGCTATATCGGGAAAACTCTGGGAGAAGCCCAAATGGATTTGCGTGGGTGCCAAACATCGGGATAAAAATGGGATTGGCGCTGACCAATGCTCCGGTCCCCCACTGGCAGCAGCATTGAGATTCACCACCCATGCCAGTGGGTGGTCACAAATGGGTCATTTAAACCGATTGGCATCCTATCGCGGGTTGGAAACTGGGTTTTCCATGATGCTCTAGCCCTCTGGGCCAGGATCCATGTGAGTGGATTGGTGCAAGTATTTATCAGCGTGGTCCTGATATGGTGGACTTCGCAGTGAGCCAAGGGGAGAAGTGTTTAAGGTATATGTCCCCAAAGTCCATTAGAGGGTCCCCTCTATCCACCACCCATACCCCCCATCAGACCTCCCCTACCAGACCCACCCATCAGTGACCCCCATCAGACCCACCACATCAAATACCCCCTCAGCAGAGACCACCCTGTATGAGGCACCACCCCACCAAAGGCCTCCCCATATCAGAGACCAACCCACATGAGAGACCCCCACACCAGAAAAAAAACCATATCAGAGACACCCCTTAATAGAGACTCTCCATCAAAAGGCCACCCAATATCAGAGACCCCCATAACAGAGAACTCACATAACAGAGACCCACCCACCCATCATTCACCCCTACCTGGAAGTTAAAGAGCAGTCCATATAGAAACAATGAAAAAATAGCACTGCTTTTTCACTCATCTGTCCCTTTGACATGCTGCTTCAGACACATGTACAGAAAACAGCATCTGTCACTTCATAGAAAGGTAAAATCGCATCACAAGGCTTTAAACCCATCCGATCCCTTGGTCTGCAAGGCTTCTAATCACTTCCAAGAAAAATAGCTTTTTGTAGGCAGTAATTGACAGCTTCCAGACAGCCAGATGTCTGGATTGTTTATTTTCATTTCCCTTCATGCTTGCATGCATCTCAGGTAGCCTGCTTTGAAACTAACTACAATGTTTATAAATATTTAGAAGTTAAGTGCTTTCACTTCCTCTTTTTCTCAGTAGAAAGTACTTCCCTGCTTTTGATGTGGTCAGGAGCTGCTAATCATAGCTAGATGTTAATAAACATTGTGATTTGATTCACTGAAGGCTGGAAGGGTCTTGTGGTGGTGGGGGTTTCTGATAGGGGGTCAGTGGGATGGAGTCAGGTCATTCTTATGCATGTGTGCTGTGGGGGATGACCCAAAAATTCCCATGGTGGGAGGGTTGCGAATGCCCCTACTTGCCAGCAGGGGGGAGGATTTGCTTTGCAGGGAGGGGAGCTGGGGCAGTGGCTGGTCTCGCTATTGGGCCGCCCGTTCAAAATGGTGGCCCAATAGTGGGATTTCTGATGGAATCTCTTGCGGTTCCTGCCATGCATAAATTTGCATGACAATGGAGAGTCAATTATTTCTGCGCGCTGCTCCTGGCATTAGTGCGAACGAGAAGTGATCACCTCTGGCAAGAGAACATATCTTCCAAACAGAGAAACAAACCCAAAATCTCCAGGAAAGCAGCTGTCTACCATCTTACCATCAAGCATGTGGCAACAGAATGAGCTCTGGCCCTCATCAAGGCTGCAAATTATTTGAACATTGGAACGTGTGCCATCAGGACTGGTTCAACGCTATGTGTCTTCTCCCCTGGTCGAAGCCTTGTTTCTGGAAAAACAGAGCATCCTGCAACAGTCCCCTCTGAAGAAACATTCCATTACAATTTTGATTCTGGACTCTGGACACACATAAAACCCTAACTTGTATTTTATCGTTGTCGGGCCCTGAACCTCCTTCCTTTCCCTTATCCACTTTTGTGTTGTACGAGTGTGAAAAGGGGCAGACGTTCTGCAACTCCTCTCTGCATTTTGTGTGTGTGTCAAACAAACCAACCCCTTTCATTTTGTCTTACCTTGGGTTTGCTGTGCAAATTATTCACAGAGCAGCGGTTTTCAAACTTCTTTGCCCAGGACTCATTTTTACCAACCGGCATTCCTCACGTCCCACGCCGGTCGACCTTCGCAACCCACACTGGCTGACATTCGCGACCCAAACCGGCGGAACTTCATGGCCCACCATTTTCTCTTACCTTTAATGTGACAGGTGAGCCGGCTTGATCCTCACGATCTCACATGTTTTGTCATTCAGTGTTACATTTCTGCTAAGGACTTCAGCTGATGATTTAAGTTCTCACTGCATCCATTGAAATAAAATCAAGTGGTTTGTTCCCGAACCTGCCATGCTTAGTCTTCAAATGCCTTTGAAGTTTTGAGGCTTTTAAAATTTCATTTGCCAGAACTTCCCTGCATATAACTCACATGGGGCGGGATTCTCCATCGGCAGGATCCTCCGTTTTTCCGGCACCGCACTCATGCCCGCAGATTTCACGACGGCGCGGGGATGTCCACAACGGGAAACACCATTGGGTGGCTGCCGGGTTGGAGGATCCTGCTGCCGGTGGGGGGGGCGCCGCACCAGAACATGATTTGCACTGGCTGATTTAATATACCCATACCTCCAGAAATCATCTCTCCACTACCTTGTACTTGATTTCAGCTTCCTCTTAATGGGTTGTTCACCAGAGGCTCTGCAGCTCACACCAGCACTGCTGGCAGCTACAAAATGGAAGAATCTCTCTTGCGCCCAGAGAACGTGATCTCAGTATCCGGGGCGCATGACCTGCGATCTGCTGCCACTTCTGGAGAGAAGACTCCATCGATTTTTTAAAAGAATCTGCTCCTGGGTCAGTACACTGGGTTTTCATGAAGTATTGTGACTCTTAGGGGCAGCACGGTGGCACAGTGGTTAGCATTGCTGCCTCACAGCGCCGAGGTCCCAGGTTCAATCCTGGCTCTGGGTCACTGTCTGTGTGGAGTTTGCACATTTTCCCCATGTTTGCGTGGGTTTCACCTCCACAACCCAAAGATGCACAGGGTAGGTGGTTTGGCCACGCTAAATTGCTCCTTAATAGGAAAAAATGAATTGGGAACTCTAAATTTAAAAAGAACAATTGTGACTCTTCAATCAGGAGGTTCCTCCAAGTAGATCTCTTCTGAGCAAAGGTCTTCCAGGCACTGATGTCTATATTCCATTTCTTGAGTAAGCCTACAAGGTGTCTTTGAAGAGCTTCCTTTGTCCTCCTCTTGTTTGGGGTCCTTCCTTGAGTTGGAAGATTTGCTTTGGTAGTCGGGACTCTGACGTCCTCAGCATATGGACTGCCCAGTGGAGTTGGTTATGGATGATCCTAGCCTCAATACTGGTGCTTTGACTCCTTCAAGGACAATAACGTGAGCATGTCTGTCCTCCCAGCTGATTCAGAACTAAAGTACATGTGGATTTTGCAATGTATTTTAAGATGAGTTATTTACAAGCCTCCCTGATGTAATGCTCCTCCTGAGAAGCCTCGGTGATTACGCCAAATGGTTTAACAAAGCTTAATGCCTTAGTTGATATATACAAGCCTCCTGTAAGCTAATGTGAACTATCTGTCTGACAGGTGTTGCGGTGAATCAACCCACCCCACTGCCAAAGGACATCCCAAAATGATGTCAGAGGAGATGTGTGCTAGGACATTGCACTTCAGCAGTTGCTACTTCCGGACAGTGAGCTTGTCAATTAACAATTGTCAGAGCATTCCCCTTCGCCCCCATTTCCCTCCCTCCCCTCTTCCCTCCCTTCCCTTCACCCCTTTTCCCTCCCTCCCTTTTACAAATAGATGGAACTATTGTGTGTAAATGAGACTTTTGCTCTAGAACTTGCTGTGCCCCTTAGCCAAGCTGTTCCAGTACAGCTTCAACACTGGCTTCTATTGAGCAATGTGGAAAATTGCTCAGGTATGTTTTGTACACAAAAGGCAGGAAAATCGGCCCATTACCGACCTGTTAACCTACTCTTCATAGTCATCTATAGTCATCAATAGTGCTAGCAAGTGACACTTGCTTTGCAATAACCTGCTCAGTGATGGTCAGGTTGTGCTCCTTCAGGGCCACTCAACTCCTGACCTCATTACAGGTCATTATTCAAACATGACCAAAAGAGCTGAACTCCAGAGTTGAGTGAGAATGACTGCCCTTGACATCAAGGTAGAGTTTGACCGCGTGTGGCACCAAGGAGCTCTGACTAAACTGGAGTCATGGGAATCAGGGCGAAAACTCTCAGCTGGTTGGAGTCATGCCAAGCACAAAGGAAGATGGGGCGCGATTCTCCCAGCCCCGCACTGGGCCACAGGATCACCGCAACTGTGCCACGCCGCCCCGACGCTGGCACGTAATTCTCCATTTGCGCCACCGTGTTTGGTGCGGCGCCGGTCGCGGGCCGCTGTACGACGCCGGGCCACTGATTCTCCGGCATGGATGGACAGAGCGGCCACGCAGAAATGGCAGAATCCTGCCACCGCCGTTCACCCCTGGTCGCTGCCGGCGGGAACTCTGCGCGAAGGGTCGGGGGTGGCCTGTGGGGCGGGGGAAAGCGCTCCTACACCGGGGGGGGGGGGGTACCTCTGACGGGGTCTGGCCCATGATCGGGGCTCACCGATCGGCTGGCCGGCCTCTGCATCCCCCGTGCCTACTTTGTTCCGCTTCCGCCCCAGAACCCCCACACCATGTTGCGTCAGGGCCGGAGTGTTGAAAAAGTCCCCCACGCATGCATGGGTTGGTGCAGCCCAACTGCGCATGCGTGGGTTGGCGCGGCGCCCATTTGCAGTGGGAAGGGAGGCTGGAGTGGCGTGAACTGCTCCAGCGCTGTGCTGGCCCCCTGTGGGGGACAGAATCGGTAGTCCCTGCACCCGAACAGTCGACGGCGCGAACACTTCGTCTCCATTTTGGAGAATCACGCCCATGGTGTTGAGGGTTGGAAGTCAGTCATCCCAGTTCAAGGACATTGCTGCAGGGGTTTCTTGGGGAAATAGCACAGAAAAGGGAAAAAGGTGAAAATAATCTTTATTGTCACAAGTAGGCTTACATTAACACTACAATGAAGTTACTGTGAAAAGCCCCTAATTGCCACATTCCGGCGCCGGTGTTGAGGCCGGCATAGATCAACCATGATCGTATTGAATGACAGGGCAGTCTTGAAGGGCCTGGTGGCCTACTCCTGTTTCTATTTCTTGTGTGAGTATTCTAAGCCCAACCATCTTCAGCTGCTTCATCAATGATGATGGCACAATGTTCACTGATGATGGCACAATGTTCAGCACCATTCACAACTCCTGAGATACTGAAGCAGTCCATGTCCAAATGCAGTAAGACCTGGGCAGTATTTAGGCGTGGGGTAACAAGTAGCAAGTAACAATTGTACCACACAAACACCAGGTAATGGCCATCTACAACAAGAGAGAATCTGACCATCGCCTCTTGACATTCAATGGCATTATCATCTCTGAATCCCCCGCTATCAACATCCTTGGGCTTACCATTGACCAGAAACCTAACTAGACTAGCCAATAAATACTGTGGCTACCAGCGCAGGTGAGAGGCTAAGAATCCTGCTGCAAGTTACTCACCTCCTGACACCCCCCCCCCCCAAAAAAAAAGCCTGTCCATCATCTACATGCACAAGTCAGCAGTGTGATGGGACAGTCTCCATTATAATCTAGCCTGGCAATGCAGCTCAAACCACACTCAAGAAGCTTGACAACATCCAGGACAAAGCAGCCCACTTAAATGCCGCTCATCCACAATCATTCATTCCCTTCACCACCGACAAACAGTGGATGCCATATATACCATCTACAAGATGCACTGCAGGAACTCACCAAGGCTCTTTCAACAGCACCTTCCACACACATGACTACTTCCACCTCGGACAAAGGCAGCAGATACTTGGAAAGACCACCACCTGGAAATTCCCCTCCAATTCACTCACCATCTTGACTTGGAAATACATTATTCTTCCTTCAATGCAACTTGGTCAAAATCCTGGAAGCCCCTCCCTAACAGACGGTGTGTGTACCTACACCACTTGGACCTTATAATTGCAAGAAGGCAGCTCACCACCACGTTCTGAAGGGTAATTAGGGATGGGCAGTAAATAGTGGCCTCACCAGTGATGCCCGCATCCCATGAATGAATTTTTAAAAATAACCTCTTATCACTGGCTCACTGTGACTGTGGTGTGCACAATCGAAATGATATATGCCAGAAACTTAACAAAGTCACTTGTGCAGCATCTCTGTCGCCTGAACCTGAAGGGGAATAAAGTTAATAAGAGCAAGGAGATATCGTCATCTCCAAGCCATGCATCATCCTGAACCAAAGAACCTACAGTGGAGAAGGAGGCCCTTCAGCCCATCTTGGATAAAATTCAATCTTGCATTGTCACTGAATCTGAATCCTGCAATACCAGACCTAATGACCTCACAGCATATCACCACCATCATCAGCATTGCAGCAGTTCAAGGGGTGATCCAATCTCACTTTCCCAGGGCAACAGAGAATAAACAACAAATGCGGCCACACAAAGAGATCAAATTTAAGAAAAGATAGAAAGGCAAATTCAAATATTCCTGACTTGCTGTGATGAGCTCAGGTGTTCTCACCATATCTGCCTCACTGATACGCCTCACCCGAGTAAAAGCTGAGACTTTGCTACCCAATCACAGAATTTCCTTAGATGAACAAATAGCTACCTGGTTGCAACTCAAAGGTGCTGGGTGTAGAAAATTGAGTTTTGATTTGGTCTGAGTTGTGTGTTCGAGTGATACATCGAACAAAACTGTGTGTATATCCCAAAATTATTTCTTAAGAGATATTTAAGCCTGTGTGCTTTCACAACTATTTCTCGCCTCTATGCTATCTTGCATTTTTTTTTTCGTTCTTCTACAGTGCTGAAAAGGCCACTTTTTTCACAGTTCATTTGTGACATATAGAAATTTCTTGTCCTATTGAATAATTAAATATAATGCAGACATTCACAGTCCTGTTCATTCTAATGCCAAGGGGGCAGATTTGCTCCACACCTACTTCAGCAGTAGTAATAAATGATGCCAAGAAAAATAGCGACGAGTTTACAAAATAACAAACGGTGCAGGGCTGTGTTTGCCAAAAATGTGCACCACCTGGCAATTTTTTTAAGGGTAATAATATTTTGAAGGATGCAGAGAGGAAGCACATTAATCTGTGGTTAAATGAGGGTTAAACTGATTTGTCGGACCAATTGTACGTAAATCATAGTGGCATGATGATTATTTAAACGTGAGAGGGAGAACAGGCCACAACAAACCTTCAGGGAAAAATAAAACACTTCATAGAAAAAGTCAAAAGGCTCATTGACTTTTACCTTAAAGAGTCCTGGATTTGAATGCATGTTGAATTGTGGAGATTAAATGCCTCTCTTATGTGCTGTCTCAAAGATTTTGACATTAATTGAGTTTATGGAGCCTATTTCGAGCTCTTATTAAACATTGATGCACAGCAAAGAATGTTCCTGGTTTAGCATGATTGACATCCCCCCTCAAGAGTGGTTGCAAGATGACTACTGTGGGGAATGGAAAACAATGCAGATATGCTAGTGGGTTACCTTCTGTGGTGCCAATGAGGCAGACATTGGTGTGCGCCAGAGCTCCACATTTTTCACCCGGACTTCTGAACCAGGACTCCTCGGAACTGTTGTGGGTGCCTATCCTTGTACTGCTGGAGCGTTGGGAGAAGCTGAACCACTCCCTGATTTACCAGCACTATCTACCATATTCCGGTAAGTTTAAATGTCTCCAAGCCACTTTGATGAGCTACGGAGCAAAGGTAAGCAAGCGTGTCAGGTAATGAAAAAAGAAAATGCGAGAAAAACTCAGCAAGTCTGGCAGCATCTGTAAAGAGGGACACAGGGGTTGTGAAGAAGAGCTCATACTAGACTGGAAGGGTTAACTCCGTTTCTCTCTCTACAGATGCTGTCAGACCTGAGTGTTTTTTCCAGCATTTCCTGTTTTTATTTCAGGTTTCCAGCATCTGCAGTATTTTACTTTTATTTAAGTCTATGAGATCAGTATGTTAGGGAGAAAGGTAGTAGGTAGGTGGGAGGGTGAGGGGGGTAGGGTAGGTCTATGGGATTAGTGGGGGGTGCTTAGTTGGGTCAGTGGTATTTGGGGCTTTGGGAGAGCAGTGGTTAGTTGGGGAGGTCAGGAGGTATTAGTGGGCCGGGGGAAGTCAGGAGGTCGGGGATATACGAAAACCCTGATTTGATTTGAACTCTGGCCTGTATGAGAGCCGGTACTGATAATCTAACTGTTGCTGTTATATACTGTGTTGCATTTTCCCTGGGGAATGGATTAGCCATCCAGCTTTAAATAGGGATTTACTGAGTGCAAAGCCAGGCTCAAAGAAGAGCCAGGAGTTTATTTCATTTCTTTTCTGTTTTGCTGAGTATCTGAAGACTTTTAAATAAACGTTCAGCTTATTGGTATTTGGACAACTGTGTGAGTTATTGAATTGAGTGAATTCCATCCTGCCTATTACAATCCTCAGCCCTTTGCAATATTACAAAAAAGATTAACTAATAATTGGAGAAAAGAAGGAATTAAAAATATATATATTTCATGGATTGTGGGCATGGCTGGCAAGGCCAGCTTTTGTTGTCTATCTCTGTTTGCCCGTGAAGGAAAGGCTTAGAATCATAGAATTTACAGTGCAGAAGGAGGCCATTCGGCCCATCGAGTCTGCACTTGCCCTTGGAAAGAGCACTCTACCTAAGCCTACACCTCCACCCTATTCCCACACCTCCACCCAATCCCCATAACCCCACCTAACCTTTTTTGGACACTAAGGACAATTTAGCAGAGCCAGTCCACCTAACCTGCACATCTTTGGACTGTGAGAGGAAACTGGAGCACCCAGAGGAAACTCACGCAGACACGGGGAGAACGTGCAGACTCCGCACAGACAGTGGCCAAGCTGGGAATCAAACCTGGGACCATGGAGCTATGAAGCAACTGTGCTAACCACTGTGCTACCGTGCTGCCCTACCATGCTTGCTGCCCATTTCAGAGGGCAGGTAAGAGTCAACCACATTACCGTGGGTGTGGAGTCACATGTCAGCCAGTTCACATAAGGATGGCAAATTTCGTTCTCTAAAGGACATTAGCGAACCAGATGGATTTTTACAACAACATATAATAGTTTCATGGTCACTATTGCTGGTAGCTAGGGTGTGATCAGTTTTATAGAAGAGAAAGAAAAACTGATCCTGAATGTTCAGCACAAGCAAGATGACAAAATGTAATGCCCCTACTGAAATTTCCAATTCTATTTGAAGTACTGACTGTGGAATACTGATATGTTCTAAGACACATGGACTGGTATGATGCTGCTGTACTTGTCCACTAATGCGACAGAAAAAGCTAAGACTTGTCCATTCTAGCGTAATCACATTTTTAATGGAGTAATAAGTCTTGATTTCTGACAACCAACCTCTCTGAAAATAACTTGGACAAAAGTGGAGTCCCATTCCTTAATTTAAATTACTGGTGGAGATTTTTAAGCACAATAATTTTGTTGGCCTTTTCCTTTCTGTCTCTTTTATCTATTAATCATAATATCATCTTTCTTTATGGTGCTTAAAATACATGATTAAACACGGAATTCAATAATCGCCTATTCCCTGGTTTAGACACTGCGGGCGAAATTCTCTGTTATCGGCGGAAAGTCCGCCGATCGGCGCAAAAAACGGCGCAAATCCGACTTACGTCACGTCGGAAAAATGGGTCGATAGTCTCCGGCCCGAAATGGGCTAGCAGCGACGTAACGGGATCCGCGCTTGCGCAGTGGTTCACGCCGTGCAGCGTCATACGCGCTGCACGGCGTGACGGCTCATAAGGCCGCGCTGCTCCCCCCCACCCGACCGGAACACCCGACCGCAACACCCGACTGGATGGCTGGCCGTCGCTCAGCCCCGAGGTTCGAGTCACGCGATGTGGAGGCGCTCCTGGACGCGGTGGAGCAGAGGAGGGACGCCCTGTATCCCGGGCACGGCCGCAGAGTTGCCCCACGCCACAGCCGGCGTCTGTGGAGGGAAGTGGCAGAGGCCGTGACCGCTGTGGCCCTGACACCACGGACAGGCACCCAGTGCCACAAGAAGGTGAAGGATCTCGTCAGAGCAGGCAGGGTGAGCCTCCCCCATATCCCCCATATCCCCCCTCCCCCATATCCCCCCTCCCCCATATCCCCCCTCCCCCATATCCCCCATATCCCCCCTCCCCCATATCCCCCCTCCCCCATATCCCCCATATCCCCCCTACCCCATATCCCCCCTCCCCCATATCCACCCTCCCCCATATCCCCCCTCCCCCATATCCCCCCTCCCCCATATCCCCCCTCCCCCATATCCCCCCTCCCCATATCCCCCCTCCCCATATCCCCCCTCCCCCATATCCCCCCTCCCCCATATCCCCCATATCCCCCCTCCCCCATATCCCCCCCTCCCCCATATCCCCCATATCCCCCCTCCCCATATCCCCCCCTCCCCCATATCCCCCCTCCCCCATATCCCCCCTCCCCATATCCCCCCTCCCCCATATCCCCCATATCCCCCTCTCCCACATACCCCCTCCTGCATATCCCCCTCCCCCATATCCCACCTCCCCCATATCCTCCCCTCCCCATATCCCCCATATCCCCCCTCCCCCATATCCCCAAGTGAATATAGCCCTAACCTTAACCTCTGCAATGCACGCGCAACCGATGGCGTGCATTCATATACCTGCCTAACACTGTTGCCTTTTACCCCTGCCAACCGCCCCCCCCCCACCCACAGGAGAAGCGCGCACACAACAATAGGGAGCATGTGAGGACTGGAGGAGGCCCCGCTGATGAGAGGCCACTGACCGTACATGAGGAAAGGGCCCTGGAACTGGCTGGTGGACCTGAGGACCGGGAGGTTGCTGATGCAGAGGTCGGGGGCGTAGTAGCAAGTGAGCCACCGACAGCCCGTCCCCATATCCCCCCTCCCCTATATCCCCCTCCCCGTATCACCTGATCACTGCCTGATGTCTAACCATGCATGCTTCATTGTGTATCGCAGGACCAAACGTCCAGGCACCCATCCCCGCAGATGCAGACCGCCCGCAGGATGCCCCTCGGAGACCACGGGAGACGGAGAGACCCGGACCCTCCAGCATGCGACGCCCGCAGGATGCCCCTCGGAGACCACGGGAGGCGGAGAGACCCGGACCCTCCAGCATGCGACGCCCGCAGGATGCCCCTCGGAGACCACGGGAGACGGAGAGACCCGGACCCTCCAGCATGCGACGCCCGCAGGATGCCCCTCGGAGACCACGGGAGACGGAGAGACCAGGACCCTCCAGCATGCAACGCCCGCAGGATGCCCCTCGGAGACCACGGGAGGCGGAGAGACCCGCACCCTCCAGCATGCAACGCCCGCAGGATGCCCCTCGGAGACCACGGGAGACGGAGAGACCCGGACCCTCCAGCATGCGACGCCCGCAGGATGCCCCTCGGAGACCACGGGAGATGGAGAGACCCGGACCCTCCAGCATGCGACGCCCGCAGGATGCCCCTCGGAGACCACAGGAGACGGAGAGACCTGGAGCAACAGGGAGACGACACCCCCGTCACGTGCGGGAGCGACCACCCAGCGATGAGGGGGGCAGCCACAGGCCCCCGTCACATCCGAGCCAGGACACCACTACCCAGGACACCACTACCCAGGACACCACTACTCAGGACACCACTACCCAGGACACCCCTACCCGGGACAGCACTACCCAGGACACCCCTACCCGGGACAGCACTACCCGGGACAGCACTACCCAGGAAGACGAAATACCGGACAGTGAGTCAGAGTGGATGGGTGGAGACGAACCCCCACCCCAAAGTGCCATGGACTCAGAGTGGGACGAAGAGCACGACACAACGCCACTGCTGTCACCACCACCCTCCACCATCGCAGAAACACTCACCACGGTTGGGCACTTTAGTGATGAGGCGTCTGGTACACTCACTGGTGCGCACAACACAGCCGTCCCGGTACAGCAGGTAGAGGTAGGAGCAGCAGAGGGACCGGGCGGTCGTAGGGCAGCCCAGCCCAAGCGAACATCTGCCGCCCAGATGGATCCCGGGTTCCTGCAGTTACCACACCCACACATAGATCCGATGCAACCACCGACCCAGAGACGAGCGAAGAGGGTGACGGGCGGCTTGCGGCGGCTGCGGTCGCACGTGGAGGAGTCTACCCGCGTCCAGGAGCTGGGAGTGGTGCCGGTCATGCGTGCCACCCAGGCTGACACCGCACGGGTGGCGTCCGCGGTGGAGGCAATGGGTGCGAAGGTATCAGACATGGGGAACGGTTTGCGAGGCCTGGGGCCTTCCGTGCAGGCGGCGTCTGTGGCCCAGAAAATGGCTGCCCTCACACAGGAGGCCATGAGCCAGTGCCAGCGCCAGATGGCAGAGGCGCTCAACGCCATAGCCCAGTCTCTGCAGGCCATGGCCCAGTCTCAGCAGACCATGGCCCAGTCTCAGCAGGCCATGGCCCAGTCTCAGCAGGCCATGGCCCAGTCTCTGCAGGCCATCGCTGAGGGCATCGGCGCCAGTAGCCATGTGCGAGCCGCCGTCGCACTGTCACAGACAGGTTTTGACAACCCCTGGGCTCCATGGATGCAAACCTGCAGACCCCTGTCGATACAAGCACGGGCCTCCAGGACTGGCAGCGCCAGATGTCGGGGGGGCGTCGGATGGCCAGTCCGTTCGCATCCCCCACCCATGTAGAGGCCTGGGGGCCATCGGGCACCCCGAGGGAGGAGGAGGTGGTGTGTTCCGTCCCGGCTCCCTCTGTAGGGGAGGTCCCGGTACACCGCGACACCTCGGACTCCCCCCCTTCCGTCCCAGGTGCATCGGGTGGGCAACGGGCAGGACAGGCTGGCAGCTCGCCATCCCAGTCGCCCGGGCCGCAGCCTGGCCCATCTAGGCCAGGACGCCCCAGGAAACGGCCGCCAAAGGGATCCAGTGTCAGAGGGCAGGAATCACAGGAGTCCACCTCCAGTTCTGCTGTACCGTCTGGGGAACCACGTAGACGTAGTCAAAGGGCCCGTAAGGCCAAACAATTAGACACTGAGTAAGTTGGCACGGGTGCAGGACACAGATGAGTTTTAGGGGCTAGGGCACGTGCATGAACTGCTTTTGTTATTAAAGTCAATGTTACACCTACCGAAGCTGACTTTGTGCTCTGTCCAAAGTGTGCGGGGGTGTCATGTACATTGAGCGCAAGTGTGTGTGTGAGGGGTGGTCTTACCTCAGCCCCAGGTGAGTCTGCCCCCTTCCCCCTGGGCCGCCATCAACATCCCCCGGGCAGAGGACGGGACCGTGCGCTGCAGTGTCACAGCCGCATGCAGGGATGGTCCGGGTGGATGGCGGTACTGTGACCATGGGTCAGACATAGTCCAATGATGTAGAGCCAGGAGCTCACCGCAGGGCGGGTTGTCATCATCCTCCATGGCCTGCGATAGACACGCGTCCACCCGCAACTGTGTGAGCCCGGCCCGTTGTGCCGCAGGTGGATCGGCAATGGGAGGGGGGGGTGGTGCGCATGCGGATGGGGTGGGTGGGGTTGGGGAGGGGGGTGAGGGTGCTGGGTGGGTGGATGGGTGGGGGGTGTGGGTAGTCGGCTGTTGCCATGGTGTGCGGTCTGTGGCCATACTACCCGATTCCCACGCCCATCTAGTCAGTGAAGTGGGCGGCTATCAGTCTGTCCCGTGCCCGCTGGGCCAGCCGGTAACGGTGGACAGCCACCCGCCTGTGTCTACCCCGTCTGCCCTGACCATTGCCCCCATCCCCCTCATCTGGGGAGGACTGCGCCTCTTTCTGCTGCTCCTCCACTCCGCCCTCCTCTGCCTGCGGCACATCACCCCTCTGCTGGGCTACGTTGTGCAGGACGCAGCACACCACAATGATGCGGCCGACCCTATCTGACCGATACTGGAGGGCGCCCCCAGAGAGGTCCAGGCACCTGAAACGCATCTTCAGCACGCCAAAGCACCTCTCGATCACTCCCCTTGTCGCTATGTGGGCATCATTGTAGCGGTTCTCCGCCTCATTGCGTGGCCTCCGTATAGGCGTCATCAGCCACGATCGCAATGGGTAGCCCCTGTCGCCCAGCAACCAGCCCCTCAGCCGGGGATGGCGTCCCTCGTACATGCCGGGGATGGATGACCGCGACAACACGAATGAGTCGTGTATACTGCCTGGGTGACGGGCGCAGACGTGCAGGATCATCATGCGGTGGTCGCAGACCACCTGTACGTTCATCGAATAGGTCCCATTCCTATTAGTGAACACGGCCCTGTTATCTGCAGCTGGCCGCACGGCGACGTGCATCCCATCGATCGCGCCCTGGACCATGGGGAACCCGGCCATGGCAGAGAAGCCCACGGCCCGGGCATCTTGGCTGGCCCGGTCCACGGGGAAGCGGATGTAGCGGTGCGCCATGGCATAAAGGGCATCTGTCACTGCCCGGATGCACCGATGCACCGATGTCTGCGATATGCCGGACAGGTCCCCACTCGGTGCCTGGAATGACCCCGTTGCATAAAAGTTCAGGGCCACCATAACCTTGACAGACACGGGGAGAGGGTGTCCCCCGCCAGTGCCACGCGGTGACAGGTGTGCCAGCAGGTGGCAGATGTGTGCCACGGTTTCCCGGCTCATCCGGAGTCTCCTCCTGCATTCCCGGTCCGTGAGGTCCTGGTATGACTGCCGGGGCCGGTACACACGGGGCGCCCTCGGGTGCCTCCGTTGCCGTGGGGCCGCGACGTCCTCCTCCCCCTCCTCGTCCTGTCGGTCAGGTGTCCCTCCAGCCTGGGCGGCTGCCGCCTGCCCCTCTGCGGCAGCCTGCGCCGCCTCTCTGGCACGCTCCTCCTCCTCCTCCTCCTCCTCCTCATCCAGGGCAACATAGACATGAGCGGCTGCCACCACGGCGGCCAACATCGCTGGATGATCTGAAAACATGACGGCCTGGTGGGGGGGAGGGGAACGACGACATGTCATCATTGCCCATATCCCCTCCTCCCCCAGCCAGGTGGCATGGACCGCATGGGTCCAACTGTTGGAGGCTGGCACCTGGCCAGGTGGACCAACTCACTTGCCCTCCCATCCCCCTCCTCGGCACGGACCCGCCCCCCAACCTCCACCTCAGCACGGACCCCCCCCCCCCCAACCCTCAACCTCCACGCCAGCACGGACCCCCCCCAACCCCCAACCTCCACCCCAGCACGGACCTCCCCCCAACCTCCACCCCGGCACGGACCCCCCCAACCCCCAACCTCCACCCCAGCACGGACCCCCCCCCAACCTCCACCCCAGCACGGACCCCCCCCCAACCTCCACCCCAGCACGGACCCCCCCCAACCCTCAACCTCCACCCCAGCACGGAACCCCCCCCAACCTCCACCCCAGCACGGACCCCCCCCAACCTCCACCCCAGCACGGACCCCCCCCAACCTCCACCCCAGCACGGACCCCCCCCCAACCCCCAACCTCCACCCCAGCACGGACCCCCCTCCCAACCCCCAACCTCAACCCCAGCACGGACCCCCCCCAACCCCCAACCTCCACCCCAGCACGGACCCAACCCCCAACCTCCACCCCAGCACGGACCCCCCCCCCCCCCCCCCATCCCACTCCCCGGCACGGACCCCCCTCCCGGCACTCCCCCGGAGCCCAGCCTACTCTAACCACCCCCCCCCCCACCCCCCCCCCCCCCCGCCGCACACACACACACACAACCCGAGACACACCTCTCCTCACGCAATCAGACTGCGGCCACGCCATTTCCTGCCCAGAGCCAACCCCCAGGCCGTCACTCACCTCCACGTGAGCCTGGAGCACCGGGTCACGCCGATGAAAAGGAGGTTTGATTCACGTCGACGTGAACGGTCATCACGTCGACGGGACTTCGGCCCATCCGGAAGGGAGAATATCGGCAGGCCGAAAATCGGCTGCCTTTCGCAGACCTGTGACATTCTCCGCGGCAGCGGCGCCATTAACGCCCCGCCAACTTTTCTCCCTTCGGAGACTTCGGCGGGGGCGGGATTCACGGCGGCCAACGGCCATTCTCCGACCCTCTGGGGGGTCGGAGAATGACGCCCTGCGTGCCCCAGTAAGTATTCTTTATTCTTTTGGTTGAGGAGAGCTCAGTTCACACAGTTCCTAAATCCCCTCTAGAGGGTGCTGCATCAAAATAGTTTAATACTTAACAGCAATTCCCAGTCTCAAAGCCAATAGAATGTTTGTGGGTAAATCCAAGTGTAATCAATCACTGGCATTGTTTATTTGGAAAATCCGGGACATTGTTGCTTCCAAATCAGACCTTTGGATATATTGAGTTAATGTTTAAAATTTTGTTTTGAAAGTGATTCTGTTGCGAAATCTGAAGTCGCACTATTAAAGCTATCAGCATCCTCTTCACTTCACATTGCCTCTTAAACCAAGATTGAAAATGCTGGTAAGGCACCATAAGAAAGCTATTTTTATTAGACTCGGAGAATATCATTTAAATTGGATGTTTCAATGCCCTTTGCTGTCATTTTCTTATATATTTGCTGTTAAAATAATTCAAATTATGCAGCAGTCCATGAGTTCGGAAAGCTAACACTTAACAGTGTCGCTATGAATGTAAAATAGAGTACGAATTTTTGCCTCAAGTGTAAGTTCCATCATACGAGAGTGATCAATGAAACCATTTAGCTAGCTACATCCCTAATCATAGTTGCATAGTACTGACTTACAAAATGACATTAAGCACCTTCCAAGAGGAGTACTTTTAAAAATCAAAGCACACTTCCTTGGCCCTCCTCCAACCTGTCCATTAAAGAGTCTTGCGACTATGCCTCCTCCTCTAGCACATCAATAAAATTGAATTGGGAATGCAATCACTTTTGAGTTAGTGCCTGAACGCATGCTAAGTGTGCCTTCAAACATAATAATTAGATGTGTAGTATTAGCATGAATGAAAATTCCTCTCAAGGCTGGACAGGATTAATGCATGTTAATGCACAAACCCTGTTTTGCTAGGGCAGCTTAAGTACCAAATTATTCCAAGTGAACAAATTTACTCTTGCGCGTCTTCCAGCTTGCATTGCATTAATGATGAACGCCATTAATGTGGTGTTATGGCAACAGGATGAATTGGCATAAGTTAGGCATGGGGAGAAGAGGTGACATTCTGAGGGAATATACTCGGAGTTGCCAACATAACTTTACTGGCAATGTGAAAAGCTTGCAATGATTCTGTAAATGAGTGAAACACTCTGAGTGTGTATCTCTGAACGAGTGTGTGCTTGAAGCATTGATGATAGTGGTGTCAAGATGTTTATTATTAAGAGAGCTCAGCCCATTGTACCTGTGGTTATAACAGATCTACAACAAATACAGCACAAGTCAATACATAATTTGTTATTGTGGGCACAGGCAATGCATGATGCATTTTACCTCACAACATGGCCGTTGTGAGTAAAGATAGGGCATGTATTTCTGTAGCACTTTAAAAGACTTCATAATGACTTCATTTTGTATCAAAGTGCTTGACAATGATGAACTTTTTGAAGTGTCTTCCTTTTATATTGTAACAGATGCAGCAACCAATCTGCACAAGGTAAAGTCCCACAAACAGAAATGGGACAGTAACCTGAATCTGTTTTTATGGTGTTGATTGAGGGATAAATGCTGGTCAGGACACTGGGGATAATTTCCCAATTCTTTGATATCGTGCCATGGGATCATTTACTTGAGTGGACAGTTGGGGCCTCAGACACATCTTCCAAAATCTGGTACTCCCTCAGCAACGCAATGGCATGTCAGCCTAGGCTTCTGTGATGAAAATCCGATGGCAAATCCATAACCTTCTGATTCAAATGGTACTGACTGAGCCGCAGCTAACACTGGAAACGTTGCTTCGGGTTACACCATTACTATTATACAAAACGAGGACCATATTCCGAATCCTCTGCTTGCCCATCATCTCCAACACGACAGTCGCTTGAGCAGTGACCTCCACAGTAGTATCGCGGAAGGAAATGTGAGGCTTGGCCCGTACCTATGACATCTGTTGAAAGCAGCATTTATTTGCAATTAAAGAACATACGTTTTGAATAATCAAATATTTTATACCGTACATTTTAAACAACTGCAGGTTCATACCTTATCGGAAGATAAAATGCTGCATCCACAGAATATTTGAGCAGACCAGATCATGAAGTATCAGCTACATCTGTAAGCAATATCAGTCACGTTCAGCTTTCATAACTGAATCATTCTTTTTGATCCTGTTATGCAACTTCTTAGTGAATTAAGTGGTGTTCTCTGGCAGATGGTGCCTCACCCATTGAATGGCTGCACTTTATTTTCCAGTTATTTTTTTAAACACCAGAGGATCTATCTTTTAACAACTGATTATATTTTCTTGATCTGTTCCCTCCCTTGTCACAATATTTCAGTTGCCTCAGCAATAATGGAATGGGATGGATAAAAACAGACTTTTCCGTGTTAATGGTAGGTTGATTACGTTAATAAGGTTGACAATCTTCAGGTGGAGAGAAAGAATTGCTTAGGTATCTTGAGCACATATAAAGAGAGACCCTTCCAAGACCGGTGGGCATCACAGGGGCTGGTGTGTATCATCACCCCCGGTAATGACACTTTCATTAAATTAATTAAGTTTCTTTTTGACAGTTTGTTTTACTTACAGTGCCCCACCAGGGGCATCACCCACTCTTAGATTATTTTGTTTTACTGATCGTTAGTTTTTATTTATTGTTATTTAATAGACCATACAAAGAGAGACTCCTACTTAAGCACCCAGGTATACCTGGAGATGGGTCATGCAGTGTCTGCTGATGCTTTTGAGGTCCTCCATTACTGATGCATACCACAGGGGCTGTACTGAATCACGGCCCTGGGAAGTTTCCTTTGAAGTCTTGTCTTTTGTTAAGTGGCTCTTTTGAAGAGGTTGTCAATTTGTTTGTTTTTATTTTATTTTAAGATCCTTTAAAAAGACGCACATGTCCATGCCAGGGTATCCCTGAAGAGGGAGCATGTGGTGCCAAATAGTCCATTTGAGGTCTTCTATGACTGATGGGCAGCAGAGTGGCAGGAGTGCATCATCAGCCCCAGGAACATTATTTTTATTAACTTGCTAGGTTTCCTTTAAAGGTTTATCGAAGAAGGACTTTGGACTCATTACAACTCAAGTGGTTAAGACTGCCATGTTTGTTACTTGTTCTTTTTAAAAATAAAAGCAGAAGCTATTCTGATCAGAACCACCAAGCCAGACTCGATCTGAAAATCAATCGAACCAGCTGCAAAGAAAGCAAAAAACCAGGGTAAATCAGCAATACCTTGATTGTGGGAAATGGGTTCACCCCCAAAATGTCCCATCTTCATCTTCACCTGAGAGCCGACCTCCTCGAAATCCACCTTCAAGGAGCCTCATAGCTTATTGAGAATGTTCTGCTTTACAAGACATCCATTCCAGCCAAAGCTTAATTAATCTAAGAAATTACAGAACTGCTACAAAAGAGACTGAAGCAATTTCATTGCAATAATATTTATTTTTTGATTCTTATCCATTATGTGTATGTGTGAAATGCCACATTGAAATCCCTAGGGAAAATTATGATAAATAATCTTATGCATATTTAAATTCACAAAATCTAGCTGCTGGATTTTTAAAAAAAAAATTAGAACAAATCCACTCAGAGTAAAACTAACCTCACACAAAAATATTTTGACCATGGACAATAAGAAAACACAAACTCTGTCTGTGACCAGTAGGCAATGTGGAAGCTTGAGTGCATCATCAATACCGAAAATCACATTTTAATTTATGTTTCCTTTAAAGTTTTTGTTTTTGTTACAGTGGGTTAATGGTGTCCTTTTCATATGGAGCGCTTAATTGGTTAATTTGCACCAAAAGGAGAGATTCCTGGAAAGCTGGATGTTGCTAAGGAAGGCATCTATAATTTAGATTCTGTAAATAAATCTAGCATTAAGTCAAAGATTGCATCTGGTTTACTATTTCACCAGCTGGTTTCAGAATGAATTAACATTCTTGTAGTTGGCATGTCAATGAGAAAACACATATATAAAATTAAATATAAGAGACATAGCAGAAAAAAAACGCATCGATGGTTGTAAATCTATTGAATGCACTGGCAGAGTTGATGATTGAAATACAGGCCAAGTTAGGTTAAATAGGCAGTTGAAAGAAAGGAGATAAAAGGATATGGGAGCAAGGCAGTTCATTGATCAGGGGTACTGCTGGTGTGGAAAATCTATTTCTGTGTTCTAGACCAGACCATAATATTTCTGCTTCCACCTCAGATATTGGCTCTTCCAGCTCAACCACCAAAACCTTAGCAGTAGGTGCAGCAGAGAACCAAAGTTACAGCAACAAAACAGGAGAAGCCTGAAGTGTAAATTCTATGTCGTTCTATACCAACATGCAGTATTTAATTTTATGCCACAGTAACCTTTCACACAAGAGGCCTCTTGCAAGTTAACCACTTAGCTTTGTTGACTTCTTTATTTCTGTGTGAACAACAAGCTGTTTCTTATATTGACCGAATGACCACACAACCAGTATATTAGTTCAAAAGACAGTTTGTTAACAAACACACTTGTTTTATGTGCAACGATTCATGCGGCTATGCACTAAACTAGACCTAATAACTAAGATGACCTTTACTTAACTTCAGGGTGACCGGCTCTGTGCAGGAGATAAGGCCTTTATCTGTTTCCAAGTGGGTCGGTTGGAAGTCTTCAGGTTCGTCTCGGCTGGGCTCGTCCTTCAGGTAGTGATCGCGGGTCCTTGAATTTGGCTGGTTGATATGCTGCAATTGGTTGCACATAAGGTCCAAAAGAGGCCGATCCCTAGTGTGCAGGGCTTCTTATCCTTCTTCTCTTTCGCGCCCTTCTGGGCGGTCCTAAGTTCAGACCCAATGGATCGATAGGGTTTTGATCACCCTCATTGATCCTGGCCAATTAAGGGGCGGATACCTCAGTGGCTGGGCGGGTCCTGGCTGCCATTGTCCCAGGCACGTAGGCCTTTCCAAATAAGGGGAAGTGGCGCTGGTTAGTCTGCTACTGTTGTTGTTCCTTGATTCGATTTCTATTGTCCTGGGGGAGATGGTGATTGACTTTTAATTGGTGCAAGTTTCAGTCAGGTCTGGCTTCTTTGCACAATACACAGAGGCTATGTACTTGTCTGTGTCCAAGTTGACCACAATTGCCATGGTCCTTTGCAGGTGGCCATTTTAGATGGTTACAGCTTACATCACTTTATTAAAGAGGTAGCTGAAATTCCAGATTAGAGCTTCTGCTAGGCTGCACTCATCACCTGGAATCAGCCAAATCCACAGTAAAGATGAAGGAACGTCATGTGGAATGTTGTGTCTGACATACATTGAATTTCCACAATGTTTTACACAGTTTTAGTGCTCTGTTGAAACCAGCACCACACATGAAGCTGGCCATGTCGCCAGATCAAATTAATCCCCATTCTAGGTTTCCACTAATTGTGCATGTTTGTAGGCCTTCGAGGAGTCTGTGAAGATGTAAATAGGCATTTTTTAAACAGCAGAATCGGACCAAACATTGGTGCCAGCAGATTTCTCTCGGAATTTTGAGCCTCTTCGGCAAAAGAAACTGGACATGGTTCATGCTGTCACTCTGGCGGGGCCTCCTAGAGCTGGGAATCGGTGCCAATCAGATCGGGCCACCAACTTTAAAGGGTGCCCCCCACCAGCACTGCAGCCTAATGGCCCTCATCCAACATCATAGAGGTCTCTGGAGCTCCCCCCCCACCCCCTCCCCACGTGCCACAAACATTCATCGTCGGCATACACCGCCACCCACCAACCTGACATTCACCGGTGGCATCCCCCCACTCAGTGTCCGCTGTTCCCTCTGCCCCCCGCCAACCACACATATATGCATCGCCCCCCCCCCCACCACCCCCCCCCCAACCCCCCAGGGGGCTCTCACTAGGATCCATCTCGGCACTACCTCTGGCACAGGTTGGCAACCTGGCAGTGTCAACCTGTGCCAGGAGGCAGTGTCAGGGCACCTGTGGGCATGTCCCTCTATTCCCCGGTGGCTATACGTACCTCTGCATCCCCTGTGTGAAGTCACACTGGCGGTCGGTGAATATTCCGTGAGGGGGAAGGTCTGGAGCGAGAGCGCTTGCTAATGACATGCAAATGTCTTTAAATGAGATTCCCAGACATGCACCACTACTTGCAGTACTCCATTGGGGAGGGGCGGGGGAGGGGTGCAAATTGTGAAACCCAATCAGGCTGGAGAGAATTGCATTTTTCGACTCTCTCTGGATTTTGAGTCAATGCCAAGTTTCCCATGATGTGGAGATGCCGGCGTTGGACTGGGGTGAGCACAGTAAGAAGTTTTACAACACCAGGTTAAAGTCCAACAGGTTTGTTTTGATGTCACTTGCTTTCGGAGCGCTGCTCCTTCCTCAGGTGAATGAAGAGGTATGTTCCAGAAACACATATAGAGACAAATTCAAAGATGCCCATGGTTTCCCATGGGCAGAGGGTGTGAGCTCAAATCACCCCCAAAGTTTAGAACTTTGAAAATTTGTTGAGAAACTGACCACTGTAGGCCAATTAAATAAGCGCATTGTTTTGTTCTGTATAGCTTTTTCAAACATTTTCAGTTATTTAAAATTAGGTTGTAAATAATGGTAGATTGGACATTCTTATTAAAAGTGATAATAAAGAATTGAAGAAAACTGCAGCACATGACCACTCTCAAGTACATCAAGAAATTATTTTTTAATGCAAGAGTGGAAAAAGAAATGTCTTCCAAAAAGTGCTGCACACATTCCGCCGGCTCGGGATTAATTTAAATTTGTGATTATGTAAAAGAACTGAAATACAAATTTGAACTTGAATTGAGAAAACTAGCAAAACCTTGAACACAATCTGCACCCAAATTGCTAATTGCTTCGAAAACGGAAACTCTCCCTTGCTGTTGCTTCATGCCATTCAGCAGTATCAGTGAAGTTCAATCATGAAGTTAGCTGTCTGTAAACTTACTGAATTAAGATTTTTGAAGCTAAAATCTACCTGCCTCTGCTTCCTTTCAAGGCTTATCCTTGAATAATAGTCACTTGAGTGAGATAAATGACATCTGGGGAACTGTGCGCAGCAAAGGACACATCTTACAGAAAATGGAAGGAAAAAACAGTCAAATAAAGTCAAATTCATATTGAAAACTACAAAAGGTAAAGATTCAATTTCACGACAAAAAAACAATCAAAAGGAATCACAGCTGCCCCCACACTCATCAGATTGGTACTTGTGTCTGTGTGCCTTCATTGACTGATTGCCATACCTCAGTGATTTCCTTCCTCCCACATAACAGTTTGTATCACATTTGTCATATCGTCGCCTTCCCTCCCACCTATTTACTTGTTCCACTCCTACCTAACGCCAGCTGTCAATATAAAAATCCTCCAGCTGCACTTGTGGAAAATCAGGAACAGCTAATTGTTGTGACAGATCCAGACACAAAACAGTGAACCGTATAAAATGTGCCTGTCAATATTTTTATTCTGGATTTTTGTGTTGTTTGTGTATTGTTTTCTCTTGAACTCCAAAGCATGGTGCGTGAAATTGGGCAGGGCCTGGAATTGGAAAGGGGACTCGGGACGCAGGATTACCCCTGCTTCCGTTGCTGGCAGTTTGCTAACTTTGTGCTGCTGCTGACTTAAATGTTTTTAGCATGCAGCCAGAGCTAAGTGTGTTCTTGAGTGGTGACAGGACTAAGCAGGGGCTGCCTAGTCATGAAAAGCAGTTAGTTGGCCTGGGCTATTTAAAGGGAGGTGCATTGTGGCTGGAGCAGGCGTTGAAAGTCATTCCACAACTAACTCTGGCCTGGGAAAGGCGCAAGAATGGCATGGCATAGCATAAAGTGGGCTGTAAGATTCTCTGATGCTGCACTAGAGGCACTGGTGGTACAAGGGGGGATCAGTGGAGGGAAGCGTTATATCAAAAGGGGACAGGAGGCATTCAGATAAACCTTGTGAAGGCAGTGATACCATTACGGTGGCAATAGATGCCAGGAGTAGAGCTCCAAGGGCCAGAAATCAGCACTGCAAGAGATTCAATGAATTGCCACGAAGACCAATGTCACTAAATAATCTTCAAATACCGTATCCCATCAACTGCATAACAGGCCTGCGTGGTTGTGCGGTCAATAAGTGCACAGTCAATTCCAGCCCCACTTGACCCAGAGTCGCAATGCAAATGAAAGTAGATGTTATTTTAAAAGACCTCACGACCTTGGCTGAGCCCAATAAACTGCAGTCACCATGAAACACAAATAACCGTTTATCATTTAACAGTAAAATAATTAAACTGACAAAAATATAATGACTACCTAATATCATTTTCACAATTCCCCCCTTTCCTACTCGCCCCACTCGACACACACACACACACACTCACAAACATAGAGGAAAAGGGTGGTGGAGAGGAAAGAAAAAAAGATGGTTAAGTATAAACGATTAAAGATCTCCGATGCATTATGGTGGTTTCCAGTCAAAGTCTTTCAGGAGTTCAAGCTTTCACTTCAATGCTTCTTCCTTCTAAACTTGAGAGGGTTTTCTCTGGCAAGGCTGTCTACTTTCTTTGTAGAATCCCCCACTATCAACATCCTGGCAGTGGCCACTGACCAGAAACTGAACTGGACTAGCCATACAAACACTTTGGCTATAAGAGAAGGTCAGAGGTTGGGAATTCTGCAGAGAGTAACTCTCCTCCTGAGTCTCCAAATTCTGTCCACCATCTACAAGGCACAAGTAAGGAGTGTGATAGAATGCTCTCCATTTTCCTAATGAGTGCAGCACCAACAACAATCAAGAAGCTTAACATCATTAAGTGTAAAAAAGCCCACTCCACCCACTGCCTTCAACACTCACTCCCTTCACTACTGATCCAAAGTGACAGTAGTGTGTACAACCTGCAAAATGCACTATAACAACTCACCAAGGCTCTTTTGTTAGCTGCTTCTAAACCCACAACCTCTACAACCAAGAAGGGCAATGACAGCAGACGCATGGGAACACCACTACTTGCAAGTTCTACCCCAAACCACATACAATCCTCACTGGGAACTATATTGCCATTCCTTCATTGAAACTCCCTCTGTAACAGCACTCTGGGTGTACCTGCACCACATGGACCGCAACGGTTCAAGAAGGTAGCTCACCCCCACATTGCCAAGGTCAATTAGGCATGGACAATAAATTCTGGCCTTGCCGTGAATGCCCACATCCCATGAAAAGAATTTAACAAAATGTCTACTGCATCTCTACTGACCTCTCCAAATTTCCAAGTTCCCTTTAGCCAGCTCTGCTTTTATGCCCTTGAAATTGCTTTTATTTAAGCTTAACCTGCTCTTCTGTTCCTGAAACTGAATGCAAAATTCAACCATGTTATCGCTGCTACCTAGGTTGTCGTTACTATGAGGTCATTAATTAATCCTGTCTTACTACCAGATCAAGAATGTTGGACAATTGCAATGGCTAAACCTTCTCCAGTTCTATCTTCTCAATCCGTATACGTAGTCACACCCTAGTGTCCCTGACCATCGATCAAATAGAAGACACCAGGTCTACGATTGCCTCCTAGAACAACCCAGGTAACCTTCTCCCTCTCCAATATATCACAGTGTTCAAAGGTCAGTCCTCAACTAATTAACACTAGGGTGAAGGTCATATAGCTGTAGACACTTACTGCATACATGTTTGCCTTGAATCACACTGTCATTTGCATGCCCCACATACTCCAGCTGCAACACATCACCCATCCCACCATCTTTATGTTGTTTCAATTGATTAATGACTTTACTGATTACATTTTAGTTAATGCCTCTAGTCCTAATTATAGTAATGTTATTAAGGGATTTTAGGAAAAACAATACACTATGATTCACAACACTCAATTCTGCAAACTTATATTGTCAAGCCTAAGTTATTGGGTTATTATTTTTAATAATCGTTTTTTGATACATGAACCCCACAACGTTTCGAGTAAAATTATAAATGTCACATTTTTCCTCTTTTATGGCACAAATACTTTGAGGTGTTTTTCTCTCCTTGCAGGAAAACTTAAGATATATGATCCAGGAATAAATAATCCATTAATATACAACCACACATATGTTTATCTTCTTTTGGAAATTCACTCACTACATTGCTTACAATATCTGAACACTCTATGTAATAACTTCACATTGAATTGAAGATGCAAAATTGACTAGTTGAAATTTAGACATCAAAAGATAAAATTTTGTCTCCCCATAGAGGTGTGAACCGGGTCACAAAAAGTTTTTTTTTTGGTGACCCCTATCTGTAGCCTCACCATTTGTATGTAGTCTTTTGGTGGGTCGAGAAGGCTTTGGGTGCAAAGTGCAATGCATCATATCCAAGGTCATGGTACGCATTGTGAGGATGACAGGAATATTTCACGTGTAATTTTCAATTACTGGTGTTGGTTTTATAAGCCATAAAATCAATGAACCTCCTTGGAGAGTTTGTAACTATTGGGGAATACCTACTCAGAAGTTGGGAACATTCTGAAAGGTTAGTGTAAAATGTTTTGACAGTTTTGAATGTCACTCCTACATGCCATGTTATACTGTGAATATGTTTTTAATGCAGTGATTTATCACTGATGTCTGTCCTGCTCAGACAAGTTAATCCTTGCATGGACCAGCATTGTATAATTTTTATCATGTATTACAGTATTTTTTCAATTATCAAAAGTGGCCTAATGCATTAAAAATGCATTAAAAGAAAACATCCTGTTTGTCTCTGCTGCCACTTAACTCAACTGACATTTCTGGCTGTTTGAACAATATCCTGCTTTTGAATGTTGAAAAATTCTCTGTACCTGCTCACCTCCATTAATTGACATGCATTCTGCTTTTTAATGGAAATGGGACACCGTTTAGGTCTGTCAATTTCAACAATGTATAAGGAGGCTTTTCTTATGATAGCTGAAGCCATTATGAATGTCTGGCTGAGTTTCAAAAGCTTTTGGCTTCAGCTCAGGAGATTGTATATTGATCAAAAAATGGTTAAAACTTTTAAGAGGCTGTAATAAAAGAATGTGCCTTTGATTTTGTTACTTGTTTGTTCACAAACTTAATTGGCATTTTAGGGTTACTTTTTTTATACCAGAGCAGGTGTGTCCCCACCACCCCGATCCCATTCGCCTCTGTATCAATGATAATGTGTTTGAATTCCGTGTTCTATCAGATGGTTAGAGGTTTAATTTTCTTGCCCAATCATTTCAAAATAATTCAAATTGCTATTGCATGGCTCCTGAAGACTGCACAGAGTGTTTATTGGGTGAATGGCTATGAAGTATACATGAGTGTCATGGGTAATCTGAGGGAGCATAGGGTGGCGTGGGGATGGACCAGATAAGGGGTGATTTATATGGGTCTTTTAATTGATTAGGGGAGATGGGCTGCTGTGTTGGAGAACTAAGGTCTTCCAAGCGATCCGCATCTCTGCACTCACATTGTTCATGCTCTCCAGCACGGTTCGCAGTTGTACTAGGAACTCAACCCCTTGTGTGAAAAGATGAAAACCTTAGGGCCAATGTCACTGGGTCTGGTGTGCATTTTGGACGGTGTTAAAGTGTGTGCAGGTCAGGTTTGCTGAGTCCAGATGGAAATCCAGACCCAAAACCTCTCTGCTAACTTTGGTACGATATTTCTAAACTCTTAAGTGGTTTTAATTTATTATTATATCTTTATTATCTTACTAATGTGCTTTTCAATTAGCCCTATTCTATGGTAGTTACTTTTTTGTGATCACTATCTCTGTATCTAGCAGTTCAAAGCTTGCTTTTTACTATCGCCGGAGACTCATTGCAAGCAAGATACTTACTCCCTTTCCGTGTCATCTCCTGGCAAATTGTTTTCAGAAGATAAATATAATTAAGTGACTCTCCATTAAGTGATGATGTTTGTCTGGTAATGAGTATCACTGCAGGCAGATGGATTAAATGACATTTGTAGCTGCATAAATCCAATGATAGCAGTTACACAATGTATATAGCCATCAGAGGGCACCAATAGTAAATGAAATAGCTTTAATAGCTTTGTGCATGTTGGCACAAAGGAAGATGGGTGTGCTAATTTGAGGGCAATCACCTTACCTTCAAATCGTTGATTCAGGAGTTTCCCGGGGTAGTTTCCTTGGCTCAATCATCTTCGGCTGCTTCATCAGTGACCTTCATTCAATCGTAAGGTCAAAAGTGGGGGTGTTTGCTGATGACTGTATAGTGTTCAGTTCAGAAAGGCTTTGGGGACTCTGGTAGGAGGAATAAGATCATTATGGACCGAGAAAGAGATAAACTGACACTGTAAAAGCAGGGATATCGAGTAGACACTGTGGCGGGATTCTCCGGCCGCTCCTGCCCAGTGATCAAAATGTCCCGGCCGAAGTCAATGGACCTTTACATGGCAAACTTGCAGCGGCGGCGTGGGGTGGGGGGATGGGAGGACAGAGTCCAGCCCTGTGCCTTAGTCTTCAATGGGGAGGCTAACGTGTATGCACCATTTAATTATTCTGCTTATGAGAAGTATAATAATCACTAAATAAGCAGAGATTGAGTGGATTTCAGTGTAAAGAAGATCCAAAAGAAATGACCAAAGAAGCAGAAACGAATTAAGATCAATAACAAACAGCAGCTATGTAACGGCGAATCCTTTTACAAACTGCAGAGGTGCAAGAATGGGAGATAGTTGGCACGTAGTGATGATAATGGGTTCAGAGAAGGACAATGGAAGTTTGAAAAATTGACTTGCAGATTTGTAGTTTCCAAAACTTGTAGAAGCAAAGTCAAGGAGATGTAACGGTTAGGTACACACGATTTTAAAAAATACGAACAAATGTAATTATCAGTACATAGATAAGAAGGCATTCAAGGTTTTCTCGAAAGTTGCCTTTGTTCAGGTGTCAAGTTGTTGATAATAGTGATCAAAAAGTAATTCCCACCTTGCTTAGACCTGCATGGTTTGGACCAAGGTAGCCAAGGTGCTTTAATGGAATTAAGTTTAATCAATTTGAAAACTTTTGTTACAATATAAAATTAACTAACTTTAAAAATAAGTGAATGATGATGATGATGAATGGCTTACAATATCCCATTATAATGGAAGACCTATAACTTATAACAATGCTATCATTAATGGAATCTCTGTATTGGATAAGATCATAGACCTACACAACAGAGCAGCAAGGTTTGCAATTTGATCAAATGCAAACATGGGAAATTGAATAGAAATGCTTTTTTAATTAAATTCTAGAGGGAAAGTAATTATAATAGTAATGTACATTCCACATTTAGAATGGTTCTTAAAAGCCAAGCAATTTGTATGTGATAATGAAGTGCATACTATCTTGAGTGTTCCATAGCATGATCTAATACATCAGAAGCTATGATCGCAGAGCCTTATGATAGAAAATGTCATAACTGAGAATAATATTGTGTGGGTTTTCCTTAAGGTTTTCCTTTACAATTAAGATTACTACTATTCCACTTGTGGAGAGTCTAGAATGAAACACGGATTATAAACAGAACCAATGCACAAACAGCTACCGGATGCCAACAGCAGGCAGTGCCTATTCTGTACCTCTATATATGTAGTGCTAACGCATGGACAACCAATATCTATCTACACGGCAAGTCGTATCAACTTTGCATCACGACACAGGCTGCATTATTTCATGTCAAATTGTCTCCTTTGCTGATGGGGGCAGAGATCCCTGGGGACACAGGATGCAGCAAAATAAAAATAGGGTGAGAGGATAGAAATAGAAGCCAATGCAATAAATTTATGGTAAAAATGAGACATTTGTATTTACATAATACACTTTAGGATATCCCAATTTGCCCCACCAGTCAATGAATCACCCCACATACGAATGTGATATTGCTTTGAAGTGAGTTTACTGGGCCCAGAGGCAACAGTCCTGTTCCTTCTGGCCCACAAGCCATGCAATAAAGGTGCTCATCTTAGGAATACAGGCCTTCTCACCTCCTTTCACCTGCCACATTTCCCAAGACCCAGGAATTCAGGGCTCCATGAGCTAAAATGAGGAAATAATGTTAAAATGGAGGCTCATCATCTAATAAAAATATTTCAGTGACTGAATCGCCTCCTGAGAGTTAGCTAATCACCCATTCACCATCACCACCCCAACACACTTCCTGATAATTAATTGCACATGATGTGTCCTATTGACAAGGTCAATGTTTAGTACCCATCCATAACTACCCTTGAGAACGTGTGGTGTTGGGTGCTCTGAGGTACAGACGAACCAACACGGTTGCGATTGGTACAACGCAGTTTTATTCCAACTAGTTATTTACACATCTGACTTGGTACTCAGCACGTGGTGACTGTGTGAGTGTCTTGTTAATGAGGTCCTGGCCTTGTCCTGTCTCCAGATGGACTGACCAGGAGGTGTCGTGTTTCTTGTCTTATACCGTGTCTGCTCTTGTCTGTGATTGGCTGTCGTGTTATGTGTGCTAATTGGTCTGTTGGTCTGTCCATCATGATGTGTGTGTTGTGATGTGTGTTTGAATATCATGACAGGAACTAGTAGTTAGAGTCAGGTTGGGGCTGGGTTTGACATTTAATATTATTTGCTTACCTACCTGTTCAATCCGAGAGCTAAGCAGCCCCACATAAACGGTAGTTTGGAAAAGCACAAAGAGGTTTATTACTAGTTACAGTCAAACACACCCTGGAGGGTCCACTTCACTGAATTGGACCCCGTGCTGCACCATGTGCCTGATGCGGGAGAGCTGTGGGTCGGTCTCGGTCCAGACGCGGATGCGAGATGCCGTGACTTGTAGAGTGTCCATGAGATGGAGGGCAGCTATTACCTCATTGTCCGTGGCAGGAGTAGATGGCTTAGTGGGCAGTGGTCAGCAGCTCAAAGTGTCAGCGTGGGGTATGTGGGCCCCGGAGCGGTGTTCCAATATGTAGTCATACGCTGCCAGGAATATCGCCCAGTGCTGGACGCGGGAAGAGGCTATGGGTGGAATCGCACGGCCCTCCTTGAAGAGGAGGTCCTTGTGGCCCTTCCAGATAGACATACTAGTGGAATTGTTTTACGCCGAATACCATTGCCAGTCCTTCTTTCTCCACTTGCACATACCATTTCTCCACTTCGGCCAATGTCGTAGACGCAAATGTGATATGTTGTTTGGAATCTTCCTTACATGGGCTAACATGGCCAATGCCGTAAGGGGGTGTGTTGCAGGTCAGCAAGAGTGGCCTGGAGGGGTCAAAATGAGAAAACAGTCTTGAAGAGGAAAGCTGTTGCTATATTCCGGCAAACGTTGCCTGTTACTCAGCACCCCACATCCAGAGTTGTCCTTTCTTTAGTAATCTCTGAAGGGGAGCCAGTGTCGAGGCCAACCCCGGGAGGAACTTTCCAGAATAATTGACCAGCCCGAGGAAAGCCTGAAGTTCCGTTGGACTCTCTGGCACCGCATCTTGGCAGATGGTCTGGAACTTCTCCCTCATGGGTACAAACCCGAGGTACACCACTCGGCCGCGTTGAGGACCTACTTCTCTCAGCGGAGATGGATGTCAGCAGCCTCAAAGGGTTGTAGCAGTCCTGACAAGTTTGGGATGTGCTTCTGGTTGGACGAATCGGTTATCAACACAGTGTCTAAGTAGACCACCACGCACGTTAACCCCCGCAAAATGTTTTCCATGATCTTCTGAAATATTGCGCATGCTGAGGAGACCCCGCATGGTAGCCAGGTATATTTATAGAGTCCCCGGTGCATGTTGGTGGTGACAAGTCTTCTTGACTAGGGGGGCCAGGACCAGCAGGAGATACGCTTGACTCACATATGGCTTGGTGAATGTAAATTCATCGCTGAGCTTGGCATGCAGATCCTCGATCCTGGGTACTAGATAACGGTCTAAGAATGATACCCGGTTTACTGTATTTTATAAACCCAGCAGAGACGCACTGACCTGTTGGGCTTCATTACCGGTACGACCGGCGCTGCCCAGTTGGAAAATTGTACTGGTCTGATAATCCCCAGGTTCTCCATGCGATCCAAGTCCCCATCTGACTGACGGGGATAGTGGTCGTGACCACAACCGTGTAGCTGTCGGTACTGTTCGTCATTGTCCTCCATGTAGTGGGCCCTGTCACAGGCGGGGCAGTCACGTCGGGTGGTGAAATGAGTGGGCGGCTCCTCGGGGGCCTTCTGTGTCTCGCATCCCTGCATCTCACTGCAACCACTTCATGCCAGTAATCCCGGTCCTCCAGCTCAGGGGAAAAGGTTTTGGTAGTGTTCCCGGAGCGTATTACTGCATCTCGCCCCTTGCCTGTAGGTGTCCCATTCCTGGAGAATAGATTCTTTGATCCTAGCAGGCTGTGCTCTGTTTTGGCACCCTAAACTGAGCACCGCCATCCCCTGGAGTTCTTGCACTACCTGCTTGGTGCTTTATAAGACCATAAGACATAGGAGCAGAATTAGGCCACTCGGCCCATCGAGTCTGCTCTGCCATTCAATCATGGCTGTTATTTTTATCATCCCCATTCTCCTGCCTTCTCCCCATAACCCCTGATCCCCTTATTAATCAAGAACCTATCTATCTCTGTCTTAAAGACACTCAGTGATTTGGCCACCACAGCCTTCTGCGGCAAAGAGTTCCACAGATTCACCACCCTCTGGCTGAAGAAATTCCTCCTTATCTCTGTTTTAAAGGATTGTCCCTTTAGTTTGAAATTGTTTCCTCTGGTTCTAGTTTTTACTACAAGTGGAAACATCCTCTCCTCGTCCACTCTATCCAGGCCTCGCAGTATCCTGTAAGTTTCAATAAGGTACCCCCTCATCCTTCTAAACTCCAACGAGTACAGACGCAGAGTCCTCAGTCATTCCGCATATGACAAGCTCTTCATTACAAGCCCTAATGATAGATGAGCTCCCCAGGCACTGCCTTGGAATTTTTCTGGATTGGATTTGGAGTCTAAGTATGGTAAACTCAGAGGAAGGAAGAAGCAACCTCAGAAAAACCCAATATTTTAAAATACGCCCCGCCATTTTCACCCAATTGTGTCAGCTTTTCAGCGCAAATCCCCCTGATAGAGGTGAAATTATCACACAAGGTTGCAGAATTTTGAGGATTTTTTTCAGCACAGCTGAGATTTCTGCAATCAGTGCAGCAGAAACAGATCACATCCACAGAGTGGCCATGACCAGGGTGCAAATTAATGAATCATCATTGGGCGTTTCTGCTAATTGCATTTCTCTGCAGGCCGACGAGGAGGCTCCAAAATTCAGTTGGAAATTTTGGCCACAAGGACGCAAATAAGAATGTTTCGGAAAATTCTGGATGTATCTCTTAGCATTTTACAAAGGAACTGGTTTACAAAGGAACTTTGATAGATTTTGTGAGGCATTTTCAAGTTTGTTCACGGTTTCTTAGTAGTTACTGAGGTGTTGGGTGCTCTGAGGTACAGACGAACCAACACGGTTGCAATTGGTACAACGCAGTTTTATTCCATCTAACTATTTATACATCAGACTTGGTACTCAGCACGTTGTGACTGTGTGAGTGTCTTGCTAATGAGGTCCTGGCCCTGTGCTGTCTCCAGATGGGCTGCCCAGGAAGTGTCGTGTTTCTTGTCTTATACTGTGTCTGCTCTTGTCTGTGATTGGCTGTCGTGTTATGTGTGCTAATTGGTCCGTTGGTCTGTCTATCATTATGTATGTGTTATGATATATGTTTGAATATCATGACATCCCCCTTTTTTACAAGATTATGTGCCTACGTGGTTATAAATATAAATGTGTCCTGAGTGCAGATAAGGTGTGTGTGTGTGTGATATTTACATCATGTACATGGGGCTTAACTATATACAAGGGGCGATGTCAGGTGTGACATGCTAACGAGGTTGTACAATAACAAAAGAAGAACAGCGTTGAAATTTGGAACGATCAAACGAGGCCTGTAACGATAAAACAGTGACATGTTATAAAACAGTAGTTGCTAAAGTTTGACGTGTGAACAGTCTCATAAGTCCAGTCTAGTAGGTGGGTGACGAATTTGGGTTGACCGCCTGAAGGGTGGGTCAAGAACCACCGGCTGAGGTGCGAGCCTGGCCACGGGCGGCGACAGAAGGGGCATGGTATATGGCAGCTCCACAAAGTCGCTATCAGGAACCAGTGGAGGACACGGCGCCTGTGTAGGGTCCCGTTGCGAGCGTGGAAGTAAGCGAAGGGCTCGGCGATTGCGCCTACGCACGGATCCATCTGGCATGCGTACCAGGAACGAGCGGGGAGCCACGCGTCGGAGAACTTCGGCAGGTGCTGACCAGCCACCGTCTGGTAGGTGGATGCGGACGTTGTCTCCAGGGGCCAGGGAGGGAAGATCAGTTGCCCGTATGTCGTACAATCTCTTCTGGCGATCGCGCTGCAGTTGCATCCTATGCAGTACCGGAACATTGTCTATTGCTGGTGCCAGGATGGGAGGCACAGTGGTTCTGAGGGCGCGACCCATCAGCAGCTGTGCTGGTGAGAGACCAGTGGCTAGTGGGGCCGAGCGATAGGCCAGCAGGGCGAGGCAGAAGTCCGACCCGGCAGCAGCAGCCTTGCAGAGGAGCTGCTTGGCAATGTGAACGCCCTTCTCCGCCTTTCCATTGGACTGGGGATGCAGAGGGCTGGACGTCACGTGTGTGAAGCCATACGAAGCAGCAAAGGACGACCATTCATGGCTGGCAAAACAGGGCCCATTGTCCGACCTGACAGTCATCGGAATGCCGTGGCGAGCAAAGGTGTCTTTGCAGGCCCTGATGACGGCAGACAACGTCAAATCGTGCAAGCGTATGACTTCTGGGTAGTTTGAGAAGCAGTCAACTATGATGACATAGTCCATGCCGAGCGCGTGAAATAGGTCGACACCCACCTTCGCCCAGGGGGACGTCACCAGCTCATGGGGCAGAAGCGTCTCAGGAGGTTGCGCTGGCTGAAATCTTTGGCAGGTTGTACAGTTGAGCACCATGTTGGCAATATCGTCACTGATGCCCGGCCAGTATACCGCCCCTCGAGCCCTCCGTCTGCACTTCTCGACCCCCAAGTGGCCTTCGTGTAGTTGGTCGAGAACCAGCTGGCGCATGCTGTGCGGAATCACAATCCGGTCCATCTTCAGAAGGACACCATCAATGATGGCTAGGTCGTCTCGTACATTGTAGAACTGCGGGCACTGCCCTTTGAGCCATCCTCCCGTCATGTGGCGCCTCACTCGCTGCAGAAGGGGGTCGGCCGCCGTCTCTCGGCGTATACGGGCCAGACTGGAGTCGTCAGCCGGCAGATTTGTTGCTGTAAAAGCCACCTGTGCCTCGACCTGACATACGAACCCCTCCGCATCTGGCGGCGTGCTCACTGCTCTGGATAGGGCATCCGCCACGATGAGGTCCTTCCCTGGAGTGTAGACCAGTTGGAAGTCGTACCTCCTGAGTTTAAGTAGGATGCGCTGGAGGCGAGGGGTCATCTCGTTCAGGTCCTTGTTTATTATGCTGACCAGGGGGCGGTGGTCAGTTTCGACCGTGAACCGTGGAAGACCATAGACGTAATCGTGGAACTTGTCCAAACCGGTTAGCAAGCCCAGACATTCTTTTTCGATTTGCGCGTAGCGCTGCTCTGTGGGGGTCATGGCCCGCGATGCATAGGCCACTGGGGCCCATGATGCCGTGTCATCCCTCTGCAGGAGTACTGCTCCAATGCCGGATTGGCTGGCATCAGTTGAGATTTTGGTGGCACGAGACGTGTCAATAAACGCCAACACTGGTGCCGTAGTGAGTTTGCGTTTAAGATCCTCCCATTCCAGCTGGTGTGTGTGTTGCCACTGGAACTCTGTGGATTTTCTGACGAGGTGGCGCAGAGTCATCGTGTGGGAGGCAAGGTTGGGAATGAACTTCCCCAGGAAGTTGACCATGCCAAGGAAGCGTAGGACAGCCTTCTTGTCGGCCGGCTGCGGCATGGCTGTGATGGCGCTCGTCTTGTCTGCATCCGGACGGACCCCTGACCGGGAGATATGGTCCCCCAGGAACTTCAACTCGGTCTGGCCAAAGGAGCACTTGGCTCGGTTGAGGCGCAGGCTGTTTTCCCGTATGCGGGCAAAAACGCGTTGGAGACGATGTATGTGCTCCTGCGGTGTGGTGGACCAGATGATGACATCGTCCACATATACGCGCACCCCTTCGATGCCTTCCATCATCTGCTCCATGATTTTATGGAAGACCTCGGATGCCGAGATGATGCCAAATGGCATCCGGTTGTAGCAGAACATGCTGAAAGGTGTGTTGAAGGTACATAGCTTTCGGCTGGACGGGTCCAGTTGGATCTGCCAAACTCCTTTGGAAGCATCCAGTTTCGTGAATATCTTCGCCTGGGCCATTTCACTGGTGATCTCCTCCCGTTTGGGTATGGGATAATGTTCCCTCATAATATTATTGAGGTCTTTGGGGTCAATACAGATGCGGAGCTCGCCAGAGGGCTTCTTGACACACACCATGGAGCTGACACATGGCGTGGGCTCCGTGACCCTGGATAGGACCCCTTGGTCCTGGAGATCCTGCAGCTGCTGCTTGAGGCGGTCTTTAAGTGGCGCAGGAACCCTGCGAGGTGCGTGAACGACCGGGATGGCATCCGGTTTGAGGCGAATTCAGTAGGTGTATGGCAGTGTTCCCATGCCTTTGAATGCCTCCTGGTTGTGGGCGAGGAGCGATTGGAGCTGTGCGTAGAACTCTGCATCCGGGAAGTCAGACATGCCGTCTGGAGAGAGAGAGAGAATTTGTTGCACAAGGTGGAGAGCCTTACATGCCTGTGCGCCCAGCAGAGAGTCCTTCGATGAGCCAACTATCTCGAACGAGAGTGTGGCCGTGTGTGTTTTGTGTGTCACCTGGAGCTGGCAGGATCCCATGGCCGGGATAACGTTCCCATTGTAGTCGACCATCTTGCACCGGGATGGCTGGATTGGTGGTCTGACCTTCATGGCGTAGAAGGCTGACCATGCTATGAGGTTGGCGGAGGCGCCAGTGTTCAGGCGGAAAGTGATCGGCGATCGGTTGACCGTTAGGGTGGCACTCCATTCATCGCCCGGATTGATGGTGTTGACCCGGTTCGCATCAATGACCGCAACCCGGAAGGCGTCTTGGTCATCTGTGTCGTCGGTTTGGATGTCGTGATGTGGAGGCTGAATGGTCCGCACGTTCCTGCGAGGTTGTCAGAGATGTGGAAGGTCAACAGGTTGAGCCGCTCAACAGTAGGCAGCGTAGTGGCCCATCTTGCCACAGCGTAGGCATTGTCGGGTTTTTGCAGGACATTGCCCTTTTAAATGTGCAGCTCCTCAGTTGCCGCACGTCATGACGTCATGGCGTTCGTTACGCCACTGCGCATGCGCAGTTCGGTCTTGCGTCGGGCGCGCCTGCGCAGCACGTCCCTCAATGTTGCCGTAGGTTTTGGCGCGCACAAACGCGGGAGGCCTTAAAAAGCACGCGAAACGGCCGCCATCGTCCGGGCCGCGGGCCGGGAGAAACTCGATTTCCTGGACACGTTCGGCCTCGTGGGCGGCCTGGCTGGCCGATTCGATCGCGTGGGACCCCCTCCATGCCGATTCGGTCGCCTGAAATTGGGCATAGCGGCTGGTCGCATTTTCATGCAGGACACAGGCTTCAACTGCAGATGCTAAGGTCAGGCCTTTAATTTTTAGAAGCTGCTGTCGTAGGCCACTGGAGGCAATGCCAAAAACGATCTGGTCCCGGATCATGGACTCTGAGGTGGTATCGTAACCGCAGGACTGCGCGAGTATGCGGAGGAGCATCAGGAAGGACTGAAAGAGCTCATCCTTACCTTGCAGGCGCTGCTGAAAGACATACCTCTCAAAGCTTTTGTTGACCTCAACGTTGAAGTGCTTGTCGAGCTTGAGGAGGACCGTGTCATACTTAGCTTTGTTCTCGCCTTCCGCGAACACCAAGGAGTTGTATACATCGATGGCGTGCTGACCTGCGGTAGTGAGGAGCATGGCAATCTTTGTTTTGTCCGAGGCGCCCTGTTTTTCATTGGCTTGCATGAAGAGTTTGAAACGCTGCTTGAAGAGCTTCCAATTTGTGCCCAGGTTCCCAGCGACTTGCAACGGCTGCGGTTTGTTGCAGGTGTCCATGGCTCAGGATGGCAGATTTGCCGGTAGGTATCGATTCACTCCTGGTATCATGAGGTGTTGGGTGCTCTGAGGTACAGACGAACCAACGCGGTTGCGATTGGTACAACGCAGTTTTATTCCATCTAACTATTTATACATCAGACTTGGTACTCAGCACGGTGTGAATGTGTGAGTGTCTTGCTAATGAGGTCCTGGCCCTGTGCTGTCTCCAGATGGACTGCCCAGGAAGTGTTGTGTTTCTTGTCTTACACTGTGTCTGCTCTTATCTGTGATTGGCTGTCGTGTTATCTGTGCTAATTGGTCCGTTGGTCTGTCTATCATTATGTATGTGTTATGATGTATGTTTGAATATCATGACAGTTACTGTTGCAAAGCAGTGTTCGACCAGCGACATTAACTACTTTTGATTCAGGCACAAGTGTTTCTTTTCAGAACAATCTTATGACAGTGACAGATTTGAACTCTGCTCAAATCGAACACAAATAATGAATTCTGACTCCAACTGCCTTCAAGAACAATCTCTTATGTCAGAGCAAAATACAGGTCTTGGCTGCATTGCCTCTGTCTCATGCTCTGCCTGAAACAGGAACATGTTCTATTCTTATCCTATAATAAGATTGCCTGTATTTACATATTGTAACCTCTGTAATTCATAGATTTTGCATTTGCCGGAGCCACATTTTTAGGGGATTACAGTGGTGGCTCATTTGGTAGCACTCTTGTCCCTGAGTCGGATGGTTGTGACTCAGTAGTTCCACTCCAGAGATGTTGAGCACAAAATAGCGAGGGTGACACCCTTGGCGCAGTTCTGAGGGAGTGTTACCCTGTCAAAGGTGCTTTATGTTAAACCTAGGCTCCATTTGCCTCCTCAGTTGGATGTACAAACTCCTATGGCACCATTTGAAATAAAGAGCCCCAGTTTTGGAGCCAATATTTATCGCTCAATCAACATCGCTAAAACATGAAGATTATCATATCATTATCCATAGCTGTTTATGGAGCTTGCTATGTAAACACTGAATGCCTTGTTTGCCACATTAGAATAGCAACTCAACTTCAAAGCTGTTCATTGGCTGTAGTGCACTTTGGGATATCCTGCGATCATGAGATGTGCAATAGAAGTAGAAATCTTTGATTCTCATAATTTTCTCAGCCTTTGTCTCTATGGTACAAGCTTTGCTTATAATACAGTAAATACATATCGCTTAATGTGGTAGGTGCTCAAATTGATACTGATCACACTTTCTCCAATTTTGCTATTATAATTCAATAGCTTGTTTAATTAAATCATTTTAAAGCATTCTGACACAATTATTTAAAATTGGTTTCTGTGCAGGTGTTGAGTTGACAACTGCGAATGAAAATGTTCACTTTTTATAAGCCCATATTTAGCTGTACTAATCAAATTTTTGAAGTTGCTACTGTAAAATATGTAAAAGAGTAATTTTCGAAGCTAATTTTTTGTGAAAAGGCAATGACTTAATAAGCTTGACAGATTTTGTTTTTGGTAATATTCAACAGTGTTTGAGCAGAAAATTGGGGGAGAAAAGCAATTTTCGAAACAGGTGCAGTCTTTAGGTACAATTTAAGAGAGAATAGCTCACAGTGGAAATACTACCACCCAACTTCTGGGGCAAGATTCTCCGACCCCCCGCCGGGTCGGGAATTGCCGGGGGCTGGCGTGAATCCCGCCCCCGCCGGTTGCCGAATTCTCCGGCACCGGATATTCGGCAGGGGCGGGAATCGCGCCTCGCCGGTTGGCGGGACCCCCCCGCGATTCTCCGGCCCGGATGGGCCGAAGTCCCGCTGCTAAAATGCCTGTCCCACCGGCGTAGATGAAACCACCTACCTTACCGGCGGGACAAGGCGGCGCGGGCGGGCTCCGGGGTCCTGGGGGGGTTGCTGGGTGATCTGGCCCTGGGGGTGCTCCCACGGGGGCCTGGCCCGCGATCGGGGCCCACCGATCCGCGGGCGGGCCTGTGCCATGGGGGCACTCGTTTCCTTCTGCCTTCGCCACGGTCTCCACCATGGCGGAGGTGGAAGAGACTCCCTCCACTGCGCATGCACGGGAATGCCGGTAACGGGCGCTAACGCTCCCGCGCATGCGCCGCCCGGAGATGTCATTTCCGCGCCAGCTGGCGGGGCACCAAAGGCCTTTTCCGCCAGCTGGCGGGGCGGAAATTCGTCCGGCACGGGCCTAGCCCCTTAAGGTTGGGGCTCGGCCCCCCAAGATGCAGAGCATTCTGCACCTTTGAGGCGGCGCGATGCCCGACTGATTTGCGCCGTTTTGGGCGCCAGTCGGCGGACATCGCGCCGATACCGGAGAATTTTGCCCCAGATTCTACTGTTGAGATCTGTTCAGCAAGCACTTCAAGAGCAACTGCATTGCCCTTACTTCAAAAAATTATACTGAAGTTTACTCATTATTAATTGAAGTAAAATCTTCAGATCCAATTTAGGACGCTGATAGCCAACATTCATTCTGGATGTCATAATATCCACCAGTATATCATGGTGCAGACACACACACTGATGGACACACAGCAAGACCAATCAACACACACAACACGGCAGCCAATCAACAGTTAGAACACACTCACTATAAAGACAGAGGGCATCAGTTTTCCTGCTCATTCGGGATGCAGCCTCTCAGAAGGACGGAGCGTACAGCTTACAGCACAGATCCTCACCATGTGCTCAGTGCATAGACTGGTTAGGATAGGCATAGAGCTTTAGTTTAATCTAACATTGTGTTAACCCACAGTGAAAGTATGTTCAACAGTTTCTAGCTTAATAAAATAATGTTGTTCTAGTTTAAGTGTTGGTGGCCTGCATGTGTTCCACGGATCCATAGCACCCAACACATCACTGGGTAAATGTCAGGAAACTTGGGCGGGATTCTGCGGGAATTGGCGGGGCGGGCAACTCCGGCACGAAGGAGTGGCGTGAACCATTCCGGCTTTGGGCCGCCCCGAAGGTGCGGAATCCTCAATGGAGGAGTGGTTTGCGCCATGCCGGCCGGCGTGGAAGGGCCTTGCCGCCACACCAACCGGCGCCGAAGGGCCTTGCCGCCACGCCAACCGGCGCCGAAGGGCCTCCGCCGGCCGGCGCGAGTTGGTGCATTCGAGGGAGCATCAGCGTGCGCTGACATCATCCCAGCACATGTGCAGGGGTGGTTCATCTCCACTTCGGTCATCGCGGAGGTCCACAGCAGCCGACGCGGAGGAATAGAGTGCCCCCACGGCACAGGCCCGCCCGCGGATCGGTGGGCTCCAATCGCGGGCCAGGCCACCGTGGGGGCACCTCCCGGGGCCAGATCCCCCCTTGCGCTCCCGAGGACCCCGGAGGCTGCCCGTGCAGCCTGGTCCCACCGGTAAGGACCCGTTGTAATTTACGCTGGCGGGACCGGCCTAAAACGAGCAGCAACCCCGGCCTATCGCGGGCCGGAGAATCGCCGGGGAGGCCGCTGCCAGCGGCCGCCGACTGGCGCGGTGCGATTCCTGCCCCCGCCAAATCCTCGGCGCCGGAGAACTCGGCAGCCGGCGGGGGCGGGATTCACGTCGCCCCCCCGGCGATTCTCCGACCCGGCGGGGGGCAGCGTGAATCCCGCCCCCGGTTTCTGGTTTCCCTCATCCCAATATAATTTGTATCCAGCTGTCCAAGAATGGGTCGATTATAACACAGCACATCCAATAATGAAGTACTCCCACAGTGCTGCAATCAAGTGTCAACCTAGCTTTTGTGATTCAGTCCCTGAATTTGGATTTAAACCCACAAACATCTGAATTGAAAATGCTACCACTGAGCCTCAGCTGACAAGAGATTCTTGGGTCTCTTCTGAGGTGGGATTTCTTCCTGGACCACATCAAAAGCAGCTAATTGCTCTCACTTCCTCTTTTTCTGCAGAAAGCACTTAAGTACTTTGATGTGTCCAAGAGCTGTCAATCATAACTAGATAAACGTGTGTTCAGTTTCACAGCGGTGGACTGGAAATCCACTTCAGCATGTAGGAAAATGTAAATACCGACCCCAGTGAATAGGGCATCATTTTTCATTGGAATTGCTTGTGTTCTATGTGGCACTGTTGCAAGCCCATTAACGGCTCATTAATTGCTCTGGGGCAGGCACCAATGTAGTTGACTTGGAGGCCATTGATTCAGTCCTGGCATTAACACTTAGTTTCTGAAACGGAGAACCTCACCCCTTATTTTTGCGAGCAAGCATGATAAGATGTACTCAACAGACAGATAAGAAAGCATGGCCAGCAGATGTCTGCTGTATTTGCAAGCTAGAATTGAAGAAAATGGGTAACAGGTCATCCATGGACTTGACGCAAGAACTTTCTCAATGCTGGAATAAACTGGATTAAAAAGGGAGATGTTAGCAAACTCAACAGAGACCAGTAGGACCAACCATCACGTCAGAGTCCAGAATGCAGACAGGAAGAAGAGAAATCCAAGTTAAGAAGGGAGAATGGTCACTTCACCTTGTGGCGGGTAATATCTGAGTCTACGCCATGATTTGTGTGGTTCATTGTCACAAGTAATTACACACACAACTGTGAACCTTGCTTCATTCATCTTTTTCATGATTCAGTAACTCTGAAGTGTTCTGACCACAATGTTTGCAAACAGCAACACTTCAAAGTTGGTTAAGTGCATTCCAATCATGCTTGAGTGATTTTGAAGTGCTGAGCTGGAAATTGACAGCACTTAACTTCCTTTGAGGTGGTTGATGTTTGTAAACATTGTGGTAACAGAACTTCAGAGTCACTGAACCATGGAGGAAGTTGAATGAAGTAAGGCTCACAGCTGTGAGTGTGGAAGCTGTCATTCACAGCCCACTAAGGGAAATGAATGAATGGTTTGCAGCTGGAGCATCTGAGGGGTTTAAACATAGCTCATTGCTTTCTCTTTCCAGGAATTGACATGTGGTGCTCTGTTTGAGCCAGCAGGTGTATGCCCAGGTGAGTGTCACAACAGATTTTTTTCACTGCCTTGTCCGACTGCTCTCTAGTTCTCTAGTCCTCAGACAGAGGTCTCATCTGGTGGGGCTTCATGACAGGTATCTCCTTTCTGGGGGTCTGTGAGGGTCTCCCTATCGAGGGGGTCTCTATGGGCGGGGTTTCCCTATTTATGAAGTCTCTGATGGGTCCCCATATTTATGAGGCCTCTTTAGGAGTGTCCTCCTATTTAGGGGTCTCTTAGGGACCGGTTTGGGTCACCCTGTATTTGGGGGAAGTGAGGGACCAAGAAGATCCAGGGGTGGGGGGCTGATGAGTGATGCGGGGGATTTGGGGGCTGCTCTGCAATGGCGGGGGTTCATGGCCAGCCGTGAGACCTCGCTATCGGGTCGCCTGCTCAAAATTGTGGCCCGATTGCGGGATTCCCTCGGGAAACCCTTGCACTCGTGGCATGCAGAAATTTGCATGGGTAAGGATTGGGAATCACTTCCTGATTTGTGCTACCAGCATGTGCGAAAGCAGGTGCTATTCAGCTCTGGCGGGACAATATGTTGGGCGGGTTTCTCTGTCCCGCTGGCGGGATTCTCCATTTCGCCGGCTGGTCAATGGGGTTTCCAATTGTGGGCAACCCCACGCCGTCGGGAAACCCCCGGGCTGCCGGCAAAGCAGAGAATCCCAACTGTCATGATATTCATATAAACATATCATGGAGCAATCACACACACACACTGATGGACAGATCAACGGACCAATCAACACACACGCAACATCACAGCCAATCACCAGTGAGAGCACACGCATTATAAAACGGGGAACACCACCGTTCATTCCAGCGGGAGATAGCTCAGAGCACAGAGCTCACAGCGTGCCACTCAGACATACACCATGTGCTGAGTGCCTCTCTAAGATAGTGCAAGGGCTGGGTCCACAGGTTAACTGGTAAAGTACCAACCACAGCCAGAAGTATACAGTAGATGTTAGCAAGAATAATAAAACAGAGTTGTACCATCTACAACCGTGTTGGTTCGTTTGTGTATCGGAACACCCAAGATCGCCCACAGAGGTGTGTGCCTCTGTGCACATGGATGATGCGGGTGATTGCATTGACACTTCATTCGTGTCCTCCTCCAACATCTCCTTCGACGTCATGCTGAGGGTTAGTGGTGGGCCACTGCTGGTGGCTGGGCGAGGCTGATCGGCTGATGTTCCTGCAAGGCAAGGAACATGGTATTAGTACATGACCAGGTCAAAGGGTTATGATAGACAGAACTCACTTGAGATTCATCATTTGGATGAAAGTGCAGTGGCTCTTCACTTTTCTCGCACAGGCCCATTTCACTCTCACTACAGGCCCATGTCTGCTCCTGCCCTAGGAGCTCCAAGGCTCTCTCTTCAGAAGGAATCGGGGGAGAGGGGATTTTCCAGGCACGTTCGCCATGGGTGCTAACTCTCGCGAGAGGGCCAGAAGTGATTTGCTGCAGGGAGTTCACAGAATAAGATCTTTCCCGCCCGTGCCAGAAACATAATTAGATTCATGCCCAGTGAGGAATGGGCTAATTGTCATCAGTTTGAAAGCATTTAATTATCCAGAAATGGCAGTACACCGTTGCTTCCAGGCAAGTGCCATGTCCGCCCCCCCCACCAACCCACCCACCAGAGGGTCGGAGAATGGCCGTTGGCCGCCGTAAATCCCGCCCCCGCCGGTTGCCGAAGTCTCCGAAGGGAGAAAAGTCGGCGGGGCGTTAATGTCGCTGCTGCCGTCGGAGAATGTCACGGGTCTGCGCAAGGCAGCCGATTTTCGGCCTGCCGATATTCTCCCTTCCGGATGGGCCGAAGTCCCGTCGACGTGATGACCGTTCACGTCGACGTAAATTAAACCTCCTTTTCATCGGCGTGACCCTGTGCTCCAGGTTCACGCCGACCAGCGTGGAGGTGAGTGACGGCCTGGGGGGTTGGCTCTGGGCAGGCGATGGCGTGGCCGCAGTCTGAATGCGTGAGGAGAGGTGTGTCTCGGGTTGTGTGTGTGTGTGTGCGGCGGGGGGGGGGGGGGGGGGGGGGGTGGTGGTTAGAGAAGGCTGGGCTCCGGGGGAGTGCCGGGAGGGGGTCCGTGCCGGGGAGGGGGATGAGGGGGGGGGTCCGTGCCGGGGAGGGGGATGGGGGGGTCCGTGCTGGGGAGGGGGATGGGGGGGTCCGTGCCGGGGTGGAAGTTGGGGGGGGGGGTCCGTGCCGGGGTGGAGGTTGGGGGGGGGGTCCGTGCCGGGGTGGAGGTTGGGGGGGGGTCCGTGCCGGGGAGGGGTATGGGGGGTCCGTGCCGGGGTGGAGGTTTGGGTGGGGGTCCGTGCCGGGGTGGAGGTTGGGGGGGGTCCGTGCCGGGGAGGGGGATGGGGGGTCCGTGCCGGGGTGGAGGTTGGGGGGGGTCCGTGCCGGGGAGGAGGATGGGGGGTCCGTGGAGGTTGGGGGGGGCCCGTGCCGGGGAGGGGGATGGGGGGTCCGTGCCGAGGTGGAGGTTGGGGGGGGGTCTGTGCCGGGGTGGAGGTTGGGCGGTATCCGTGCCGGGGAGGGGGATGGGGGTTCCGTGCCGGGGTGGAGGTGGGGGGGGGGGGTCCGTGCCGGGGAGGGAGATGGGGGGCCCGTGCCGGGGTGGAGGTTGGGGGGGGTCCGTGCTGGGGAGGGGGATGGGGGGTCCGTGCCGGGGTGGAGGTTGGGGGGGGTCCGTGCCGGGGAGGGGGATGGGGGGTCCGTGCCCGGGTGGAGGTTCATGGGGGGTCCGTGCCGGGGCAGAGGTTGGGGGGGGGGTCCGTGCCGGGGAGGGGGATTGGGGGGGGTCCGTGCCGGGGCGGAGGTTGGGGGGTTCCGTGCCGGGGTGGAGGTTGGGGGGGATCCGTGCCGGGGAGGGGACTGGGGGGGCGGTCCGTGCCGGGGTGGAGGTTTGGGGGGTCCGTGCCGGGGAGGGAGATGGGGGGTCCGTGCCGGGGAGGGGGATGCGAGGGCAAGTGAGTTGGTCCACCTGGCCAGGTGCCAGCCTCCAACAGTTGGACCCATGCGGTCCATGCCACCTGGCTGGGGGGAGGAGGGGATATGGGCAATGGTGACATGTCGTCGTTCCCCTCCCCCCCACCAGGCCGTCACGTTTTCCGATCATCCAGCGATGTTGGCCGCCGTGGCGGCAGCCGCTCATGTCTATGTTGCCCTGGATGAGGAGGAGGAGGAGGAGGAGCGTGCCAGAGAGGCGGCGCAGACTGCCGCAGAGGGACAGGCGGCAGCCGCCCAGGCTGGAGGGACACCTGACCGACAGGACGAGGAGGGGGAGGAGGACGTCGCGGCCCCACGGCAACGGAGGCACCCGAGGGCGCCCCATGTGTACCGGCCCCGGCAGTCATACTAGGACCTCACGGACCGGGAATGCAGGAGGAGGCTCCGGATGAGGCGGGAAACCGTGGCACACATCTGCCACCTGCTGGCACACCTGTCACCGCGTGGCACTGGCGGGGGACACCCTCTGCCCGTGTCCGTCAACGTTACGGTGGCCCTGAACTTTTATGCAACGGCGTCATTCCAGGCACCGAGTGGGGACCTGTCCGGCATATCGCAGACATTGGTGCATTGGTGCATCCGGGCAGTGACAGATGCCCTATATGCCATGGCGCACCGCTAATTCCGTTTCCCCGTGGACCGGGCCAGCCAAGATGCCCGGGCCGTGGGCTTCTCTGCCGTGGCCGGGTTCCCCATGGTCCAGGGCGCGATCGATGGGATGCACGTCGCCGTGCGGCCGGCTGCAGATAACAGGGCCGTGTTCACCAATAGGAAGGGGACCTAGTCGATGAACATACAGGTGGTCTGCGACCACCGCATGATGATCCTGCACGTCTGCGCACGTTACCCAGGCAGTGTACACGACTCATACGTGTTGTCGCGGTCATCCATCCCCGGCATGTACAAGGGACGCCATCCCCGGCTGAGGGGCTGGTTGCTGGGCGACAGGGGCTACCCATTGCGATCGTGGCTGATGACGCCTATACGGAGGCCACGCAATGAGGCGGAGAACCGCTACAATGATGCCCATGTAGCGACAAGGGGAGTGATAGAGAGGTGCTTTGGCGTGCTGAAGATGTGTTTCAGGTGCCTGGACCTCTCTGGGGGCGCCCTCCAGTATCGGTCAGATAGGGTCGGCCGCATCATTGTGGTGTGCTGCGTCCTGCACAACATAGCCCAGCAGAGGGGCGATGTGCCGCAGGCAGAGGAGGGCGGAGTGGAGGAGCAGCAGGAAGCAGCAGCAGTCCTCCCCAGATGAGGGGGATGGGGGTAATGGTCAGGGCAGACGGGGTAGACACAGGCGGGTGGCTGTCCACCGTTACCGGCTGGCCCAGCGGGCACGGGACAGACTGATAGACGCCCGCTTCACTGACTAGATGGGCGTGGGAATCGGGTAGTATGGCCACAGACTGCACACCATGGCAACAGCCGACCACCCACACCCCCCACCCACCCAGCACCCTCACCCCCCTCCCCAGCCCCACCCACCCCATCCGCATGCACACCACACCCCCCCCCATTGCCGATCCACCTGCGGCACAACGGGCCGGGCTCACACAGTTGCGGGTGGACGCGTGTCTATTGCAGGCCATGGAGGATGATGACAACCCACCCTGCGGTGAGCTCCTGGCTCCACATCGTTGGACTATGTCTGACCCATGGCCACAGTACCACCATCCACCCGGACCATCCCTGCATGCGGCTGTGACACTGCAGCGCACGGTCCCGTCCTCTGCCCGGGGGATGTTGATGGCGGCCCAGGGGGAAGGGGGCAGACTCACCTGGGGCTGAGGTAAGACCACCCGTCACACACACACTTGCGCTCAACGTACATGACACGCCCGCACACTTTGGACAGAGCACAAAGGCAGCTTCGGTAGGTGTAACATTGACTTTAATAACCAAAGGAGTTCATGCACGTGCCCTAGCCCCTAAAACTCATCTGTGCCCTGCACCCGTGCCAACTTACTCAGTGTCTAATTGTTTGGCCTTACGGGCCCTTTGACTACGTCTACGTGGTTCCCCAGACGGTACAGCAGAACTGGAGGTGGACTCCTGTGATTCCTGCCCTCTGACACTGGATCCCTTTGGCGGCCGTTTCCTGGGGCGTCCTGGCCTAGATGGGCCAGGCTGCGCCCGGGTGACTGGGTTGGCGAGCTGCCAGCCTGTCCTGCCCGTTGCCCACCCGATGCACCTGGGACGGAAGGGGGGGGAGTCCGAGGTGTCGCGGTGTACCTGGACCTCCCCTACAGGGGGAGACGGGACGGACCACACCACCTCCTCCTCCCTCGGGGTGCCCGATGGCCCCCAGGCCTCTACATGGGTGGGGGATGCGAACGGACTGGCCATCCGACGCCCCCCCGACATCTGGCGCTGCCGGTCCTGGAGGCCCGTGCTGGATCGACAGGGGTCTGCAGGTTTGCAGCCATGGAGCCCAGGGGTTGGCAAACCCTGTCTATGACAGTGCGACGCCGGCTCGCACATGGCCACTGGCGCCGATGCCCTCAGCGATGGCCTGCAGAGACTGGGCCATGGCCTGCTGAGACTGGGCCATGGCCTGCAGAGACTGGGCTATGGCGTTGAGCGCCTCTGCCATCTGGCGCTGGCACTGGCTCATGGCCTCCTGTGAGAGGGCTGCCATTTCCTGGGCCACAGACGCCGCCTGCACGGAAATCCCCAGGCCTCGCAAACCGTTCCCCATGTCTGACACCGTCGCACCCATTGCCTCCACTGCGGACGCCACCCGTGCGGTGTCAGCTTGGGTGGCACGCATGACCGGCACCACTCCCAGCTCCTGGACGCGGGTGAACTCCTCCACCTGCGACTGCAGCCGCCGCAAGCCGCCCGTCACCCTCTTCGCTCGTCTCCGGGTCGGTGGTTGCATCGGATCTATTTGTGGGTGTGGTAACTCCAGGAACCCGGGATCCATCTGGGCGGCAGATGTTCGCTTGGGCTGGGCTGCCCTCCGACCGCCCGGCCCCTCTGCTGCTCCTACCTCCACCTGCTGTACCGGGACGGCTGTGTTGTGCGCACCAGTGAGTGTACCAGACGCTTCATCACTAAAGTGCCCAACCGAGGTGAGTGTTTCTGCAATGGTGGAGGGTGTTGGTGACAGCAGTGGCGTTGTGTCGTGCTCTTCGTCCCACTTTGAGTCCATGGCACTTTGGGGTGGGGGTTCGTCTCCACCCATCCACTCTGAGTCACTGTCCGGTATTTCGTCTTCCTGGGTAGTGCTGTCCCGGGTAGGGTTGTCCTGGGCAGTGCTGTCCCGGGTAGTGGTGTCCCAGGTAGTGGTGTCCCGGGTAGTGGTGTCCCGGGTAGTGGTGTCCCGGGTAGTGGTGTCCTGGGTAGTGGTGCCCTGGGTAGTGGTGTCCTGGGTAGTGGTGTCCTGGGTAGTGGTGTCCTGGGTAGTGGTGTCCTGGGTAGTGGTGTCCTGGCTCGGATGTGACGAGGGCCAGTGGCTGCCCCCCTCGTCGCTGGGTGGTCGCTCCCGCACGTGACGGGGGTGTCGTCTCCCTGTTGCTCCAGGTCTCTCCGTCTCCCGTGGCCTCCGAGGGGCATCCTGCGGGCGTCGCATGCTGGAGGGTGCGGGTCTCTCCGTCTCCCGTGGTGTGCGAGGGGCATCCTGCGGGCGTCGCATGCTGGAGGGTCCTGGTCTCTCCGTCTCCCGTGGCCTCCGAGGGGCATCCTGCGAGCGTCGCATGCTGGAGGGTTCGTGTCTCTCCGTCTCCCGTGGCCTCCGAGGGGCATCCTGCGGGCGGTCTGCATCTGCGGGGATGGGTGCCTGGACGTTTGGTCCTGCGATACACAATGAAGCATGCATGGTTAGACATCAGGCAGCGATCAGGTGATATGGGGGAGGGGGATATAGGAGAGTGGGGATATGGGGACGGGCTGTCGGTGGCTCACTTGCTACTACGCCCCCGACCTCTGCATCAGCAACCTCCCGGTCGTCAGGTCCGCCAGCCAGTTCCAGGGCCCTTTCCTCGTGTTCGGTCAGTGGCCTCTCATCAGCAGGGCCTCCTCCAGTCCTCACATGGGGGGGGGGGCTGGCAGGGGCAAAAGGCAACACTGTTAGGCAGTTATATGAATGCACGCCATCGGTTGCGCGTGCATTGCAGAGGTTAAGGTTAGGGCTGGATTCACTTGGGGATATGGGGGATATGGGGGAGGGGGGATATGGGGGATATGGGGGAGGGGGGATATGGGGGAGGGGGGATATGGGGGATATGGGGGAGGGGGATATGGGGGATATGGGGGAGGGGGGATATGGGGGATATGGGGGATGGGGGGATATGGGGGAGGGGGGATATGGGGGAGGGGGTATATGGGGAGGGGGGATATGGGGGAGGGGGGATATGGGGGAGGGGGGATATGGAGGAGGGGGGATATGGGGGAGGGGGGATATGGGAGGGGGGATATGGGGGAGGGGGGATATGGGGGAGGGGGATATGGGGAGGTTCACCCTGCCTGCTCTGACGAGGTCGTTCACCTTCTTGTGGCACTGGGTGCCTGGCCGTGGTGTCAGGGCCGCAGCGGTGACGGCCTCTGCCACTTCCCTCCACAGACGCCGGCTGTGGCGTGGGGCAATTCTGCGGCCGTGCCCGGGATACAGGGCGTCCCTCCTCTGCTCCCCCGCGTCCAGGAGCGCCTCCACATCCCGTGACTGGAACCTCGGGGCTGAGCGGCGGCCAGCCATCCAGTCGGGTGTTGCGGTCGGGTGTTCCGGTCGGGTGGGGGGGAGCAGCGCGGCCTTATGAGCCGTCACGCCGTGCGGCGCGTTTGACGCTGCACGGCGTGAACCACTGAGCAAGCGCGGATCCCGTTACGTCGCTGCTAGCCCATTTCGGGCCGGAGACTTTCGACCCAATTTTCCGACGTGACGGAAGTCGGATTTGCGCCGTTTTTTGCGCCGATCGGCGGACTTTCCGCCGATAACGGAGAATTTCGCCCCAGTTGTGGATGATACATGGTATGTGTGGACACTACGCATAAGCAGAGAAGAGTTTTGAAGAGGAGTACCGGGGGTGTAAGGAGGCTTATGGGAGGTCGGGTGCTGGGGCCCTGTGAGTTGCAGCACATGGGGATGAGGTGACAATCGGAGGGATGGCAGCAAAGTGGAGTGCAGTGAGGGGACAGGGAGCACTTACCTCCACAGAACAGAGTAGGTAACTCATCTTCTTGTGGTGCTGCACCCCTGTCATCTTGTGAAGGCTGCTGGCACTGACCAGTGCTGTGACCATCTGCCAGGCTGGATTTGTTATCTTGTGAGAGGGTCACCTATCAGCCTGAGGGTATATTGCTACCTGGATTTCCTCACGGCATCCAGCATAAGGGTGAGGGGGCCCTCCGTGAATGGAGAAGAAGACTTCCTCGCTGCCATCCTCCTGAAATGAGTGAGTGCAAGTACTGTTTAAAAGCAGCACCCCCTTGCTTTAAGTGCTCAGATGAACACTGGGGTGGAAAGATCAGTGCTTTGCACCTCAGGCACAGCGTTTTTCACGTGGGGAATAATTATTTTTCTAAGTATCTAAAAATTAGGATCCGAATAGCACCGCGAGAGTCGGTGGGAATCGCATTGTGATTGACTCTTTGCCATTTTTAGGGAAAATCCCACCTCGGGCCGCGATTCAGCGACTCTGTTGTGCCCAGCATGGATCCAGCTGCAACGGGTGGGTCGCGCGTGAGCCCCATCTCGGGCTCCACACTGGGTGCCGGGGCGATCGTGAGTCTCACGACTCACTCTGCCCGACGTGATCTGGATCTTGCCCTCGCTGGGCGAGATCCAGATTTGCATATTCAAATTAGCCTTACTGCCGGGATGCCAGGGTCACTGCCACGGTACTAGGCTGGCAGTATCAGAGTTTCCAGGTGCAGGGTTGACACTGCCAAGGTTCAGGCCATGGAGGGGGTGGGCTTGCCCATTAGAGGGTGGATGGAGGGGGAGTTTCTGGGGTCTACTCAAGGTTGGATTGGTGAGGGGATGTCAAAAGGGGGGGAGGCAGGGGGGGGTGGAGGTAGGTGATCCTGAAATTGGGAGGCAGAGGGAGTGAGATGGAGGTTTTTGTGCAACATTTCCATCCATTTCCTGTTTCCGTCATTTTGCGATGTGATTGTTGCGGCACTGTGGTCCACTGGGGAGTCCGTTCTCGAGTATGATGCTGCCCTGTTGGAACTTGCTTTGCGTTGTGTACGCAGTGGTTGCTGCATGACTGTTCTGTGACCGGTTGGCCGGTGGGTTGTGCTACAGTGATTCTGCCTGAGAGCTGTTTTTTCTAACAAAATGTGATTTTATGGAACTGTGTGAAGTGTACAGGAAGACCTTCGGGGCGACAGCACCCCTGGCATTTTGGGAAGGGTTGCAGATCCCCTTTTCCACATTGGAGCTGTGCAGGAAGTTCAGATGATACGAGGTTGAAGAGGTGGACGTTGTCTGTTGCCACCCCCTGCCTGGTCCCTCTGTTGTTGGAAGGACCACTGAGCCGATTGGGCCTTGGGCTGATTGGTCAGCCGCCATTTTGTGTACCTTGCCCCAGTTTGGCTGCCGGCAACTTCAACCCCTGAGTGCCTAGTGGGGATGTCTACCCAGGCATAATGTCCTGTGGCATACACACTGGGTCATCCTGTTCCCCCATTTGTTAGCGTCTCGTTATATCAAAAATACTGTTTTATTTTCCTTTTCTCGTCTGGCTGTTGCAGGTTCCACCGGGTTTCGTCCTCTTCTTTCTCCTCATATTGTTTTCATTGTCTCCTCCTCAGTGGTTGTCCTGAAAGGGATTTTCGGACTTTGGGGGGGAGGGGTGTAATAACCAGCAGGGCACTTATCCAGATGGGGACGATTGTTTCCCTGTGCTCATTGGAACTGTGTGTTTCCCTGCCATGGGCGGAGTAGACTACCAGCAGTAGTATAAATGGTCGACGATTGTAGAGCAGATTAGAAAGGAGCGAGGACCCTGTGAGGTGTACCGGGTCTCGTGTAGGTAATGTTGTTGCTGAATAAATAGACTTAGAAGAAATTTGTTGGACTCCCATCACTTTATTAAACACACCACTGGTGTTCGATTACAAAATCTGGGACGAGATTCTCTGACCTCCCCGACTGTGTTTCTCAGCTACGGAAGCGAACCCGCCTTTGGCCAGCAACGGGATCCTCTGGTCCCATCGCTGTCAATGGGATTTCCCATTGAATCCACACCAGGCTGCCGGTAAACCCGCGGTGGTGTTCACCTTCGACGGGACCAGAATACCCTGCAGGCGTGAACAGCTGGAACATCTCACCCCTGATCTCTGCTGGCAACCTCCTGCACTCCCATTTTGAACAGTTAAACAACTGCTTCCCACATACCTCCTGAGCTCATATTAATGGAGCCAGGTCATTAAAATCTGCTGCTATTTCAGGATGGAATGGCCTTTCATATCTCTCATTCCTCCCCAATAATTAAGATCAAACGCATTATCGGCCTCTCTGTGACTGATGTCTCAGCTGGTTTTCTGTTCCTCGCCCTCCTGAACTCTCTCTCCCTATTTACAACATTACCACAACCCCTGTCTCTCTCAATCTTTAGTTCCGGTGAAGGATGCATTCCCAAAATGTCTGATCTCTTCTTCTTTATTTGGAGGATTTTTTTTGTTCTATTTCTCACAATAAAAGCCCAGTGAGCCACCATTTCCATTTTTCATGACTTCACAAAGTTGAAGATGAGGAACTTTTAAAATTCTAAGTGAAAACAAAAAATTGCAGAGTATTGTTAATTTTGACATGAATCATTATTGATTAATTATTCATCATAGATTCAACTGTAAATCACATGCAGTACGAGGTATTCAAAGCGAAGGGACTGAGAGAAGAAAAATCCCATGAAATATTGTTCAGGAAAACTGCACTTCTCATATGCAGTTGGAACAGCACTGCATCAATTGCTGCTAATCGCATAGCAGTGGATTTCTTTCTACAAAGGGTTATATGTTAAATGAGCGCTTGACAGTTTTGGTCTAATTTAGTCCCCATGGGATTAAATGTATAATAGAAATGTGCTCTCAAATACAACCTGACCTTGTAGGGCATCTGTAATTTCAGTTTCCAGGGAGCTTGATTAGATATGGTAGATGGAATGTATGACCTATTGTTGCAGCTTTATATTGTATGCATCTTGCTCCGTTTTATTAGGTGCATGCTATTGGCCACTTGGCAGCTTTTACAACTTTTTCTTGGCCGCAATGATGGGAGGTGGACTAATTTCACAGCATTTGGTGCATCCTAACACAGCAACATGTGTGATGTGCAGCTAATTCCCAGCATGTGATGAGCTCAATATCAACCACAGAGTAAAGGACTGGAAAATCAAAGGATGAGTCAATACTGGGATATTTTTGTGTGGCATCTGATGGAATTTGCTGCACGATGGGTCTGGCCCGGGGGAGGCACAGTGGTGAGCACTGCTGCCTCATAGCGCCAGAGACCCGGGTGCAATTCCTGCAGAGGCAGAGTGTGGTATTGTCATAAATGTAGGAACTGCAAGGGTTAATGAAATGTGTAACTCAACCACTGGAGGGAGCTAGAAAATACATTGATGCTAAGCCTTAGGAGTGAGAGGTTGAGAAGGCTAGACAACAGACTGAAGGGAAGATAGTGTGAGTGAGAGCAGAGTATAGTTAATGTTATAGTGTAGAGATTGGGGGCGGGATTCTCCCAACGGGAGTCTGAATGCCGATGCTGGAGTAAAAACCGGAGTGTTTTACTCCGGCGTCGACGCCCGTTCCCAGACCCCTATTCACCCCCCTCCATGGGACTAGCAGGAGCGTCGCGCGATTTACGGGGGCGGAGCCTCGACACGGCATCAGAGACCCGGCACCGCGTAAAAGACGCGGCGCCTTGGGTCCCGCGCATGCGCAGTTGGGCCGGCGCCAACTAGCGCATGCGCGGTGGCCGTCCTCCCCCAGGCCGCCCCGCACAAACATGGCGGTTGGTCTCGATCACGTACCAGGCCACTCCGGAGGTCTCCCCCCCGGGAACGGAGCCCCCCCTCCCCCCTCACAGGCTGCCCCCCAAGCCTTCGCAACGAGTACCCGCCAGCAGCAACCAGGTGTGGACGGCGCCGGCAGGACTAGGCCGTTTATGCACGGCCGCTCGGCCCATCCGGGCCGGAGAATCGACGCTCGCCGTTTGCTGCGATTCTCCGAGCGGCCCGGCGCGATTCGTGCGCCGCTAGTTTCGGTGGGGTGGGAGAATCGCGTGGAAGGATCGCCGCGCGAATTGCGCCACGCCGCCCCGGCAATTCTCCCACCCGGTGGGGGGGGGGGGGGGGGGAGAGAATACCGCCCTGGAAGTAGATGAGTGTAGATTTTATGTTTATTATCAACTGTGTATTATCTAGGAGTAAGTGTCGAATCCAAATTAGTAGTGTTAATAAATGTATAGCTTTGTTCAAGTTAAAGTTATTTTGTGGTATTTGTGGACACTACACCAACCATCTTTAATTTAGCAACACAAAGAACACCACACAGAGTGCTCTTCCATAGGGTTGGTGTAGACTCAATGGGCTGAATGGCCTCCTTCTGCACTGTAGGGGTTATATGGTGATATGATGGCAGGTTCTCTCCTAGTTTCATTCAACAAAAACTTGCATTTATTTAGTACACTTAACATAAAGTATATCCTGAAGTTTTTCGCAGAGGTATTTTAAAACAAAATATGGCACCAAACTAAGTAAGTAGATATTAGGGTGGATGATAAAAGCTTGGACAAAAGGTAGGTTTTAAGGACCGCTGTAATGTAGGAAAGATAAGTGAGGGGGAAGGCCTTGGAGAGATTTGAAAAGGACGAGAATCTTCAAATGGAGGCATTGCTTAGCCAAGAGCCAACATAGGCCAGTGAGCACAGCGGTGATGGGCGAATGGGATTTGTTGCGGGTAAGGACACAGGCAGCAAAGTTTTGGATGACTTCAAGTTTAAGGAAGGTTGAAGATGGCAGATGCTTATTCTGCCATTCTGTAGCTCAAGTGAATTGAAGATAATCATCAAGTTGACGGACAGCTTGGCGAGAAATATGAGGCAAATTCTGAAAGTGATTTGGGTTTTCTGCCCGCCCACATATACATGGCCAAGTCTGAATCTTTGTCAACCATACTATATGTAATCTCGATGCGGATGTTTCCCTACCATCATGTATCTTCTTTGATATAAGGCCTACTCGTGGCATGTGTACCATTTTGGCATTTTGGCGGGCGCTGATGTTTTGGATAGAGGTTTTGTGGGGCAGTGGGTAGCAACCCTGCCTCTAAACCAGAAGCTCCAAGTTTGTGTCCCGCTCCAGGACGTGACAATGGAAGGTGTGTTCATAATGTCGTTTAACAGGCTGATTATCAACCTGTAAAGATTTCCAAAATACTAGGGTACCCCTCAAGCTTTAGCCTCTGACTTCCAATATCCACCCGTCTGTCACCTTCACATGGTCCATTTCTGTCACTTCCCTTCCTTGACCTCTCATCTCAATTTCTGGCGATAGACTGACAACCAATATTCATTATTAACCCACTGACTGCTACAACTACCTTGACTGCAGCCCTCACATCCACTCCCCGTAACGACTCAAATCCATACGCTCAGCTTCTCCGCCGCAGCTCTTCCAATAATGCCACCTTTGAAAACAGCGCTGCTGACAGGCCCGCCTTTTTCCTCAACGGAGGCTCCTCCCTCAACTACAGTTGATAGGGAACTCAACTGTGTCCAACCCATCTCCCGCACCTCTGTCCCCACTCCTTCTCCTCCCTCCCAGAACCATGAGAGGGTTAATCTGATCCTCGCGCTTCACCCCGTCAGCCTCCACAGTTACAGGATCATCCTCCGTCATTTCAACTACTTATAGCATGATGTTACCATGAAACACAGCTGCCACTCGCTGCCACCTCCCCCCACCCACCCCACATTAAGCCTCCTGTTATGGTCCAGGAAATCCCCAAGCAAACTGAGTTAACAACACCTCTTCTTCCAATTAGGCACATTACAACCTTCCGGACTTACCATTGAGTTCAAAACAACTTTAGGCTGTGAATTTTCCATTCCACCTTGACCTCACTTTTTGTTTTTGTTTCCTTGGTTTGGCCCAATGCAAACCATCCTCTCCCCCAAATGGCCATCTGTCACTTGTTTTTCAGTTTTGCTTTCACTGAGCATTGACCTTTGTTCTCCATTAACACATTTTACTATCTTACCTGTATACCACTATTAACACTTCTTAGCCTTTGATGCCACCAATAACACTCCGTTTGTCTGTGTCCATGACATCTTCGTCAATCTCTCCTTAACTTAGTGGGCAGCACGGTAGCATTGTGGATAGCACAATTGCTTCACAGCTCCAGAGTCCCAGGTTCGATTCCGGCTTGGGTCACTGTCTGTGCGGAGTCTGCACGTCCTCCCCGTGTGTGCGTGGGTTTCCTCCGAGTCCTCCGGTTTCCTTCCACAGCCCAAAGATGTGCAGGTTAGGTGGATTGGCCGTGATAAATTGCCCTTAGTGTCCAAAATTGCCCTTAGTGTTGGGTGGGGTTGCTGGGTTGTGGGGATAGGGTGGGGGAGTTGACCTTGGGTAGGGTGCTCTTTCCAGTAGCCGGTGCAGACTCGATAGGCCGAATGGCCTCCTTCTGCACTGTAAATTCTATGATAACTCTGACCTATCCCTCACCTTCCTTTCTGGTCCACCTCCTCCACCCCACTCTCCCACTTTATAATTAATTACATTTCTATCCCTCTTCATTTCTGAGGAAGAGTCATATGTGTTGGGAAAGAGTTAATGTTCTCTAGTACTTAAGTTGGAACTGGGGTTTTAATTGTTTAATAGACTGCACTGAATATAAAGGAGATACAGGTGGCACTGTGGTGTTGTTGGAGATGTGATTGCTGAACACAACAAACGTAGAGCTGAAGAAGTAAAGAGCTACTTCAGCGTTCTTATTGCAAAGTTACCATCAGAGCTGACAATGATTGTGGAGAATGTTTAGTGCTTCTGAGTAAATAGGATTGCAAACTAAGATTTCTTTGGACAAAAGGGTGTACTCTAAATTGTAACCTTGAAGAGTGCTTCAGAGTAACCTGGAAAACGAATGGCTGAATCGAAGTGTAGAATGTCAAGGTGTTACCATGTGGACATGGGTTATGTCCTTGGAAGAGGAAAAACAAGGAAGGGCCTTGGCACTTTCATCTGTATGAAACCAAAATAAGGTGCAAGGTATTTTTGGAATTTTTGCTGGAGCAAATGGATGGAGATGAAGGCTTGGATGCATTATTAACTTTCATGGATAAGATTTCCCAAAAGGATGACTTATTATTATCATAGAATCATAAAATCCCAACAGTGCAGAAGGAGGCCATTTGGCTCATTGAGTCTACACCAGCTCTTAGAATTAGTACTCTACCCATGTCCACCCCACCCTATCCCCGTAACCTAACCTGTACATTACTTGACACTAAGGGCAATTTAGCATAGCCAATCCACCGAACCTGCACATCTTTTGACTGTTGGAGGAAACCGGCGCATCCGGAGAAAACCCATGCAGACACTGGGAGAATGTATTACCTCCACACACTCAGTAACCCATGACAGGAATTGAACCTGGGTCCCTGGTGCTGTGAGGCAGCAGTGCTAACGACTGCCATCATGCCGCCCCACTGAGACTTGGTCGGAGTTTGACAAATTTAGAAAGTCAGAGGATACCTCCATAAAAGAGTACATAATGGAATTTAGCAGACTGTTGTGGTTTTTCTCTTTCCCACAAAATAATCGATGGAGTCTGAGGTGCAGGATGATTGTTTATTGACCAATGTGTTGGGAGAGCCCAACTTCAGAGATAGACCTCTGGCGCAGACTCTGTCAAAGTAAAGAATCAGGTAACATTTTATATAGAGTATGGTTACATAGGCACACATATTATTTACATTGGACCACATCTGTTTTCAATTTTACATCAAGCAAATTACATATGTGCACCCCAGCAGAGTGACTGTTATCTACCCTTCATTTTTCTATGGGTCCCTCCCAAACCTCCCTATTTGGTGCCAGACCTGACAGATGTGTCTGGTCCTTGGGTCAAGTTGGAAAAACATGTGTGTTGACCTTTATGCTGACTGATGTAAATAATGTCTTAGAACAGCCATTAAGATCACTGAAATCTGAGTTAACTGGAACATGTTGCTTGACCCTGATGCTAACTGCTGCAGATGGTGCCATGACATCTTCATAAAAATTGCTTCAGTATACTGTAATAGACTATATGGATTCAAAATCCCTTCGATAAGTGCTAATTGTCCTAATAGATTGTTGTTAATAAATGCTAATTTATTTGTCTTCTCACAACTGTATACAAACAAGGCTGCAAAAAGCCCGACTCTGTGCTGACGTTCCAATTAATAGACTGTGCTAAAGTTACAAATATGGATAGGCGTCTGGTTTTGACAGGAGTTAAACTTGAAGGAAGTTACACCCTGCTGGAACACATGTGACAGGCTCTCAAAATGTTCCTGGGGAAAACATTCCTTCCTGGCAGCCTTCATGACACAACAGGCCAATCAAGTCGGGGGAGGGGGGGGGGGCACTAATAATATTGAAATGAATTTATGGAAATGAGGTTCATGCCTTTTGTGGTGTGACTCTCATGACACTGTCGGTGAGAGACGGGGATAATCAGGAAACACAATCTCTCCGGCGAGTATCACGTTTCCTGATTTCTTGCAGTGAGGTGGCCTCAACATCCCTCCCAATGCTTCCTCTGTTTAAAGAATATTAGTCAGTAACATTTCCAGACTTTACCCCCTTAGCCATGCAAATTATTTCCCTTTGGTACTCATCCAATTTCACACAATCATAGAATTTACAGTGCAGAAGGAGGCCATTCGGCCCATCACGCCTACACCGACCCTTGGAAAGAGCACCCTATTTAAGTCCACGCCTCCACCCTATCCCCGTAACCCAGCAACCCCACCTAACCTTTTGGACACCACGGAACAATCTAGCATGGCCAATCCACCGAACCTACACATCTTTGGACTGTGGGAGGAAACCGGAGCACCCAGAGGAAATCTACACAGACATGGGGAGAACGTACAAACTCCACACAGACAGTGACCCAAGGCAGGAATTGAACCAGGGTCCCTGGAGCTGTGAGGCATCAATGCTGACCACTGTGCCACTGTCCCGCCCACGGTTGGAATCCATTTTGAAACCGTCAACCTTCTCTGCTTCCACTGTTGTGGTCAGCGAATTATGTAATTTTGATGGGTTAGGGAGGAATGTTGACAAAGGAATACAACTTAAATGGTTTACTGAAAATCTTCAGCAGCCCTTAGACGCCATTCCTGTAGCCACACTGGTAAGGATTCCTGCATACATGTCACTTCCTGTGTACAGGTCATGGCAGTATATACACAAATACACATTTTACAAGTCATTATCACTTTTCTTGCCTACTTTATCAAAATCTGCCAATAATATTGTACACATCTATCAAATCTCCCACCAATTTTTTTTCCGAGGAGAACAATTCCAGTTTTTCCAATATAATCTTGTAATGAAAATTCCCAACCCTGAAATAATTCCGGTAAATCTCCTCTGTCCCTTATCAAGGACTCTGTCATCTTTCCCAAAGTATGATGACCAGAACTGGCAATACTCCAGATGTGACCGAGCGAGAGCTTTATCAAGGTTCAGGATAATTTTCCTGCTTTTGCACTCATACCACTGTTTACGAACCATAAGAACCTCCTCATGCCACCTTCAAAAATCTTCCCAGATCCCTCTAACTCTGCACTTTCTTTAGAACTGCACCATTAACTCTCCATTGCCTCTTCCTACCGCTTTTATCATGTTGACTACCCTCCAGTCTGAAAAGTTGTACTCACCATAACTCACTGTTTCATGCTATTATGCAATTATTTTCATCAAGCTGGCACTGGCCTTTCTATTCCAACATGCCACAATTTTGTTAACTAGCCTTTTACAAGGTACCTTTGTCAAACAAGTTATTAAAATCCATATTGACAATAGCCATTGCCCTTCCTCATCAATCTTCTCTGCTACTCCATTTAAAAAAAATCAATTTGACATTAAATCCCACTCCAATTGTACTTTATACAATGGAACGAGGATATAATCCTCACTTATTTCATTCACCAACACCTTAGCTTTCATTGAGCTCTCTGGAGGAAAAAACAAACCCGTCTCCAGTAAGAGGCTTTGAATTACACCGCTGTCCCATAGGATAGTTATGGGTTTGGCTACATCAGTTGAGGAAAAGGGGTGATCTTTCCCTTCGACAGAATCCCGGAATATCTCTCATCTACCTCATTCTTCAACCTGCACCCAAAGCAGTGCTTACCTCAGGTATTCCATGTCCAGTTACAGCTCGTCTGCCATGTAGTATTCTCCACTTTAATTTCCTTTTCAGAATCCTGCTTATGAACTTCAACAAGTCCCGTGGGTTTTCCTTGCAAATTGTAACATGCTGAATGAATGTGTCCCACCTTGTTACATGGTCGGGGCTGGTTTAGCACATGGATAAATAGCTGGCTTTTAAAGCAGGCCAGGCAGCGCGGGTTCAATTCCTGTACCAGCCTCCCGAACAGGCGCCGGAATGTGGCGACCAGGGGCTTTTCACAGTAACTTCATTTGAAGCCTACTTGTGACAATAAGCTATTTTCTTTTCTTTTCATTTCATTCATTTTTCATTTTCACAACATAGCGGTGTTCGCTATTAGGAGAAGTTGAATAAACTAGGGTTGTTTTCACTGAAAATATGGAGGCTGAGGGGAGACCTGATAGAGGTCTACAAAATTATGTGAGGCATAGTCAGGGTGGATAGTCAGAGGCTTTGTCCAAGGATGAAAGCATCAATTACAAGGGGACAGAGCTTCAATGTGAGAGGGGGAAAGTTTAAGGGAGGTGTGTGCGGCGTACGTTTTTCACATTAGCAACATTCAAGAGGCATCTGGATGGGTACATGAATAGGGATAAGCCTGCGGCCTGCAGCCACTGTTCTTTGCAATTTTGTATGTGTTCATTTTATTTCTGCTTTGTTCTTCTTGATTTTAGATCTATATTGAATATTTCAAGTTATTTTGTACTGAATCTTACTTTGGAGACATTGATCCAAACCTACCTGTGATTGTGCTTTGATTTATTAATCAATAATAATTAGTAGTGACCACGTTTTCCCAAGACTTTATTTTCCATATTAGTGTTTGATTGACATCTCTGTTAACCCTTTCCAGGATAGGCTAGTAAAATCAAAGTTGTTTGTTTAATTCAAAAAATTATATTTTTATTACTGAATTTGATGACACTTGGACTTGAATGGCCTTGCATATGGTGGTCAACTATGGTGTGGTAATCAGGAGATGAAACTTGATTGATGAACATACAATATGAGTGATGGCAGTTGGGAAGACGCAACCAAAAGACCCATAGAATCCATACAGTGCAGAAGGAGGCTATTCGGTCCATCGAGTCTGCACCGACCCTCCAAAAGATCACTCTACCAAGGTCCACTCCCCCGGCCCATCCCTGTAATCTCACACATTGATCATGGCCAATCCACCGAATCTGCACATCTTTGGACTGTGGGAGGAAGCCGGAGCACCTGGAGTAAACCCGCACAGGCACGAGGAGAAAGTGCAAACTGCATACAGTCACCCAAGGTTGGAATTGAATTTGGGTCCCTGGCTGTGAGGGAACAATGCTAACCACTGTAGCATTGTGCATAAATAGCTTGCATTGTGAAGTCTGCAAAGCCTTGCAGTGCCTGTGAGGAGAACCAATAAGGACATATATTTACCAGACCTGGGCTGGGATTCTCCGAAATCCCGGGCAAGTGTCAAAACCGGCGCGAGCGACTCCGGCGTCAATGGGCCTCCAGTCGCAGGCATTCACCCCTTCCTAGGGGGCTAGTATGGTGCCGGAGTGCTGTCCGCTGCTCCGGCGCTCGAAAGCTGACGCGCCACGGCCGGCGCGGGTCCGCGCATGTGCATGTGTTGCCATCTCCGCGCCGGCCCCTGAGCAGTATGGCGGAGCCCTATGTTCAGCACTTAGGAACTTTAGACCCCCACCCGGAATTAGCCTGCCCGCTGATCGGTAGTCCCCGATCGCGGGCCTGGCCACCGTGGAGGCCCGCACCCCCCGCCCCCGTGGAATCGGATCTCCCCGCACCCCCACCAGGATGGCCCCTGCAGCCAGAACTCCGAGTTCCCGCCGGGTAGGACCATACACTCGGAAAGCAGTTAGTGGAAGAGGCACTCGGCCCGTCGAGGCGTGGAGAATCGCCGGGGGGGCTATTTCATCGGCCCCCAACCGGTGCGACAGCGAGCCCGCGGGCGCAATTGGCGCGGATTATCCGGTCGACGGAGAATCGGCGGCACACCGTCAGAGCTGCGTGGCGCGATTCTCGCGCCCCTCCACGTCGATTCTCTGACCCGGCGCTGGATCGCAGAATCCCGGCCGATTTGAGAAAGTCTGAGCAAGGCCCCGAATCCTGGAATGGACCATAAATCTGGTGAAAGAGACACTGGTTCCAGAATTGGCTGCCGCAGCCAGAACAGTCAACCAATGAGGACTGCAGACAGAAAGGCCTGAGTGACTGACCTAAGTGCCCACCCCTTGTAAAGTTATTCTGAGACTTGATGATGCATGAACCAAGGGAATTGTACCAAATTAGGGGCAAAATTCTCCGTTATCGGCGGATACTCCGCCGATCGGCGCAAAAAACGGCGCAAATCCCACTTGCGTCACGTCATAAAAATGGGCCGATAGTCTGCGGCCCGAAATGGGCTAGCAGCGACGTAACAGGATCCGCGCTTGCGCAGTGGTTCACGCCGTGCAGCGTCATACGCGCTGCACGGCGTGACGGCTCATAAGGCCGCGCAGCTCCCCCCCCACCCGACCGGAACAGCCGACCGCAACACCCGACTTGATGGCTGGCCGTCGCTCAGCCCCGAGGTTCGAGTCACGCGATGTGGAGGCGCGCCTGGATGCGGTGGAGCAGAGGAGGGACGCCCTGTATCCCGGGCACGGCCGCAGAGTTGCCCCATGCCACAGCCGGCGTCTGTGGAGGGAGGTGGCAGAGGCCGTCACCGCTGTGGCCCTAACACCACGGACAGGCACCCAGTGCCACAAGAAGGTGAACGACCTCGTCAGAGCAGGCAGGGTGAGCGTCCCCCATATCCCCTCTCCCCCAAATCCCCCCCTCCCCCATATCCCCCCCTCCCCCATATCCCCCCTCCCCCATATCCCCCATATCCCCCATATCCCCCCTCCCCCATATCCCCCCCTCCCCCATATCCCCCCCTCCCCCATATCCCCCCTCCCCCATATCCCCCATATCCCCCCTCCCCATATCCCCCCTCCCCCATAGCCCCCATATCGCCCCTCCCCCATATCCCCCATATTCCCCCCTCCCCCATATCCCCCTCCCCCATATCCCCCATCCCCCATATCCCCATATCCCCCCTCCCCCATATCCCCCCCTCCCCATATCCCCCATATCCCCCCTCCCCCATATCCCCCATATTCCCCCCTCCCCCATATCCCCCCTCCCCCATATCCCCCCTCCCCCATATCCCCCATATCCCCCCCTTCCCCATATCCCCCATATTCCCCCCTCCCCATATTCCCCCTCCCCCATATCCCCCATATCCCCCCTCCCCTATATTCCCCATATCCCCCCCTCCCCCATATCCCCATCCCACATATCCCCCCTCCCCCATATCCCCCATATCCCCCCTCCCCCTTATCCCCCCTCCCCCATATCCCCCCCTCCCCCATATCCCCCATATCCCCCCTCCCCATATCCCCCATATCCCCCCTCCCCCATATCCCCCATATCCCCCTCCCCCATATCCCCCCCTCCCCCATATACCCCCTCCCCATATCCCCCCTCCCCCATATCCCCCTCCCCCATATCCCCCCTCCCCCATATCCCCCCTCCCCCATATCCCCCCTCCCCCATATCCCCCCCTCCCCCATATCCCCCATATCCCCCATATCCCCCATATCCCCTCTCCCCCAAATCCCCCCCTCCCCCATATCCCCCCCTCCCCCATATCCCCCCTCCCCATATCCCCCATATCCACCCTCCCCCATATCCCCCATATCCCCCCTCCCCCATATCCCCCCTCCCCCATATCCCCCCTCCCCCATATCCCCCCTCCCCCATATCCCCCATATCCCCCTCCCCCATATCCCCCCCTCCCCCATAGCCCCCATATCGCCCCTCCCCCATATCCCCCATATTCCCCCCTCCCACATATCCCCCTCCCCCATATCCCCCATCCCCCATATCCCCATCCCCCATATCCCCCCTCCCCCATATCCCCCCCTCCCCATATCCCCCCATATCCCCCATATCCCCCCTCCCCCATATCCCCCATATTCCCCCCTCCCCCATATCCCCCCTCCCCCATATCCCCCCTCCCCCATATCCCCCCTCCCCCATATCCCCATATCCCCCTCCCCCATATTCCCCCCTCCCCCATATCCCCCCTCCCCCATATCCCCCATATCCCCCCTCCCCCATATCCCCCCTCCCCCATATCCCCCCTCCCACATATCCCCCCTCCCCCATATCCCCCATATCCCCCCTCCCCCTTATCCCCCTCCCCCATATACCCCCTCCCCCATATCCCCCCTCCCCCATATCCCCCATATTCCCCCTCCCCCATATCCCCCCTCCCCCATATCCCCCTCCCCCATATCCCCCATATCCCCCATCCCCCATATCCCCCCCTCCCCCATATCCCCCATATCCCCCATATCCCCCCTCCCCCATATCCCCCATATTCCCCCCTCCCCCATATCCCCCCCTCCCCCATATCCCCCATCCCCCATATCCCCCATATCCCCCCTCCCCCATATCCCCCCTCCCCCATATCCCCCATATCCCCCATATCCCCCCTCCCCCATATCCCCCCTCCCCCATATCCCCCATATCCCCCCTCCCCCATATTCCCCCCTCCCCCATATTCCCCCCTCCCCCATATCCCCCCTCCCCCATATCCCCCATATCCCCCCTCCCCCATATCCCCCCTCCCACATATCCCCCCTCCCCCATATCCCCCATATCCCCCCTCCCCCATATCCCCCCTCCCCCATATCCCCCCTCCCCCATATCCCCCATATCCCCCCTCCCCCATATCCCCCATATCCCCCCTCCACCATATCCCCCATATTCCCCCATCCCCTATATCCCCCATATCCCCCCTCCCCCATATCCCCCATATCCCCCCTCCCCCATATTCCCCATATCCCCCCTCCCCCATATCCCCCCTCCCACATATCCCCCCTCCCCCATATCCCCCCTCCCCCATATCCCCCCTCCCCCATATCCCCCTCCCCCATATCCCCCCTCCCCCATATCCCCCATATCCCCCCTCCACCATATCCCCCATATCCCCCCTCCCCATATCCCCCATATCCCCCCTCCCCCATATCCCCCCTCCCCCATATCCCCCCTCCCCCATATCCCCCATATCCCCAAGTGAATCCAGCCCTAACCTTAACCTCTGCAATGCACGCGCAACCGATGGCGTGCATTCATATACCTGCCTAACACTGTTGCCTTTTACCCCTGCCACCACCACCCCCCCCCCCCCAGGAGAAGCGCGCGCACAACAATAGGGAGCATGTGAGGACTGGAGGAGGGCCCGCTGATGAGAGGCCACTGACCGTACACGAGGAAAGCGCCCTGGAACTGGCTGGCGGACCTGAGGACCGGGAGGTTGCTGATGCAGAGGTCGGGGCCCCACGAGCAAGTGAGCCACCAACAGCCCGTCCCCATATCCCCCCTCCCCTATATCCCCCTCTCCCGTATCACCTGATCACTGCCTGATGTCTAACCATGCATGCTTCATTGTGTATCGCAGGACCAAACGTCCAGGCACCCATCCCCGCAGATGCAGACAGCCCGCAGGATGCCCCTCGGAGACCACGGGAGACGGAGAGACCCGCACCCTCCAGCATGCGACGCCCGCAGGATGCCCCTCGGAGACCACGGGAGACGGAGAGACCCGAACCCTCCAGCATGCGACGCCCGCAGGATGCCCTTCGGAGACCACGGGAGAAGGAGAGACCCGAACCCTCCAGCATGCGACGCCCGCAGGATGCCCCTCGGACACCACGGGAGACGGAGAGACCCGAACCCTCCAGCATGCGACGCCCGCAGGATGCCCCTCGGAGACCACGGGAGACGGAGAGACCCGAACCCTCCAGCATGCGACGCCCGCAGGATGCCCCTCGGAGACCACGGGAGACGGAGAGACCCGAACCCTCCTGCATGCGATGCCCGCAGGATGCCCCTCGGAGACCACGGGAGACGGAGAGACCCGAACCCTCCAGCATGCGACGCCCGCAGGATGCCCCTCGGAGACCACGGGAGACGGAGAGACCTGGAGCAACAGGGAGACGACACCCCCGTCACGTGCGGGAGCGACCACCCAGCGATGAGGGGGGCAGCCACAGGCCCCCGTCACATCCGAGCCAGGACACCACTACCCAGGACACCACTATCCTGGACACCCCTAGCCGGGACACCACTACCCAGGACACCACTACCCGGGACAGCACTACCCGGGACAGCACTACCCGGGACAGCACTACCCGGGACAGCACTACCCAGGACACCCCTACCCGGGAAGACGAAATACCGGACAGTGACTCAGAGTGGATGGGTGGAGACGAACCCCCACCCCAAAGTGCCATGGACTCAGAGTGGGACGAAGAGCACGACACAACGCCACTGCTGTCACCAACACCCTCCACCATCGCAGAAACACTCACCACGGTTGGGCACTTTAGTGATGAGGCGTCTGGTACACTCACTGGTGCGCACAACACAGCCGTCCCGGTACAGCAGGTGGAGGTAGGAGCAGCAGAGGGACCGGGCGGTCGGAGGGCAGCCCAGGCCAAGCGAACATCTGCCGCCCAGATGGATCCCGGGTTCCTGCAGTTACCACACCCACACATAGATCCGATGCAACCACCGACACGGAGACGAGCGAATAGGGTGACGGGTGGCTTGCGGCGGCTGCGGTCGCAGGTGGAGGAGTCCACCCGCGTCCAGGAGCTGGGAGTGGTCCCGGTCATGCGTGCCACCCAGGCTGACACCGCACGGGTGGCGTCCGCGGTGGAGGCAAAGGGTGCGACGGTGTCAGACATGGGGAACGGTTTGCGAGGCCTGGGGCCTTCCGTGCAGGCGGCGTCTGTGGCCCAGGAAATGGCTGCCCTCTCACAGGAGGCCATGAGCCAGTGCCAGCGCCAGATGGCAGAGGCGCTCAACGCCATAGCCCAGTCTCAGCAGGCCATGGCCCAGTCTCAGCAGGCCATAGCCCAGTCTCTGCAGGCCATGGCCCAGTCTCTGCAGGCCATGGCCCAGTCTCAGCAGGCCATCGCTGAGGGCATCGGCGCCAGTGGCCATGTGCGAGCTGGCGTCGCACTGTCGCAGACAGGGTTCGACAACCCCCTGGGCTCCATGGCTGCAAACCTGCAGACCCCTGTCGATACCAGCACGGGCCTCCAGGACTGGCAGCGCCAGATGTCGGGGGCGCGTCGGATGGCCAGTCCGTTCGCATCCCCCACCCATGTAGAGGCCTGGGGGCCATCGGGCACCCCGAGGGAGGAGGAGGTGGTGTGGTCCGTCCCGGCTCCCTCTGTAGGGGAGGTCCCGGTACACCGCGACACCTCGGACTCCCCCCCTTCCGTCCCAGGTGCATCGGGTGGGCAACGGGCAGGACAGGCTGGCAGCTCGCCATCCCAGTCGCCCGGGCCGCAGCCTGGCCCATCTAGGCCAGGACGCCCCAGGAAACGGCCGCCAAAGGGATCCAGTGTCAGAGGGCAGGAATCACAGGAGTCCACCTCCAGTTCTGCTGTACCGTCTGGGGAA